>NW_027421928.1:0-684632 GCF_037893015.1 Macrotis lagotis
TTCCTTGCCTTGCGTTACCCTTTCCTTGCCTTGCCGTGCATTGCCTAGCTTGGGTTGTCGTGCCTTAGCCTTGTTTCCCCTTGCCGTGCCGTTCCTTCCCTTACTCTTAACTTGCCTTGCTTTCCCTTGCCTTCCTTGCCTTCCGTTACTCTTTGCTTACCTTCCGTGCATTGCCTAGCCTTGCGTTGTCGTGCCTTAGCCTTGCCTCGCTTGACCGTGCCTTGCCTTGCGTTACCCTCTCTTTCCCTTGCCTTGCTTTGCCTAGCCGTGCGTTGTCGTGCATCAGCCTTGCCTTGCCTCACCGTGCATTGCCTTGCGTTACCCTTTCCTTGCCTTGCCGTGCATTGCCTACCTTGCGTTGTCGTGCCTTACCCTTGTTTCCCCTTGCCGTGCCGTGCCTTTTGTTACACTTGCCTTGCCTTGCTTTGCCTTGCCTTCCTTTCCTTCTGTTACTCTTTCCTTGCCTAGCCGTGCACTGCCTAGCCTTGCGTTATCGTGCATTAGCCTTGCCTCGACTGACCGTGCCTTGCCTTGCGTTACCCTTTCTTTGCCTTGCCGTGCATTGCTTAGCTTGCTTTGTCGTGCCTTAGCATGTTTCCCCTTGCCGTGCCGTTCCTTCCCTTACCCTTGCCTTGCCTTGCTTTCCCTTGCCTTCCTTGCCTTCCGTTACTCTTTGCTTACCTTCCGTGCATTGCCTAGCCTTGCGTTGTCGTGCCTTAGCCTTGCCTCGCCTGACAGAGCCTTGCCTTGCGTTACCCTTTCCTTGCCTTGCCGTGCATTGCCTAGACGTGCGTTGTTGTGCATTAGCCTTGCCTTGCCTCACCGTGCCTTGCCTTGCGTTACCCTTTCCTTGCCTTGCCGTGCATTGCCTACCTTGCGTTGTCGTGCCTTACCCTTGTTTCCCCTTGCCGTGCCGTGCCTTTTGTTACACTTGCCTTGCCTTGCTTTGCCTTGCCTTCCTTTCCTTCTGTTACTCTTTCCTTGCCTAGCCGTGCACTGCCTAGCCTTGCGTTGTCGTGCATTAGCCTTGCCTCGCCTGACCGTGCCTTGCCTTGCGTTACCCTTTCCTTGCCTTGCCGTGCTTTGCCTAGCTTGCGTTGTCGTGCCTTACCCTTTTTTCCCCTTGCCGTGCCGTTCCTTCCCTTACTCTTAACTTGCCTTGCTTTCCCTTGCCTTCCTTGCCTTCCGTTACTCTTTGCTTACATTTCGTGCATTGCCTAGCCTTGCGTTGTCGTGCCTTAGCCTTGCCTCGCTTGACCGTGCCTTGCCTTGCGTTACCCTCTCTTTCCCTTGCCTTGCTTTGCCTAGCCTTGCGTTGTCGTGCATTAGCCTTGCCTTGCCTCACCGTGCCTTGCCTTGCGTTACCCTTTCCTTGCCTTGCCGTGCATTGCCTAGCTTGCGTTGTCGTGCCTTAGCCTTGTTTCCCCTTTCCGTGCCGTTCCTTCCCTTACCCTTGCCTTGCCTTGCTTTCCGTTGCATTCCTTGCCTTCCGTTACTCTTTCCTTGCCTTGCCGTGCATTGCCTAGCCTTGCGTTGTCGTGCATTAGCCTTGCCTTGCCTGACCGTGCCTTGCCTTGCGTTACCCTTTCCTTGCTTTGCCCTGCATTGCCTAGCCGTGCGTTGTCGTGCCTTAGCCTTGTTTCACCTTGCCATAGCCTTGCTTGCGTTGCCTTGTTTGCCTTGCCTTCCTTGCCTTCCGTTACCCTTTCCTTGCCTTGCCGTGCTTTGCCTAGCCTTGCGTTGTCGTGCCTTAGCCTTGCTTCCCCTTGCCGTGCCGTTCCTTCCCTTACTCTTAACTTGCCTTGCTTTCCCTTGCCTTCCTTGCCTTCCGTTACTCTTTGCTTACCTTTCGTGCATTGCCTAGCCTTGCGTTGTCGTGCCTTAGCCTTGCCTCGCTTGACCGTGCCTTGCCTTGCGTTACCCTCTCTTTTCCTTGCCTTGCTTTGCCTAGCCTTGCGTTGTCGTGCATTAGCCTTGCCTTGCCTCACCGTGCCTTGCCTTGCGTTACCCTTTCCTTGCCTTGCCGTGCATTGCCTAGCTTGCGTTGTCGTGCCTTAGCCTTGTTTCCCCTTTCCGTGCCGTTCCTTCCCTTACCCTTGCCTTGCCTTGCTTTCCCTTGCATTCCTTGCCTTCCGTTACTCTTTCCTTGCCTTGCCGTGCATTGCCTAGCCTTGCGTTGTCGTGCATTAGCCTTGCCTTGCCTGACCGTGCCTTGCCTTGCGTTAACCTTTCCTTGCTTTGCCGTGCATTGCCTAGCCGTGCGTTGTCGTGCCTTAGCCTTGTTTCACCTTGCCGTAGCCTTGCTTGCGTTGCCTTGCTTTACCTTGCCTTCCTTGCCTTCCGTTACCCTTTCCTTGCCTTGCCGTGTTTTGCCTAGCCTTGCGTTGTCGTGCCTTAGCCTTGCTTCCCCTTGCCGTGCCGTTCCTTCTGTTACTCTTGCCTTGCCTTGCTTTCCCTTGCATTCCTTGCCTTCCGTTACTCTTTCCTTGCCTTGCCGTGCATTGCCTAGCCTTGCGTTGTCGTGCATTAGCCTTGCCTTGCCTGACCGTGCCTTGCCTTGCGTTACCCTTTCCGTGCCTTGCCGTGCATTGCCTAGCTTGCGTTGTCATGCCTTAGCCCTGTTTCCCCTTGCCGTGCCGTTCCTTGCCTTACCCTTAACTTGCCTTGCTTTCCCTTGCCTTCCTTGCCTTGCGTTACTCTTTGCTTGCCTTCCGTGCATTGCGTAGCCTTGCGTTGTCGTGCCGTAGCCTTTTTTTTTACCTTGCCATAGATTGCTTGCGTTACCTTGCTTTGCCTTGCATTCCTTGCCTTGCGTTACCCTTTCCTTGCCTTGCCGTGCATTGCCTAGCTTGGTTTGTCGTGCCTTAGCCTTGTTTCCCCTTGCCGTGCCGTTCCTTCCCTTACTCTTAACTTGCCTTGCTTTCCCTTGCCTTCCTTGCCTTCCGTTACTCTTTGCTTACCTTCCGTGCATTGCCTAGCCTTGCGTTGTCGTGCCTTAGCCTTGCCTCGCTTGACCTTGCCTTGCCTTGCGTTACCATCTCCTTCCCTTGCCTTGCTTTGCCTAGCCGTGCGTTGTCGTGCATCAGCCTTGCCTTGCCTCACCGTGCATTGCCTTGCGTTACCCTTTCCTTGCCTTGCCGTGCATTGCCTACCTTGCGTTGTCGTGCCTTACCCTTGTTTCCCCTTGCCGTGCCGTGCCTTTTGTTACACTTGCCTTGCCTTGCTTTGCCTTGCCTTCCTTTCCTTCTGTTACTCTTTCCTTGCCTAGCCGTGCACTGCCTAGCCTTGCGTTATCGTGCATTAGCCTTGCCTCGACTGACCGTGCCTTGCCTTGCGTTACCCTTTCTTTGCCTTGCCGTGCATTGCTTAGCTTGCGTTGTCGTGCCTTAGCATGTTTCCCCTTGCCGTGCCGTTCCTTCCCTTACCCTTGCCTTGCCTTGCTTTCCCTTGCCTTCCTTGACTTCCGTTACTCTTTCCTTGCCTTGCCGTGCATTGCCTAGCCTTGCGTTGTCGTGCATTAGCCTTGCCTCGCCTGACAGAGCCTTGCCTTGCGTTACCCTTTCCTTGCTTTGCCGTGCATTGCCTAGCCGTGCGTTGTCGTGCCTTAGCCTTGTTTCACCTTGCCGTAGCCTTGCTTGCGTTGCCTTGCTTTGCCTTGCCTTCCTTGCCTTCCGTTACTCTTTGCTTGCCTTCCGTGCATTGCGTAGCCTTGCGTTGTCGTGCCGTAGCCTTTTTTTTGACCTTGCCATAGATTGCTTGCGTTACCTTGCTTTGCCTTGCATTCCTTGCCTTGCGTTACCCTTTCCTTGCCTTCCCGTGCATTGCCTAGCTTGCGTTGTCGTGCCTTAGCCTTGTTTCCCCTTGCCGTGCCGTTCCTTCCCTTACTCTTAACTTGCCTTGCTTTCCCTTGCCTTCCTTGCCTTCCGTTACTCTTTGCTTACCTTCCGTGCATTGCCTAGCCTTGCGTTGTCGTGCCTTAGCCTTGCCTCGCTTGACCGTGCCTTGCCTTGCGTTACCCTCTCCTTCCCTTGCCTTGCTTTGCCTAGCCGTGCGTTGTCGTGCATCACCCTTGCCTTGCCTCACCGTGCATTGCCTTGCGTTACCCTTTCCTTGCCTTGCCGTGCATTGCCTACCTAGCGTTGTCGTGCCTTACCCTTGTTTCCCCTTGCCGTGCCGTGCCTTTTGTTACACTTGCCTTGCCTTGCTTTGCCTTGCCTTCCTTGCCTTCGGTTACTCTTTCCTTGCCTAGCCGTGCACTGCCTAGCCTTGCGTTATCGTGCATTAGCCTTGCCTCGACTGACCGTGCCTTGCCTTGCGTTACCCTTTCTTTGCCTTGCCGTGCATTGCTTAGCTTGCGTTGTCGTGCCTTAGCATGTTTCCCCTTGCCGTGCCATTCCTTCCCTTACCCTTGCCTTGCCTTGCTTTCCCTTGCCTTCCTTGCCTTCCGTTACTCTTTGCTTACCTTCCGTGCATTGCCTAGCCTTGCGTTGTCGTGCCTTAGCCTTGCCTTGCCTCACCGTGCCTTGCCTTGAGTTACAATTTCCTTGCCTTGCCGTGCATTGCCTAGCTTGCGTTGTCGTGCCTTACCCTTTTTTCCCCTTGCCGTGCTGTGCCTTTTGTTACACTTGCCTTGCCTTGCTTTGCCTAGCCTTCCATTCCTTCCGTTACTCGTTCCTTGCCTAGCCGTGCACTGCCTAGCTTTGCGTTGTCGTGCATTAGCCTTGCCTCGACTGACCGTGCCTTGCCTTGCGTTACCTTTTCCTTGCCTTGCCGTGCATTGCCTTGCTTGCGTTGTCGTGCCTTAGCCTTGTTTCCCCTTGCCGTGCCGTTCCTTTCCTTACTCTTAACTTGCCTTGCTTTCCCTTGCCTTCCTTGCCTTCCGTTACTCTTTGCTTACCTTCCGTGCATTGCCCAGCCTTGCGTTGTCGTGCCTTAGCCGTGCCTCGCTTGACCGTGCCTTGCCTTGCGTTACCCTCTCTTTCCCTAGCCTTGCTTTGCCTAGCCGTGCGTTGTCGTGCATTAGCCTTGCCTTGCCTCACCGTGCCTTGCCTTGAGTTACCCTTTCCTTGCCTTGCCGTGCATTGCCTAGCTTGCGTTGTCGTGCCTTACCCTTTTTTCCCCTTGCCGTGCTGTGCATTTTGTTTCACTTGCCTTGCATTGCTTTGCCTTGCCTTCCTTTCCTTCTGTTACGCTTTCCTTGCCTAGCCTTGCACTGCCAAGCCTTGCGTTGTCGTGCATTAGCCTTCCCTCGACTGACCGTGCCTGGCCTTGCGTTACCCTCTCCTTCCCTTGCCTTGCTTTGCCTATCCGTGCGATGTCGTGCATTAGCCTTGCCTTGCCTCACCGTGCCTTGCCTTGCTTTACCCTTTCCTTGCCTTGCCGTGCTTTGCTTAGCCTTGCGTTGTCGTGCCTTAGCCTTGTTTCACCTTGCCGTGCCGTTCCTTCCGTTACTCTTGCCTTGCCTTGCTTTCCCTTGCATTCCTTACATTCCGTTACTCTTTCCTTGCCTTGCCGTGCATTGCGTAGCCTTCCGTTGTCCTGCATTAGCCTTGCATTTCCTGACCGTGCCTTGCCTTGCGTTACCCTTTCCTTGCCTTGCCGTGCATTGCCTAGCTTGCGTTGTCGTGCCTTAGCCTTGTTTCCCCTTGCCGTGCCGTTCCTTCCCTTACCCTTAACTTGCCTTGCTTTCCCTTGCCTTCCTTGCCTTCCGTTACTCTTTCCTTTCCTTCCGTGCATTGCCTAGCCTTGCGTTGTCGTGCCTTAGACTTGCCTCGCCTGACAGAGCCTTGCCTTGCGTTACCCTTTCCTTGCCTTGCCGTGCATTGCCTAGACGTGCGTTGTTGTGCATTAGCCTTGCCTTGCCTCACCGTGCTTTGCCTTGCGTTACCCTTTCCTTGCCTTGCCGTGCATTGCCTACCTTGCGTTGTCGTGCCTTATCCTTGTTTCCCCTTGCCGTGACGTGCCTTTTGTTACACTTGCCTTGCCTTGCTTTGCCTTGCCTTCCTTTCCTTCTGTTACTCTTTCCTTGCCTAGCCGTGCACTGCCTAGCCTTGCGTTGTCGTGCATTAGCCTTGCCTCGACTGACCATGCCTTGCCTTGCGTTACCCTTTCCTTGCCTTGCCGTGCATTGCCTAGCTTGCGTTGTCGTGCCTTAGCCTTGTTTCCCCTTTCCGTGCCGTTCCTTCCCTTACCCTTGCCTTGCCTTGCTTTCCCTTGCATTCCTTGCCTTCCGTTACTCTTTCCTTACCTTGCCGTGCATTGCCTAGCCTTGCGTTTTCGTGCATTATCCTTGCCTTGCCTGACAGTGCCTTGCCTTGCGTTACCCTTTCCTTGCTTTGCTGTGCATTGCCTAGCCGTGCGTTGTCGTGCCTTAGCCTTGTTTCACCTTGCCGTAGCCTTGCTTGCGTTGCCTTGCTTTGCCTTGCCTTCCTTGCCTTCCGTTACTCTTTGCTTGCCTTCCGTGCATTGCGTAGCCTTGCGTTGTCGTGCCGTAGCCTTTTTTTTGACCTTGCCATAGATTGCTTGCGTTACCTTGCTTTGCCTTGCATTCCTTGCCTTGCGTTACCCTTTCCTTGCCTTGCCGTGCATTGCCTAGCTTGGGTTGTCGTGCCTTAGCCTTGTTTCCCCTTGCCGTGCCGTTCCTTCCCTTACTCTTAACTTGCCTTGCTTTCCCTTGCCTTCCTTGCCTTCCGTTACTCTTTGCTTACCTTCCGTGCATTGCCTAGCCTTGCGTTGTCGTGCCTTAGCCTTGCCTCGCCTGACAGAGCCTTGCCTTGCGTTACCCTTTCCTTGCCTTGCCGTGCATTGCCTAGACGTGCGTTGTTGTGCATTAGCCTTGCCTTGCCTCACCGTGCCTTGCCTTGAGTTACCCTTTCCTTGCCTTGCCGTGCATTGCCTAGCCTTGCGTTGTCGTGCATTAGCCTTGCCTTGCCTGACCGTGCCTTGCCTTGCGTTAACCTTTCCTTGCTTTGCCGTGCATTGCCTAGCCGTGCGTTGTCGTGCCTTAGCCTTGTTTCACCTTGCCGTAGCCTTGCTTGCGTTGCCTTGCTTTACCTTGCCTTCCTTGCCTTCCGTTACCCTTTCCTTGCCTTGCCGTGTTTTGCCTAGCCTTGCGTTGTCGTGCCTTAGCCTTGCTTCCCCTTGCCGTGCCGTTCCTTCTGTTACTCTTGCCTTGCCTTGCTTTCCCTTGCATTCCTTGCCTTCCGTTACTCTTTCCTTGCCTTGCCGTGCATTGCCTAGCCTTGCGTTGTCGTGCATTAGCCTTGCCTTGCCTGACCGTGCCTTGCCTTGCGTTACCCTTTCTGTGCCTTGCCGTGCACTGCCTAGCTTGCGTTGTCATGCCTTAGCCCTGTTTCCCCTTGCCGTGCCGTTCCTTGCCTTACCCTTAACTTGCCTTGCTTTCCCTTGCCTTCCTTGCCTTCCGTTACTCTTTGCTTGCCTTCCGTGCATTGCGTAGCCTTGCGTTGTCGTGCCGTAGCCTTTTTTTTGACCTTGCCATAGATTGCTTGCGTTACCTTGCTTTGCCTTGCATTCCTTGCCTTGCGTTACCCTTTCCTTGCCTTGCCGTGCATTGCCTAGCTTGGTTTGTCGTGCCTTAGCCTTGTTTCCCCTTGCCGTGCCGTTCCTTCCCTTACTCTTAACTTGCCTTGCTTTCCCTTGCCTTCCTTGCCTTCCGTTACTCTTTGCTTACCTTCCGTGCATTGCCTAGCCTTGCGTTGTCGTGCCTTAGCCTTGCCTCGCTTGACCTTGCCTTGCCTTGCGTTACCATCTCCTTCCCTTGCCTTGCTTTGCCTAGCCGTGCGTTGTCGTGCATCAGCCTTGCCTTGCCTCACCGTGCATTGCCTTGCGTTACCCTTTCCTTGCCTTGCCGTGCATTGCCTACCTTGCGTTGTCGTGCCTTACCCTTGTTTCCCCTTGCCGTGCCGTGCCTTTTGTTACACTTGCCTTGCCTTGCTTTGCCTTGCCTTCCTTTCCTTCTGTTACTCTTTCCTTGCCTAGCCGTGCACTGCCTAGCCTTGCGTTATCGTGCATTAGCCTTGCCTCGACTGACCGTGCCTTGCCTTGCGTTACCCTTTCTTTGCCTTGCCGTGCATTGGTTAGCTTGCGTTGTCGTGCCTTAGCATGTTTCCCCTTGCCGTGCCGTTCCTTCCCTTACCCTTGCCTTGCCTTGCTTTCCCTTGCCTTCCTTGACTTGCGTTACTCTTTGCTTACCTTCCGTGCATTGCCTAGCCTTGCGTTGTCGTGCCTTAGCCTTGCCTCGCCTGACAGAGCCTTGCCTTGCGTTACCCTTTCCTTGCCTTGCCGTGCATTGCCTAGACGTGCGTTGTTGTGCATTAGCCTTGCCTTGCCTCACCGTGCCTTGCCTTGAGTTACCCTTTCCTTGCCTTGCCGTGCATTGCCTAGCTTGCGTTGTCGTGCCTTACCCTTTTTTCCCCTTGCCGTGCTGTGCATTTTGTTTCACTTGCCTTGCATTGCTTTGCCTTGCCTTCCTTTCCTTCTGTTACTCTTTACTTGCCTAGCCGTGCACTGCCTAGCCTTGCGTTGTCGTGCATTAGCCTTGCCTCGCCTGACCGTGCCTTGCCTTGCGTTACCCTTTCCTTGCCTTGCCGTGCTTTGCCTAGCTTGCGTTGTCGTGCCTTAGCCATTTTTCCCCTTGCCGTGCCGTTCCTTCCCTTACCCTTAACTTGCCTTGCTTTCCCTTGCCTTCCTTGCCTTCCGTTACTCTTTGCTTACCTTTCGTGCATTGCCTAGCCTTGCGTTGTCGTGCCTTAACCTTGCCTCGCTTGACCGTGCCTTGCCTTGCGTTACCCTCTCTTTCCCTTGCCTTGCTTTCCCTAGCCTTGCGTTGTCGTGCATTAGCCTTGCCTTGCCTCACCGTGCCTTGCCTTGCGTTACCCTTTCCTTGCCTTGCCGTGCTTTGCCTATCTTGCGTTGTCGTGCCTTAGCCTTGTTTCCCCTTTCCGTGCCGTTCCTTCCCTTACCCTTTCCTTGCCTTGCTTTCCGTTGCATTCCTTGCCTTCCGTTACTCTTTCCTTGCCTTGCCGCGCATTGCCTAGCCTTGCGTTGTCGTGCATTAGCCTTGCCTTGCCGGACCGTGCCTTGCCTTGCGTTACCCTTTCCGTGCCTTGCCGTGCATTGCCTAGCTTGCGTTGTCATGCCTTAGCCCTGTTTCCCCTTGCCGTGCCGTTCCTTGCCTTACCCTTAACTTGCCTTGCTTTCCCTTGCCTTCCTTGCCTTGCGTTACTCTTTGCTTGCCTTCCGTGCATTGCGTAGCCTTGCGTTGTCGTGCCGTAGCCTTTTTTTTGACCTTGCCATAGATTGCTTGCGTTACCTTGCTTTGCCTTGCATTCCTTGCCTTGCGTTACCCTTTCCTTGCCTTGCCGTGCATTGCCTAGCTTGGTTTGTCGTGCCTTAGCCTTGTTTCCCCTTTCCGTGCCGTTCCTTCCCTTACTCTTAACTTGCCTTGCTTTCCCTTGCCTTCCTTGCCTTCCGTTACTCTTTGCTTACCTTCCGTGCATTGCCTAGCCTTGCGTTGTCGTGCCTTAGCCTTGCCTCGCTTGACCGTGCCTTGCCTTGCGTTACCATCTCCTTCCCTTGCCTTGATTTGCCTAGCCGTGCGTTGTCGTGCATCAGCCTTGCCTTGCCTCACCGTGCATTGCCTTGCGTTACCCTTTCCTTGCCTTGCCGTGCATTGCCTACCTTGCGTTGTCGTGCCTTACCCTTGTTTCCCCTTGCCGTGCCGTGCCTTTTGTTACACTTGCCTTGCCTTGCTTTGCCTTGCCTTCCTTTCCTTCTGTTACTCTTTCCTTGCCTAGCCGTGCACTGCCTAGCCTTGCGTTATCGTGCATTAGCCTTGCCTCGACTGACCGTGCCTTGCCTTGCGTTACCCTTTCTTTGCCTTGCCGTGCATTGCTTAGATTGCGTTGTCGTGCCTTAGCATGTTTCCCCTTGCCGTGCCGTTCCTTCCCTTACCCTTGCCTTGCCTTGCTTTCCCTTGCCTTCCTTGCCTTCCGTTACTCTTTGCTTACCTTCCGTGCATTGCCTAGCCTTGCGTTGTCGTGCCTTAGACTTGCCTCGCCTGACAGAGCCTTGCCTTGCGTTACCCTTTCCTTGCCTTGCCGTGCATTGCCTAGACGTGCGTTGTTGTGCATTAGCCTTGCCTTGCCTCACCGTGCCTTGCCTTGAGTTACCCTTTCCTTGCCTTGCCGTGCATTGCCTAGCTTGCGTTGTCGTGCCTTACCCTTTTTTTCCCCTTGCCGTGCTGTGCATTTTGTTTCACTTGCCTTGCATTGCTTTGCCTTGCCTTCCTTTCCTTCTGTTACGCTTTCCTTGCCTAGCATTGCACTGCCAAGCCTTGCGTTGTCGTGCATTAGCCTTCCCTCGACTGACCGTGCCTGGCCTTGCGTTACCCTCTCCTTCCCTTGCCTTGCTTTGCCTATCCGTGCGATGTCGTGCATTAGCCTTGCCTTGCCTCACCGTGCCTTGCCTTGCTTTACCCTTTCCTTGCCTTGCCGTGCTTTGCTTAGCCTTGCGTTGTCGTGCCTTAGCCTTGTTTCACCTTGCCGTGCCGTTCCTTCCGTTACTCTTGCCTTGCCTTGCTTTCCCTTGCATTCCTTACATTCCGTTACTCTTTCCTTCCCTTGCCGTGCATTGCGTAGCCTTCCGTTGTCGTGCATTAGCCTTGCATTTCCTGACCGTGCCTTGCCTTGCGTTACCCTTTCCTTGCCTTGCCGTGCATTGCCTAGCTTGCGTTGTCGTGCCTTAGCCTTGTTTCCCCTTGCCGTGCCGTTCCTTCCCTTACCCTTAACTTGCCTTGCTTTCCCTTGCCTTCCTTTCCTTCTGTTACTCTTTCCTTGCCTAGCCGTGCATTGCCTAGCCTTGCCTTGTCGTGCCTTAGACTTGCCTCGCCTGACAGAGCCTTGCCTTGCGTTACCCTTTCCTTGCCTTGCCGTGCATTGCCTAGACGTGCGTTGTTGTGCATTAGCCTTGCCTTGCCTCACCGTGCCTTGCCTTGCGTTACCCTTTCCTTGCCTTGCCGTGCATTGCCTACCTTGCGTTCTCGTGCCTTATCCTTGTTTCCCCTTGCCGTGACGTGCCTTTTGTTACACTTGCCTTGCCTTGCTTTGCCTTGCCTTCCTTTCCTTCTGTTACTCTTTCCTTGCCTAGCCGTGCACTGCCTAGCCTTCCGTTGTCGTGCATTAGCCTTGCCGCGACTGACCATGCCTTGCCTTGCGTTACCCTTTGCTTGTTTTGCCGTGCATTGCCTAGCTTGCGTTGTCGTGCCTTAGCCTTGTTTCCCCTTTCCGTGCCGTTCCTTCCCTTACCCTTGCCTTGCCTTGCTTTCCCTTGCATTCCTTGCCTTCCGTTACTCTTTCCTTACCTTGCCGTGCATTGCCTAGCCTTGCGTTGTCGTGCATTATCCTTGCCTTGCCTGACAGTGCCTTGCCTTGCGTTACCCTTTCCTTGCTTTGCCGTGCATTGCCTAGCCGTGCGTTGTCGTGCCTTAGCCTTGTTTCACCTTGCCGTAGCCTTGCTTGCGTTGCCTTGCTTTGCCTTGCCTTCCTTGCCTTCCGTTACTCTTTGCTTGCCTTCCGTGCATTGCGTAGCCTTGCGTTGTCGTGCCGTAGCCTTTTTTTTGACCTTGCCATAGATTGCTTGCGTTACCTTGCTTTGCCTTGCATTCCTTGCCTTGCGTTACCCTTTCCTTGCCTTGCCGTGCATTGCCTAGCTTGGGTTGTCGTGCCTTAGCCTTGTTTCCCCTTGCCGTGCCGTTCCTTCCCTTACTCTTAACTTGCCTTGCTTTCCCTTGCCTTCCTTGCCTTCCTTTACTCTTTGCTTACCTTCCGTGCATTGCCTAGCCTTGCGTTGTCGTGCCTTAGCCTTGCCTCGCTTGACCGTGCCTTGCCTTGCGTTACCCTCTCCTTCCCTTGCCTTGCTTTGCCTAGTCGTGCGTTGTCGTGCATCAGCCTTGCCTTGCCTCACCGTGCATTGCCTTGCGTTACCCTTTCCTTGCCTTGCCGTGCATTGCCTACCTTGCGTTGTCGTGCCTTACCCTTGTTTCCCCTTGCCGTGCCGTGCCTTTTGTTACACTTGCCTTGCCTTGCTTTGCCTTGTCTTCCTTTCCTTCTGTTACTCTTTCCTTGCCTAGCCGTGCACTGCCTAGCCTTGCGTTATCGTGCATTAGCCTTGGCTCGACTGACCGTGCCTTGCCTTGCGTTACCCTTTCTTTGCCTTGCCGTGCATTGCTTAGCTTGCGTTGTCGTGCCTTAGCATGTTTCCCCTTGCCGTGCCGTTCCTTCCCTTACCCTTGCCTTGCCTTGCTTTCCCTTGCCTTCCTTGCCTTCCGTTACTCTTTGCTTACCTTCCGTGCATTGCCTAGCCTTGCGTTGTCGTGCCTTAGCCTTGCCTCCCCTGACAGAGCCTTGCCTTGCGTTACCCTTTCCTTGCCTTGCCGTGCATTGCCTAGACGTGCGTTGTTGTGCATTAGCCTTGCCTTGCCTCACCGTGCCTTGCCTTGCGTTACCCTTTCCTTGCCTTGCCGTGCATTGCCTACCTTGCGTTGTCGTGCCTTACCCTTGTTTCCCCTTGCCGTGACGTGCCTTTTGTTACACTTGCCTTGCCTTGCTTTGCCTTGCCTTCCTTTCCTTCTGTTACTCTTTCCTTGCCTAGCCGTGCACTGCCTAGCCTTGCGTTGTCGTGCATTAGCCTTGCCTCGACTGACCGTGCTTTGCCTTGCGTTACCCTTTCCTTGCCTTGCCGTGCTTTGCCTAGCCTTGCGTTGTCGTGCCTTAGCCTTGCTTCCCCTTGCCGTGCCGTTCCTTCCCTTACTCTTAACTTGCCTTGCTTTCCCTTGCCTTCCTTGCCTTCCGTTACTCTTTGCTTACCTTTCGTGCATTGCCTAGCCTTGCGTTGTCGTGCCTTAGCCTTGCCTCGCTTGACCGTGCCTTGCCTTGCGTTACCCTCTCTTTCCCTTGCCTTGCTTTGCCTAGCCTTGCGTTGTCGTGCATTAGCCTTGCCTTGCCTCACCGTGCCTTGCCTTGCGTTACCCTTTCCTTGCCTTGCCGTGCATTGCCTAGCTTGCGTTGTCATGCCTTAGCCCTGTTTCCCCTTGCCGTGCCGTTCCTTCCCTTACCCTTAACTTGCTTTGCTTTCCCTTGCCTTCCTTGCCTTCCGTTACTCTTTGCTTACCTTCCGTGCATTGCCTAGCCTTGCGTTGTCGTGCATTAGCCTTGCCTCGCCTGACAGTGCCTTGCCTTGCGTTACCCTTTCCTTGCCTTGCCGTGCATTGCCTAGCCGTGCGTTGTCGTGCATTAGCCTTGCCTTGCCTCACCGGGCCTTGCCTTGCGTTACCCTTTCCTTGCCTTGCCGTGCATTGCCTAGCTGGCGTTGTCGTGCCTTACCCTTGTTTCCCCTTGCCGTGCCGTGCCTTTTGTTTCACTTGCCTTGCATTGCTTTGCCTTGCCTTCCTTTCCTTCTGTTACGCTTTCCTTGCCTGGCCGTGCACTGCCAAGGCTTGCGTTGTCGTGCATTAGCCTTGCCTCGACTGACCGTGCCTTGACTTGCGTTACCCTTTCCTTGCCTTGCCGTGCATTGCCTAGCTTGCGTTGTCGTGCCTTAGCCTTGTTTCCCCTTGCCGTGCCGTTCCTTTTGTTTCACTTGCCTTGCATTGCTTTGCCTTGCCTTCCTTTCCTTCTGTTACTCTTTCCTTGCCTAGCCTTCCACTGCCAAGCCTTGCGTCGTCGTGCATTAGCCTTGCCTCGACTGACCGTGCCTTGCCTTGCGTTATCCTTTCCTTGCCTTGCCGTGCATTGCCTAGCTTGCGTTGTCGTGCCTTAGCCTTGTTTCCCCTTGCCTTGCCGTGCCGTTTGTTACACTTGCCTTGCCTTTCTTTGCCTTGCCTTCCTATCCTTCCGTTACTCTTTCTTTCCCTAGCCGTGCACTGCCTATCCTTGCGTTGTCGTGCATTAGCCTTGCCTCGCCTGATCGTGCCTTGCCTTGCGTTACCCTTTCCTTGCCTTGCCGTGCATTGCCTAGCTTGCGTTGTCGTGCCTTAGCCTTCTTTCCCCTTGCCGTGCCGTTCCTTCCCTTACCCTTGCCTTGCCTTGCTTTCCCTTGCCTTCCTTGGCTTCCGTTACTCTTTGCTTGCCTTCCGTGCATTGCCTAGCCTTGCGTTTTCGTGCCTTAGCCTTGCCTTGCCTCACCGTGCTTTGCCTTGCGTTACCCTTTCCTTGCCTTGCCGTGCATTGCCTAGCCTTGCGTTGTCGTGCCTTAGCCTTGCTTCCCCTTGCCGTGCCGTTCCTTCCGTTACTCTTGCCTTGCCTTGCTTTCCCTTGCATTCCTTGCCTTCTGTTACTCTTTCCTTGCCTTGCCGTGCATTGCCTAGCCTTGCGTTGTCGTGCATTAGCCTTGGCTTGCCTGACCGTGCCTTGCCTTGCGTTACCCTTTCCTTGACTTGCCGTGCATTGCCTAGCTTGCGTTGTCATGCCTTAGCCCTGTTTCCCCTTGCCGTGCCGTTCCTTCCCTTACCCTTAACTTGCCTTGCTTTCCCTTGCCTTCCTGGCATTCCGTTACTCTTTGCTTACCTTCCGTGCATTGCCTAGTCTTGCGTTGTCGTGCATTAGCCTTGCCTCGCCTGACAGTGCCTTGCCTTGCGTTACCCTTTCCTTGCCTTGCCGTGCATTGTCTAGCCGTGCGTTGTCGTGCCTTAGCCTTGCCTTGCCTCACCGTGCCTTGCCTTGAGTTACCCTTTCCTTGCCTTGCCGTGCATTGCCTAGCTTGCGTTGTCGTGCCTTACCCTTTTTTCCCCTTGCCGTGCTGTGCCTTTTGTTACACTTGCCTTGCCTTGCTTTGCCTAGCCTTCCATTCCTTCCGTTACTCGTTCCTTGCCTAGCCGTGCACTGCCTAGCTTTGCGTTGTCGTGCATTAGCCTTGCCTCGACTGACCGTGCCTTGCCTTGCGTTACCTTTTCCTTGCCTTGCCGTGCATTGCCTTGCTTGCGTTGTCGTGCCTTAGCCTTGTTTCCCCTTGCCGTGCCGTTCCTTTCCTTACTCTTAACTTGCCTTGCTTTCCCTTGCCTTCCTTGCCTTCCGTTACTCTTTGCTTACCTTCCGTGCATTGCCTAGCCTTGCGTTGTCGTGCCTTAGCCGTGCTTCGCTTGACCGTGCCTTGCCTTGCGTTACCCTCTCTTTCCCTAGCCTTGCTTTGCCTAGCCGTGCGTTGTCGTGCATTAGCCTTGCCTTGCCTCACCGTGCCTTGCCTTGAGTTACCCTTTCCTTGCCTTGCCGTGCATTGCCTAGCTTGCGTTGTCGTGCCTTACCCTTTTTTCCCCTTGCCGTGCTGTGCATTTTGTTTCACTTGCCTTGCATTGCTTTGCCTTGCCTTCCTTTCCTTCTGTTACGCTTTCCTTGCCTAGCATTGCACTGCCAAGCCTTGCGTTGTCGTGCATTAGCCTTCCCTCGACTGACCGTGCCTGGCCTTGCGTTACCCTCTCCTTCCCTTGCCTTGCTTTTCCTATCCGTGCGATGTCGTGCATTAGCCTTGCCTTGCCTCACCGTGCCTTGCCTTGCTTTACCCTTTCCTTGCCTTGCCGTGCTTTGCTTAGCCTTGCGTTGTCGTGCCTTAGCCTTGTTTCACCTTGCCGTGCCGTTCCTTCCGTTACTCTTGCCTTGCCTTGCTTTCCCTTGCATTCCTTACATTCCGTTACTCTTTCCTTGCCTTGCCGTGCATTGCGTAGCCTTCCGTTGTCCTGCATTAGCCTTGCATTTCCTGACCGTGCCTTGCCTTGCGTTACCCTTTCCTTGCCTTGCCGTGCATTGCCTAGCTTGCGTTGTCGTGCCTTAGCCTTGTTTCCCCTTGCCGTGCCGTTCCTTCCCTTACCCTTAACTTGCCTTGCTTTCCCTTGCCTTCCTTGCCTTCCGTTACTCTCTCCTTTCCTTCCGTGCATTGCCTAGCCTTGCGTTGTCGTGCCTTAGACTTGCCTCGCCTGACAGA
Organism: Macrotis lagotis; assembly: GCF_037893015.1. NCBI lineage: Eukaryota > Metazoa > Chordata > Mammalia > Peramelemorphia > Peramelidae > Macrotis > Macrotis lagotis. The sequence continues at coordinate 15,991 of NW_027421928.1, forward strand.
GCCTTGCCTTGCGTTACCCTTTCCTTGCCTTGCCGTGCATTGCCTAGACGTGCGTTGTTGTGCATTAGCCTTGCCTTGCCTCACCGTGCCTTGCCTTGCGTTACCCTTTCCTTGCCTTGCCGTGCATTGCCTACCTTGCGTTGTCGTGCCTTATCCTTGTTTCCCCTTGCCGTGACGTGCCTTTTGTTACACTTGCCTTGCCTTGCTTTGCCTTGCCTTCCTTTCCTTCTGTTACTCTTTCCTTGCCTAGCCGTGCACTGCCTAGCCTTGCGTTGTCGTGCATTAGCCTTGCCTCGACTGACCATGCCTTGCCTTGCGTTACCCTTTCCTTGCCTTGCCGTGCATTGCCTAGCTTGCGTTGTCGTGCCTTAGCATGTTTCCCCTTGCCGTGCCATTCCTTCCCTTACCCTTGCCTTGCCTTGCTTTCCCTTGCCTTCCTTGCCTTCCGTTACTCTTTGCTTACCTTCCGTGCATTGCCTAGCCTTGCGTTGTCGTGCATTAGCCTTGCCTTGCCTCACCGTGCCTTGCCTTGAGTTACCCTTTCCTTGCCTTGCCGTGCATTGCCTACCTTGCGTTGTCGTGCCTTACCCTTGTTTCCCCTTGCCGTGCCGTGCCTTTTGTTACACTTGCCTTGCCTTGCTTTGCCTTGCCTTCCTTTCCTTCTGTTACTCTTTCCTTGCCTAGCCGTGCACTGCCTAGCCTTGCGTTGTCGTGCATTAGCCTTGCCTCGACTGACCGTGCCTTGCGTTGCGTTACCCTTTCCTTGCCTTGCCGTGCTTTGCCTAGCCTTGCGTTGTCGTGCCTTAGCCTTGCTTCCCCTTGCCGTGCCGTTCCTTCCCTTACTCTTAACTTGCCTTGCTTTCCCTTGCCTTCCTTGCCTTCCGTTACTCTTTGCTTACATTTCGTGCATTGCCTAGCCTTGCGTTGTCGTGCCTTAGCCTTGCCTCGCTTGACCGTGCCTTGCCTTGCGTTACCCTCTCTTTCCCTTGCCTTGCTTTGCCTAGCCGTGCGTTGTCGTGCATTAGCCTTGCCTTGCCTCACCGTGCCTTGCCTTGCGTTACCCTTTCCTTGCCTTGCCGTGCATTGCCTAGCTTGAGTTGTCGTGCCTTAGCCTTGTTTCCCCTTTCCGTGCCGTTCCTTCCATTACCCTTGCCTTGCCTTGCTTTCCCTTGCATTCCTTGCCTTCCGTTACTCTTTCCTTGCCTTGCCGTGCATTGCCTAGCCTTGCGTTGTCGTGCATTAGCCTTGCCTTGCCTGACCGTGCCTTGCCTTGCGTTACCCTTTCCTTGCTTTGCCGTGCATTGCCTAGCCGTGCGTTGTCGTGCCTTATCCTTGTTTCCCCTTGCCGTGCCGTGCCTTTTGTTACACTTGCCTTGCCTTGCTTTGCCTTGCCTTCCTTTCCTTCTGTTACTCTTTCCTTGCCTAGCCGTGCACTGCCTAGCCTTGCGTTATCGTGCATTAGCCTTGCCTCGACTGACCGTGCCTTGCCTTGCGTTACCCTTTCTTTGCCTTGCCGTGCATTGCTTAGCTTGCGTTGTCGTGCCTTAGCATGTTTCCCCTGCCGTGCCGTTCCTTCCCTTACCCTTGCCTTGCCTTGCTTTCCCTTGCCTTCCTTGCCTTCCGTTACTCTTTGCTTACCTTCCGTGCATTGCCTAGCCTTGCGTTGTCGTGCCTTAGCCTTGCCTCGCCTGACAGAGCCTTGCCTTGCGTTACCCTTTCCTTGCCTTGCCGTGCATTGCCTAGACGTGCGTTGTTGTGCATTAGCCTTGCCTTGCCTCACCGTGCCTTGCCTTGCGTTACCCTTTCCTTGCCTTGCCGTGCATTGCCTACCTTGCGTTGTCGTGCCTTACCCTTGTTTCCCCTTGCCGTGACGTGCCTTTTGTTACACTTGCCTTGCCTTGCTTTGCCGTGCCTTCCTTTCCTTCTGTTACTCTTTCCTTGCCTAGCCGTGCACTGCCTAGCCTTGCGTTGTCGTGCATTAGCCTTGCCTCGACTGACCGTGCCTTGCCTTGCGTTACCCTTTCCTTGCCTTGCCGTGCTTTGCCTAGCCTTGCGTTGTCGTGCCTTAGCCTTGCTTCCCCTTGCCGTGCCGTTCCTTCCCTTACTCTTAACTTGCCTTGCTTTCCCTTGCCTTCCTTGCCTTCCGTTACTCTTTGCTTACCTTCCGTGCATTGCCTAGCCTTCCGTTGTCGTTCCTTAGCCTTGCCTCGCTTGACCGTGCCTTGCCTTGCGTTACCCTCTCTTTTCCTTGCCTTGCTTTGCCTAGCCTTGCGTTGTCGTGCATTAGCCTTGCCTTGCCTCACCGTGCCTTGCCTTGCGTTACCCTTTCCTTGCCTTGCCGTGCATTGCTTAGCTTGCGTTGTCGTGCCTTAGCATGTTTCCCCTTGCCGTGCCGTTCCTTCCCTTACCCTTGCCTTGCCTTGCTTTCCCTTGCCTTCCTTGCCTTCCGTTACTCTTTGCTTACCTTCCGTGCATTGCCTAGCCTTGCGTTGTCGTGCCTTAGCCTTGCCTCGCCTGACAGAGCCTTGCCTTGCGTTACCCTTTCCTTGCCTTGCCGTGCATTGCCTAGACGTGCGTTGTTGTGCATTAGCCTTGCCTTGCCTCACCGTGCCTTGCCTTGCGTTACCCTTTCCTTGCCTTGCCGTGCATTGCCTACCTTGCGTTGTCGTGCCTTACCCTTGTTTCCCCTTGCCGTGCCGTGCCTTTTGTTACACTTGCCTTGCCTTGCTTTGCCTTGCCTTCCTTTCCTTCTGTTACTCTTTCCTTGCCTAGCCGTGCACTGCCTAGCCTTGCGTTGTCGTGCATTAGCCTTGCCTCGACTGACCGTGCCTTGCCTTGCGTTACCCTTTCCTTGCCTTGCCGTGCTTTGCCTAGCCTTGCGTTGTCGTGCCTTAGCCTTGCTTCCCCTTGCCGTGCCGTTCCTTCCCTTACTCTTAACTTGCCTTGCTTTCCCTTGCCTTCCTTGCCTTCCGTTACTCTTTGCTTACATTTCGTGCATTGCCTAGCCTTGCGTTGTCGTGCCTTAGCCTTGCCTCGCTTGACCGTGCCTTGCCTTGCGTTACCCTCTCTTTTCCTTGCCTTGCTTTGCCTAGCCTTGCGTTGTCGTGCATTAGCCTTGCCTTGCCTCACATTGCCTTGCCTTGCGTTACCCTTTCCTTGCCTTGCCGTGCATTGCCTAGCTTGCGTTGTCGTGCCTTAGCCTTGTTTCCCCTTTCCGTGCCGTTCCTTCCCTTACCCTTGCCTTGCCTTGCTTTCCCTTGCATTCCTTGCCTTCCGTTACTCTTTCCTTGCCTTGCCGTGCATTGCCTAGCCTTGCGTTGTCGTGCATTAGCCTTGCCTTGCCTGACCGTGCCTTGCCTTGCGTTACCCTTTCCTTGCTTTGCCGTGCATTGCCTAGCCGTGCGTTGTCGTGCCTTAGCCTTGTTTCACCTTGCCGTAGCCTTGCTTGCGTTGCCTTGCTTTGCCTTGCCTTCCTTGCCTTCCGTTACCCTTTCCTTGCCTTGCCGTGCTTTGCCTAGCCTTGCGTTGTCGTGCCTTAGCCTTGCTTCCCCTTGCCGTGCCGTTCCTTCTGTTACTCTTGCCTTGCCTTGCTTTCCCTTGCATTCCTTGCCTTCCGTTACTCTTTCCTTGCCTTGCCGTGCATTGCCTAGCCTTGCGTTGTCGTGCATTAGCCTTGCCTTGCCTGACCGTGCCTTGCCTTGCGTTACCCTTTCCGTGCCTTGCCGTGCATTGCCTAGCTTGCGTTGTCATGCCTTAGCCCTGTTTCCCCTTGCCGTGCCGTTCCTTGCCTTACCCTTAACTTGCCTTGCTTTCCCTTGCCTTCCTTGCCTTCCGTTACTCTTTGCTTACCTTCCGTGCATTGCCTAGCCTTGCGTTGTCGTGTATTAGCCTTGCCTCGCCTGACAGTGCCTTGCCTTGCGTTACCCTTTCCTTGCCTTGCCGTGCATTGCCTAGCCGTGCGTTGTCGTGCATTAGCCTTGCCTTGCCTCACCGTGCCTTGCCTTGCGTTACCCTTTCCTTGCCTTGCCGTGCATTGCCTAGCTTGCCTTGTCGTGCCTTAGCCTTGTTTCCCCTTGCCGTGCCGTGCCTTTTGTTTCACTTGCCTTGCATTGCTTTGCCTTCCCTTCCTTTCCTTCTGTTACTCTTTCCTTGCCTAGCCTTGCACTGCCAAGCCTTGCGTCGTCGTGCATTAGCCTTGCCTTGACTGACCGTGCCTTGCCTTGCGTTACCCTTTCCTTCCCTTGCCGTGCTTTGCCTAGCTTGCGTTGTCGTGCCTTAGCCTTATTTCCCCTTGCCGTGCCGTTCCTTCCCTTACTCTTAACTTGCCTTGCTTTCCCTTGCCTTCCTTGCCTTCCGTTACTCTTTGCTTACCTTCCGTGCATTGCCTAGCCTTCCGTTGTCGTTCCTTAGCCTTGCCTCGCTTGACCGTGCCTTGCCTTGCGTTACCCTCTCCTTCCCTTGCCTTGCTTTGCCTAGCCGTGCGTTGTCGTGCATCAGCCTTGCCTTGCCTCACCGTGCATTGCCTTGCGTTACCCTTTCCTTGCCTTGCCGTGCTTTGCCTAGCCTTGCGTTGTCGTGCCTTAGCCTTGTTTCCCCTTGCCGTGCCGTTCCTTCCGTTACTCTTGCCTTGCCTTGCTTTCCCTTGCATTCCTTACATTCCGTTACTCTTTCCTTGCCTTGCCGTGCATTGCCTAGCCTTCCGTTGTCGTGCATTAGCCTTGCCTCGCCTGATCGTGCCTTGCCTTGCGTTACCCTTTCCTTGCCTTGCCGTGCATTGCCTAGCTTGCGTTGTCGTGCCTTAGCCTTCTTTCCCCTTGCCGTGCCGTTCCTTCCCTTACCCTTGCCTTGCCTTGCTTTCCCTTGCCTTCCTTGGCTTCCGTTACTCTTTGCTTGCCTTCCGTGCATTGCCTAGCCTTGCGTTTTCGTGCCTTAGCCTTGCCTTGCCTCACCGTGCTTTGCCTTGCGTTACCCTTTCCTTGCCTTGCCGTGCATTGCCTAGCCTTGCGTTGTCGTGCCTTAGCCTTGCTTCCCCTTGCCGTGCCGTTCCTTCCGTTACTCTTGCCTTGCCTTGCTTTCCCTTGCATTCCTTGCCTTCTGTTACTCTTTCCTTGCCTTGCCGTGCATTGCCTAGCCTTGCGTTGTCGTGCATTAGCCTTGGCTTGCCTGACCGTGCCTTGCCTTGCGTTACCCTTTCCTTGACTTGCCGTGCATTGCCTAGCTTGCGTTGTCATGCCTTAGCCCTGTTTCCCCTTGCCGTGCCGTTCCTTCCCTTACCCTTAACTTGCCTTGCTTTCCCTTGCCTTCCTGGCATTCCGTTACTCTTTGCTTACCTTCCGTGCATTGCCTAGTCTTGCGTTGTCGTGCATTAGCCTTGCCTCGCCTGACAGTGCCTTGCCTTGCGTTACCCTTTCCTTGCCTTGCCGTGCATTGTCTAGCCGTGCGTTGTCGTGCCTTAGCCTTGCCTTGCCTCACCGTGCCTTGCCTTGAGTTACCCTTTCCTTGCCTTGCCGTGCATTGCCTAGCTTGCGTTGTCGTGCCTTACCCTTTTTTCCCCTTGCCGTGCTGTGCCTTTTGTTACACTTGCCTTGCCTTGCTTTGCCTAGCCTTCCATTCCTTCCGTTACTCGTTCCTTGCCTACCCGTACACTGCCTAGCTTTGCGTTGTCGTGCATTAGCCTTGCCTCGACTGACCGTGCCTTGCCTTGCGTTACCTTTTCCTTGCCTTGCCGTGCATTGCCTTGCTTGCGTTGTCGTGCCTTAGCCTTGTTTCCCCTTGCCGTGCCGTTCCTTTCCTTACTCTTAACTTGCCTTGCTTTCCCTTGCCTTCCTTGCCTTCCGTTACTCTTTGCTTACCTTCCGTGCATTGCCTAGCCTTGCGTTGTCGTGCCTTAGCCGTGCTTCGCTTGACCGTGCCTTGCCTTGCGTTACCCTCTCTTTCCCTAGCCTTGCTTTGCCTAGCCGTGCGTTGTCGTGCATTAGCCTTGCCTTGCCTCACCGTGCCTTGCCTTGAGTTACCCTTTCCTTGCCTTGCCGTGCATTGCCTAGCTTGCGTTGTCGTGCCTTACCCTTTTTTCCCCTTGCCGTGCTGTGCATTTTGTTTCACTTGCCTTGCATTGCTTTGCCTTGCCTTCCTTTCCTTCTGTTACGCTTTCCTTGCCTAGCATTGCACTGCCAAGCCTTGCGTTGTCGTGCATTAGCCTTCCCTCGACTGACCGTACCTGGCCTTGCGTTACCCTCTCCTTCCCTTGCCTTGCTTTGCCTATCCGTGCGATGTCGTGCATTAGCCTTGCCTTGCCTCACCGTGCCTTGCCTTGCTTTACCCTTTCCTTGCCTTGCCGTGCTTTGCTTAGCCTTGCGTTGTCGTGCCTTAGCCTTGTTTCACCTTGCCGTGCCGTTCCTTCCGTTACTCTTGCCTTGCCTTGCTTTCCCTTGCATTCCTTACATTCCATTACTCTTTCCTTGCCTTGCCGTGCATTGCGTAGCCTTCCGTTGTCCTGCATTAGCCTGGCATTTCCTGACCGTGCCTTGCCTTGCGTTACCCTTTCCTTGCCTTGCCGTGCATTGCCTAGCTTGCGTTGTCGTGCCTTAGCCTTGTTTCCCCTTGCCGTGCCGTTCCTTCCCTTACCCTTAACTTGCCTTGCTTTCCCTTGCCTTCCTTGCCTTCCGTTACTCTCTCCTTTCCTTCCGTGCATTGCCTAGCCTTGCGTTGTCGTGCCTTAGACTTGCCTCGCCTGACAGAGCCTTGCCTTGCGTTACCCTTTCCTTGCCTTGCCGTGCATTGCCTAGACGTGCGTTGTTGTGCATTAGCCTTGCCTTGCCTCACCGTGCCTTGCCTTGCGTTACCCTTTCCTTGCCTTGCCGTGCATTGCCTACCTTGCGTTGTCGTGCCTTATCCTTGTTTCCCCTTGCCGTGACGTGCCTTTTGTTACACTTGCCTTGCCTTGCTTTGCCTTGCCTTCCTTTCCTTCTGTTACTCTTTCCTTGCCTAGCCGTGCACTGCCTAGCCTTGCGTTGTCGTGCATTAGCCTTGCCTCGACTGACCATGCCTTGCCTTGCGTTACCCTTTCCTTGCCTTGCCGTGCATTGCCTAGCTTGCGTTGTCGTGCCTTAGCATGTTTCCCCTTGCCGTGCCATTCCTTCCCTTACCCTTGCCTTGCCTTGCTTTCCCTTGCCTTCCTTGCCTTCCGTTACTCTTTGCTTACCTTCCGTGCATTGCCTAGCCTTGCGTTGTCGTGCCTTAGCCTTGCCTTGCTTCACCGTGCCTTGCCTTGAGTTACCCTTTCCTTGCCTTGGCGTGCATTGCCTACCTTGCGTTGTCGTGCCTTACCCTTGTTTCCCGTTGCCGTGCCGTGCCTTTTGTTACACTTGCCTTGCCTTGCTTTGCCTTGCCTTCCTTTCCTTCTGTTACTCTTTCCTTGCCTAGCCCTGCACTGCCTAGCCTTGCGTTATCGTGCATTAGCCTTGCCTCGACTGACCGTGCCTTGCCTTGCGTTACCCTTTCTTTGCCTTGCCGTGCATTGCTTAGCTTGCGTTGTCGTGCCTTAGCATGTTTCCCCTTGCCGTGCCGTTCCTTCCCTTACCCTTGCCTTGCCTTGCTTTCCCTTGCCTTCCTTGCCTTCCGTTACTCTTTGCTTACCTTCCGTGCATTGCCTAGCCTTGCGTTGTCGTGCCTTAGCCTTGCCTCGCCTGACAGAGCCTTGCCTTGCGTTACCCTTTCCTTGCCTTGCCGTGCATTGCCTAGACGTGCGTTGTTGTGCATTAGCCTTGCCTTGCCTCACCGTGCCTTGCCTTGCGTTACCCTTTCCTTGCCTTGCCGTGCATTGCCTACCTTGCGTTGTCGTGCCTTACCCTTGTTTCCCCTTGCCGTGACGTGCCTTTTGTTACACTTGCCTTGCCTTGCTTTGCCTTGCCTTCCTTTCCTTCTGTTACTCTTTCCTTGCCTAGCCGTGCACTGCCTAGCCTTGCGTTGTCGTGCATTAGCCTTGCCTCGACTGACCGTGCCTTGCCTTGCGTTACCCTTTCCTTGCCTTGCTTACCTTCCGTGCTTTGCCTAGCCTTGCGTTGTCGTGCCTTAGCCTTGCTTCCCCTTGCCGTGCCGTTCCTTCCCTTACTCTTAACTTGCCTTGCTTTCCCTTGCCTTCCTTGCCTTCCGTTACTCTTTGCTTACATTTCGTGCATTGCCTAGCCTTGCGTTGTCGTGCCTTAGCCTTGCCTCGCTTGACCGTGCCTTGCCTTGCGTTACCCTCTCTTTCCCTTGCCTTGCTTTGCCTAGCCTTGCGTTGTCGTGCCTTAGCCTTGCCTCGCCTGACAGAGCCTTGCCTTGCGTTACCCTTTCCTTGCCTTGCCGTGCATTGCCTAGACGTGCGTTGTTGTGCATTAGCCTTGCCTTGCCTCACCGTGCCTTGCCTTGCGTTACCCTTTCCTTGCCTTGCCGTGCATTGCCTAGCTTGAGTTGTCGTGCCTTAGCCTTGTTTCCCCTTTCCGTGCCGTTCCTTCCATTACCCTTGCCTTGCCTTGCTTTCCCTTGCATTCCTTGCCTTCCGTTACTCTTTCCTTGCCTTGCCGTGCATTGCCTAGCCTTGCGTTGTCGTGCATTAGCCTTGCCTTGCCTGACCGTGCCTTGCCTTGCGTTACCCTTTCCTTGCTTTGCCGTGCATTGCCTAGCCGTGCGTTGTCGTGCCTTAGCCTTGTTTCACCTTGCCGTAGCCTTGCTTGCGTTGCCTTGCTTTGCCTTGCCTTCCTTGCCTTCCGTTACTCTGTCCTTGCCTTGCCGTGCTTTGCCTAGCCTTGCGTTGTCGTGCCTTAGCCTTGCTTCCCCTTGCCGTGCCGTTCCTTCTGTTACTCTTGCCTTGCCTTGCTTTCCCTTGCATTCCTTGCCTTCCGTTACTCTTTCCTTGCCTTGCCGTGCATTGCCTAGCCTTGCGTTGTCGTGCATTAGCCTTGCCTTGCCGGACCGTGCCTTGCCTTGCGTTACCCTTTCCGTGCCTTGCCGTGCATTGCCTAGCTTGCGTTGTCATGCCTTAGCCCTGTTTCCCCTTGCCGTGCCGTTCCTTGCCTTACCCTTAACTTGCCTTGCTTTCCCTTGCCTTCCTTGCCTTCCGTTACACTTTGCTTGCCTTCCATGCATTGCGTAGCCTTGCGTTGTCGTGCCGTAGCCTTTTTTTTGACCTTGCCATAGATTGCTTGCGTTACCTTGCTTTGCCTTGCATTCCTTGCCTTGCGTTACCCTTTCCTTGCCTTGCCGTGCATTGCCTAGCTTGGTTTGTCGTGCCTTAGCCTTGTTTCCCCTTGCCGTGCCGTTCCTTCCCTTACTCTTAACTTGCCTTGCTTTCCCTTGCCTTCCTTGCCTTCCGTTACTCTTTGCTTACCTTCCGTGCATTGCCTAGCCTTGCGTTGTCGTGCCTTAGCCTTGCCTCGCTTGACCGTGCCTTGCCTTGCGTTACCCTCTCCTTCCCTTGCCTTGCTTTGCCTAGCCGTGCGTTGTCGTGCATCAGCCTTGCCTTGCCTCACCGTGCATTGCCTTGTGTTACCCTTTCCTTGCCTTGCCGTGCATTGCCTACCTTGCGTTGTCGTGCCTTACCCTTGTTTCCCCTTGCCGTGCCGTGCCTTTTGTTACACTTGCCTTGCCTTGCTTTGCCTTGCCTTCCTTTCCTTCTGTTACTCTTTCCTTGCCTAGCCGTGCACTGCCTAGCCTTGCGTTATCGTGCATTAGCCTTGCCTCGACTGACCGTGCCTTGCCTTGCGTTACCCTTTCTTTGCCTTGCCGTGCATTGCTTAGCTTGCGTTGTCGTGCCTTAGCATGTTTCCCCTTGCCGTGCCGTTCCTTCCCTTACCCTTGCCTTGCCTTGCTTTCCCTTGCCTTCCTTGCCTTCCGTTACTCTTTGCTTACCTTCCGTGCATTGCCTAGCCTTGCGTTGTCGTGCCTTAGCCTTGCCTCGCCTGACAGAGCCTTGCCTTGCGTTACCCTTTCCTTGCCTTGCCGTGCATTGCCTAGACGTGCGTTGTTGTGCATTAGCCTTGCCTTGCCTCACCGTGCCTTGCCTTGCGTTACCCTTTCCTTGCCTTGCCGTGCATTGCCTACCTTGCGTTGTCGTGCCTTACCCTTGTTTCCCCTTGCCGTGACGTGCCTTTTGTTACACTTGCCTTGCCTTGCTTTCCCTTGCCTTCCTTGCCTTCCGTTACTCTTTGCTTACATTTCGTGCATTGCCTAGCCTTGCGTTGTCGTGCCTTAGCCTTGCCTCGCTTGACCGTGCCTTGCCTTGCGTTACCCTCTCTTTCCCTTGCCTTGCTTTGCCTAGCCTTGCGTTGTCGTGCCTTAGCCTTGCCTCGCTTGACCGTGCCTTGCCTTGCGTTACCCTCTCTTTCCCTTGCCTTGCTTTGCCTAGCCTTGCGTTGTCGTGCATTAGCCTTGCCTTGCCTCACCGTGCCTTGCCTTGCGTTACCCTTTCCTTGCCTTCCCGTGCATTGCCTAGCCGTGCGTTGTCGTGCCTTAGCCTTGTTTCACCTTGCCGTAGCCTTGCTTGCGTTGCCTTGCTTTGCCTTGCCTTCCTTGCCTTCCGTTACCCTTTCCTTGCCTTGCCGTGCTTTGCCTAGCCTTGCGTTGTCGTGCCTTAGCCTTGCTTCCCCTTGCCGTGCCGTTCCTTCTGTTACTCTTGCCTTGCCTTGCTTTCCCTTGCATTCCTTGCCTTCCGTTACTCTTTCCTTGCCTTGCCGTGCATTGCCTAGCCTTGCGTTGTCGTGCATTAGCCTTGCATTGCCTGACCGTGCCTTGCCTTGCGTTACCCTTTCCGTGCCTTGCCGTGCATTGCCTAGCTTGCGTTGTCATGCCTTAGCCCTGTTTCCCCTTGCCGTGCCGTTCCTTGCCTTACCCTTAACTTGCCTTGCTTTCCCTTGCCTTCCTTGCCTTCCGTTACTCTTTGCTTACCTTCCGTGCATTGCCTAGCCTTGCGTTGTCGTGCATTAGCCTTGCCTCGCCTGACAGTGCCTTGCCTTGCGTTACCCTTTCCTTGCCTTGCCGTGCATTGCCTAGCCGTGCGTTGTCGTGCATTAGCCTTGCCTTGCCTCACCGTGCCTTCCCTTGCGTTACCCTTTCCTTGCCTTGCCGTGCATTGCCTAGCTTGCGTTGTCGTGCCTTACCCTTGTTTCCCCTTGCCGTGCCGTGCCTTTTGTTTCAGTTGCCTTGCATTGCTTTGCCTTGCCTTCCTTTCCTTCTGTTACGCTTTCCTAGCCGTGCACTGCCAAGGCTTGCGTTGTCGTGCATTAGCCTGCCTCGACTGACCGTGCCTTGCCTTGCGTTACCCTTTCCTTGCCTTGCCGTGCATTGCCTAGCTTGCCTTGTCGTGCCTTAGCCTTGTTTCCCCTTGCCGTGCCGTGCCTTTTGTTTCACTTGCCTTGCATTGCTTTGCCTTCCCTTCCTTTCCTTCTGTTACTCTTTCCTTGCCTAGCCTTGCACTGCCAAGCCTTGCGTCGTCGTGCATTAGCCTTGCCTTGACTGACCGTGCCTTGCCTTGCGTTACCCTTTCCTTCCCTTGCCGTGCTTTGCCTAGCTTGCGTTGTCGTGCCTTAGCCTTATTTCCCCTTGCCGTGCCGTTCCTTCCCTTACTCTTAACTTGCCTTGCTTTCCCTTGCCTTCCTTGCCTTCCGTTACTCTTTGCTTACCTTCCGTGCATTGCCTAGCCTTCCGTTGTCGTTCCTTAGCCTTGCCTCGCTTGACCGTGCCTTGCCTTGCGTTACCCTCTCCTTCCCTTGCCTTGCTTTGCCTAGCCGTGCGTTGTCGTGCATCAGCCTTGCCTTGCCTCACCGTGCATTGCCTTGCGTTACCCTTTCCTTGCCTTGCCGTGCTTTGCCTAGCCATGCGTTGTCGTGCCTTAGCCTTGTTTCCCCTTGCCGTGCCGTTCCTTCCGTTACTCTTGCCTTGCCTTGCTTTCCCTTGCATTCCTTACATTCCGTTACTCTTTCCTTGCCTTGCCGTGCATTGCCTAGCCTTCCGTTGTCGTGCATTAGCCTTGCATTTCCTGACCGTGCCTTGCCTTGCGTTACCCTTTCCTTGCCTGGCCGTGCATTGCCTAGACGTGCGTTGCCGTGCCTTAGCCTTGTTTCCCCTTGCCCTGCCGTTCCTTCCGTTACCCTTGCCTTGCCTTGCTTTCCCTTGCCTTCCTTGCCTTCCGTTACTCTTTGCTTGCCTTCCCCGCATTGCCTAGCCTTGCGTTGTCGTGCCTTAGCCTGGCCTCGCCTGACCGTGACTTCCCTTGCGTTACCCTTTCCTTGCCTTGCCGTGCATTGCCTACCTTGCGTTGTCGTGCCTTACCCTTGTTTCCCCTTGCCGTGCCGTGCCTTTTGTTACACTTGCCTTGCCTTGCTTTGCCTTGCCTTCCTTTCCTTCTGTTACTCTTTCCTTGCCTAGCCGTGCACTGCCTAGCCTTGCGTTGTCGTGCATTAGCCTTGCCTCGACTGACCGTGCCTTGCCTTGCGTTACCCTTTCCTTGCCTTGCCGTGCTTTGCCTAGCCTTGCGTTGTCGTGCCTTAGCCTTGCTTCCCCTTGCCGTGCCGTTCCTTCCCTTACTCTTAACTTGCCTTGCTTTCCCTTGCCTTCCTTGCCTTCCGTTACTCTTTGCTTACATTTCGTGCATTGCCTAGCCTTGCGTTGTCGTGCCTTAGCCTTGCCTCGCTTGACCGTGCCTTGCCTTGCGTTACCCTCTCTTTTCCTTGCCTTGCTTTGCCTAGCCTTGCGTTGTCGTGCATTAGCCTTGCCTTGCCTCACATTGCCTTGCCTTGCGTTACCCTTTCCTTGCCTTGCCGTGCATTGCCTAGCTTGCGTTGTCGTGCCTTAGCCTTGTTTCCCCTTTCCGTGCCGTTCCTTCCCTTACCCTTGCCTTGCCTTGCTTTCCCTTGCATTCCTTGCCTTCCGTTACTCTTTCCTTGCCTTGCCGTGCATTGCCTAGCCTTGCGTTGTCGTGCATTAGCCTTGCCTTGCCTGACCGTGCCTTGCCTTGCGTTACCCTTTCCTTGCTTTGCCGTGCATTGCCTAGCCGTGCGTTGTCGTGCCTTAGCCTTGTTTCACCTTGCCGTAGCCTTGCTTGCGTTGCCTTGCTTTGCCTTGCCTTCCTTGCCTTCCGTTACCCTTTCCTTGCCTTGCCGTGCTTTGCCTAGCCTTGCGTTGTCGTGCCTTAGCCTTGCTTCCCCTTGCCGTGCCGTTCCTTCTGTTACTCTTGCCTTGCCTTGCTTTCCCTTGCATTCCTTGCCTTCCGTTACTCTTTCCTTGCCTTGCTGTGCATTGCCTAGCCTTGCGTTGTCGTGCATTAGCCTTGCCTTGCCTGACCGTGCCTTGCCTTGCGTTACCCTTTCCGTGCCTTGCCGTGCATTGCCTAGCTTGCGTTGTCATGCCTTAGCCCTGTTTCCCCTTGCCGTGCCGTTCCTTGCCTTACCCTTAACTTGCCTTGCTTTCCCTTGCCTTCCTTGCCTTCCGTTACTCTTTGCTTACCTTCCGTGCATTGCCTAGCCTTGCGTTGTCGTGTATTAGCCTTGCCTCGCCTGACAGTGCCTTGCCTTGCGTTACCCTTTCCTTGCCTTGCCGTGCATTGCCTAGCCGTGCGTTGTCGTGCATTAGCCTTGCCTTGCCTCACCGTGCCTTGCCTTGCGTTACCCTTTCCTTGCCTTGCCGTGCATTGCCTAGCTTGCCTTGTCGTGCCTTAGCCTTGTTTCCCCTTGCCGTGCCGTGCCTTTTGTTTCACTTGCCTTGCATTGCTTTGCCTTCCCTTCCTTTCCTTCTGTTACTATTTCCTTGCCTAGCCTTGCACTGCCAAGCCTTGCGTCGTCGTGCATTAGCCTTGCCTTGACTGACCGTGCCTTGCCTTGCGTTACCCTTTCCTTCCCTTGCCGTGCTTTGCCTAGCTTGCGTTGTCGTGCCTTAGCCTTATTTCCCCTTGCCGTGCCGTTCCTTCCCTTACTCTTAACTTGCCTTGCTTTCCCTTGCCTTCCTTGCCTTCCGTTACTCTTTGCTTACCTTCCGTGCATTGCCTAGCCTTCCGTTGTCGTTCCTTAGCCTTGCCTCGCTTGATCGTGCCTTGCCTTGCGTTACCCTCTCCTTCCCTTGCCTTGCTTTGCCTAGCCGTGCGTTGTCGTGCATCAGCCTTGCCTTGCCTCACCGTGCATTGCCTTGCGTTACCCTTTCCTTGCCTTGCCGTGCTTTGCCTAGCCTCGGGTTGTCGTGCCTTAGCCTTGTTTCCCCTTGCCGTGCCTTTCCTTCCGTTACTCTTGCCTTGCCTTGCTTTCCCTTGCATTCCTTACATTCCGTTACTCTTTCCTTGCCTTGCCGTGCATTGCCTAGCCTTCCGTTGTCGTGCATTAGCCTTGCCTCGCCTGATCGTGCCTTGCCTTGCGTTACCCTTTCCTTGCCTTGCCGTGCATTGCCTAGCTTGCGTTGTCGTGCCTTAGCCTTCTTTCCCCTTGCCGTGCCGTTCCTTCCCTTACCCTTGCCTTGCCTTGCTTTCCCTTGCCTTCCTTGGCTTCCGTTACTCTTTGCTTGCCTTCCGTGCATTGCCTAGCCTTGCGTTTTCGTGCCTTAGCCTTGCCTTGCCTCACCGTGCTTTGCCTTGCGTTACCCTTTCCTTGCCTTGCCGTGCATTGCCTAGCCTTGCGTTGTCGTGCCTTAGCCTTGCTTCCCCTTGCCGTGCCGTTCCTTCCGTTACTCTTGCCTTGCCTTGCTTTCCCTTGCATTCCTTGCCTTCTGTTACTCTTTCCTTGCCTTGCCGTGCATTGCCTAGCCTTGCGTTGTCGTGCATTAGCCTTGGCTTGCCTGACCGTGCCTTGCCTTGCGTTACCCTTTCCTTGACTTGCCGTGCATTGCCTAGCTTGCGTTGTCATGCCTTAGCCCTGTTTCCCCTTGCCGTGCCGTTCCTTCCCTTACCCTTAACTGGCCTTGCTTTCCCTTGCCTTCCTGGCATTCCGTTACTCTTTGCTTACCTTCCGTGCATTGCCTAGTCTTGCGTTGTCGTGCATTAGCCTTGCCTCGCCTGACAGTGCCTTGCCTTGCGTTACCCTTTCCTTGCCTTGCCGTGCATTGTCTAGCCGTGCGTTGTCGTGCCTTAGCCTTGCCTTGCCTCACCGTGCCTTGCCTTGAGTTACCCTTTCCTTGCCTTGCCGTGCATTGCCTAGCTTGCGTTGTCGTGCCTTACCCTTTTTTCCCCTTGCCGTGCTGTGCCTTTTGTTACACTTGCCTTGCCTTGCTTTGCCTAGCCTTCCATTCCTTCCGTTACTCGTTCCTTGCCTAGCCGTGCACTGCCTAGCTTTGCGTTGTCGTGCATTAGCCTTGCCTCGACTGACCGTGCCTTGCCTTGCGTTACCTTTTCCTTGCCTTGCCGTGCATTGCCTTGCTTGCGTTGTCGTGCCTTAGCCTTGTTTCCCCTTGCCGTGCCGTTCCTTTCCTTACTCTTAACTTGCCTTGCTTTCCCTTGCCTTCCTTGCCTTCCGTTACTCTTTGCTTACCTTCCGTGCATTGCCTAGCCTTGCGTTGTCGTGCCTTAGCCGTGCTTCGCTTGACCGTGCCTTGCCTTGCGTTACCCTCTCTTTCCCTAGCCTTGCTTTGCCTAGCCGTGCGTTGTCGTGCATTAGCCTTGCCTTGCCTCACCGTGCCTTGCCTTGAGTTACCCTTTCCTTGCCTTGCCGTGCATTGCCTAGCTTGCGTTGTCGTGCCTTACCCTTTTTTCCCCTTGCCGTGCTGTGCATTTTGTTTCACTTGCCTTGCATTGCTTTGCCTTGCCTTCCTTTCCTTCTGTTACGCTTTCCTTGCCTAGCATTGCACTGCCAAGCCTTGCGTTGTCGTGCATTAGCCTTCCCTCGACTGACCGTACCTGGCCTTGCGTTACCCTCTCCTTCCCTTGCCTTGCTTTGCCTATCCGTGCGATGTCGTGCATTAGACTTGCCTTGCCTCACCGTGCCTTGCCTTGCTTTACCCTTTCCTTGCCTTGCCGTGCTTTGCTTAGCCTTGCGTTGTCGTGCCTTAGCCTTGTTTCACCTTGCCGTGCCGTTCCTTCCGTTACTCTTGCCTTGCCTTGCTTTCCCTTGCATTCCTTACATTCCGTTACTCTTTCCTTGCCTTGCCGTGCATTGCGTAGCCTTCCGTTGTCCTGCATTAGCCTTGCATTTCCTGACCGTGCCTTGCCTTGCGTTACCCTTTCCTTGCCTTGCCGTGCATTGCCTAGCTTGCGTTGTCGTGCCTTAGCCTTGTTTCCCCTTGCCGTGCCGTTCCTTCCCTTACCCTTAACTTGCCTTGCTTTCCCTTGCCTTCCTTGCCTTCCGTTACTCTCTCCTTTCCTTCCGTGCATTGCCTAGCCTTGCGTTGTCGTGCCTTAGACTTGCCTCGCCTGACAGAGCCTTGCCTTGCGTTACCCTTTCCTTGCCTTGCCGTGCATTGCCTAGACGTGCGTTGTTGTGCATTAGCCTTGCCTTGCCTCACCGTGCCTTGCCTTGCGTTACCCTTTCCTTGCCTTGCCGTGCATTGCCTACCTTGCGTTGTCGTGCCTTATCCTTGTTTCCCCTTGCCGTGACGTGCCTTTTGTTACACTTGCCTTGCCTTGCTTTGCCTTGCCTTCCTTTCCTTCTGTTACTCTTTCCTTGCCTAGCCGTGCACTGCCTAGCCTTGCGTTGTCGTGCATTAGCCTTGCCTCGACTGACCATGCCTTGCCTTGCGTTACCCTTTCCTTGCCTTGCCGTGCATTGCCTAGCTTGCGTTGTCGTGCCTTAGCATGTTTCCCCTTGCCGTGCCATTCCTTCCCTTACCCTTGCCTTGCCTTGCTTTCCCTTGCATTCCTTACATTCCGTTACTCTTTCCTTGCCTTGCCGTGCATTGCCTAGCCTTCCGTTGTCGTGCATTAGCCTTGCATTTCCTGACCGTGCCTTGCCTTGCGTTACCCTTTCCTTGCCTGGCCGTGCATTGCCTAGACGTGCGTTGCCGTGCCTTAGCCTTGTTTCCCCTTGCCCTGCCGTTCCTTCCGTTACCCTTGCCTTGCCTTGCTTTCCCTTGCCTTCCTTGCCTTCCGTTACTCTTTGCTTGCCTTCCCCGCATTGCCTAGACTTGCGTTGTGACCATGACTTCCCTTGCGTTACCCTTTCCTTGCCTTGCCGTGCATTGCCTACCTTGCGTTGTCGTGCCTTACCCTTGTTTCCCCTTGCCGTGCCGTGCCTTTTGTTACACTTGCCTTGCCTTGCTTTGCCTTGCCTTCCTTTCCTTCTGTTACTCTTTCCTTGCCTAGCCGTGCACTGCCTAGCCTTGCGTTGTCGTGCATTAGCCTTGCCTCGACTGACCGTGCCTTGCCTTGCGTTACCCTTTCCTTGCCTTGCCGTGCTTTGCCTAGCCTTGCGTTGTCATGCCTTAGCCTTGCTTCCCCTTGCCGTGCCGTTCCTTCCCTTACTCTTAACTTGCCTTGCTTTCCCTTGCCTTCCTTGCCTTCCGTTACTCTTTGCTTACATTTCGTGCATTGCCTAGCCTTGCGTTGTCGTGCCTTAGCCTTGCCTCGCTTGACCGTGCCTTGCCTTGCGTTACCCTCTCTTTTCCTTGCCTTGCTTTGCCTAGCCTTGCGTTGTCGTGCATTAGCCTTGCCTTGCCTCACATTGCCTTGCCTTGCGTTACCCTTTCCTTGCCTTGCCGTGCATTGCCTAGCTTGCGTTGTCGTGCCTTAGCCTTGTTTCCCCTTTCCGTGCCGTTCCTTCCCTTACCCTTGCCTTGCCTTGCTTTCCCTTGCATTCCTTGCCTTCCGTTACTCTTTCCTTGCCTTGCCGTGCATTGCCTAGCCTTGCGTTGTCGTGCATTAGCCTTGGCTTGCCTGACCGTGCCTTGCCTTGCGTTACCCTTTCCTTGCTTTGCCGTGCATTGCCTAGCCGTGCGTTGTCGTGCCTTAGCCTTGTTTCACCTTGCCGTAGCCTTGCTTGCGTTGCCTTGCTTTGCCTTGCCTTCCTTGCCTTCCGTTACCCTTTCCTTGCCTTGCCGTGCTTTGCCTAGCCTTGCGTTGTCGTGCCTTAGCCTTGCTTCCCCTTGCCGTGCCGTTCCTTCTGTTACTCTTGCCTTGCCTTGCTTTCCCTTGCATTCCTTGCCTTCCGTTACTCTTTCCTTGCCTTGCCGTGCATTGCCTAGCCTTGCGTTGTCGTGCATTAGCCTTGCCTTGCCTGACCGTGCCTTGCCTTGCGTTACCCTTTCCGTGCCTTGCCGTGCATTGCCTAGCTTGCGTTGTCATGCCTTAGCCCTGTTTCCCCTTGCCGTGCCGTTCCTTGCCTTACCCTTAACTTGCCTTGCTTTCCCTTGCCTTCCTTGCCTTCCGTTACTCTTTGCTTACCTTCCGTGCATTGCCTAGCCTTGCGTTGTCGTGTATTAGCCTTGCCTCGCCTGACAGTGCCTTGCCTTGCGTTACCCTTTCCTTGCCTTGCCGTGCATTGCCTAGCCGTGCGTTGTCGTGCATTAGCCTTGCCTTGCCTCACCGTGCCTTGCCTTGCGTTACCCTTTCCTTGCCTTGCCGTGCATTGCCTAGCTTGCCTTGTCGTGCCTTAGCCTTGTTTCCCCTTGCCGTGCCGTGCCTTTTGTTTCACTTGCCTTGCATTGCTTTGCCTTCCCTTCCTTTCCTTCTGTTACTCTTTCCTTGCCTAGCCTTGCACTGCCAAGCCTTGCGTCGTCGTGCATTAGCCTTGCCTTGACTGACCGTGCCTTGCCTTGCGTTACCCTTTCCTTCCCTTGCCGTGCTTTGCCTAGCTTGCGTTGTCGTGCCTTAGCCTTATTTCCCCTTGCCGTGCCGTTCCTTCCCTTACTCTTAACTTGCCTTGCTTTCCCTTGCCTTCCTTGCCTTCCGTTACTCTTTGCTTACCTTCCGTGCATTGCCTAGCCTTCCGTTGTCGTTCCTTAGCCTTGCCTCGCTTGACCGTGCCTTGCCTTGCGTTACCCTCTCCTTCCTTTGCCTTGCTTTGCCTAGCCGTGCGTTGTCGTGCATCAGCCTTGCCTTGCCTCACCGTGCATTGCCTTGCGTTACCCTTTCCTTGCCTTGCCGTGCTTTGCCTAGCCTTGCGTTGTCGTGCCTTAGCCTTGTTTCCCCTTGCCGTGCCGTTCCTTCCGTTACTCTTGCCTTGCGTTGCTTTCCCTTGCATTCCTTACATTCCGTTACTCTTTCCTTGCCTTGCCGTGCATTGCCTAGCCTTCCGTTGTCGTGCATTAGCCTTGCCTCGCCTGATCGTGCCTTGCCTTGCGTTACCCTTTCCTTGCCTTGCCGTGCATTGCCTAGCTTGCGTTGTCGTGCCTTAGCCTTCTTTCCCCTTGCCGTGCCGTTCCTTCCCTTACCCTTGCCTTGCCTTGCTTTCCCTTGCCTTCCTTGGCTTCCGTTACTCTTTGCTTGCCTTCCGTGCATTGCCTAGCCTTGCGTTTTCGTGCCTTAGCCTTGCCTTGCCTCACCGTGCTTTGCCTTGCGTTACCCTTTCCTTGCCTTGCCGTGCATTGCCTAGCCTTGCGTTGTCGTGCCTTAGCCTTGCTTCCCCTTGCCGTGCCGTTCCTTCCGTTACTCTTGCCTTGCCTTGCTTTCCCTTGCATTCCTTGCCTTCTGTTACTCTTTCCTTGCCTTGCCGTGCATTGCCTAGCCTTGCGTTGTCGTGCATTAGCCTTGGCTTGCCTGACCGTGCCTTGCCTTGCGTTACCCTTTCCTTGACTTGCCGTGCATTGCCTAGCTTGCGTTGTCATGCCTTAGCCCTGTTTCCCCTTGCCGTGCCGTTCCTTCCCTTACCCTTAACTTGCCTTGCTTTCCCTTGCCTTCCTGGCATTCCGTTACTCTTTGCTTACCTTCCGTGCATTGCCTAGTCTTGCGTTGTCGTGCATTAGCCTTGCCTCGCCTGACAGTGCCTTGCCTTGTGTTACCCTTTCCTTGCCTTGCCGTGCATTGTCTAGCCGTGCGTTGTCGTGCCTTAGCCTTGCCTTGCCTCACCGTGCCTTGCCTTGAGTTACCCTTTCCTTGCCTTGCCGTGCATTGCCTAGCTTGCGTTGTCGTGCCTTACCCTTTTTTCCCCTTGCCGTGCTGTGCCTTTTGTTACACTTGCCTTGCCTTGCTTTGCCTAGCCTTCCATTCCTTCCGTTACTCGTTCCTTGCCTAGCCGTGCACTGCCTAGCTTTGCGTTGTCGTGCATTAGCCTTGCCTCGACTGACCGTGCCTTGCCTTGCGTTACCTTTTCCTTGCCTTGCCGTGCATTGCCTTGCTTGCGTTGTCGTGCCTTAGCCTTGTTTCCCCTTGCCGTGCCGTTCCTTTCCTTACTCTTAACTTGCCTTGCTTTCCCTTGCCTTCCTTGCCTTCCGTTACTCTTTGCTTACCTTCCGTGCATTGCCTAGCCTTGCGTTGTCGTGCCTTAGCCGTGCTTCGCTTGACCGTGCCTTGCCTTGCGTTACCCTCTCTTTCCCTAGCCTTGCTTTGCCTAGCCGTGCGTTGTCGTGCATTAGCCTTGCCTTGCCTCACCGTGCCTTGCCTTGAGTTACCCTTTCCTTGCCTTGCCGTGCATTGCCTAGCTTGCGTTGTCGTGCCTTACCCTTTTTTCCCCTTGCCGTGCTGTGCATTTTGTTTCACTTGCCTTGCATTGCTTTGCCTTGCCTTCCTTTCCTTCTGTTACGCTTTCCTTGCCTAGCATTGCACTGCCAAGCCTTGCGTTGTCGTGCATTAGCCTTCCCTCGACTGACCGTACCTGGCCTTGCGTTACCCTCTCCTTCCCTTGCCTTGCTTTGCCTATCCGTGCGATGTCGTGCATTAGACTTGCCTTGCCTCACCGTGCCTTGCCTTGCTTTACCCTTTCCTTGCCTTGCCGTGCTTTGCTTAGCCTTGCGTTGTCGTGCCTTAGCCTTGTTTCACCTTGCCGTGCCGTTCCTTCCGTTACTCTTGCCTTGCCTTGCTTTCCCTTGCATTCCTTACATTCCGTTACTCTTTCCTTGCCTTGCCGTGCATTGCGTAGCCTTCCGTTGTCCTGCATTAGCCTTGCATTTCCTGACCGTGCCTTGCCTTGCGTTACCCTTTCCTTGCCTTGCCGTGCATTGCCTAGCTTGCGTTGTCGTGCCTTAGCCTTGTTTCCCCTTGCCGTGCCGTTCCTTCCCTTACCCTTAACTTGCCTTGCTTTCCCTTGCCTTCCTTGCCTTCCGTTACTCTCTCCTTTCCTTCCGTGCATTGCCTAGCCTTGCGTTGTCGTGCCTTAGACTTGCCTCGCCTGACAGAGCCTTGCCTTGCGTTACCCTTTCCTTGCCTTGCCGTGCATTGCCTAGACGTGCGTTGTTGTGCATTAGCCTTGCCTTGCCTCACCGTGCCTTGCCTTGCGTTACCCTTTCCTTGCCTTGCCGTGCATTGCCTACCTTGCGTTGTCGTGCCTTATCCTTGTTTCCCCTTGCCGTGACGTGCCTTTTGTTACACTTGCCTTGCCTTGCTTTGCCTTGCCTTCCTTTCCTTCTGTTACTCTTTCCTTGCCTAGCCGTGCACTGCCTAGCCTTGCGTTGTCGTGCATTAGCCTTGCCTCGACTGACCATGCCTTGCCTTGCGTTACCCTTTCCTTGCCTTGCCGTGCATTGCCTAGCTTGCGTTGTCGTGCCTTAGCATGTTTCCCCTTGCCGTGCCATTCCTTCCCTTACCCTTGCCTTGCCTTGCTTTCCCTTGCATTCCTTACATTCCGTTACTCTTTCCTTGCCTTGCCGTGCATTGCCTAGCCTTCCGTTGTCGTGCATTAGCCTTGCATTTCCTGACCGTGCCTTGCCTTGCGTTACCCTTTCCTTTCCTGGCCGTGCATTGCCTAGCCGTGCGTTGCCGTGCCTTAGCCTTGTTTCCCCTTGCCCTGCCGTTCCTTCCGTTACCCTTGCCTTGCCTTGCTTTCCCTTGCCTTCCTTGCCTTCCGTTACTCTTTGCTTGCCTTCCCCGCATTGCCTAGCCTTGCGTTGTCGTGCCTTAGCCTGTCCTCGCCTGACCGTGACTTCCCTTGCGTTACCCTTTCCTTGCCTTGCCGTGCATTGCCTACCTTGCGTTGTCGTGCCTTACCCTTGTTTCCCCTTGCCGTGCCGTGCCTTTTGTTACACTTGCCTTGCCTTGCTTTGCCTTGCCTTCCTTTCCTTCTGTTACTCTTTCCTTGCCTAGCCGTGCACTGCCTAGCCTTGCGTTGTCGTGCATTAGCCTTGCCTCGACTGACCGTGCCTTGCCTTGCGTTACCCTTTCCTTGCCTTGCCGTGCTTTGCCTAGCCTTGCGTTGTCATGCCTTAGCCTTGCTTCCCCTTGCCGTGCCGTTCCTTCCCTTACTCTTAACTTGCCTTGCTTTCCCTTGCCTTCCTTGCCTTCCGTTACTCTTTGCTTACATTTCGTGCATTGCCTAGCCTTGCGTTGTCGTGCCTTAGCCTTGCCTCGCTTGACCGTGCCTTGCCTTGCGTTACCCTCTCTTTTCCTTGCCTTGCTTTGCCTAGCCTTGCGTTGTCGTGCATTAGCCTTGCCTTGCCTCACATTGCCTTGCCTTGCGTTACCCTTTCCTTGCCTTGCCGTGCATTGCCTAGCTTGCGTTGTCGTGCCTTAGCCTTGTTTCCCCTTTCCGTGCCGTTCCTTCCCTTACCCTTGCCTTGCCTTGCTTTCCCTTGCATTCCTTGCCTTCCGTTACTCTTTCCTTGCCTTGCCGTGCATTGCCTAGCCTTGCGTTGTCGTGCATTAGCCTTGCCTTGCCTGACCGTGCCTTGCCTTGCGTTACCCTTTCCTTGCTTTGCCGTGCATTGCCTAGCCGTGCGTTGTCGTGCCTTAGCCTTGTTTCACCTTGCCGTAGCCTTGCTTGCGTTGCCTTGCTTTGCCTTGCCTTCCTTGCCTTCCGTTACCCTTTCCTTGCCTTGCCGTGCTTTGCCTAGCCTTGCGTTGTCGTGCCTTAGCCTTGCTTCCCCTTGCCGTGCCGTTCCTTCTGTTACTCTTGCCTTGCCTTGCTTTCCCTTGCATTCCTTGCCTTCCGTTACTCTTTCCTTGCCTTGCCGTGCATTGCCTAGCCTTGCGTTGTCGTGCATTAGCCTTGCCTTGCCTGACCGTGCCTTGCCTTGCGTTACCCTTTCCGTGCCTTGCCGTGCATTGCCTAGCTTGCGTTGTCATGCCTTAGCCCTGTTTCCCCTTGCCGTGCCGTTCCTTGCCTTACCCTTAACTTGCCTTGCTTTCCCTTGCCTTCCTTGCCTTCCGTTACTCTTTGCTTACCTTCCGTGCATTGCCTAGCCTTGCGTTGTCGTGTATTAGCCTTGCCTCGCCTGACAGTGCCTTGCCTTGCGTTACCCTTTCCTTGCCTTGCCGTGCATTGCCTAGCCGTGCGTTGTCGTGCATTAGCCTTGCCTTGCCTCACCGTGCCTTGCCTTGCGTTACCCTTTCCTTGCCTTGCCGTGCATTGCCTAGCTTGCCTTGTCGTGCCTTAGCCTTGTTTCCCCTTGCCGTGCCGTGCCTTTTGTTTCACTTGCCTTGCATTGCTTTGCCTTCCCTTCCTTTCCTTCTGTTACTCTTTCCTTGCCTAGCCTTGCACTGCCAAGCCTTGCGTCGTCGTGCATTAGCCTTGCCTTGACTGACCGTGCCTTGCCTTGCGTTACCCTTTCCTTCCCTTGCCGTGCTTTGCCTAGCTTGCGTTGTCGTGCCTTAGCCTTATTTCCCCTTGCCGTGCCGTTCCTTCCCTTACTCTTAACTTGCCTTGCTTTCCCTTGCCTTCCTTGCCTTCCGTTACTCTTTGCTTACCTTCCGTGCATTGCCTAGCCTTCCGTTGTCGTTCCTTAGCCTTGCCTCGCTTGACCGTGCCTTGCCTTGCGTTACCCTCTCCTTCCCTTGCCTTGCTTTGCCTAGCCGTGCGTTGTCGTGCATCAGCCTTGCCTTGCCTCACCGTGCATTGCCTTGCGTTACCCTTTCCTTGCCTTGCCGTGCTTTGCCTAGCCTTGCGTTGTCGTGCCTTAGCCTTGTTTCCCCTTGCCGTGCCGTTCCTTCCGTTACTCTTGCCTTGCCTTGCTTTCCCTTGCATTCCTTACATTCCGTTACTCTTTCCTTGCCTTGCCGTGCATTGCCTAGCCTTCCGTTGTCGTGCATTAGCCTTGCCTCGCCTGATCGTGCCTTGCCTTGCGTTACCCTTTCCTTGCCTTGCCGTGCATTGCCTAGCTTGCGTTGTCGTGCCTTAGCCTTCTTTCCCCTTGCCGTGCCGTTCCTTCCCTTACCCTTGCCTTGCCTTGCTTTCCCTTGCCTTCCTTGGCTTCCGTTACTCTTTGCTTGCCTTCCGTGCATTGCCTAGCCTTGCGTTTTCGTGCCTTAGCCTTGCCTTGCCTCACCGTGCTTTGCCTTGCGTTACCCTTTCCTTGCCTTGCCGTGCATTGCCTAGCCTTGCGTTGTCGTGCCTTAGCCTTGCTTCCCCTTGCCGTGCCGTTCCTTCCGTTACTCTTGCCTTGCCTTGCTTTCCCTTGCATTCCTTGCCTTCTGTTACTCTTTCCTTGCCTTGCCGTGCATTGCCTAGCCTTGCGTTGTCGTGCATTAGCCTTGGCTTGCCTGACCGTGCCTTGCCTTGCGTTACCCTTTCCTTGACTTGCCGTGCATTGCCTAGCTTGCGTTGTCATGCCTTAGCCCTGTTTCCCCTTGCCGTGCCGTTCCTTCCCTTACCCTTAACTTGCCTTGCTTTCCCTTGCCTTCCTGGCATTCCGTTACTCTTTGCTTACCTTCCGTGCATTGCCTAGTCTTGCGTTGTCGTGCATTAGCCTTGCCTCGCCTGACAGTGCCTTGCCTTGTGTTACCCTTTCCTTGCCTTGCCGTGCATTGTCTAGCCGTGCGTTGTCGTGCCTTAGCCTTGCCTTGCCTCACCGTGCCTTGCCTTGAGTTACCCTTTCCTTGCCTTGCCGTGCATTGCCTAGCTTGCGTTGTCGTGCCTTACCCTTTTTTCCCCTTGCCGTGCTGTGCCTTTTGTTACACTTGCCTTGCCTTGCTTTGCCTAGCCTTCCATTCCTTCCGTTACTCGTTCCTTGCCTAGCCGTGCACTGCCTAGCTTTGCGTTGTCGTGCATTAGCCTTGCCTCGACTGACCGTGCCTTGCCTTGCGTTACCTTTTCCTTGCCTTGCCGTGCATTGCCTTGCTTGCGTTGTCGTGCCTTAGCCTTGTTTCCCCTTGCCGTGCCGTTCCTTTCCTTACTCTTAACTTGCCTTGCTTTCCCTTGCCTTCCTTGCCTTCCGTTACTCTTTGCTTACCTTCCGTGCATTGCCTAGCCTTGCGTTGTCGTGCCTTAGCCGTGCTTCGCTTGACCGTGCCTTGCCTTGCGTTACCCTCTCTTTCCCTAGCCTTGCTTTGCCTAGCCGTGCGTTGTCGTGCATTAGCCTTGCCTTGCCTCACCGTGCCTTGCCTTGAGTTACCCTTTCCTTGCCTTGCCGTGCATTGCCTAGCTTGCGTTGTCGTGCCTTACCCTTTTTTCCCCTTGCCGTGCTGTGCATTTTGTTTCACTTGCCTTGCATTGCTTTGCCTTGCCTTCCTTTCCTTCTGTTACGCTTTCCTTGCCTAGCATTGCACTGCCAAGCCTTGCGTTGTCGTGCATTAGCCTTCCCTCGACTGACCGTACCTGGCCTTGCGTTACCCTCTCCTTCCCTTGCCTTGCTTTGCCTATCCGTGCGATGTCGTGCATTAGACTTGCCTTGCCTCACCGTGCCTTGCCTTGCTTTACCCTTTCCTTGCCTTGCCGTGCTTTGCTTAGCCTTGCGTTGTCGTGCCTTAGCCTTGTTTCACCTTGCCGTGCCGTTCCTTCCGTTACTCTTGCCTTGCCTTGCTTTCCCTTGCATTCCTTACATTCCGTTACTCTTTCCTTGCCTTGCCGTGCATTGCGTAGCCTTCCGTTGTCCTGCATTAGCCTTGCATTTCCTGACCGTGCCTTGCCTTGCGTTAACCTTTCCTTGCCTTGCCGTGCATTGCCTAGCTTGCGTTGTCGTGCCTTAGCCTTGTTTCCCCTTGCCGTGCCGTTCCTTCCCTTACCCTTAACTTGCCTTGCTTTCCCTTGCCTTCCTTGCCTTCCGTTACTCTCTCCTTTCCTTCCGTGCATTGCCTAGCCTTGCGTTGTCGTGCCTTAGACTTGCCTCGCCTGACAGAGCCTTGCCTTGCGTTACCCTTTCCTTGCCTTGCCGTGCATTGCCTAGACGTGCGTTGTTGTGCATTAGCCTTGCCTTGCCTCACCGTGCCTTGCCTTGCGTTACCCTTTCCTTGCCTTGCCGTGCATTGCCTACCTTGCGTTGTCGTGCCTTATCCTTGTTTCCCCTTGCCGTGACGTGCCTTTTGTTACACTTGCCTTGCCTTGCTTTGCCTTGCCTTCCTTTCCTTCTGTTACTCTTTCCTTGCCTAGCCGTGCACTGCCTAGCCTTGCGTTGTCGTGCATTAGCCTTGCCTCGACTGACCATGCCTTGCCTTGCGTTACCCTTTCCTTGCCTTGCCGTGCATTGCCTAGCTTGCGTTGTCGTGCCTTAGCATGTTTCCCCTTGCCGTGCCATTCCTTCCCTTACCCTTGCCTTGCCTTGCTTTCCCTTGCCTTCCTTGCCTTCCGTTACTCTTTGCTTACCTTCCGTGCATTGCCTAGCCTTGCGTTGTCGTGCCTTAGCCTTGCCTTGCCTCACCGTGCCTTGCCTTGAGTTACCCTTTCCTTGCCTTGCCGTGCATTGCCTACCTTGCGTTGTCGTGCCTTACCCTTGTTTCCCCTTGCCGTGCCGTGCCTTTTGTTACACTTGCCTTGCCTTGCTTTGCCTTGCCTTCCTTTCCTTCTGTTACTCTTTCCTTGCCTAGCCGTGCACTGCCTAGCCTTGCGTTATCGTGCATTAGCCTTGCCTCGACTGACCGTGCCTTGCCTTGCGTTACCCTTTCTTTGCCTTGCCGTGCATTGCTTAGCTTGCGTTGTCGTGCCTTAGCATGTTTCCCCTTGCCGTGCCGTTCCTTCCCTTACCCTTGCCTTGCCTTGCTTTCCCTTGCCTTCCTTGCCTTCCGTTACTCTTTGCTTACCTTCCGTGCATTGCCTAGCCTTGCGTTGTCGTGCCTTAGCCTTGCCTCGCCTGACAGAGCCTTGCCTTGCGTTACCCTTTCCTTGCCTTGCCGTGCATTGCCTAGACGTGCGTTGTTGTGCATTAGCCTTGCCTTGCCTCACCGTGCCTTGCCTTGCGTTACCCTTTCCTTGCCTTGCCGTGCATTGCCTACCTTGCGTTGTCGTGCCTTACCCTTGTTTCCCCTTGCCGTGACGTGCCTTTTGTTACACTTGCCTTGCCTTGCTTTGCCTTGCCTTCCTTTCCTTCTGTTACTCTTTCCTTGCCTAGCCGTGCACTGCCTAGCCTTGCGTTGTCGTGCATTAGCCTTGCCTCGACTGACCGTGCCTTGCCTTGCGTTACCCTTTCCTTGCCTTGCCGTGCTTTGCCTAGCCTTGCGTTGTCGTGCCTTAGCCTTGCTTCCCCTTGCCGTGCCGTTCCTTCCCTTACTCTTAACTTGCCTTGCTTTCCCTTGCCTTCCTTGCCTTCCGTTACTCTTTGCTTACATTTCGTGCATTGCCTAGCCTTGCGTTGTCGTGCCTTAGCCTTGCCTCGCTTGACCGTGCCTTGCCTTGCGTTACCCTCTCTTTCCCTTGCCTTGCTTTGCCTAGCCTTGCGTTGTCGTGCATTAGCCTTGCCTTGCCTCACCGTGCCTTGCCTTGCGTTACCCTTTCCTTGCCTTGCCGTGCATTGCCTAGCTTGAGTTGTCGTGCCTTAGCCTTGTTTCCCCTTTCCGTGCCGTTCCTTCCATTACCCTTGCCTTGCCTTGCTTTCCCTTGCATTCCTTGCCTTCCGTTACTCTTTCCTTGCCTTGCCGTGCATTGCCTAGCCTTGCGTTGTCGTGCATTAGCCTTGCCTTGCCTGACCGTGCCTTGCCTTGCGTTACCCTTTCCTTGCTTTGCCGTGCATTGCCTAGCCGTGCGTTGTCGTGCCTTAGCCTTGTTTCACCTTGCCGTAGCCTTGCTTGCGTTGCCTTGCTTTGCCTTGCCTTCCTTGCCTTCCGTTACCCTTTCCTTGCCTTGCCGTGCTTTGCCTAGCCTTGCGTTGTCGTGCCTTAGCCTTGCTTCCCCTTGCCGTGCCGTTCCTTCTGTTACTCTTGCCTTGCCTTGCTTTCCCTTGCATTCCTTGCCTTCCGTTACTCTTTCCTTGCCTTGCCGTGCATTGCCTAGCCTTGCGTTGTCGTGCATTAGCCTTGCCTTGCCGGACCGTGCCTTGCCTTGCGTTACCCTTTCCGTGCCTTGCCGTGCATTGCCTAGCTTGCGTTGTCATGCCTTAGCCCTGTTTCCCCTTGCCGTGCCGTTCCTTGCCTTACCCTTAACTTGCCTTGCTTTCCCTTGCCTTCCTTGCCTTCCGTTACACTTTGCTTGCCTTCCGTGCATTGCGTAGCCTTGCGTTGTCGTGCCGTAGCCTTTTTTTTGACCTTGCCATAGATTGCTTGCGTTACCTTGCTTTGCCTTGCATTCCTTGCCTTGCGTTACCCTTTCCTTGCCTTGCCGTGCATTGCCTAGCTTGGTTTGTCGTGCCTTAGCCTTGTTTCCCCTTGCCGTGCCGTTCCTTCCCTTACTCTTAACTTGCCTTGCTTTCCCTTGCCTTCCTTGCCTTCCGTTACTCTTTGCTTACATTTCGTGCATTGCCTAGCCTTGCGTTGTCGTGCCTTAGCCTTGCCTCGCTTGACCGTGCCTTGCCTTGCGTTACCCTCTCTTTCCCTTGCCTTGCTTTGCCTAGCCTTGCGTTGTCGTGCATTAGCCTTGCCTTGCCTCACCGTGCCTTGCCTTGCGTTACCCTTTCCTTGCCTTGCCGTGCATTGCCTACCTTGCGTTGTCGTGCCTTATCCTTGTTTCCCCTTGCCGTGACGTGCCTTTTGTTACACTTGCCTTGCCTTGCTTTGCCTTGCCTTCCTTTCCTTCTGTTACTCTTTCCTTGCCTAGCCGTGCACTGCCTAGCCTTGCGTTGTCGTGCATTAGCCTTGCCTCGACTGACCATGCCTTGCCTTGCGTTACCCTTTCCTTGCCTTGCCGTGCATTGCCTAGCTTGCGTTGTCGTGCCTTAGCATGTTTCCCCTTGCCGTGCCATTCCTTCCCTTACCCTTGCCTTGCCTTGCTTTCCCTTGCCTTCCTTGCCTTCCGTTACTCTTTGCTTACCTTCCGTGCATTGCCTAGCCTTGCGTTGTCGTGCCTTAGCCTTGCCTTGCCTCACCGTGCCTTGCCTTGAGTTACCCTTTCCTTGCCTTGCCGTGCATTGCCTACCTTGCGTTGTCGTGCCTTACCCTTGTTTCCCCTTGCCGTGCCGTGCCTTTTGTTACACTTGCCTTGCCTTGCTTTGCCTTGCCTTCCTTTCCTTCTGTTACTCTTTCCTTGCCTAGCCGTGCACTGCCTAGCCTTGCGTTATCGTGCATTAGCCTTGCCTCGACTGACCGTGCCTTGCCTTGCGTTACCCTTTCTTTGCCTTGCCGTGCATTGCTTAGCTTGCGTTGTCGTGCCTTAGCATGTTTCCCCTTGCCGTGCCGTTCCTTCCCTTACCCTTGCCTTGCCTTGCTTTCCCTTGCCTTCCTTGCCTTCCGTTACTCTTTGCTTACCTTCCGTGCATTGCCTAGCCTTGCGTTGTCGTGCCTTAGCCTTGCCTCGCCTGACAGAGCCTTGCCTTGCGTTACCCTTTCCTTGCCTTGCCGTGCATTGCCTAGACGTGCGTTGTTGTGCATTAGCCTTGCCTTGCCTCACCGTGCCTTGCCTTGCGTTACCCTTTCCTTGCCTTGCCGTGCATTGCCTACCTTGCGTTGTCGTGCCTTACCCTTGTTTCCCCTTGCCGTGACGTGCCTTTTGTTACACTTGCCTTGCCTTGCTTTGCCTTGCCTTCCTTTCCTTCTGTTACTCTTTCCTTGCCTAGCCGTGCACTGCCTAGCCTTGCGTTGTCGTGCATTAGCCTTGCCTCGACTGACCGTGCCTTGCCTTGCGTTACCCTTTCCTTGCCTTGCCGTGCTTTGCCTAGCCTTGCGTTGTCGTGCCTTAGCCTTGCTTCCCCTTGCCGTGCCGTTCCTTCCCTTACTCTTAACTTGCCTTGCTTTCCCTTGCCTTCCTTGCCTTCCGTTACTCTTTGCTTACATTTCGTGCATTGCCTAGCCTTGCGTTGTCGTGCCTTAGCCTTGCCTCGCTTGACCGTGCCTTGCCTTGCGTTACCCTCTCTTTCCCTTGCATTGCTTTGCCTAGCCTTGCGTTGTCGTGCATTAGCCTTGCCTTGCCTCACCGTGCCTTGCCTTGCGTTACCCTTTCCTTGCCTTGCCGTGCATTGCCTAGCTTGAGTTGTCGTGCCTTAGCCTTGTTTCCCCTTTCCGTGCCGTTCCTTCCATTACCCTTGCCTTGCCTTGCTTTCCCTTGCATTCCTTGCCTTCCGTTACTCTTTCCTTGCCTTGCCGTGCATTGCCTAGCCTTGCGTTGTCGTGCATTAGCCTTGCCTTGCCTGACCGTGCCTTGCCTTGCGTTACCCTTTCCTTGCTTTGCCGTGCATTGCCTAGCCGTGCGTTGTCGTGCCTTAGCCTTGTTTCACCTTGCCGTAGCCTTGCTTGCGTTGCCTTGCTTTGCCTTGCCTTCCTTGCCTTCCGTTACCCTTTCCTTGCCTTGCCGTGCTTTGCCTAGCCTTGCGTTGTCGTGCCTTAGCCTTGCTTCCCCTTGCCGTGCCGTTCCTTCTGTTACTCTTGCCTTGCCTTGCTTTCCCTTGCATTCCTTGCCTTCCGTTACTCTTTCCTTGCCTTGCCGTGCATTGCCTAGCCTTGCGTTGTCGTGCATTAGCCTTGCCTTGCCGGACCGTGCCTTGCCTTGCGTTACCCTTTCCGTGCCTTGCCGTGCATTGCCTAGCTTGCGTTGTCATGCCTTAGCCCTGTTTCCCCTTGCCGTGCCGTTCCTTGCCTTACCCTTAACTTGCCTTGCTTTCCCTTGCCTTCCTTGCCTTCCGTTACACTTTGCTTGCCTTCCGTGCATTGCGTAGCCTTGCGTTGTCGTGCCGTAGCCTTTTTTTTGACCTTGCCATAGATTGCTTGCGTTACCTTGCTTTGCCTTGCATTCCTTGCCTTGCGTTACCCTTTCCTTGCCTTGCCGTGCATTGCCTAGCTTGGTTTGTCGTGCCTTAGCCTTGTTTCCCCTTGCCGTGCCGTTCCTTCCCTTACTCTTAACTTGCCTTGCTTTCCCTTGCCTTCCTTGCCTTCCGTTACTCTTTGCTTACCTTCCGTGCATTGCCTAGCCTTGCGTTGTCGTGCCTTAGCCTTGCCTCGCTTGACCGTGCCTTGCCTTGCGTTACCCTCTCCTTCCCTTGCCTTGCTTTGCCTAGCCGTGCGTTGTCGTGCATCAGCCTTGCCTTGCCTCACCGTGCATTGCCTTGTGTTACCCTTTCCTTGCCTTGCCGTGCATTGCCTACCTTGCGTTGTCGTGCCTTACCCTTGTTTCCCCTTGCCGTGCCGTGCCTTTTGTTACACTTGCCTTGCCTTGCTTTGCCTTGCCTTCCTTTCCTTCTGTTACTCTTTCCTTGCCTAGCCGTGCACTGCCTAGCCTTGCGTTATCGTGCATTAGCCTTGCCTCGACTGACCGTGCCTTGCCTTGCGTTACCCTTTCTTTGCCTTGCCGTGCATTGCTTAGCTTGCGTTGTCGTGCCTTAGCATGTTTCCCCTTGCCGTGCCGTTCCTTCCCTTACCCTTGCCTTGCCTTGCTTTCCCTTGCCTTCCTTGCCTTCCGTTACTCTTTGCTTACCTTCCGTGCATTGCCTAGCCTTGCGTTGTCGTGCCTTAGCCTTGCCTCGCCTGACAGAGCCTTGCCTTGCGTTACCCTTTCCTTGCCTTGCCGTGCATTGCCTAGACGTGCGTTGTTGTGCATTAGCCTTGCCTTGCCTCACCGTGCCTTGCCTTGCGTTACCCTTTCCTTGCCTTGCCGTGCATTGCCTACCTTGCGTTGTCGTGCCTTACCCTTGTTTCCCCTTGCCGTGACGTGCCTTTTGTTACACTTGCCTTGCCTTGCTTTGCCTTGCCTTCCTTTCCTTCTGTTACTCTTTCCTTGCCTAGCCGTGCACTGCCTAGCCTTGCGTTGTCGTGCATTAGCCTTGCCTCGACTGACCGTGCCTTGCCTTGCGTTACCCTTTCCTTGCCTTGCCGTGCTTTGCCTAGCCTTGCGTTGTCGTGCCTTAGCCTTGCTTCCCCTTGCCGTGCCGTTCCTTCCCTTACTCTTAACTTGCCTTGCTTTCCCTTGCCTTCCTTGCATTCCGTTACTCTTTGCTTACATTTCGTGCATTGCCTAGCCTTGCGTTGTCGTGCCTTAGCCTTGCCTCGCTTGACCGTGCCTTGCCTTGCGTTACCCTCTCTTTCCCTTGCCTTGCTTTGCCTAGCCTTGCGTTGTCGTGCATTAGCCTTGCCTTGCCTCACCGTGCCTTGCCTTGCGTTACCCTTTCCTTGCCTTGCCGTGCATTGCCTAGCTTGCGTTGTCGTGCCTTAGCCTTGTTTCCCCTTTCCGTGCCGTTCCTTCCCTTACCCTTGCCTTGCCTTGCTTTCCCTTGCATTCCTTGCCTTCCGTTACTCTTTCCTTGCCTTGCCGTGCATTGCCTAGCCTTGCGTTGTCGTGCATTAGCCTTGCCTTGCCTGACCGTGCCTTGCCTTGCGTTACCCTTTCCTTGCTTTGCCGTGCATTGCCTAGCCGTGCGTTGTCGTGCCTTAGCCTTGTTTCACCTTGCCGTAGCCTTGCTTGCGTTGCCTTGCTTTGCCTTGCCTTCCTTGCCTTCCGTTACCCTTTCCTTGCCTTGCCGTGCTTTGCCTAGCCTTGCGTTGTCGTGCCTTAGCCTTGCTTCCCCTTGCCGTGCCGTTCCTTCTGTTACTCTTGCCTTGCCTTGCTTTCCCTTGCATTCCTTGCCTTCCGTTACTCTTTCCTTGCCTTGCCGTGCATTGCCTAGCCTTGCGTTGTCGTGCATTAGCCTTGCCTTGCCTGACCGTGCCTTGCCTTGCGTTACCCTTTCCGTGCCTTGCCGTTCATTGCCTAGCTTGCGTTGTCATCCCTTAGCCCTGTTTCCCCTTGCCGTGCCGTTCCTTGCCTTACCCTTAACTTGCCTTGCTTTCCCTTGCCTTCCTTGCCTTCCGTTACTCTTTGCTTACCTTCCGTGCATTGCCTAGCCTTGCGTTGTCGTGTATTAGCCTTGCCTCGCCTGACAGTGCCTTGCCTTGCGTTACCCTTTCTTTGCCTTGCCGTGCATTGCCTAGCCGTGCGTTGTCGTGCATTAGCCTTGCCTTGCCTCACCGTGCCTTGCCTTGCGTTACCCTTTCCTTGCCTTGCCGTGCATTGCCTAGCTTGCGTTGTCGTGCCTTACCCTTGTTTCCCCTTGCCGTGCCGTGCCTTTTGTTTCAGTTGCCTTGCATTGCTTTGCCTTGCCTTCCTTTCCTTCTGTTACGCTTTCCTTGCCTAGCCGTGCACTGCCAAGGCTTGCGTTGTCGTGCATTAGCCTTGCCTCGACTGACCGTGCCTTGCCTTGCGTTACCCTTTCCTTGCCTTGCCGTGCATTGCCTAGCTTGAGTTGTCGTGCCTTAGCCTTGTTTCCCCTTGCCGTGCCGTGCCTTTTGTTTCACTTGCCTTGCATTGCTTTGCCTTCCCTTCCTTTCCTTCTGTTACTCTTTCCTTGCCTAGCCTTGCACTGCCAAGCCTTGCGTCGTCGTGCATTAGCCTTGCCTTGACTGACCGTGCCTTGCCTTGCGTTACCCTTTCCTTGCCTTGCCGTGCATTGCCTAGCTTGCGTTGTCGTGCCTTAGCCTTGTTTCCCCTTGCCGTGCCGTTCCTTCCCTTACTCTTAACTTGCCTTGCTTTCCCTTGCCTTCCTTGCCTTCCGTTACTCTTTGCTTACCTTCCGTGCATTGCCTAGCCTTGCGTTGTCGTGCCTTAGCCTTGCCTCGCTTGACCGTGCCTTGCCTTGCGTTACCCTCTCCTTCCCTTGCCTTGCTTTGCCTAGCCGTGCGTTGTCGTGCATCAGCCTTGCCTTGCCTCACCGTGCCTTGCCTTGCGTTACCCTTTCCTTGCCTTGCCGTGCTTTGCCTAGCCTTGCGTTGTCGTGCCTTAGCCTTGTTTCCCCTTGCCGTGCCGTTCCTTCTGTTACTCTTGCCTTGCCTTGCTTTCCCTTGCATTCCTTGCCTTCCGTTACTCTTTCCTTGCCTTGCCGTGCATTGCCTAGCCTTGCGTTGTCGTGCATTAGCCTTGCCTTGCCTGACCGTGCCTTGCCTTGCGTTACCCTTTCCTTGCCTTGCCGTGCATTGCCTAGCTTGCGTTGTCGTGCCTTAGCCTTGTTTCCCCTTGCCGTGCCGTTCCTTCCCTTACCCTTAACTTGCCTTGCTTTCCCTTGCCTTCCTTGCCTTCCGTTACTCTTTGCTTGCCTTCCGTGCATTGCCTAGCCTTGCGTTGTCGTGCCTTAGCCTTGCCTTGCCTTTCCTTTGACCGTGCCTGACCGTGACTTCCCTTGCGTTACCCTTTCCTTGCCTTGCCGTGCATTGCCTACCTTGCGTTGTCGTGCCTTACCCTTGTTTCCCCTTGCCGTGCCGTGCCTTTTGTTACACTTGCCTTGCCTTGCTTTGCCTTGCCTTCCTTTCCTTCTGTTACTCTTTCCTTGCCTAGCCGTGCACTGCCTAGCCTTGCGTTGTCGTGCATTAGCCTTGCCTCGACTGACCGTGCCTTGCCTTGCGTTACCCTTTCCTTGCCTTGCCGTGCATTGCCTAGCTTGCGTTGTCGTGCCTTAGCCTTGTTTCCCCTTGCCGTGCCGTTCCTTCCCTTACCCTTGCCTTGCCTTGCTTTCCCTTGCCTTCCTTGCCTTCCGTTACTCTTTCCTTGCCTTCCGTGCATTGCCTAGCCTTGCGTTTTCGTGCCTTAGCCTTGCCTTGCCTGACAGTGCCTTGCCTTGCGTTACCCTTTCCTTGCCTTGCCGTGCATTGCCTAGCCGTGCGTTGTCGTGCCTTCGCCTTGCTTCCCCTTGCCGTGCCGTTCCTTCCGTTACTCTTGCCTAGTCTTGCTTTCCTTTGCATTCCTTGCCTTCTGTTACTCTTTCCTTGCCTTGCCGTGCATTGCCTAGCCTTGCGTTGTCGTGCATTAGCCTTGCCTTGCCTGACCGTGCCTTCCCTTGCGTTACCCTTTCCTTGCCTTGCCGTGCATTGCCTAGCTTGCGTTGTCATGCCTTAGCCCTGTTTCCCCTTGCCGGCATTGCCTAGCCTTGCGTTTTCGTGCCTTAGCCTTGCCTTGCCTCACCGTGCCTTGCCTTGCGTTACCCTTTCCTTGCCTTGCCGTGCATTGCCTACCTTGCGTTGTCGTGCCTTACCCTTGTTTCCCCTTGCCGTGACGTGCCTTTTGTTACACTTGCCTTGCCTTGCTTTGCCTTGCCTTCCTTTCCTTCTGTTACTCTTTCCTTGCCTAGCCGTGCACTGCCTAGCCTTGCGTTGTCGTGCATTAGCCTTGCCTCGACTGACCGTGCCTTGCCTTGCGTTACCCTTTCCTTGCCTTGCCGTGCATTGCCTAGCTTGCGTTGTCGTGCCTTAGCCTTGTTTCCCCTTTCCGTGCCGTTCCTTCCCTTACCCTTGCCTTGCCTTGCTTTCCCTTGCATTCCTTGCCTTCCGTTACTCTTTCCTTACCTTGCCGTGCATTGCCTAGCCTTGCGTTGTCGTGCATTAGCCTTGCCTTGCCTGACAGTGCCTTGCCTTGCGTTACCCTTTCCTTGCTTTGCCGTGCATTGCCTAGCCGTGCGTTGTCGTGCCTTAGCCTTGTTTCACCTTGCCGTAGCCTTGCTTGCGTTGCCTTGCTTTGCCTTGCCTTCCTTGCCTTCCGTTACTCTTTGCTTGCCTTCCGTGCATTGCGTAGCCTTGCGTTGTCGTGCCGTAGCCTTTTTTTGACCTTGCCATAGCCTTGCTTGCGTTACCTTGCTTTGCCTTGCATTCCTTGCCTTGCGTTACCCTTTCCTTGCCTTGCCGTGCATTGCCTAGCTTGGGTTGTCGTGCCTTAGCCTTGTTTCCCCTTGCCGTGCCGTTCCTTCCCTTACTCTTAACTTGCCTTGCTTTCCCTTGCCTTCCTTGCCTTCCGTTACTCTTTGCTTACCTTCCGTGCATTGCCTAGCCTTGCGTTGTCGTGCCTTAGCCTTGCCTCGCTTGACCGTGCCTTGCCTTGCGTTACCCTCTCCTTCCCTTGCCTTGCTTTGCCTAGCCGTGCGTTGTCGTGCATCAGCCTTGCCTTGCCTCACCGTGCATTGCCTTGCGTTACCCTTTCCTTGCCTTGCCGTGCATTGCCTACCTTGCGTTGTCGTGCCTTACCCTTGTTTCCCCTTGCCGTGCCGTGCCTTCTGTTACACTTGCCTTGCCTTGCTTTGCCTTGCCTTCCTTTCCTTCTGTTACTCTTTCCTTGCCTAGCCGTGCACTGCCTAGCCTTGCGTTGTCGTGCATTAGCCTTGCCGCCTTGACCGTGCCTTGCCTTGCGTTACCCTTTCCTTGCCTTGCCGTGCATTGCCTAGCCTTGCGTTGTCGTGCCTTAGCCTTGCTTCCCCTTGCCGTGCCGTTCCTTCCCTTACCCTTGCCTTGCCTTGCTTTCCCTTGCCTTCCTTGCCTTCCGTTACTCTTTGCTTACCTTGCCGTGCATTGCCTAGCCTTGCGTTGTCGTGCCTTAGCCTTGCCTCGCCTGACAGAGCCTTGCCTTGCGTTACCCTTTCCTTGCCTTGCCGTGCATTGCCTAGACGTGCGTTGTTGTGCATTAGCCTTGCCTTGCCTCACCGTGCCTTGCCTTGCGTTACCCTTTCCTTGCCTTGCCGTGCATTGCCTACCTTGCGTTGTCGTGCCTTAGCCTTGTTTCCCCTTGCCGTGCCGTGCCTTTTGTTACACTTGCCTTGCCTTGCTTTGCCTTGCCTTCCTTTCCTTCTGTTACTCTTTCCTTGCCTAGCCGTGCACTGCCTAGCCTTGCGTTGTCGTGCATTAGCCTTGCCTCGACTGACCGTGCCTTGCCTTGCGTTACCCTTTCCTTGCCTTGCCGTGCATTGCCTAGCTTGCGTTGTCGTGCCTTAGCCTTTTTTCCCCTTGCCGTGCCGTTCCTTCCCTTACTCTTAACTTGCCTTGCTTTCCCTTGCCTTCCTTGCCTTCCGTTACTCTTTCCTTACCTTGCCGTGCACTGCCTAGCCTTGCGTTGTCGTGCCTTAGCCTTGCCTTGCCTGACAGTGCCTTGCCTTGCGTTACCCTTTCCTTGCTTTGCCGTGCATTGCCTAGCCTTGCGTTGTCGTGCATTAGCCTTGCCTTGCCTCACCGTGCCTTGCCTTGCGTTACCCTTTCCTTGCCTTGCCGTGCATTGCCTAGCTTGCGTTGTCGTGCCTTAGCCTTGTTTCCCCTTTCCGTGCCGTTCCTTCCCTTACCCTTGCCTTGCCTTGCTTTCCCTTGCCTTTCCTTGCCTTCTTGCCGTTACTCTTTCGTTGTCGTGCTTAGCCTTGCCTTCCGTGCGTTTCGTGCCTTAGCCTTGCGTTACCTTTCTTGCCTAGCCGTGTTGCCTCGTGCCGTAGCCTTTTTTTTGACCTTGCCATAGATTGCTTGCGTTACCTTGCTTTGCCTTGCATTCCTTGCCTTGCGTTACCCTTTCTTTGCCTTGCCGTGCATTGCTTAGCTTGCGTTGTCGTGCCTTAGCATGTTTCCCCTTGCCGTGCCGTTCCTTCCCTTACCCTTGCCTTGCCTTGCTTTCCCTTGCCTTCCTTGCCTTCCGTTACTCTTTGCTTACCTTCCGTGCATTGCCTAGCCTTGCGTTGTCGTGCCTTAGCCTTGCCTCGCCTGACAGAGCCTTGCCTTGCGTTACCCTTTCCTTGCCTTGCCGTGCATTGCCTAGAGGTGCGTTGTTGTGCATTAGCCTTGCCTTGCCTCACCGTGCCTTGCCTTGCGTTACCCTTTCCTTGCCTTGCCGTGCATTGCCTACCTTGCGTTGTCGTGCCTTACCCTTGTTTCCCCTTGCCGTGACGTGCCTTTTGTTACACTTGCCTTGCCTTGCTTTGCCTTGCCTTCCTTTCCTTCTGTTACTATTTCCTTGCCTAGCCGTGCACTGCCTAGCCTTGCGTTGTCGTGCATTAGCCTTGCCTCGACTGACCGTGCCTTGCCTTGCGTTACCCTTTCCTTGCCTTGCCGTGCTTTGCCTAGCCTTGCGTTGTCGTGCCTTAGCCTTGCTTCCCCTTGCCGTGCCGTTCCTTCCCTTACTCTTAACTTGCCTTGCTTTCCCTTGCCTTCCTTGCCTTCCGTTACTCTTTGCTTACCTTTCGTGCATTGCCTAGCCTTGCGTTGTCGTGCCTTAGCCTTGCCTCGCTTGACCTTGCCTTGCCTTGCGTTACCCTCTCTTTCCTTTGCCTTGCTTTGCCTAGCCTTGCGTTGTCGTGCATTAGCCTTGCCTTGCCTCACCGTGCCTTGCCTTGCGTTACCCTTTCCTTGCCTTGCCGTGCATTGCCTAGCTTGCGTTGTCATGCCTTAGCCCTGTTTCCCCTTGCCGTGCCGTTCCTTCCCTTACCCTTAACTTGCTTTGCTTTCCCTTGCCTTCCTTGCCTTCCGTTACTCTTTGCTTACCTTCCGTGCATTGCCTGGCCTTGCGTTGTCGTGCATTAGCCTTGCCTCGCCTGACAGTGCCTTGCCTTGCGTTACCCTTTCCTTGCCTTGCCGTGCATTGCCTAGCCGTGCGTTGTCGTGCATTAGCCTTGCCTTGCCTCACCGGGCCTTGCCTTGCGTTACCCTTTCCTTGCCTTGCCGTGCATTGCCTAGCTGGCGTTGTCGTGCCTTACCCTTGTTTCCCCTTGCCGTGCCGTGCCTTTTGTTTCACTTGCCTTGCATTGCTTTGCCTTGCCTTCCTTTCCTTCTGTTACGCTTTCCTTGCCTGGCCGTGCACTGCCAAGGCTTGCGTTGTCGTGCATTAGCCTTGCCTCGACTGACCGTGCCTTGACTTGCGTTACCCTTTCCTTGCCTTGCCGTGCATTGCCTAGCTTGCGTTGTCGTGCCTTAGCCTTGTTTCCCCTTGCCGTGCCGTGCCTTTTGTTTCACTTGCCTTGCATTGCTTTGCCTTGCCTTCCTTTCCTTCTGTTACTCTTTCCTTGCCTAGCCTTGCACTGCCAAGCCTTGCGTCGTCGTGCATTAGCCTTGCCTCGACTGACCGTGCCTTGCCTTGCGTTATCCTTTCCTTGCTTTGCCGTGCATTGCCTAGCTTGCGTTGTCGTGCCTTAGCCTTGTTTCCCCTTGCCTTGCGGTGCCGTTTGTTACACTTGCCTTGCCTTTCTTTGCCTTGCCTTCCTATCCTTCCGTTACTCTTTCTTTGCCTAGCCGTGCACTGCCTATCCTTGCGTTGTCGTGCATTAGCCTTGCCTCGCCTGATCGTGCCTTGCCTTGCGTTACCCTTTCCTTGCCGTGCCGTGCATTGCCTAGCTTGCGTTGTCGTGCCTTAGCCTTCTTTCCCCTTGCCGTGCCGTTCCTTCCCTTACCCTTGCCTTGCCTTGCTTTCCCTTGCCTTCCTTGGCTTCCGTTACTCTTTGCTTGCCTTCCGTGCATTGCCTAGCCTTGCGTTTTCGTGCCTTAGCCTTGCCTTGCCTCACCGTGCTTTGCCTTGCGTTACCCTTTCCTTGCCTTGCCGTGCATTGCCTAGCCTTGCGTTGTCGTGCCTTAGCCTTGCTTCCCCTTGCCGTGCCGTTCCTTCCGTTACTCTTGCCTTGCCTTGCTTTCCCTTGCATTCCTTGCCTTCTGTTACTCTTTCCTTGCCTTGCCGTGCATTGCCTAGCCTTGCGTTGTCGTGCATTAGCCTTGGCTTGCCTGACCGTGCCTTGCCTTGCGTTACCCTTTCCTTGACTTGCCGTGCATTGCCTAGCTTGCGTTGTCATGCCTTAGCCCTGTTTCCCCTTGCCGTGCCGTTCCTTCCCTTACCCTTAACTTGCCTTGCTTTCCCTTGCCTTCCTGGCATTCCGTTACTCTTTGCTTACCTTCCGTGCATTGCCTAGTCTTGCGTTGTCGTGCATTAGCCTTGCCTCGCCTGACAGTGCCTTGCCTTGCGTTACCCTTTCCTTGCCTTGCCGTGCATTGTCTAGCCGTGCGTTGTCGTGCCTTAGCCTTGCCTTGCCTCACCGTGCCTTGCCTTGAGTTACCCTTTCCTTGCCTTGCCGTGCATTGCCTAGCTTGCGTTGTCGTGCCTTACCCTTTTTTCCCCTTGCCGTGCTGTGCCTTTTGTTACACTTGCCTTGCCTTGCTTTGCCTAGCCTTCCATTCCTTCCGTTACTCGTTCCTTGCCTAGCCGTGCACTGCCTAGCTTTGCGTTGTCGTGCATTAGCCTTGCCTCGACTGACCGTGCCTTGCCTTGCGTTACCTTTTCCTTGCCTTGCCGTGCATTGCCTTGATTGCGTTGTCGTGCCTTAGCCTTGTTTCCCCTTGCCGTGCCGTTCCTTTCCTTACTCTTAACTTGCCTTGCTTTCCCTTGCCTTCCTTGCCTTCCGTTACTCT
Source organism: Macrotis lagotis (assembly GCF_037893015.1). Taxonomy (NCBI): domain Eukaryota; kingdom Metazoa; phylum Chordata; class Mammalia; order Peramelemorphia; family Peramelidae; genus Macrotis; species Macrotis lagotis. Next base: position 56,456 of record NW_027421928.1, read on the forward strand.
TTGCTTACCTTCCGTGCATTGCCTAGCCTTGCGTTGTCGTGCCTTAGCCGTGCCTCGCTTGACCGTGCCTTGCCTTGCGTTACCCTCTCTTTCCCTAGCCTTGCTTTGCCTAGCCGTGCGTTGTCGTGCATTAGCCTTGCCTTGCCTCACCGTGCCTTGCCTTGAGTTACCCTTTCCTTGCCTTGCCGTGCATTGCCTAGCTTGCGTTGTCGTGCCTTACCCTTTTTTCCCCTTGCCGTGCTGTGCATTTTGTTTCACTTGCCTTGCATTGCTTTGCCTTGCCTTCCTTTCCTTCTGTTACGCTTTCCTTGCCTAGCATTGCACTGCCAAGCCTTGCGTTGTCGTGCATTAGCCTTCCCTCGACTGACCGTGCCTGGCCTTGCGTTACCCTCTCCTTCCCTTGCATTGCTTTGCCTATCCGTGCGATGTCGTGCATTAGCCTTGCCTTGCCTCACCGTGCCTTGCCTTGCTTTACCCTTTCCTTGCCTTGCCGTGCTTTGCTTAGCCTTGCGTTGTCGTGCCTTAGCCTTGTTTCACCTTGCCGTGCCGTTCCTTCCGTTACTCTTGCCTTGCCTTGCTTTCCCTTGCATTCCTTACATTCCGTTACTCTTTCCTTGCCTTGCCGTGCATTGCGTAGCCTTCCGTTGTCCTGCATTAGCCTTGCATTTCCTGACCGTGCCTTGCCTTGCGTTACCCTTTCCTTGCCTTGCCGTGCATTGCCTAGCTTGCGTTGTCGTGCCTTAGTCTTGTTTCCCCTTGCCGTGCCGTTCCTTCCCTTACCCTTAACTTGCCTTGCTTTCCCTTGCCTTCCTTGCCTTCCGTTACTCTCTCCTTTCCTTCCGTGCATTGCCTAGCCTTGCGTTGTCGTGCCTTAGACTTGCCTCGCCTGACAGAGCCTTGCCTTGCGTTACCCTTTCCTTGCCTTGCCGTGCATTGCCTAGACGTGCGTTGTTGTGCATTAGCCTTGCCTTGCCTCACCGTGCCTTGCCTTGCGTTACCCTTTCCTTGCCTTGCCGTGCATTGCCTACCTTGCGTTGTCGTGCCTTATCCTTGTTTCCCCTTGCCGTGACGAGCCTTTTGTTACACTTGCCTTGCCTTGCTTTGCCTTGCCTTCCTTTCCTTCTGTTACTCTTTCCTTGCCTAGCCGTGCACTGCCTAGCCTTGCGTTGTCGTGCATTAGCCTTGCCTCGACTGACCATGCCTTGCCTTGCCTTACCCTTTCCTTGCCTTGCCGTGCATTGCGTAGCTTGCGTTGTCGTGCCTTAGCATGTTTCCCCTTGCCGTGCCATTCCTTCCCTTACCCTTGCCTTGCCTTGCTTTCCCTTGCCTTCCTTGCCTTCCGTTACTCTTTGCTTACCTTCCGTGCATTGCCTAGCCTTGCGTTGTCGTGCCTTAGCCTTGCCTTGCCTCACCGTGCCTTGCCTTGAGTTACCCTTTCCTTGCCTTGCCGTGCATTGCCTACCTTGCGTTGTCGTGCCTTACCCTTGTTTCCCCTTGCCGTGCCGTGCCTTTTGTTACACTTGCCTTGCCTTGCTTTGCCTTGCCTTCCTTTCCTTCTGTTACTCTTTCCTTGCCTAGCCGTGCACTGCCTAGCCTTGCGTTATCGTGCATTAGCCTTGCCTCGACTGACCGTGCCTTGCCTTGCGTTACCCTTTCTTTGCCTTGCCGTGCATTGCTTAGCTTGCGTTGTCGTGCCTTAGCATGTTTCCCCTTGCCGTGCCGTTCCTTCCCTTACCCTTGCCTTACCTTGCTTTCCCTTGCCTTCCTTGCCTTCCGTTACTCTTTGCTTACCTTCCGTGCATTGCCTAGCCTTGCGTTGTCGTGCCTTAGCCTTGCCTCGCCTGACAGAGCCTTGCCTTGCGTTACCCTTTCCTTGCCTTGCCGTGCATTGCCTAGACGTGCGTTGTTGTGCATTAGCCTTGCCTTGCCTCACCGTGCCTTGCCTTGCGTTACCCTTTCCTTGCCTTGCCGTGCATTGCCTACCTTGCGTTGTCGTGCCTTACCCTTGTTTCCCCTTGCCGTGACGTGCCTTTTGTTACACTTGCCTTGCCTTGCTTTGCCTTGCCTTCCTTTCCTTCTGTTACTCTTTCCTTGCCTAGCCGTGCACTGCCTAGCCTTGCGTTGTCGTGCATTAGCCTTGCCTCGACTGACCGTGCCTTGCCTTGCGTTAGCCTTTCCTTGCCTTGCCGTGCTTTGCCTAGCCTTGCGTTGTCGTGCCTTAGCCTTGCTTCCCCTTGCCGTGCCGTTCCTTCCCTCACTCTTAACTTGCCTTGCTTTCCCTTGCCTTCCTTGCCTTCCGTTACTCTTTGCTTACATTTCGTGCATTGCCTAGCCTTGCGTTGTCGTGCCTTAGCCTTGCCTCGCTTGACCGTGCCTTGCCTTGCGTTACCCTCTCTTTCCCTTGCCTTGCTTTGCCTAGCCTTGCGTTGTCGTGCATTAGCCTTGCCTTGCCTCACCGTGCCTTGCCTTGCGTTACCCTTTCCTTGCCTTGCCGTGCATTGCCTAGCTTGAGTTGTCGTGCCTTAGCCTTGTTTCCCCTTTCCGTGCCGTTCCTTCCATTACCCTTGCCTTGCCTTGCTTTCCCTTGCATTCCTTGCCTTCCGTTACTCTTTCCTTGCCTTGCCGTGCATTGCCTAGCATTGCGTTGTCGTGCATTAGCCTTGCCTTGCCTGACCGTGCCTTGCCTTGCGTTACCCTTTCCTTGCTTTGCCGTGCATTGCCTAGCCGTGCGTTGTCGTGCCTTAGCCTTGTTTCACCTTGCCGTAGCCTTGCTTGCGTTGCCTTGCTTTGCCTTGCCTTCCTTGCCTTCCGTTACCCTTTCCTTGCCTTGCCGTGCATTGCCTAGCCGTGCGTTGTCGTGCCTTAGCCTTGTTTCACCTTGCCGTAGCCTTGCTTGCCTTGCCTTGCTTTCCCTTGCATTCCTTGCCTTCCGTTACTCTTTCCTTGCCTTGCCGTGCATTGCCTAGCCTTGCGTTGTCGTGCATTAGCCTTGCCTTGCCGGACCGTGCCTTGCCTTGCGTTACCCTTTCCGTGCCTTGCCGTGCATTGCCTAGCTTGCGTTGTCATGCCTTAGCCCTGTTTCCCCTTGCCGTGCCGTTCCTTGCCTTACCCTTAACTTGCCTTGCTTTCCCTTGCCTTCCTTGCCTTCCGTTACACTTTGCTTGCCTTCCGTGCATTGCGTAGCCTTGCGTTGTCGTGCCGTAGCCTTTTTTTTGACCTTGCCATAGATTGCTTGCGTTACCTTGCTTTGCCTTGCATTCCTTGCCTTGCGTTACCCTTTCCATGCCTTGCCGTGCATTGCCTAGCTTGGTTTGTCGTGCCTTAGCCTTGTTTCCCCTTGCCGTGCCGTTCCTTCCCTTACTCTTAACTTGCCTTGCTTTCCCTTGCCTTCCTTGCCTTCCGTTACTCTTTGCTTACCTTCCGTGCATTGCCTAGCCTTGCGTTGTCGTGCCTTAGCCTTGCCTCGCTTGACCGTGCCTTGCCTTGCGTTACCCTCTCCTTCCCTTGCCTTGCTTTGCCTAGCCGTGCGTTGTCGTGCATCAGCCTTGCCTTGCCTCACCGTGCATTGCCTTGTGTTACCCTTTCCTTGCCTTGCCGTGCATTGCCTACCTTGCGTTGTCGTGCCTTACCCTTGTTTCCCCTTGCCGTGCCGTGCCTTTTGTTACACTTGCCTTGCCTTGCTTTGCCTTTCCTTCCTTTCCTTCTGTTACTCTTTCCTTGCCTAGCCGTGCACTGCCTAGCCTTGCGTTATCGTGCATTAGCCTTGCCTCGACTGACCGTGCCTTGCCTTGCGTTACCCTTTCTTTGCCTTGCCGTGCATTGCTTAGCTTGCGTTGTCGTGCCTTAGCATGTTTCCCCTTGCCGTGCCGTTCCTTCCCTTACCCTTGCCTTGCCTTGCTTTCCCTTGCCTTCCTTGCCTTCCGTTACTCTTTGCTTACCTTCCGTGCATTGCCTAGCCTTGCGTTGTCGTGCCTTAGCCTTGCCTCGCCTGACAGAGCCTTGCCTTGCGTTACCCTTTCCTTGCCTTGCCGTGCATTGCCTAGACGTGCGTTGTTGTGCATTAGCCTTGCCTTGCCTCACCGTGCCTTGCCTTGCGTTACCCTTTCCTTGCCTTGCCGTGCATTGCCTACCTTGCGTTGTCGTGCCTTACCCTTGTTTCCCCTTGCCGTGACGTGCCTTTTGTTACACTTGCCTTGCATTGCTTTGCCTTCCCTTCCATTCCTTCTGTTACTCTTTCCTTGCCTAGCCTTGCACTGCCAAGCCTTGCGTCGTCGTGCATTAGCCTTGCCTTGACTGACCGTGCCTTGCCTTGCGTTACCCTTTCCTTCCCTTGCCGTGCTTTGCCTAGCTTGCGTTGTCGTGCCTTAGCCTTATTTCCCCTTGCCGTGCCGTTCCTTCCCTTACTCTTAACTTGCCTTGCTTTCCCTTGCCTTCCTTGCCTTCCGTTACTCTTTGCTTACCTTCCGTGCATTGCCTAGCCTTCCGTTGTCGTTCCTTAGCCTTGCCTCGCTTGACCGTGCCTTGCCTTGCGTTACCCTCTCCTTCCCTTGCCTTGCTTTGCCTAGCCGTGCGTTGTCGTGCATCAGCCTTGCCTTGCCTCACCGTGCATTGCCTTGCGTTACCCTTTCCTTGCCTTGCCGTGCTTTGCCTAGCCTTGCGTTGTCGTGCCTTAGCCTTGTTTCCCCTTGCCGTGCCGTTCCTTCCGTTACTCTTGCCTTCCCTTGCTTTCCCTTGCATTCCTTACATTCCGTTACTCTTTCCTTGCCTTGCCGTGCATTGCCTAGCCTTCCGTTGTCGTGCATTAGCCTTGCATTTCCTGACCGTGCCTTGCCTTGCGTTACCCTTTCCTTGCCTGGCCGTGCATTGCCTAGACGTGCGTTGCCGTGCCTTAGCCTTCTTTCCCCTTGCCCTGCCGTTCCTTCCGTTACCCTTGCCTTGCCTTGCTTTCCCTTGCCTTCCTTGCCTTCCGTTACTCTTTGCTTGCCTTCCCCGCATTGCCTAGCCTTGCGTTGTCGTGCCTTAGCCTGGCCTCGCCTGACCGTGACTTCCCTTGCGTTACCCTTTCCTTGCCTTGCCGTGCATTGCCTAGCTTGGGTTGTCGTGCCTTAGCCTTGCTTCCCCTTGCCGTGCCGTTCCTTCCCTTACCCTTAACTTGCCTTGCTTTCCCTTGCCTTCCTGGCATTCCGTTACTCTTTGCTTACCTTCCGTGCATTGCCTAGTCTTGCGTTGTCGTGCATTAGCCTTGCCTCGCCTGACAGTGCCTTGCCTTGCGTTACCCTTTCCTTGCCTTGCCGTGCATTGCCTAGCCGTGCGTTGTCGTGCATTAGCCTTGCCTTGCCTCAACGTGCCTTGCCTTGAGTTACCCTTTCCTTGCCTTGCCGTGCATTGCCTAGCTTGCGTTGTCGTGCCTTACCCTTTTTTCCCCTTGCCGTGCTGTGCCTTTTGTTACACTTGCCTTGCCTTGCTTTGCCTAGCCTTCCATTCCTTCCGTTACTCGTTCCTTGCCAGCCGTGCACTGCCTAGCTTTGCGTTGTCGTGCATTAGCCTTGCCTCGACTGACCGTGCCTTGCCTTGCGTTACCTTTTCCTTGCCTTGCCGTGCATTGCCTGGCTTGCGTTGTCGTGTTTTAGCCTTGTTTCCCCTTGCTGTGCCGTGCCTTTTGTTACATTTGCCTTGCCTTGCTTTGCCTTGCCTTGAATTCCTTCCGTTACTCGTTCCTTGCCAGCCGTGCACTGCCTAGCTTTGCGTTGTCGTGCATTAGCCTTGCCTTGCCTGACCGTGCCTTGCCTTGCGTTACCCTTTCCTTGCCTTGCCGTGCTTTGCCTTGCTTGCGTTGTCGTGCCTTAGCCTTGTTTCCCCTTGCCGTGCCGTTCCTTTCCTTACTCTTAACTTGCCTTGCTTTCCCTTGCCTTCCTTGCCTTCCGTTACTCTTTGCTTACCTTCCGTGCATTGCCTAGCCTTGCGTTGTCGTGCCTTAGCCTTGCCTCGCTTGACCGTGCCTTGCCTTGCGTTACCCTCTCTTTCCCTAGCCTTGCTTTGCCAAGCCGTGCGTTGTCGTGCATTAGCCTTGCCTTGCCTCACCGTGCCTTGCCTTGAGTTACCCTTGCCTTGCCTTGCCGTGCATTGCCTACCTTGCGTTGTCGTGCCTTACCCTTTATTCCCCTTGCCGTGCTGTGCCTTTTGTTTCACTTGCCTTGCATTGCTTTGCCTTGCCTTCCTTTCCTTCTGTTACGCTTTCCTTGCCTAGCCGTGCACTGCCAAGCCTTGCGTTGTCGTGCATTAGCCTTGCCTCCACTGACCGTGCCTTGCATTGCGTTACCCTTTCCTTGCCTTGCCGTGCATTGCCTAGCCGTGCGTTGTCGTGCATTAGCCTTGCCTTGCCTCACCGTGCCTTGCCTTGAGTTACCCTTTCCTTGCCTTGCCGTGCATTGCCTAGCTTGCGTTGTCGTGCCTTACCCTTTTTTCCCCTTGCCGTGCTGTGCCTTTTGTTTCACTTGCCTTACATTGCTTTGCCTTGCCTTCCTTTCCTTCTGTTACGCTTTCCTTGCCTAGCCTTGCACTGCCAAGCCTTGCGTTGTCGTGCATTAGCCTTCCCTCGACTGACCGTGCCTGGCCTTGCGTTACCCTCTCCTTCCCTTGCCTTGCTTTGCCTATCCGTGCGATGTCGTGCATTAGCCTTGCCTTGCCTCACCGTGCCTTGCCTTGCTTTACCCTTTCCTTGCCTTGCCGTGCTTTGCTTAGCCTTGCGTTGTCGTGCCTTAGCCTTGTTTCACCTTGCCGTGCCGTTCCTTCCGTTACTCTTGCCTTGCCTTGCTTTCCCTTGCATTCCTTACATTCCGTTACTCTTTCCTTGCCTTGCCGTGCATTGCGTAGCCTTCCGTTGTCGTGCATTAGCCTTGCATTTCCTGACCGTGCCTTGCCTTGCGTTACCCTTTCCTTGCCTTGCCGTGCATTGCCTAGCTTGCGTTGTCGTGCCTTAGCCTTGTTTCCCCTTGCCGTGCCGTTCCTTCCCTTACCCTTAAATTGCCTTGCTTTCCCTTGCCTTCCTTGCCTTCCGTTACTCTTTCCTTTCCTTCCGTGCATTGCCTAGCCTTGCGTTGTCGTGCCTTAGACTTGATGCGCCTGACAGAGCCTTGCCTTGCGTTACCCTTTCCTTGCCTTGCCGTGCATTGCCTAGACGTGCGTTGTTGTGCATTAGCCTTGCCTTGCCTCACCGTGCCTTGCCTTGCGTTACCCTTTCCTTGCCTTGCCGTGCATTGCCTACCTTGCGTTGTCGTGCATTAGCCTTGCCTTGCCTGACAGTGCCTTGCCTTGCGTTACCCTTTCCTTGCTTTGCCGTGCATTGCCTAGCCGTGCGTTGTCGTGCCTTAGCCTTGTTTCACCTTGCCGTAGCCTTGCTTGCGTTGCCTTGCTTTGCCTTGCCTTCCTTGCCTTCCGTTACTCTTTGCTTGCCTTCCGTGCATTGCGTAGCCTTGCGTTGTCGTGCCGTAGCCTTTTTTTGACCTTGCCATAGATTGCTTGCGTTACCTTGCTTTGCCTTGCATTCCTTGCCTTGCGTTACCCTTTCCTTGCCTTGCCGTGCATTGCCTAGCTTGCGTTGTCGTGCCTTAGCCTTGTTTCCCCTTCCGTGCCGTTCCTTCCCTTACTCTTAACTTGCCTTGCTTTCCCTTGCCTTCCTTGCCTTCCGTTACTCTTTGCTTACCTTCCGTGCATTGCCTAGCCTTGCGTTGTCGTGCCTTAGCCTTGCCTCGCTTGACCGTGCCTTGCCTTGCGTTACCCTCTCCTTCCCTTGCCTTGCTTTGCCTAGCCGTGCGTTGTCGTGCATCAGCCTTGCCTTGCCTCACCGTGCATTGCCTTGCGTTACCCTTTCCTTGCCTTGCCGTGCATTGCCTACCTTGCGTTGTCGTGCCTTAGCCTTGTTTCCCCTTGCCGTGCCGTGCCTATTGTTACACTTGCCTTGCCTTGCTTTGCCTTGCCTTCCTTTCCTTCTGTTACTCTTTCCTTGCCTAGCCGTGCACTGCCTAGCCTTGCGTTATCGTGCATTAGCCTTGCCTCGACTGACCGTGCCTTGCCTTGCGTTACCCTTTCTTTGTCTTGCCGTGCATTGCTTAGCTTGCGTTGTCGTGCCTTAGCATGTTTCCCCTTGCCGTGCCATTCCTTCCCTTACCCTTGCCTTGCCTTGCTTTCCCTTGCCTTCCTTGCCTTCCGTTACTCTTTGCTTACCTTCCGTGCATTGCCTAGCCTTGCGTTGTCGTGCCTTAGCCTTGCCTTGCCTCACCGTGCCTTGCCTTGAGTTACCCTTTCCTTGCCTTGCCGTGCATTGCCTAGCTTGCGTTGTCGTGCCTTACCCTTTTTTCCCCTTGCCGTGCTGTGCCTTTTGTTACACTTGCCTTGCCTTGCTTTGCCTAGCCTTCCATTCCTTCCGTTACTCGTTCCTTGCCTAGCCGTGCACTGCCTAGCTTTGCGTTGTCGTGCATTAGCCTTGCCTCGACTGACCGTGCCTTGCCTTGCGTTACCTTTTCCTTGCCTTGCCGTGCATTGCCTTGCTTGCGTTGTCGTGCCTTAGCCTTGTTTCCCCTTGCCGTGCCGTTCCTTTCCTTACTCTTAACTTGCCTTGCTTTCCCTTGCCTTCCTTGCCTTCCGTTACTCTTTGCTTACCTTCCGTGCATTGCCTAGCCTTGCGTTGTCGTGCCTTAGCCATGCCTCGCTTGACCGTGCCTTGCCTTGCGTTACCCTCTCTTTCCCTAGCCTTGCTTTGCCTAGCCGTGCGTTGTCGTGCATTAGCCTTGCCTTGCCTCACCGTGCCTTGCCTTGAGTTACCCTTTCCTTGCCTTGCCGTGCATTGCCTAGCTTGCGTTGTCGTGCCTTACCCTTTTTTCCCCTTGCCGTGCTGTGCATTTTGTTTCACTTGCCTTGCATTGCTTTGCCTTGCCTTCCTTTCCTTCTGTTACGCTTTCCTTGCCTAGCCTTGCACTGCCAAGCCTTGCGTTGTCGTGCATTAGCCTTCCCTCGACTGACCGTGCCTGGCCTTGCGTTACCCTCTCCTTCCCTTGCCTTGCTTTGCCTATCCGTGCGATGTCGTGCATTAGCCTTGCCTTGCCTCACCGTGCCTTGCCTTGCTTTACCCTTTCCTTGCCTTGCCGTGCTTTGCTTAGCCTTGCGTTGTCGTGCCTTAGCCTTGTTTCACCTTGCCGTGCCGTTCCTTCCGTTACTCTTGCCTTGCCTTGCTTTCCCTTGCATTCCTTACATTCCGTTACTCTTTCCTTGCCTTGCCGTGCATTGCGTAGCCTTCCGTTGTCCTGCATTAGCCTTGCATTTCCTGACCGTGCCTTGCCTTGCGTTACCCTTTCCTTGCCTTGCCGTGCATTGCCTAGCTTGCGTTGTCGTGCCTTAGCCTTGTTTCCCCTTGCCGTGCCGTTCCTTCCCTTACCCTTAACTTGCCTTGCTTTCCCTTGCCTTCCTTGCCTTCCGTTACTCTCTCCTTTCCTTCCGTGCATTGCCTAGCCTTGCGTTGTCGTGCCTTAGACTTGCCTCGCCTGACAGAGCCTTGCCTTGCGTTACCCTTTCCTTGCCTTGCCGTGCATTGCCTAGACGTGCGTTGTTGTGCATTAGCCTTGCCTTGCCTCACCGTGCCTTGCCTTGCGTTACCCTTTCCTTGCCTTGCCGTGCATTGCCTACCTTGCGTTGTCGTGCCTTATCCTTGTTTCCCCTTGCCGTGACGTGCCTTTTGTTACACTTGCCTTGCATTGCTTTGCCTTGCCTTCCTTTCCTTCTGTTACTCTTTACTTGCCTAGCCGTGCACTGCCTAGCCTTGCGTTGTCGTGCATTAGCCTTGCCTCGACTGACCATGCCTTGCCTTGCGTTACCCTTTCCTTGCCTTGCCGTGCATTGCCTAGCTTGCGTTGTCGTGCCTTAGCCTTGTTTCCCCTTTCCGTGCCGTTCCTTCCCTTACCCTTGCCTTGCCTTGCTTTCCCTTGCATTCCTTGCCTTCCGTTACTCTTTCCTTACCTTGCCGTGCATTGCCTAGCCTTGCGTTTTCGTGCATTATCCTTGCCTTGCCTGACAGTGCCTTGCCTTGCGTTACCCTTTCCTTGCTTTGCTGTGCATTGCCTAGCCGTGCGTTGTCGTGCCTTAGCCTTGTTTCACCTTGCCGTAGCCTTGCTTGCGTTGCCTTGCTTTGCCTTGCCTTCCTTGCCTTCCGTTACTCTTTGCTTGCCTTCCGTGCATTGCGTAGCCTTGCGTTGTCGTGCCGTAGCCTTTTTTTTGACCTTGCCATAGATTGCTTGCGTTACCTTGCTTTGCCTTGCATTCCTTGCCTTGCGTTACCCTTTCCTTGCCTTGCCGTGCATTGCCTAGCTTGGTTTGTCGTGCCTTAGCCTTGTTTCCCCTTGCCGTGCCGTTCCTTCCCTTACTCTTAACTTGCCTTGCTTTCCCTTGCCTTCCTTGCCTTCCGTTACTCTTTGCTTACCTTCCGTGCATTGCCTAGCCTTGCGTTGTCGTGCCTTAGCCTTGCCTCGCTTGACCGTGCCTTGCCTTGCGTTACCCTCTCCTTCCCTTGCCTTGCTTTGCCTAGCCGTGCGTTGTCGTGCATCAGCCTTGCCTTGCCTCACCGTGCATTGCCTTGCGTTACCCTTTCCTTGCCTTGCCGTGCATTGCCTACCTTGCGTTGTCGTGCCTTACCCTTGTTTCCCCTTGCCGTGCCGTGCCTTTTGTTACACTTGCCTTGCCTTGCTTTGCCTTGCCTTCCTTTCCTTCTGTTACTCTTTCCTTGCCTAGCCGTGCACTGCCTAGCCTTGCGTTATCGTGCATTAGCCTTGCCTCGACTGACCGTGCCTTGCCTTGCGTTACCCTTTCTTTGCCTTGCCGTGCATTGCTTAGCTTGCGTTGTCGTGCCTTAGCATGTTTCCCCTTGCCGTGCCGTTCCTTCCCTTACCCTTGCCTTGCCTTGCTTTCCCTTGCCTTCCTTGCCTTCCGTTACTCTTTGCTTACCTTCCGTGCATTGCCTAGCCTTGCGTTGTCGTGCCTTAGCCTTGCCTCGCCTGACAGAGCCTTGCCTTGCGTTACCCTTTCCTTGCCTTGCCGTGCATTGCCTAGACGTGCGTTGTTGTGCATTAGCCTTGCCTTGCCTCACCGTGCCTTGCCTTGCGTTACCCTTTCTTTGCCTTGCCGTGCATTGCCTACCTTGCGTTGTCGTGCCTTACCCTTGTTTCCCCTTGCCGTGACGTGCCTTTTGTTACACTTGCCTTGCCTTGCTTTGCCTTGCCTTCCTTTCCTTCTGTTACTCTTTCCTTGCCTAGCCGTGCACTGCCTAGCCTTGCGTTTTCGTGCATTAGCCTTGCCTCGACTGACCGTGCCTTGCCTTGCGTTACCCTTTCCTTGCCTTGCCGTGCTTTGCCTAGCCTTGCGTTGTCGTGCCTTAGCCTTGCTTCCCCTTGCCGTGCCGTTTCTTCCCTTACTCTTAACTTGCCTTGCTTTCCCTTGCCTTCCTTGCCTTCCGTTACTCTTTGCTTACATTTCGTGCATTGCCTAGCCTTGCGTTGTCGTGCCTTAGCCTTGCCTCGCTTGACCGTGCCTTGCCTTGCGTTACCCTCTCTTTCCCTTGCCTTGCTTTGCCTAGCCTTGCGTTGTCGTGCATTAGCCTTGCCTTGCCTCACCGTGCCTTGCCTTGCGTTACCCTTTCCTTGCCTTGCCGTGCATTGCCTAGCTTGAGTTGTCGTGCCTTAGCCTTGTTTCCCCTTTCCGTGCCGTTCCTTCCATTACCCTTGCCTTGCCTTGCTTTCCCTTGCATTCCTTGCCTTCCGTTACTCTTTCCTTGCCTTGCCGTGCATTGCCTAGCCTTGCGTTGTCGTGCATTAGCCTTGCCTTGCCTGACCGTGCCTTGCCTTGCGTTACCCTTTCCTTGCTTTGCCGTGAATTGCCTAGCCGTGCGTTGTCGTGCCTTAGCCTTGTTTCACCTTGCCGTAGCCTTGCTTGCGTTGCCTTGCTTTGCCTTGCCTTCCTTGCCTTCCGTTACCCTTTCCTTGCCTTGCCGTGCTTTGCCTAGCCTTGCGTTGTCGTGCCTTAGCCTTGCTTCCCCTTGCCGTGCCGTTCCTTCTGTTACTCTTGCCTTGCCTTGCTTTCCCTTGCATTCCTTGCCTTCCGTTACTCTTTCCTTTCCTTGCCGTGCATTGCCTAGCCTTGCGTTGTCGTGCATTAGCCTTGCCTTGCCTGACAGTGCCTTGCCTTGCGTTACCCTTTCCTTGCCTTGCCGTGCATTGCCTAGCTTGCGTTGTCGTGCCTTAGCCTTGTTTCCCCTTGCCGTGCCGTTCCTTGCCTTACCCTTAACTTGCCTTGCTTTCCCTTGCCTTCCTTGCCTTCCGTTACACTTTGCTTGCCTTCCGTGCATTGCGTAGCCTTGCGTTGTCGTGCCGTAGCCTTTTTTTTGACCTTGCCATAGATTGCTTGCGTTACCTTGCTTTGCCTTGCATTCCTTGCCTTGCGTTACCCTTTCCTTGCCTTGCCGTGCATTGCCTAGCTTGGTTTGTCGTGCCTTAGCCTTGTTTCCCCTTGCCGTGCCGTTCCTTCCCTTACTCTTAACTTGCCTTGCTTTCCCTTGCCTTCCTTGCCTTCCGTTACTCTTTGCTTACCTTCCGTGCATTGCCTAGCCTTGCGTTGTCGTGCCTTAGCCTTGCCTCGCTTGACCGTGCCTTGCCTTGCGTTACCCTCTCCTTCCCTTGCCTTGCTTTGCCTAGCCGTGCGTTGTCGTGCATCAGCCTTGCCTTGCCTCACCGTGCATTGCCTTGTGTTACCCTTTCCTTGTCTTGCCGTGCATTGCCTACCTTGCGTTGTCGTGCCTTACCCTTGTTTCCCCTTGCCGTGCCGTGCCTTTTGTTACACTTGCCTTGCCTTGCTTTGCCTTGCCTTCCTTTCCTTCTGTTACTCTTTCCTTGCCTAGCCGTGCACTGCCTAGCCTTGCGTTATCGTGCATTAGCCTTGCCTCGACTGACCGTGCCTTGCCTTGCGTTACCCTTTCTTTGCCTTGCCGTGCATTGCTTAGCTTGCGTTGTCGTGCCTTAGCATGTTTCCCCTTGCCGTGCCGTTCCTTCCCTTACCCTTGCCTTGCCTTGCTTTCCCTTGCCTTCCTTGCCTTCCGTTACTCTTTGCTTACCTTCCGTGCATTGCCTAGCCTTGCGTTGTCGTGCCTTAGCCTTGCCTCGCCTGACAGAGCCTTGCCTTGCGTTACCCTTTCCTTGCCTTGCCGTGCATTGCCTAGACGTGCGTTGTTGTGCATTAGCCTTGCCTTGCCTCACCGTGCCTTGCCTTGCGTTACCCTTTCCTTGCCTTGCCGTGCATTGCCTACCTTGCGTTGTCGTGCCTTACCCTTGTTTCCCCTTGCCGTGACGTGCCTTTTGTTACACTTGCCTTGCCTTGCTTTGCCTTGCCTTCCTTTCCTTCTGTTACTCTTTCCTTGCCTAGCCGTGCACTGCCTAGCCTTGCGTTGTCGTGCATTAGCCTTGCCTCGACTGACCGTGCCTTGCCTTGCGTTACCCTTTCCTTGCCTTGCCGTGCTTTGCCTAGCCTTGCGTTGTCGTGCCTTAGCCTTGCTTCCCCTTGCCGTGCCGTTCCTTCCCTTACTCTTAACTTGCCTTGCTTTCCCTTGCCTTCCTTGCATTCCGTTACTCTTTGCTTACATTTCGTGCATTGCCTAGCCTTGCGTTGTCGTGCCTTAGCCTTGCCTCGCTTGACCGTGCCTTGCCTTGCGTTACCCTCTCTTTCCCTTGCCTTGCTTTGCCTAGCCTTGCGTTGTCGTGCATTAGCCTTGCCTTGCCTCACCGTGCCTTGCCTTGCGTTACCCTTTCCTTGCCTTGCCGTGCATTGCCTAGCTTGCGTTGTCGTGCCTTAGCCTTGTTTCCCCTTTCCGTGCCGTTCCTTCCCTTACCCTTGCCTTGCCTTGCTTTCCCTTGCATTCCTTGCCTTCCGTTACTCTTTCCTTGCCTTGCCGTGCATTGCCTAGCCTTGCGTTGTCGTGCATTAGCCTTGCCTTGCCTGACCGTGCCTTGCCTTGCGTTACCCTTTCCTTGCTTTGCCGTGCATTGCCTAGCCGTGCGTTGTCGTGCCTTAGCCTTGTTTCACCTTGCCGTAGCCTTGCTTGCGTTGCCTTGCTTTGCCTTGCCTTCCTTGCCTTCCGTTACCCTTTCCTTGCCTTGCCGTGCTTTGCCTAGCCTTGCGTTGTCGTGCCTTAGCCTTGCTTCCCCTTGCCGTGCCGTTCCTTCTCTTACTCTTGCCTTGCCTTGCTTTCCCTTGCATTCCTTGCCTTCCGTTACTCTTTCCTTGCCGTGCCGTGCATTGGCTAGCCTTGCGTTGTCGTGCATTAGCCTTGCCTTGCCTGACCGTGCCTTGCCTTGCGTTACCCTTTCCGTGCCTTGCCGTGCATTGCCTAGCTTGCGTTGTCATCCCTTAGCCCTGTTTCCCCTTGCCGTGCCGTTCCTTGCCTTACCCTTAACTTGCCTTGCTTTCCCTTGCCTTCCTTGCCTTCCGTTACTCTTTGCTTACCTTCCGTGCATTGCCTAGCCTTGCGTTGTCGTGTATTAGCCTTGCCTCGCCTGACAGTGCCTTGCCTTGCGTTACCCTTTCTTTGCCTTGCCGTGCATTGCCTAGCCGTGCGTTGTCGTGCATTAGCCTTGCCTTGCCTCACCGTGCCTTGCCTTGCGTTACCCTTTCCTTGCCTTGCCGTGCATTGCCTAGCTTGCGTTGTCGTGCCTTACCCTTGTTTCCCCTTGCCGTGCCGTGCCTTTTGTTTCAGTTGCCTTGCATTGCTTTGCCATGCCTTCCTTTCCTTCTGTTACGCTTTCCTTGCCTAGCCGTGCACTGCCAAGGCTTGCGTTGTCGTGCATTAGCCTTGCCTCGGCTGACCGTGCCTTGCCTTGCGTTACCCTTTCCTTGCCTTGCCGTGCATTGCCTAGCTTGCCTTGTCGTGCCTTAGCCTTGTTTCCCCTTGCCGTGCCGTGCCTTTTGTTTCACTTGCCTTGCATTGCTTTGCCTTCCCTTCCTTTCCTTCTGTTACTCTTTCCTTGCCTAGCCTTGCACTGCCAAGCCTTGCGTCGTCGTGCATTAGCCTTGCCTTGACTGACCGTGCCTTGCCTTGCGTTACCCTTTCCTTCCCTTGCCGTGCTTTGCCTAGCTTGCGTTGTCGTGCCTTAGCCTTATTTCCCCTTGCCGTGCCGTTCCTTCCCTTACTCTTAACTTGCCTTGCTTTCCCTTGCCTTCCTTGCCTTCCGTTACTCTTTGCTTACCTTCCGTGCATTGCCTAGCCTTCCGTTGTCGTTCCTTAGCCTTGCCTCGCTTGACCGTGCCTTGCCTTGCGTTACCCTCTCCTTCCCTTGCCTTGCTTTGCCTAGCCGTGCGTTGTCGTGCATCAGCCTTGCCTTGCCTCACCGTGCATTGCCTTGTGTTACCCTTTCCTTGCCTTGCCGTGCTTTGCCTAGCCTTGCGTTGTCGTGCCTTAGCCTTGTTTCCCCTTGCCGTGCCGTTCCTTCCGTTACTCTTGCCTTGCCTTGCTTTCCCTTGCATTCCTTACATTCCGTTACTCTTTCCTTGCCTTGCCGTGCATTGCCTAGCCTTCCGTTGTCGTGCATTAGCCTTGCATTTCCTGACCGTGCCTTGCCTTGCGTTACCCTTTCCTTGCCTGGCCGTGCATTGCCTAGACGTGCGTTGCCGTGCCTTAGCCTTGTTTCCCCTTGCCCTGCCGTTCCTTCCGTTACCCTTGCCTTGCCTTGCTTTCCCTTGCCTTCCTTGCCTTCCGTTACTCTTTGCTTGCCTTCCCCGCATTGCCTAGCCTTGCGTTGTCGTGCCTTAGCCTGGCCTCGCCTGACCGTGACTTCCCTTGCGTTACCCTTTCCTTGCCTTGCCGTG
Organism: Macrotis lagotis; assembly: GCF_037893015.1. Taxonomy (NCBI): domain Eukaryota; kingdom Metazoa; phylum Chordata; class Mammalia; order Peramelemorphia; family Peramelidae; genus Macrotis; species Macrotis lagotis. Next base: position 72,347 of record NW_027421928.1, read on the forward strand.
CATTGCCTACCTTGCGTTGTCGTGCCTTACCCTTGTTTCCCCTTGCCGTGCCGTGCCTTTTGTTACACTTGCCTTGCCTTGCTTTGCCTTGCCTTCCTTTCTTTCTGTTACTCTTTCCTTGCCTAGCCGTGCACTGCCTAGCCTTCCGTTGTCGTGCATTAGCCTTGCCTCGACTGACCGTGCCTTGCCTTGCGTTACCCTTTCTTTGCCTTGAGTGCATTGCCTAGCTTGCGTTTTCGTGCCTTAGCCTTGTTTCCCCTTGCCGTGCCGTTCCTTCCCTTACCCTTGCCTTGCCTTGCTTTCCCTTGCCTTTCTTGCCTTCCGTTACTCTTTGCTTGCCTTCCGTGCATTGCCTAGCCTTGCGTTTTCGTGCCTTAGCCTTGCCTTGCCTCACCGTGCCTTGCCTTGCGTTACCCTTTCCTTGCCTTGCCGTGCATTGCCTAGCCTTGCGTTGTCGTGCCTTCGCCTTGCTTCCCCTTGCCGTGCCGTTCCTTCCGTTACTCTTGCCTAGTCTTGCTTTCCTTTGCATTCCTTGCCTTCTGTTACTCTTTCCTTGCCTTGCCGTGCATTGCCTAGCCTTGCGTTGTCGTGCATTAGCCTTGCCTTGCCTGACCGTGCCTTCCCTTGCGTTACCCTTTCCTTGCCTTGCCGTGCATTGCCTAGCTTGCGTTGTCATGCCTTAGCCCTGTTTCCCCTTGCCGTGCCGTTCCTTCCCTTACCCTTAACTTGCCTTGCTTTCCCTTGCCTTCCTTGCCTTCCGTTACTCTTTGCTTGCCTTCCGTGCATTGCCTAGCCTTGCGTTTTCGTGCCTTAGCCTTGCCTTGCCTCACCGTGCCTTGCCTTGCGTTACCCTTTCCTTGCCTTGCCGTGCATTGCCTACCTTGCGTTGTCGTGCCTTACCCTTGTTTCCCCTTGCCGTGACGTGCCTTTTGTTACACTTGCCTTGCCTTGCTTTGCCTTGCCTTCCTTTCCTTCTGTTACTCTTTCCTTGCCTAGCCGTGCACTGCCTAGCCTTGCGTTGTCGTGCATTAGCCTTGCCTCGACTGACCGTGCCTTGCCTTGCGTGACCCTTTCCTTGCCTTGCCGTGCTTTGCCTAGCCATGCGTTGTCGTGCCTTAGCCTTGTTTCCCCTTGCCGTGCCGTTCCTTCCGTTACTCTTGCCTTGCCTTGCTTTCCCTTGCATTCCTTACATTCCGTTACTCTTTCCTTGCCTTGCCGTGCATTGCCTAGCCTTCCGTTGTCGTGCATTAGCCTTGCATTTCCTGACCGTGCCTTGCCTTGCGTTACCCTTTCCTTGCCTGGCCGTGCATTGCCTAGACGTGCGTTGCCGTGCCTTAGCCTTGTTTCCCCTTGCCGTGCCGTTCCTTCCGTTACCCTTGCCTTGCCTTGCTTTCCCTTGCCTTCCTTGCCTTCCGTTACTCTTTGCTTGCCTTCCCCGCATTGCCTAGCCTTGCGTTGTCGTGCCTTAGCCTGGCCTCGCCTGACCGTGACTTCCCTTGCGTTACCCTTTCCTTGCCTTGCCGTGCATTGCCTACCTTGCGTTGTCGTGCCTTACCCTTGTTTCCCCTTGCCGTGCCGTGCCTTTTGTTACACTTGCCTTGCCTTGCTTTGCCTTGCCTTCCTTTCTTTCTGTTACTCTTTCCTTGCCTAGCCGTGCACTGCCTAGCCTTCCGTTGTCGTGCATTAGCCTTGCCTCGACTGACCGTGCCTTGCCTTGCGTTACCCTTTCTTTGCCTTGAGTGCATTGCCTAGCTTGCGTTTTCGTGCCTTAGCCTTGTTTCCCCTTGCCGTGCCGTTCCTTCCCTTACCCTTGCCTTGCCTTGCTTTCCCTTGCCTTTCTTGCCTTCCGTTACTCTTTGCTTGCCTTCCGTGCATTGCCTAGCCTTGCGTTTTCGTGCCTTAGCCTTGCCTTGCCTCACCGTGCCTTGCCTTGCGTTACCCTTTCCTTGCCTTGCCGTGCATTGCCTAGCCTTGCGTTGTCGTGCCTTCGCCTTGCTTCCCCTTGCCGTGCCGTTCCTTCCGTTACTCTTGCCTAGTCTTGCTTTCCTTTGCATTCCTTGCCTTCTGTTACTCTTTCCTTGCCTTGCCGTGCATTGCCTAGCCTTGCGTTGTCGTGCATTAGCCTTGCCTTGCCTGACCGTGCCTTCCCTTGCGTTACCCTTTCCTTGCCTTGCCGTGCATTGCCTAGCTTGCGTTGTCATGCCTTAGCCCTGTTTCCCCTTGCCGTGCCGTTCCTTCCCTTACCCTTAACTTGCCTTGCTTTCCCTTGCCTTCCTTGCCTTCCGTTACTCTTTGCTTGCCTTCCGTGCATTGCCTAGCCTTGCGTTTTCGTGCCTTAGCCTTGCCTTGCCTCACCGTGCCTTGCCTTGCGTTACCCTTTCCTTGCCTTGCCGTGCATTGCCTACCTTGCGTTGTCGTGCCTTACCCTTGTTTCCCCTTGCCGTGACGTGCCTTTTGTTACACTTGCCTTGCCTTGCGTTACCCTTTCCTTGCCTTGCCGTGCATTGCCTAGCCTTGCGTTGTCGTGCATTAGCCTTGCCTCGACTGACCGTGCCTTGCCTTGCGTGACCCTTTCCTTGCCTTGCCGTGCATTGCCTAGCTTTCGTTGTCGTGCCTTAGCCTTGTTTCCCCTTTCCGTGCCGTTCCTTCCCTTACCCTTGCCTTGCCTTGCTTTCCCTTGCATTCCTTGCCTTCCGTTACTCTTTCCTTGCCTTCCCGTGCATTGCCTAGCCTTGCGTTGTCGTGCATTAGCCTTGCCTTGCCTGACCGTGCCTTGCCTTGCGTTACCCTTTCCTTGCTTTTCCGTGCATTGCCTAGCCGTGCGTTGTCGTGCCTTAGCCTTGTTTCACCATGCCTAGCCTTGCTTGCGTTGCCTTGCTTTGCCTTGCCTTCCTTGCCTTCCGTTACTCTTTGCTTGCCTTCCGTGTATTGCGTAGCCTTGCGTTGTCGTGCCGTAGCCTTTTTTTGACCTTGCCATAGCCTTGCTTGCGTTACCTTGCTTTGCCTTGCATTCCTTGCCTTGCGTTACCCTTTCCTTGCCTTGCCGTGCATTGCCTAGCTTGCGTTGTCGTGCATTAGCCTTTTTTCCCCTTGCCGTGCCGTGCCTTTTGTTACACTTGCCTTGCCTTGCTTTGCCTTGCCTTCCATTCCTTCCGTCACTCGTTCCTTGCCTAGCCGTGCACTGCCTAGCCTTCCGTTGTCGTGCATTAGCGTTGCCTTGCCTGACCGTGCCTTGCCTTGCGTTACCCTTTCCTTGCCTTGCCGTGCATTGCCTAGCTTGCGCTGTCGTGCCTTAGCCTTGTTTCCCCTTTCCGTGCCGTTCCTTCCCTTACTCTTAACTTTCCTTGCTTTCCCTTGTCTTCCTTGCCTTCCGTTACTCTTTGCTTACCTTCCGTGCATTGCCTAGCCGTGCGTTGTCGTGCATCAGCCTTGCCTTGCCTCACCGTGCATTGCCTTGCGTTACCCTTTCCTTGCCTTGCCGTGCATTGCCTAGCCTTGCGTTGTCGTGCCTTAGCCTTGCTTCCCCTTGCCGTGCCGTTCCTTCCGTTACTCTTGCCTTGCCTTGCTTTCCCTTGCATTCCTTGCCTTCTGTTACTCTTTCCTTGCCTTGCCGTGCATTGCCTAGCCTTGCGTTGTCGTGCCTTAGACTTGCCTCGCCTGACAGAGCCTTGCCTTGCGTTACCCTTTCCTTGCCTTGCCGTGCATTGCCTAGACGTGCGTTGTTGTGCATTAGCCTTGCCTTGCCTCACCGTGCCTTGCCTTGCGTTACCCTTTCCTTGCCTTGCCGTGCATTGCCTACCTTGCGTTGTCGTGCCTTATCCTTGTTTCCCCTTGCCGTGACGTGCCTTTTGTTACACTTGCCTTGCCTTGCTTTGCCTTGCCTTCCTTTCCTTCTGTTACTCTTTCCTTGCCTAGCCGTGCACTGCCTAGCCTTGCGTTGTCGTGCATTAGCCTTGCCTCGACTGACCATGCCTTGCCTTGCGTTACCCTTTCCTTGCCTTGCCGTGCATTGCCTAGCTTGCGTTGTCGTGCCTTAGCCTTGTTTCCCCTTTCCGTGCCGTTCCTTCCCTTACCCTTGCCTTGCCTTGCTTTCCCTTGCATTCCTTGCCTTCCGTTACTCTTTCCTTACCTTGCCGTGCATTGCCTAGCCTTGCGTTGTCGTGCATTATCCTTGCCTTGCCTGACAGTGCCTTGCCTTGCGTTACCCTTTCCTTGCTTTGCCGTGCATTGCCTAGCCGTGCGTTGTCGTGCCTTAGCCTTGTTTCACCTTGCCGTAGCCTTGCTTGCGTTGCCTTGCTTTGCCTTGCCTTCCTTGCCTTCCGTTACTCTTTGCTTGCCTTCCGTGCATTGCGTAAGCTTGCGTTGTCGTGCCGTAGCCTTTTTTTTGACCTTGCCATAGATTGCTTGCGTTACCTTGCTTTGCCTTGCATTCCTTGCCTTGCGTTACCCTTTCCTTGCCTTGCCGTGCATTGCCTAGCTTGGGTTGTCGTGCCTTAGCCTTGTTTCCCCTTGCCGTGCCGTTCCTTCCCTTACTCTTAACTTGCCTTGCTTTCCCTTGCCTTCCTTGCCTTCCGTTACTCTTTGCTTACCTTCCGTGCATTGCCTAGCCTTGCGTTGTCGTGCCTTAGCCTTGCCTCGCTTGACCGTGCCTTGCCTTGCGTTACCCTCTCCTTCCCTTGCCTTGCTTTGCCTAGCCGTGCGTTGTCGTGCATCAGCCTTGCCTTGCCTCACCGTGCATTGCCTTGCGTTACCCTTTCCTTGCCTTGCCGTGCATTGCCTACCTTGCGTTGTCGTGCCTTACCCTTGTTTCCCCTTGCCGTGCCGTGCCTTTTGTTACACTTGCCTTGCCTTGCTTTGCCTTGCCTTCCTTTCCTTCTGTTACTCTTTCCTTGCCTAGCCGTGCACTGCCTAGCCTTGCGTTATCGTGCATTAGCCTTGCCTCGACTGACCGTGCCTTGCCTTGCGTTACCCTTTCTTTGCCTTGCCGTGCATTGCTTAGCTTGCGTTGTCGTGCCTTAGCATGTTTCCCCTTGCCGTGCCGTTCCTTCCCTTACCCTTGCCTTGCCTTGCTTTCCCTTGCCTTCCTTGCCTTCCGTTACTCTTTGCTTACCTTCCGTGCATTGCGTGGCCTTGCGTTGTCGTGCCTTAGCCTTGCCTCGCCTGACAGAGCCTTGCCTTGCGTTACCCTTTCCTTGCCTTGCCGTGCATTGCCTAGACGTGCGTTGTTGTGCATTAGCCTTGCCTTGCCTCACCGTGCCTTGCCTTGCGTTACCCTTTCCTTGCCTTGCCGTGCATTGCCTACCTTGCGTTGTCGTGCCTTACCCTTGTTTCCCCTTGCCGTGCCGTGCCTTTTGTTACACTTGCCTTGCCTTGCTTTGCCTTGCCTTCCTTTCCTTCTGTTACTCTTTCCTTGCCTAGCCGTGCACTGCCTAGCCTTGCGTTGTCGTGCATTAGCCTTGCCTCGCCTGACCGTGCCTTGCCTTGCGTTACCCTTTCCTTGCCTTGCCGTGCTTTGCCTAGCTTGCGTTGTCGTGCCTTAGCCTTTTTTCCCCTTGCCGTGCCGTTCCTTCCCTTACTCTTAACTTGCCTTGCTTTCCCTTGCCTTCCTTGCCTTCCGTTACTCTTTGCTTACCTTTCGTGCATTGCCTAGCCTTGCGTTGTCGTGCCTTAGCCTTGCCTCGCTTGACCGTGCCTTGCCTTGCGTTACCCTCTCTTTCCCTTGCCTTGCTTTGCCTAGCCTTGCGTTGTCGTGCATTAGCCTTGCCTTGCCTCACCGTGCCTTGCCTTGCGTTACCCTTTCCTTGCCTTGCCGTGCATTGCCTAGCTTGCGTTGTCGTGCCTTAGCCTTGTTTCCCCTTTCCGTGCCGTTCCTTCCCTTACCCTTGCCTTGCCTTGCTTTCCCTTGCATTCCTTGCCTTCCGTTACTCTTTCCTTGCCTTGCCGTGCATTGCCTAGCCTTGCGTTGTCGTGCATTAGCCTTGCCTTGCCTGACCGTGCCTTGCCTTGCGTTACCCTTTCCTTGGTTTGCCGTGCATTGCCTAGCCGTGCGTTGTCGTGCCTTAGCCTTGTTTCACCTTGCCGTAGCCTTGCTTGCGTTGCCTTGTTTGCCTTGCCTTCCTTGCCTTCCGTTACCCTTTCCTTGCCTTGCCGTGCTTTGCCTAGCCTTGCGTTGTCGTGCCTTAGCCTTGCTTCCCCTTGCCGTGCCGTTCCTTCTGTTACTCTTGCCTTGCCTTGCTTTCCCTTGCATTCCTTGCCTTCCGTTACTCTTTCCTTGCCTTGCCGTGCATTGCCTAGCCTTGCGTTGTCGTGCATTAGCCTTGCCTTGCCTGACCGTGCCTTGCCTTGCGTTACCCTTTCCGTGCCTTGCCGTGCATTGCCTAGCTTGCGTTGTCATGCCTTAGCCCTGTTTCCCCTTGCCGTGCCGTTCCTTGCCTTACCCTTAACTTGCCTTGCTTTCCCTTGCCTTCCTTGCCTTCCGTTACTCTTTGCTTGCCTTCCGTGCATTGCGTAGCCTTGCGTTGTCGTGCCGTAGCCTTTTTTTTGACCTTGCCATAGATTGCTTGCGTTACCTTGCTTTGCCTTGCATTCCTTGCCTTGCGTTACCCTTTCCTTGCCTTGCCGTGCATTGCCTAGCTTGGTTTGTCGTGCCTTAGCCTTGTTTCCCCTTGCCGTACCTTTCCTTCCCTTACTCTTAACTTGCCTTGCTTTCCCTTGCCTTCCTTGCCTTCCGTTACTCTTTCTTACCTTTCGTGCATTGCCTAGCCTTGCGTTGTCGTGCCTTAGCCTTGCCTCGCTTGACCGTGCCTTGCCTTGCGTTACCCTCTCTTTCCCTTGCCTTGCTTTGCCTAGCCTTGCGTTGTCGTGCATTAGCCTTGCCTTGCCTCACCGTGCCTTGCCTTGCGTTACCCTTTCCTTGCCTTGCCGTGCATTGCCTAGCTTGCGTTGTCGTGCCTTAGCCTTGTTTCCCCTTTCCGTGCCGTTCCTTCCCTTACCCTTGCCTTGCCTTGCTTTCCCTTGCATTCCTTGCCTTCCGTTACTCTTTCCTTGCCTTGCCGTGCATTGCCTAGCCTTGCGTTGTCGTGCATTAGCCTTGCCTTGCCTGACCGTGCCTTGCCTTGCGTTACCCTTTCCTTGCTTTGCCCTGCATTGCCTAGCCGTGCGTTGTCGTGCCTTAGCCTTGTTTCACCTTGCCGTAGCCTTGCTTGCGTTGCCTTGTTTGCCTTGCCTTCCTTGCCTTCCGTTACCCTTTCCTTGCCTTGCCGTGCTTTGCCCTTGCGTTGTCGTGCTTAGACTTGCCTGCCGTGTTCCTTCCCTTACCTTGCCTTGCCTTCCTTGCCATACCTTCCGTTACCCTTGCCTTGCCTTGCCGTGCTTTGCCTAGCCTTGCGTTGTCGTGCCTTAGACTTGCTTCCCCTTGCCGTGCCGTTCCTTCCCTTACTCTTAACTTGCCTTGCTTTCCCTTGCCTTCCTTGCCTTCCGTTACTCTTTGCTTACCTTTCGTGCATTGCCTAGCCTTGCGTTGTCGTGCCTTAGCCTTGCCTCGCTTGACCGTGCCTTGCCTTGCGTTACCCTCTCTTTTCCTTTCCTTGCTTTGCCTAGCCTTGCGTTGTCGTGCATTAGCCTTGCCTTGCCTCACCGTGCCTTGCCTTGCGTTACCCTTTCCTTGCCTTGCCGTGCATTGCCTAGCTTGCGTTGTCGTGCCTTAGCCTTGTTTCCCCTTTCCGTGCCGTTCCTTCCCTTACCCTTGCCTTGCCTTGCTTTCCCTTGCATTCCTTGCCTTCCGTTACTCTTTCCTTGCCTTGCCGTGCATTGCCTAGCCTTGCGTTGTCGTGCATTAGCCTTGCCTTGCCTGACCGTGCCTTGCCTTGCGTTACCCTTTCCTTGCTTTGCCGTGCATTGCCTAGCCGTGCGTTGTCGTGCCTTAGCCTTGTTTCACCTTGCCGTAGCCTTGCTTGCGTTGCCTTGCTTTGCCTTGCCTTCCTTGCCTTCCGTTACCCTTTCCTTGCCTTGCCGTGCTTTGCCTAGCCTTGCGTTGTCGTGCCTTAGCCTTGCTTCCCCTTGCCGTGCCGTTCCTTCTGTTACTCTTGCCTTGCCTTGCTTTCCCTTGCATTCCTTGCCTTCCGTTACTCTTTCCTTGCCTTGCCGTGCATTGCCTAGCCTTGCGTTGTCGTGCATTAGCCTTGCCTTGCCTGACCGTGCCTTGCCTTGCGTTACCCTTTCCGTGCCTTGCCGTGCATTGCCTAGCTTGCGTTGTCATGCCTTAGCCCTGTTTCCCCTTGCCGTGCCGTTCCTTCCCTTACCCTTAACTTGCCTTGCTTTCCCTTGCCTTCCTTGCCTTCCGTTACTCTTTGCTTGCCTTCCGTGCATTGCCTAGCCTTGCGTTGTCGTGCCGTAGCCTTTTTTTTACCTTGCCATTGATTGCTTGCGTTACCTTGCTTTGCCTTGCATTCCTTGCCTTGCGTTACCCTTTCCTTGCCTTGCCGTGCATTGCCTAGCTTGCGTTGTCGTGCCTTAGCCTTGTTTCCCCTTGCCGTGCCGTGCCTTTTGTTACACTTGCCTTGCCTTGCTTTGCCTTGCCTTCCTTTCCTTCTGTTACTCTTTCCTTGCCTAGCCGTGCACTGCCTAGACTTCCGTTGTCGTGCATTAGCCTTGCCTCGACTGACCGTGCCTTGCCTTGCGTTACCCTTTCTTTGCCTTGCCGTGCATTGCCTAGCTTGCGTTTTCGTGCCTTAGCCTTGTTTCCCCTTGCCGTGCCGTTCCTTCCCTTACCCTTGCCTTGCCTTGCTTTCCCTTGCCTTTCTTGCCTTCCGTTACTCTTTGCTTGCCTTGCCGTGCATTGCCTAGCCTTGCGTTGTCGTGCATTAGCCTTGCCTTGCCTCACCGTGCCTTGCCTTGCGTTACCCTTTCCTTGCCTTGCCGTGCATTGCCTAGCCTTGCGTTGTCGTGCCTTAGCCTTGTTTCCCCTTGCCGTGCCGTTCCTTCCGTTACTCTTGCCTTGTCTTGCCTTGCCTTCCTTGCCTTCTGTTACTCTTTCCTTGCCTTGCCGTGCTTTGCCTAGCCTTGCGTTGTCGTGCCTTAGCCTTGCCTTCCCCTGACCGTGCCTTGCCTTGCGTTACCCTTTCCTTGCCTTGCCGTGCATTGCCTAGCCTTGCGTTGTCCTGCCTTAGCCTTTGTTTCCCCTTGCCGTGCCGTTCCTTCCCTTACCCTTGTCTTGCCTTGCTTTCGCTTGACCGTGCCTTGCCTTGCGTTACCCTCTCTTGCTTGCCTTTCCTTGCTTTGCCTAGCCTTGCGTTGTCGTGCATTAGCCTTGCCTTGCCTCACCGTGCCTTGCCTTGCGTTACCCTTTCCTTGCCTTGCCGTGCATTGCCTACCTTGCGTTGTCGTGCCTTAGCCTTGTTTCCCCTTTCCGTGCCGTTCCTTCCCTTACCCTTGCCTTGCCTTGCTTTCCCTTGCATTCCTTGCCTTCCGTTACTCTTTCCTTGCCTTGCCGTGCATTGCCTAGCCTTGCGTTGTCGTGCATTAGCCTTGCCTTGCCTGACCGTGCCTTGCCTTGCGTTACCCTTTCCTTGCTTTGCCGTGCATTGCCTAGCCGTGCGTTGTCGTGCCTTAGCCTTGTTTCACCTTGCCGTGCCGTTCCTTGCCTTACCCTTGCCTTGCCTTGCTTTGCCTTGCCTTCCTTGCCTTCCGTTACCCTTTCCTTGCCTTGCCGTGCTTTGCCTAGCCTTGCGTTGTCGTGCCTTAGCCTTGCTTCCCCTTGCCGTGCCGTTCCTTCTGTTACTCTTGCCTTGCCTTGCTTTCCCTTGCATTCCTTGCCTTCCGTTACTCTTTCATTGCCTTGCCGTGCATTGCCTAGCCTTGCGTTGTCGTGCATTAGCCTTGCCTTGCCTGACCGTGCCTTGCCTTGCGTTACCCTTTCCGTGCCTTGCCGTGCATTGCCTAGCTTGCGTTGTCATGCCTTAGCCCTGTTTCCCCTTGCCGTGCCGTTCCTTCCCTTACCCTTAACTTGACTTGCTTTCCCTTGCCTTCCTTGCCTTCCGTTACTCTTTGCTTACCTTCCGTGCATTGCCTAGCCGTGCGTTGTCGTGCATTAGCCTTGCCTTGCCTCACCGTGCCTTGCCTTGCGTTACCCTTTCCTTGCCTTGCCGTGCATTGCCTAGCTTGCGTTGTCGTGACTTACCCTTGTTTCCCCTTGCCGTGCCGTGCCTTTTGTTTCAGTTGCCTTGCATTGCTTTGCCTTGCCTTCCTTTCCTTCTGTTACGCTTTCCTTGCCTAGCCGTGCACTGCCAAGGCTTGCGTTGTCGTGCATTAGCCTTCCCTCGACTGACCGTGCCTGGCCTTGCGTTACCCTTTCCTTGCCTTGCCGTGCATTGCCTAGCTTGCGTTGTCGTGCCTTAGCCTTGTTTCCCCTTTCCGTGCCGTTCCTTCCCTTACTCTTAACTTTCCTTGCTTTCCCTTGCCTTCCTTGCCTTCCGTTACTCTTTGCTTACCTTCCGTGCATTGCCTAGCCGTGCGTTGTCGTGCATCAGCCTTGCCTTGCCTCACCGTGCATTGCCTTGCGTTACCCTTTCCTTTCCTTGCCGTGCTTTGCCTAGCCTTGCGTTGTCGTGCCTTAGCCTTGCCTCGCCTGACAGAGCCTTGCCTTGCGTTACTCTTTCCTTGCCTGGCCGTGCATTGCCTAGACGTGCGTTGCCGTGCCTTAGCCTTGTTTCCCCTTGCCGTGCCGTTCCTTCCGTTACCCCTGCCTTGCCTTGCTTTCCCTTGCCTTCCTTGCCTTCCGTTATTCTTTGCTTGCCTTCCCCGCATTGCCTAGCCTTGCGTTGTCGTGCCTTAGCCTGGCCTCGCCTGACCGTGACTTCCCTTGCGTTACCCTTTCCTTGCCTTGCCGTGCATTGCCTACCTTGCGTTGTCGTGCCTTACCCTTGTTTCCCCTTGCCGTGCCGTGCCTTTTGTTACACTTGCCTTGCCTTGCTTTGCCTTGCCTTCCTTTCCTTCTGTTACTCTTTCCTTGCCTAGCCGTGCACTGCCTAGCCTTGCGTTGTCGTGCATTAGCCTTGCCTCGACTGACCGTGCCTTGCCTTGCGTTACCCTTTCCTTGCCTTGCCGTGCATTGCCTAGCCTTGCGTTGTCGTGTATTAGCCTTGCCTCGCCTGACAGTGCCTTGCCTTGCGTTACCCTTTCCTTGCCTTGCCGTGCATTGCCTAGCTTGCGTTGTCGTGCCTTAGCCTTGCTTCCCCTTGCCGTGCCGTTCCTTCCGTTACTCTTGCCTTGCCTTGCTTTCCCTTGCATTCCTTGCCTTCTGTTACTCTTTCCTTGCCTTGCCGTGCATTGCCTAGCCTTGCGTTTCGTGCATTAGCCTTGCCTTGCCTGACCGTGCCTTGCCTTGCGTTACCCTTTCCTTGGTTTGCCGTGCATTGCCTAGCCGTGCGTTGTCGTGCCTTAGCCTTGTTTCACCTTGCCGTAGCCTTGCTTGCGTTGCCTTGCTTTGCCTTGCCTTCCTTGCCTTCCGTTACCCTTTCCTTGCCTTGCCGTGCTTTGCCTAGCCTTGCGTTGTCGTGCCTTAGCCTTGCTTCCCCTTGCCGTGCCGTTCCTTCCGTTACTCTTGCCTTGTCTTGCTTTCCCTTGCATTCCTTGCCATCCGTTACTCTTTCCTTGCCTTGCCGTGCATTGCCTAGCCTTGCTTTGTCGTGCATTAGCCTTCCTTGCCTGACCGTGCCTTGCCTTGCGTTACCCTTTCCTTGCCTTGCCGTGCATTGCCTAGCTTGCGTTGTCATGCCTTAGCCCTGTTTCCCCTTGCCGTGCCGTTCCTTCCATTACCCTTAACTTGCCTTGCTTTCCCTTGCCTTCCTTGCCTTCCGTTACTCTTTCCTTTCCTTCCGTGCATTGCCTAGCCTTGCGTTGTCGTGCCTTAGACTTGCCTCGCCTGACAGAGCCTTGCCTTGCGTTACCCTTTCCTTGCCTTGCCGTGCATTGCCTAGACGTGCGTTGTTGTGCATTAGCCTTGCCTTGCCTCACCGTGCCTTGCCTTGCGTTACCCTTTCCTTGCCTTGCCGTGCATTGCCTAGCTTGCGTTGTCGTGACTTACCCTTGTTTCCCCTTGCCGTGCCGTGCCTTTTGTTTCAGTTGCCTTGCATTGCTTTGCCTTGCCTTCCTTTCCTTCTGTTACGCTTTCCTTGCCTAGCCGTGCACTGCCAAGGCTTGCGTTGTCGTGCATTAGCCTTGCCTCGACTGACCGTGCCTTGTCTTGCGTTACCCTTTCCTTGCCTTGCCGTGCATTGCCTAGCTTGCGTTGTCGTGCCTTAGCCTTGTTTCCCCTTGCTGTGCCGTGCCTTTTTTTTCACTTGCCTTGCATTGCTTTGCCTTCCCTTCCTTTCCTTCTGTTACTCTTTCCTTGCCTAGCCTTGCACTGCCAAGCCTTGCGTCGTCGTGCATTAGCCTTGCCTTGCCTGACCGTGCCTTGCCTTGCGTTACCCTTTCCTTGCTTTTCCGTGCATTGCCTAGCCGTGCGTTGTCGTGCCTTAGCCTTGTTTCACCTTGCCGTAGCCTTGCTTGCGTTGCCTTGCTTTGCCTTGCCTTCCTTGCCTTCCGTTACTCTTTGCTTGCCTTCCGTGCATTGCGTAGCCTTGCGTTGTCGTGCCGTAGCCTTTTTTTGACCTTGCCATAGCCGTGCTTGCGTTACCTTGCTTTGCCTTGCATTCCTTGCCTTGCGTTACCCTTTCCTTGCCTTGCCGTGCATTGCCTAGCTTGCGTTGTCGTGCATTAGCCTTTTTTCCCCTTGCCGTGCCGAGCCTTTTGTTACACTTGCCTTGCCTTGCTTTGCCTTGCCTTCCATTCCTTCCGTCACTCGTTCCTTGCCTAGCCGTACACTGCCTAGCCTTGCGTTGTCGTGCATTAGCGTTGCCTTGCCTGACCGTGCCTTGCCTTGCGTTACCCTTTCCTTGCCTTGCCGTGGTTTGCCTAGCTTGCGTTGTCGTGCCTTAGCCTTGTTTCCCCTTGCCGTGCCGTTCCTTCCCTTACTCTTAACTTGCCTTGCTTTCCCTTGCCTTCCTTGCCTTCCGTTACTCTTTCCTTCCCTCTCCTTGCTTTGCCTAGCCGTGCGTTGTCGTGCATCAGCCTTGCCTTGCCTCACCGTGCATTGCCTTGCGTTACCCTTTCCTTGCCTTGCCGTGCTTTGCCTAGCCTTGCGTTGTCGTGCCTTAGCCTTGTTTCCCCTTGCCGTGCCGTTACTTCCGTTACACTTGCCTTGCCTTGCTTTCCCTTGCATTCCTTACATTCCGTTACTCTTTCCTTGCCTTGCCGTGCATTTCCTAGCCTTCCGTTGTCGAGCATTAGCCTTGCATTTCCTGACCGTGCCTTGCCTTGCGTTACCCTTTCCTTGCCTTGCCGTGCATTGCCTAGCTTGCGTTGTCATGCCTTAGCCCTGTTTCCCCTTGTCGTTCCGTTGCTTCCCTTACCCTTAACTTGCCTTGCTTTCCCTTGCCTTCCTTGCCTTCCGTTACTCTTTGCTTACCTTCCGTGCATTGCCTAGCCTTGCGTTGTCGTGCCTTAGCCTTGCCTCGCCTGACAGAGCCTTGCCTTGCGTTACCCTTTCCTTGCCTTTCCGTGCATTGCCTAGACGTGCGTTGTTGTGCATTAGCCTTGCCTTGCCTCACCGTGCCTTGCCTTGCGTTACCCTTTCCTTGCCTTGCCGTGCATTGCCTACCTTGCGTTGTCGTGCCTTACCCTTGTTTCCCCTTGCCGTGACGTGCCTTTTGTTACACTTGCCTTGCTTTGATTTGCCTTGCCTTCCTTTCCTTCAGTTACTCTTTCCTTGCCTAGCCGTGCACTGCCTAGCCTTGCGTTGTCGTGCATTAGCCTTGCCTCGACTGACCGTGCCTTGCCTTGCGTTACCCTTTCCTTGCCTTGCCGTGTATTGCCTAGCTTGCGTTGTCGTGCATTAGCCTTGCCTTGCCTGACCGTGCCTTGCCTTGCGTTACCCTTTCCTTGACTTGCCGTGCTTTGCCTAGCTTACGTTGTCGTGCCTTAGTCTTGTTTCCCCTTACCGTGCCGTTCCTTCCCTTACTCTTAACTTGCCTTGCTTTCCCTTGCCTTCCTTGCCTTCCGTTACTCTTTGCTTACCTTTCGTGCATTGCCTAGCTTTGCGTTGTCGTGCCTTAGCCTTGCCTCGCTTGACCGTGCCTTGACTTACGTTACCCTCTCTTTCCCTTGCCTTACTTTGCCTAGCCGTGCGTTGTCGTGCATTAGCCTTGCCTTGCCTCACCGTGCCTTGCCTTGCGTTACCCTTTCCTTGCCTTGCCGTGCATTGCCTAGCTTGCGTTGTCGTGCCTTAGCCTTGTTTCCCCTTTCCGTGCCGTTCCTTCCCTTACCTTTGCCTTGCCTTGCTTTCCTTTGCATTCCTTGCCTTCCGTTACTCTTTCCTTGCCTTGCCGTGCATTGCCTAGCCTTGCGTTGTCGTGCATTAGCCTTGCCTTGCCTGACCGTGCCATGCCTTGCGTTACCTTTTCCTTGCTTTGCCCTGCATTGCCTAGCCGTGCGTTGTCGTGCCTTAGCCTTGTTTCACCTTGCCGTAGGCTTGCTTGCGTTGACTTGTTTTGCCTTGCCTTCCTTGCCTTCCGTTACCCTTTCCTTGCCTTGCCGTGCTTTGCCTAGCCTTGCGTTGTCGTGCCTTAGCCTTGCCTCGCCTGACAGAGCCTTGCCTTGCGTTACTCTTTCCTTGCCTGGCCGTGCATTGCCTAGACGTGCGTTGCCGTGCCTTAGCCTTGTTTCCCCTTGCCGTGCCGTTCCTTCCGTTACCCCTGCCTTGCCTTGCTTTCCCTTGCCTTCCTTGCCTTCCGTTACTCTTTGCTTGCCTTCCCCGCATTGCCTAGCCTTGCGTTGTCGTGCCTTAGCCTGGCCTCGCCTGACCGTGACTTCCCTTGCGTTACCCTTTCCTTGCCTTGCCGTGCATTGCCTACCTTGCGTTGTCGTGCCTTACCCTTGTTTCCCCTTGCCGTGCCGTGCCTTTTGTTACACTTGCCTTGCCTTGCTTTGCCTTGCCTTCCTTTCCTTCTGTTACTCTTTCCTTGCCTAGCCGTGCACTGCCTAGCCTTGCGTTGTCGTGCATTAGCCTTGCCTCGAGTGACCGTGCCTTGCCTTGCGTTACCCTTTCTTTGCCTTGCCGTGCATTGCTTAGCTTGCGTTGTCGTGCCTTAGCATGTTTCCCCTTGCCGTGCCGTTCCTTCCCTTACCCTTGCCTTGCCTTGCTTTCCCTTGCCTTTCTTGCCTTCCGTTACTCTTTGCTTGCCTTCCGTGCATTGCCTAGCTTTGCGTTTTCGTGCCTTAGCCTTGCCTTGCCTCACCGTGCCTTGCCTTGCGTTACCCTTTCCTTGCCTTGCCGTGCGTTGCCTAGCTTGCGTTGTCGTGCATTAGCCTTGCCTTGCCTGACCGTGCCTTGCCTTGCGTTACCCTTTCCTTGCCTTGCCGTGCTTTGCCTAGCTTTCATTGTCGTGCCTTAGCCTTGTTTTCCCTTGCCGTGCCGTTCCTTCCCTTACTCTTAACTTGCCTTGCTTTCCCTTGCCTTCCTTGCCTTCCGTTACTCTTTGCTTACCTTTCGTGCATTGCCTAGCCTTGCGTTGTCGTGCCTTAGCCTTGCCTCGCTTGACCGTGCCTTGCCTTGCGTTACCCTCTCTTTCCCTTGCCTTGCTTTGCCTAGCCGTGCGTTGTCGTGCATTAGCCTTGCCTTGCCTCACCGTGCCTTGCCTTGCGTTACCCTTTCCTTGCCTTGCCGTGCATTGCCTAGCTTGCGTTGTCGTGCCTTAGCCTTGTTTCCCCTTTCCGTGCCGTTCCTTCCCTTACCTTTGCCTTGCCTTGCTTTCCCTTGCATTCCTTGCCTTCCGTTACTCTTTCCTTGCCTTGCCGTGCATTGCCTAGCCTTGCGTTGTCGTGCATTAGCCTTGCCTTGCCTGACCGTGCCTTGCCTTGCGTTACCCTTTCCTTGCCTTGCCGTGCATTGCCTAGCTTCCGTTGTCGTGCCTTACTCGTGTTTCCCCTTGCCGTGCCTTGCCTTTTGTTTCACTTGCCTTGCATTGCTTTGCCTTGCCTTCCTTTCCTTCTGTTACGCTTTCCTTGCCTAGCCGTGCACTGCCAAGGCTTGCGTTGTCGTGCATTAGCCTTGCCTCGACTGACCGTGCCTTGCCTTGCGTTACCCTTTCCTTGCCTTGCCGTGCATTGCCTAGCTTGCGTTGTCGTGCCTTAGCCTTGTTTCCCCTTGCCGTGCCGTGCCTTTTGTTTCACTTGCCTTGCATTGCTTTGCCTTGCCTTCCTTTCCTTCTGTTACTCTTTCCTTGCCTAGCCTTGCACTGCCAAGCCTTGCTTCGTCGTGCATTAGCCTTGCCTCGACTGACCGTGCCTTGCCTTGCGTTATCCTTTCCTTGCCTTGCCGTGCATTGCCTAGCTTGCGTTGTCGTGCCTTAGCCTTGTTTCCCCTTGCCGTGCCGTGTCGTTTGTTACACTTGCCTTGCCATGCTTTGCCTTGCATTCCTATCCTTCCGTTACTCTTTCCTTGCCTAGCCGTGCACTGCCTATCCTTGCGTTGTCGTGCATTAGCCTTGCCTCGCCTGATCGTGCCTTGCCTTGCGTTACCCTTTCCTTGCCTTGCCGTGCATTGCCTAGCTTGCGTTGTCGTGCCTTAGCCTTGTTTCCCCTTGCCGTGCCGTTCCTTCCCTTACCCTTGCCTTGCCTGGCTTTCCCTTGCTTTCCTTGCCTTCCGTTACTCTTTGCTTGCCTTCCGTGCATTTCCTAGCCTTGCGTTGTCGTGCCTTAGCCTTGCTTCCCCTTGCCGTGCCGTTCCTTCCGTTACTCTTGCCTTGCCTTGCTTTCCCTTGCATTCCTTGCCTTCCGTTACTCTTTCCTTGCCTTGCCGTGCATTGCCTAGCCTTGCGTTGTCGTGCATTAGCCTTGCCTTGCCTGACCGTGCCTTGCCTTGCGTTACCCTTTCCGTGCCTTGCCGTGCATTGCCTAGCTTGCGTTGTCATCCCTTAGCCCTGTTTCCCCTTGCCGTGCCGTTCCTTCCCTTACCCTTAACTTGCCTTGCTTTCCCTTGCCTTCCTTGCCTTCCGTTACTCTTTGCTTACCTTCCGTGCATTGCCTAGCCTTGCGTTGTCGTGTATTAGCCTTGCCTCGCCTGACAGTGCCTTGCCTTGCGTTACCCTTTCCTTGCCTTGCCGTGCATTGCCTAGCCGTGCGTTGTCGTGCATTAGCCTTGCCTTGCCTCAACGTGCCTTGCCTTGCGTTACCCTTTCCTTGCCTTGCCGTGCATTGCCTAGCTTGCGTTGTCGTGCCTTACGCTTGTTTCCCCTTGCCGTGCCGTGCCTTTTGTTTCAGTTGCCTTGCATTGCTTTGCCTTGCCTTCCTTTCCTTCTGTTACGCTTTCCTTGCCTAGCCGTGCACTGCCAAGGCTTGCGTTGTCGTGCATTAGCCTTGCCTCGAATGACCGTGCCTTGCCTTGCGTTACCCTTTCCTTGCCTTGCCGTGCATTGCCTAGCTTGCGTTGTCGTGCCTTAGCCTTGTATCCCCTTGCCGTGCCGTGCCTTTGGTTTCACTTGCCTTGCATTGCTTTGCCTTGCCTTCCTTTCCTTCTGTTACTCTTTCCTTGCCTAGCCTTCCACTGCCAAGCCTTGCGTCGTCGTGCATTAACCTTGCCTCGACTGACCGTGCCTTGCCTTGCGTTACCCTTTCCTTGCCTTGCCGTGCTTTGCCTAGCTTGCGTTGTCATGCCTTAGCCCTGTTTCCCCTTGCCGTGCCGTTCCTTCCCTTACCCTTAACTTGCCTTGCTTTCCCTTGCCTTCCTTGCCTTCCGTTACTCTTTGCTTGCCTTCCGTGCATTGCCTAGCCTTGCGTTTTCGTGCCTTAGCCTTGCCTTGCCTCACCGTGCCTTGCCTTGCGTTACCCTTTCCTTGCCTTGCCGTGCATTGCCTAGCTTGCGTTGTCGTGCCTTAGCCTTGTTTCCCCTTTCCGTGCCGTTCCTTCCCTTACCCTTGCCTTCCGTTACTCTTTCCTTGCCTTCCCGTGCATTGCCTAGCCGTGCGTTGTCGTGCCTTAGCCTTGTTTCACCTTGCCGTAGCCTTGCTTGCGTTGCCTTGCTTTGCCTTGCCTTCCTTGCCTTCCGTTACTCTTTGCTTGCCTTCCGTGCATTGCGTAGCCTTGCGTTGTCGTGCCGTAGCCTTTTTTTGACCTTGCCATAGCCTTGCTTGCGTTACCTTGCTTTGCCTTGCATTCCTTGCCTTGCGTTACCCTTTACTTGCCTTGCCGTGCATTGCCTAGCCTTGCGTTGTCGTGCCTTAGCCTTTTTTCCCCTTGCCGTGCCGTGCCTTTTGTTACACTTGCCTTGCCTTCCTTTGCCTTGCCTTCCATTCCTTCCGTTACTCGTTCCTTGCCTTGCCGTGCATTGCCTAGCCTTGCGTTGTCGTGTATTAGCCTTGCCTCGCCTGACAGTGCCTTGCCTTGCGTTACCCTTTCCTTGCCTTGCCGTGCATTGCCTAGCCGTGCGTTGTCGTGCATTAGCCTTGCCTTGCCTCACCGTGCCTTGCCTTGCGTTACCCTTTCCTTGCCTTGCCGTGCTTTGCCTAGCTTGCGTTGTCGTGCCTTAGCCTTGTTTCCCCTTGCCGTGCCGTTCCTTCCCTTACTCTTAACTTGCCTTGCTTTCCCTTGCCTTCCTTGCCTTCCGTTACTCTTTCATTCCCTCTCCTTGCTTTGCCTAGCCGTGCGTTGTCGTGCATCAGCCTTGCCTTGCCTCACCGTGCATTGCCTTGCGTTACCCTTTCCTTGCCTTGCCGTGCTTTGCCTAGCCTTGCGTTGTCGTGCCTTAGCCTTGTTTCCCCTTGCCGTGCCGTTCCTTCCGTTACTCTTGCCTTGCCTTGCTTTCCCTTGCATTCCTTACATTCCGTTACTCTTTCCTTGCCTTGCCGTTCATTTCCTAGCCTTCCGTTGTCGAGCATTAGCCTTGCATTTCCTGACCGTGCCTTGCCTTGCGTTACCCTTTCCTTGCCTTGCCGTGCATTTCCTAGCTTGCGTTGTCATGCCTTAGCCCTGTTTCCCCTTGTCGTTCCGTTGCTTCCCTTACCCTTAACTTGCCTTGCTTTCCCTTGCCTTCCTTGCCTTCCGTTACTCTTTGCTTACCTTCCGTGCATTGCCTAGCCTTGCGTTGTCGTGCCTTAGCCTTGCCTCGCCTGACAGAGCCTTGCCTTGCGTTACCCTTTCCTTGCCTTTCCGTGCATTGCCTAGACGTGCGTTGTTGTGCATTAGCCTTGCCTTGCCTCACCGTGCCTTGCCTTGCGTTACCCTTTCCTTGCCTTGCCGTGCATTGCCTACCTTGCGTTGTCGTGCCTTACCCTTGTTTCCCCTTGCCGTGACGTGCCTTTTGTTACACTTGCCTTGCTTTGATTTGCCTTGCCTTCCTTTCCTTCAGTTACTCTTTCCTTGCCTAGCCGTGCACTGCCTAGCCTTGCGTTGTCGTGCATTAGCCTTGCCTCGACTGACCGTGCCTTGCCTTGCGTTACCCTTTCCTTGCCTTGCCGTGTATTGCCTAGCTTGCGTTGTCGTGCATTAGCCTTGCCTTGCCTCACCGTGCCTTGCCTTGCGTTACCCTTTCCTTGACTTGCCGTGCTTTGCCTAGCTTGCGTTGTCCTGCCTTAGTCTTGTTTCCCCTTACCGTGCCGTTCCTTCCCTTACTCTTAACTTGCCTTGCTTTCCCTTGCCTTCCTTGCCTTCCGTTACTCTTTGCTTACTTTTCGTGCATTGCCTAGCTTTGCGTTGTCGTGCCTTAGCCGTGCCTCGCTTGACCGTGCCTTGCCTTGCGTTACCCTCTCTTTCCCTTGCCTTGCTTTGCCTAGCCGTGCGTTGTCGTGCATTAGCCTTGCCTTGCCTCACCGTGCCTTGCCTTGCGTTACCCTTTCCTTGCCTTGCCGTGCATTGCCTAGCTTGCGTTGTCGTGCCTTAGCCTTGTTTCCCCTTTCCGTGCCGTTCCTTCCCTTACCTTTGCCTTGCCTTGCTTTCCCTTGCATTCCTTGCCTTCCGTTACTCTTTCCTTGCCTTGCCGTGCATTGCCTAGCCTTGCGTTGTCGTGCATTAGCCTTGCCTTGCCTGACCGTGCCTTGCCTTGCGTTACCCTTTCCTTGCTTTGCCCTGCATTGCCTAGCCGTGCGTTGTCGTGCCTTAGCCTTGTTTCACCTTGCCGTAGGCTTGCTTGCGTTGACTTGTTTTGCCTTGCCTTCCTTGCCTTCCGTTACCCTTTCCTTGCCTTGCCGTGCTTTGCCTAGCCTTGCGTTGTCGTGCCTTAGCCTTGCCTCGCCTGACAGAGCCTTGCCTTGCGTTACTCTTTCCTTGCCTGGCCGTGCATTGCCTAGACGTGCGTTGCCGTGCCTTAGCCTTGTTTCCCCTTGCCGTGCCGTTCCTTCCGTTACCCCTGCCTTGCCTTGCTTTCCCTTGCCTTCCTTGCCTTCCGTTACTCTTTGCTTGCCTTCCCCGCATTGCCTAGCCTTGCGTTGTCGTGCCTTAGCCTGGGCTCGCCTGACCGTGACTTCCCTTGCGTTACCCTTTCCTTGCCTTGCCGTGCATTGCCTACCTTGCGTTGTCGTGCCTTACCCTTGTTTCCACTTGCCGTGCCGTGCCTTTTGTTACACTTGCCTTGCCTTGCTTTGCCTTGCCTTCCTTTCCTTCTGTTACTCTTTCCTTGCCTAGCCGTGCACTGCCTAGCCTTGCGTTGTCGTGCATTAGCCTTGCCTCGAGTGACCGTGCCTTGCCTTGCGTTACCCTTTCTTTGCCTTGCCGTGCATTGCTTAGCTTGCGTTGTCGTGCCTTAGCATGTTTCCCCTTGCCGTGCCGTTCCTTCCCTTACCCTTGCCTTGCCTTGCTTTCCCTTGCCTTTCTTGCCTTCCGTTACTCTTTGCTTGCCTTCCGTGCATTGCCTAGCTTTGCGTTTTCGTGCCTTAGCCTTGCCTTGCCTCACCGTGCCTTGCCTTGCGTTACCCTTTCCTTGCCTTGCCGTGCATTGCCTAGCTTGCGTTGTCGTGCATTAGCCTTGCCTTGCCAGACCGTGCCTTGCCTTGCGTTACCCTTTGCTTGCCTTGCCGTGCTTTGCCTAGCTTGCATTGTCGTGCCTTAGCCTTGTTTTCCCTTGCCGTGCCGTTCCTTCCCTTACTCTAAACTTGCCTTGCTTTCCCTTGCCTTCCTTGCCTTCCGTTACTCTTTGCTTACCTTTCGTGCATTGCCTAGCCTTGCGTTGTCGTGCCTTAGCCTTGCCTCGCTTGACCGTGCCATGCCTTGCGTTACCCTCTCTTTCCCTTGCCTTGCTTTGCCTAGCCGTGCGTTGTCGTGCATTAGCCTTGCCTTGCCTCATCGTGCCTTGCCTTGCGTTACCCTTTCCTTGCCTTGCCGTGCATTGCCTAGCTTGCGTTGTCGTGCCTTAGCCTTGTTTCCCCTTTCCGTGCCGTTCCTTCCCTTACCTTTGCCTTGCCTTGCTTTCCCTTGCATTCCTTG
The DNA here is from genome assembly GCF_037893015.1 of Macrotis lagotis. Lineage (NCBI taxonomy): Eukaryota > Metazoa > Chordata > Mammalia > Peramelemorphia > Peramelidae > Macrotis > Macrotis lagotis. The sequence goes on from NW_027421928.1 coordinate 93,857, forward strand.
CCTTCCGTTACTCTTTCCTTGCCTTGCCGTGCATTGCCTAGCCTTGCGTTGTCGTGACTTACCCTTGTTTCCCCTTGCCGTGCCGTGCCTTTTGTTTCAGTTGCCTTGCATTGCTTTGCCTTGCCTTCCTTTCCTTCTGTTACGCTTTCCTTGCCTAGCCGTGCACTGCCAAGGCTTGCGTTGTCGTGCATTAGCCTTGCCTCGACTGACCGTGCCTTGCCTTGCGTTACCCTTTCCTTGCCTTGCCGTGCATTGCCTAGCTTGCGTTGTCGTGCCTTAGCCTTGTTTCCCCTTGCCGTGCCGTGCCTTTTGTTTCACTTGCCTTGCATTGCTTTGCCTTCCCTTCCTTTCCTTCTGTTACTCTTTCCTTGCCTAGCCTTGCACTGCCAAGCCTTGCGTCGTCGGGCATTAGCCTTGCCTTGCCTGACCGTGCCTTGCCTTGCGTTACCCTTTCCTTGCTTTTCCGTGCATTGCCTAGCCGTGCGTTGTCGTGCCTTAGCCTTGTTTCACCTTGCCGTAGCCTTGCTTGCGTTGCCTTGCTTTGCCTTGCCTTCCTTGCCTTCCGTTACTCTTTGCTTGCCTTCCGTGCATTGCGTAGCCTTGCGTTGTCGTGCCGTAGCCTTTTTTTGACCTTGCCATAGCCGTGCTTGCGTTACCTTGCTTTGCCTTGCATTCCTTGCCTTGCGTTACCCTTTCCTTGCCTTGCCGTGCATTGCCTAGCTTGCGTTGTCGTGCATTAGCCTTTTTTCCCCTTGCCGTGCCGTGCCTTTTGTTACACTTGCCTTGCCTTGCTTTGCCTTGCCTTCCATTCCTTCCGTCACTCGTTCCTTGCCTAGCCGTACACTGCCTAGCCTTTCGTTGTCGTGCATTAGCGTTGCCTTGCCTGACCGTGCCTTGCCTTGCGTTACCCTTTCCTTGCCTTGCCGTGCTTTGCCTAGCTTGCGCTGTCGTGCCTTAGCCTTGTTTCCCCTTTCCGTGCCGTTCCTTCCCTTACTCTTAACTTTCCTTGCTTTCCCTTGCCTTCATTGCCTTCCGTTACTCTTTGCTTACCTTCCGTGCATTGCCTAGCCGTGCGTTGTCGTGCATCAGCCTTGCCTTGCCTCACCGTGCATTGCCATGCGTTACCCTTTCCTTGCCTTGCCGTGCTTTGCCTAGCCTTGCGTTGTCGTGCCTTAGCCTTGCCTCGCCTGACAGAGCCTTGCCTTGCGTTACTCTTTCCTTGCCTGGCCGTGCATTGCCTAGACGTGCGTTGCCGTGCCTTAGCCTTGTTTCCCCTTGCCGTGCCGTTCCTTCCGTTACCCCTGCCTTGCCTTGCTTTCCCTTGCCTTCCTTGCCTTCCGTTACTCTTTGCTTGCCTTCCCCGCATTGCCTAGCCTTGCGTTGTCGTGCCTTAGCCTGGCCTCGCCTGACCGTGACTTCCCTTGCGTTACCCTTTCCTTGCCTTGCCGTGCATAGCCTACCTTGCGTTGTCGTGCCTTACCCTTGTTTCCCCTTGCCGTGCCGTGCCTTTTGTTACACTTGCCTTGCCTTGCTTTGCCCTGCCTTCCTTTCCTTCTGTTACTCTTTCCTTGCCTAGCCGTGCACTGCCTAGCCTTGCGTTGTCGTGCATTAGCCTTGCCTCGACTGACCGTGCCTTGCCTTGCGTTACCCTTTCCTTGCCTTGCCGTGCATTGCCTAGCCTTGCGTTGTCGTGTATTAGCCTTGCCTCGCCTGACAGTGCCTTGCCTTGCGTTACCCTTTCCTTGCCTTGCCGTGCATTGCCTAGCCGTGCGTTGTCGTGCATTAGCCTTGCCTTGCCTCACCGTGCCTTGCCTTGCGTTACCCTTTCCTTGCCGTGCCGTGCTTTGCGTAGCTTGCGTTGTCGTGCCTTAGCCTTGTTTCCCCTTGCCGTGCCGTTCATTCCCTTACTCTTAACTTGCCTTGCTTTCCCTTGCCTTCCTTGCCTTCCGTTACTCTTTCCTTCCCTCTCCTTGCTTTGCCTAGACGTGCGTTGTCGTGCATCAGCCTTGCCTTGCCTCACCGTGCATTGCCTTGCGTTACCCTTTCCTTGCCTTGCCGTGCTTTGCCTAGCCTTGCGTTGTCGTGCCTTAGCCTTGTTTCCCCTTGCCGTGCCGTTCCTTCCGTTACTCTTGCCTTGCCTTGCTTTCCCTTGCATTCCTTACATTCCGTTACTCTTTCCTTGCCTTGCCGTGCATTTCCTAGCCTTCCGTTGTCGAGCATTAGCTTTGCATTTCCTGACCGTGCCTTGCCTTGCGTTACCCTTTCCTTGCCTTGCCGTGCATTGCCTAGCTTGCGTTGTCATGCCTTAGCCCTGTTTCCCCTTGTCGTTCCGTTGCTTCCCTTACCCTTAACTTGCCTTGCTTTCCCTTGCCTTCCTTGCCTTCCGTTACTCTTTGCTTACCTTCCGTGCATTGCCTAGCCTTGCGTTGTCGTGCCTTAGCCTTGCCTCGCCTGACAGAGCCTTGCCTTGCGTTACCCTTTCCTTGCCTTTCCGTGCATTGCCTAGACGTGCGTTGTTGTGCATTAGCCTTGCCTTGCCTCACCGTGCCTTGCCTTGCGTTACCCTTTCCTTGCCTTGCCGTGCATTGCCTACCTTGCGTTGTCGTGCCTTACCCTTGTTTCCCCTTGCCGTGACGTACCTTTTGTTACACTTGCCTTGCTTTGATTTGCCTTGCCTTCCTTTCCTTCAGTTACTCTTTCCTTGCCTAGCCGTGCACTGCCTAGCCTTGCGTTGTCGTGCATTAGCCTTGCCTCGACTGACCGTGCCTTGCCTTGCGTTACCCTTTCCTTGCCTTGCCGTGTATTGCCTAGCTTGCGTTGTCGTGCATTAGCCTTGCCTTGCCTGACCGTGCCTTGCCTTGCGTTACCCTTTCCTTGACTTGCCGTGCTTTGCCTAGCTTGCGTTGTCGTGCCTTAGTCTTGTTTCCCCTTACCGTGCCGTTCCTTCCCTTACTCTTAACTTGCCTTGCTTTCCCTTGCCTTCCTTGCCTTCCGTTACTCTTTGCTTAACTTTCGTGCATTGCCTAGCTTTGCGTTGTCGTGCCTTAGCCTTGCCTCGCTTGACCGTGCCTTGACTTACGTTACCCTCTCTTTCCCTTGCCTTGCTTTGCCTAGCCGTGCGTTGTCGTGCATTAGCCTTGCCTTGCCTCACCGTGCCTTGCCTTGCGTTACCCTTTCCTTGCCTTGCCGTGCATTGCCTAGCTTGCGTTGTCGTGCCTTAGCCTTGTTTCCCCTTTCCGTGCCGTTCCTTCCCTTACCTTTGCCTTGCCTTGCTTTCCTTTGCATTCCTTGCCTTCCGTTACTCTTTCCTTGCCTTGCCGTGCATTGCCTAGCCTTGCGTTGTCGTGCATTAGCCTTGCCTTGCCTGACCGTGCCTTGCCTTGCGTTACCTTTTCCTTGCTTTGCCCTGCATTGCCTAGCCGTGCGTTGTCGTGCCTTAGCCTTGTTTCACCTTGCCGTAGGCTTGCTTGCGTTGACTTGTTTTGCCTTGCCTTCCTTGCCTTCCGTTACCCTTTCCTTGCCTTGCCGTGCTTTGCCTAGCCTTGCGTTGTCGTGCCTTAGCCTTGCCTCGCCTGACAGAGCCTTGCCTTGCGTTACTCTTTCCTTGCCTGGCCGTGCATTGCCTAGATGTGCGTTGCCGTGCCTTAGCCTTGTTTCCCCTTGCCGTGCCGTTCCTTCCGTTACCCCTGCCTTGCCTTGCTTTCCCTTGCCTTCCTTGCCTTCCGTTACTCTTTGCTTGCCTTCCCCGCATTGCCTAGCCTTGCGTTGTCGTGCCTTAGCCTGGCCTCGCCTGACCGTGACTTCCCTTGCGTTACCCTTTCCTTGCCTTGCCGTGCATTGCCTACCTTGCGTTGTCGTGCCTTACCCTTGTTTCCCCTTGCCGTGCCGTGCCTTTTGTTACACTTGCCTTGCCTTGATTTGCCTTGCCTTCCTTTCCTTCTGTTACTCTTTCCTTGCCTAGCCGTGCACTGCCTAGCCTTGCGTTGTCGTGCATTAGCCTTGCCTCGACTGACCGTGCCTTGCCTTGCGTTACCCTTTCCTTGCCTTGCCGTGCATTGCCTAGCCTTGCGTTGTCGTGTATTAGCCTTGCCTCGCCTGACAGTGCCTTGCCTTGCGTTACCCTTTCCTTGCCTTGCCGTGCATTGCCTAGCCGTGCGTTGTCGTGCATTAGCCTTGCCTTGCCTCACCGTGCCTTGCCTTGCGTTACCCTTTCCTTGCCTTGCCGTGCTTTGCCTAGCTTGCGTTGTCGTGCCTTAGCCTTGTTTCCCCTTGCCGTGCCGTTCCTTCCCTTACTCTTAACTTGCCTTGCTTTCCCTTGCCTTCCTTGCCTTCCGTTACTCTTTCCTTCCCTCTCCTTGCTTTGCCTAGCCGTGCGTTGTCGTGCATCAGCCTTGCCTTGCCTCACCGTGCATTGCCTTGCGTTACCCTTTCCTTGCCTTGCCGTGCTTTGCCTAGCCTTGCGTTGTCGTGCCTTAGCCTTGTTTCCCCTTGCCGTGCCGTTCCTTCCGTTACTCTTGCCTTGCCTTGCTTTCCCTTGCATTCCTTACATTCCGTTACTCTTTCCTTGCCTTGCCGTGCATTTCCTAGCCTTCCGTTGTCGAGCATTAGCCTTGCATTTCCTGACCGTGCCTTGCCTTGCGTTAGCCTTTCCTTGCCTTGCCGTGCATTGCCTAGCTTGCGTTGTCATGCCTTAGCCCTGTTTCCCCTTGTCGTTCCGTTGCTTCCCTTACCCTTAACTTGCCTTGCTTTCCCTTGCCTTCCTTGCCTTCCGTTACTCTTTGCTTACCTTCCGTGCATTGCCTAGCCTTGCGTTGTCGTGCCTTAGCCTTGCCTCGCCTGACAGAGCCTTGCCTTGCGTTACCCTTTCCTTGCCTTTCCGTGCATTGCCTAGACGTGCGTTGTTGTGCATTAGCCTTGCCTTGCCTCACCGTGCCTTGCCTTGCGTTACCCTTTCCTTGCCTTGCCGTGCATTGCCTACCTTGCGTTGTCGTGCCTTACCCTTGTTTCCCCTTGCCGTGACGTGCCTTTTGTTACACTTGCCTTGCTTTGATTTGCCTTGCCTTCCTTTCCTTCAGTTACTCTTTCCTTGCCTAGCCGTGCACTGCCTAGCCTTGCGTTGTCGTGCATTAGCCTTGCCTCGACTGACCGTGCCTTGCCTTGCGTTACCCTTTCCTTGCCTTGCCGTGTATTGCCTAGCTTGCGTTGTCGTGCATTAGCCTTGCCTTGCCTGACCGTGCCTTGCCTTGCGTTACCCTTTCCTTGACTTGCCGTGCTTTGCCTAGCTTGCGTTGTCGTGCCTTAGTCTTGTTTCCCCTTACCGTGCCGTTCCTTCCCTTACTCTTAACTTGCCTTGCTTTCCCTTGCCTTCCTTGCCTTCCGTTACTCTTTGCTTACCTTTCGTGCATTGCCTAGCTTTGCGTTGTCGTGCCTTAGCCTTGCCTCGCTTGACCGTGCCTTGACTTACGTTACCCTCTCTTTCCCTTGCCTTGCTTTGCCTAGCCGTGCGTTGTCGTGCATTAGCCTTGCCTTGCCTCACCGTGCCTTGCCTTGCGTTACCCTTTCCTTGCCTTGCCGTGCATTGCCTAGCTTGCGTTGTCGTGCCTTAGCCTTGTTTCCCCTTTCCGTGCCGTTCCTTCCCTTACCTTTGCCTTGCCTTGCTTTCCTTTGCATTCCTTGCCTTCCGTTACTCTTTCCTTGCCTTGCCGTGCATTGCCTAGCCTTGCGTTGTCGTGCATTAGCCTTGCCTTGCCTGACCGTGCCTTGCCTTGCGTTACCTTTTCCTTGCTTTGCCCTGCATTGCCTAGCCGTGCGTTGTCGTGCCTTAGCCTTGTTTCACCTTGCCGTAGGCTTGCTTGCGTTGACTTGTTTTGCCTTGCCTTCCTTGCCTTCCGTTACCCTTTCCTTGCCTTGCCGTGCTTTGCCTAGCCTTGCGTTGTCGTGCCTTAGCCTTGCCTCGCCTGACAGAGCCTTGCCTTGCGTTACTCTTTCCTTGCCTGGCCGTGCATTGCCTAGATGTGCGTTGCCGTGCCTTAGCCTTGTTTCCCCTTGCCGTGCCGTTCCTTCCGTTACCCCTGCCTTGCCTTGCTTTCCCTTGCCTTCCTTGCCTTCCGTTACTCTTTGCTTGCCTTCCCCGCATTGCCTAGCCTTGCGTTGTCGTGCCTTAGCCTGGCCTCGCCTGACCGTGACTTCCCTTGCGTTACCCTTTCCTTGCCTTGCCGTGCATTGCCTACCTTGCGTTGTCGTGCCTTACCCTTGTTTCCCCTTGCCGTGCCGTGCCTTTTGTTACACTTGCCTTGCCTTGCTTTGCCTTGCCTTCCTTTCCTTCTGTTACTCTTTCCTTGCCTAGCCGTGCACTGCCTAGCCTTGCGTTGTCGTGCATTAGCCTTGCCTCGAGTGACCGTGCCTTGCCTTGCGTTACCCTTTCTTTGCCTTGCCGTGCATTGCTTAGCTTGCGTTGTCGTGCCTTAGCATGTTTCCCCTTGCCGTGCCGTTCCTTCCCTTACCCTTGCCTTGCCTTGCTTTCCCTTGCCTTTCTTGCCTTCCGTTACTCTTTGCTTGCCTTCCGTGCATTGCCTAGCTTTGCGTTTTCGTGCCTTAGGCTTGCCTTGCCTCACCGTGCCTTGCCTTGCGTTACCCTTTCCTTGCCTTGCCGTGCGTTGCCTAGCTTGCGTTGTCGTGCATTAGCCTTGCCTTGCCTGACCGTGCCTTGCCTTGCGTTACCCTTTCCTTGCCTTGCCGTGCTTTGCCTAGTTTGCATTGTCGTGCCTTAGCCTTGTTTTCCCTTGCCGTGCCGTTCCTTCCCTTACTCTTAACTTGCCTTGCTTTCCCTTGCCTTCCTTGCCTTCCGTTACTCTTTGCTTACCTTTCGTGCATTGCCTAGCCTTGCGTTGTCGTGCCTTAGCCTTGCCTCGCTTGACCGTGCCTTGCCTTGCGTTACCCTCTCTTTCCCTTGCCTTGCTTTGCCTAGCCGTGCGTTGTCGTGCATTAGCCTTGCCTTGCCTCACCGTGCCTTGCCTTGCGTTACCCTTTCCTTGCCTTGCCGTGCATTGCCTAGCTTGCGTTGTCGTGCCTTAGCCTTGTTTCCCCTTTCCGTGCCGTTCCTTCCCTTACCTTTGCCTTGCCTTGCTTTCCCTTGCATTCCTTGCCTTCCTTTACTCTTTCCTTGCCTTGCCGTGCATTGCCTAGCCTTACGTTGTCGTGCATTAGCCTTGCCTTGCCTGACCGTGCCTTGCCTTGCGTTACCCTTTCCTTGCCTTGCCGTGCATTGCCTAGCTTCCGTTGTCGTGCCTTACTCGTGTTTCCCCTTGCCGTGCCTTGCCTTTTGTTTCACTTGCCTTGCATTGCTTTGCCTTGCCTTCCTTTCCTTCTGTTACGCTTTCCTTGCCTAGCCGTGCACTGCCAAGGCTTGCGTTGTCGTGCATTAGCCTTGCCTCGACTGACCGTGCCTTGCCTTGCGTTACCCTTTCCTTGCCTTGCCGTGCATTGCCTAGCTTGCGTTGTCGTGACTTACCCTTGTTTCCCCTTGCCGTGCCGTGCCTTTTGTTTCAGTTGCCTTGCATTGCTTTGCCTTGCCTTCCTTTCCTTCTGTTACTCTTTCCTTGCCTAGCCTTGCACTGCCAAGCCTTGCTTCGTCGTGCATTAGCCTTGCCTCGACTGACCGTGCCTTGCCTTGCGTTATCCTTTCCTTGCCTTGCCGTGCATTGCCTAGCTTGCGTTGTCGTGCCTTAGCCTTGTTTCCCCTTGCCGTGCCGTGTCGTTTGTTACACTTGCCTTGCCATGCTTTGCCTTGCATTCCTATCCTTCCGTTACTCTTTCCTTGCCTAGCCGTGCACTGCCTATCCTTGCGTTGTCGTGCATTAGCCTTGCCTCGCCTGATCGTGCCTTGCCTTGCGTTACCCTTTCCTTGCCTTGCCGTGCATTGCCTAGCTTGCGTTGTCGTGCCTTAGCCTTGTTTCCCCTTGCCGTGCCGTTCCTTCCCTTACCCTTGCCTTGCCTGGCTTTCCCTTGCTTTCCTTGCCTTCCGTTACTCTTTGCTTGCCTTCCGTGCATTGCCTAGCCTTGCGTTGTCGTGCCTTAGCCTTGCTTCCCCTTGCCGTGCCGTTCCTTCTGTTACTCTTGCCTTGCCTTGCTTTCCCTTGCATTCCTTGCCTTCCGTTACTCTTTCCTTGCCTTGCCGTGCATTGCCTAGCCTTGCGTTGTCGTGCATTAGCCTTGCCTTGCCTGACCGTGCCTTGCCTTGCGTTACCCTTTCCGTGCCTTGCCGTGCATTGCCTAGCTTGCGTTGTCATCCCTTAGCCCTGTTTCCCCTTGCCGTGCCGTTCCTTCCCTTACCCTTAACTTGCCTTGCTTTCCCTTGCCTTCCTTGCCTTCCGTTACACTTTGCTTACCTTCCGTGCATTGCCTAGCCTTGCGTTGTCATTGCCTTGCCTCGCCTGATCGTGCCTTGCCTTGCGTTACCCTTTCCTTGCCTTGCCGTGCATTGCCTAGCCGTGCGTTGTCGTGCATTAGCCTTGCCTTGCCTCAACGTGCCTTGCCTTGCGTTACCCTTTCCTTGCCTTGCCGTGCATTGCCTAGCTTGCGTTGTCGTGCCTTACGCTTGTTTCCCCTTGCCGTGCCGTGCCTTTTGTTTCAGTTGCCTTGCATTGCTTTGCCTTGCCTTCCTTTCCTTCTGTTACGCTTTCCTTGCCTAGCCGTGCACTGCCAAGGCTTGCGTTGTCGTGCATTAGCCTTGCCTCGAATGACCGTGCCTTGCCTTGCGTTACCCTTTCCTTGCCTTGCCGTGCATTGCCTAGCTTGCGTTGTCGTGCCTTAGCCTTGTTTCCCCTTGCCGTGCCGTGCCTTTGGTTTCACTTGCCTTGCATTGCTTTGCCTTGCCTTCCTTTCCTTCTGTTACTCTTTCCTTGCCTAGCCTTGCACTGCCAAGCCTTGCGTCGTCGTGCATTAACCTTGCCTCGACTGACCGTGCCTTGCCTTGCGTTACCCTTTCCTTGCCTTGCCGTGCTTTGCCTAGCTTGCGTTGTCATGCCTTAGCCCTGTTTCCCCTTGCCGTGCCGTTCCTTCCCTTACCCTTAACTTGCCTTGCTTTCCCTTGCCTTCCTTGCCTTCCGTTACTCTTTGCTTGCCTTCCGTGCATTGCCTAGCCTTGCGTTTTCGTGCCTTAGCCTTGCCTTGCCTCACCGTGCCTTGCCTTGCGTTACCCTTTCCTTGCCTTGCCGTGCATTGCCTAGCTTGCGTTGTCGTGCCTTAGCCTTGTTTCCCCTTTCCGTGCCGTTCCTTCCCTTACCCTTGCCTTGCCTTGCTTTCCCTTGCATTCCTTGCCTTCCGTTACTCTTTCCTTGCCTTCCCGTGCATTGCCTAGCCGTGCGTTGTCGTGCCTTAGCCTTGTTTCACCTTGCCGTAGCCTTGCTTGCGTTGCCTTGCTTTGCCTTGCCTTCCTTGCCTTCCGTTACTCTTTGCTTGCCTTCCGTGCATTGCGTAGCCTTGCGTTGTCGTGCCGTAGCCTTTTTTTGACCTTGCCATAGCCTTGCTTGCGTTACCTTGCTTTGCCTTGCATTCCTTGCCTTGCGTTACCCTTTACTTGCCTTGCCGTGCATTGCCTAGCTTGCGTTGTCGTGCCTTAGCCTTTTTTCCCCTTGCCGTGCCGTGCCTTTTGTTACACTTGCCTTGCCTTACTTTGCCTTGCCTTCCATTCCTTCCGTTACTCTTTCCTTGCCTAGCCGTGCACTGCCTAGCCTTGCGTTGTCGTGCATTAGCCTTGCCTCGACTGACCGTGCCTTGCCTTGCGTTACCCTTTCCTTGCCTTGCCGTGTATTGCCTAGCTTGCGTTGTCGTGCATTAGCCTTGCCTTGCCTGACCGTGCCTTGCCTTGCGTTACCCTTTCCTTGACTTGCCGTGCTTTGCCTAGCTTGCGTTGTCCTGCCTTAGTCTTGTTTCCCCTTACCGTGCCGTTCCTTCCCTTACTCTTAACTTGCCTTGCTTTCCCTTGCCTTCCTTGCCTTCCGTTACTCTTTGCTTACCTTTCGTGCATTGCCTAGCTTTGCGTTGTCGTGCCTTAGCCTTGCCTCGCTTGACCGTGCCTTGCCTTGCGTTACCCTCTCTTTCCCTTGCCTTGCTTTGCCTAGCCGTGCGTTGTCGTGCATTAGCCTTGCCTTGCCTCACCGTGCCTTGCCTTGCGTTACCCTTTCCTTGCCTTGCCGTGCATTGCCTAGCTTGCGTTGTCGTGCCTTACCCTTGTTTCCCCTTGCCGTGCCGTGCCTTTTGTTACACTTGCCTTGCCTTGCTTTGCCTTGCCTTCCTTTCCTTCTGTTACTCTTTCCTTGCCTAGCCGTGCACTGCCTAGCCTTGCGTTGTGGCGCATTAGCCTTGCCTCGACTGACCGTGCCTTGCCTTGCGTTACCCTTTCCTTGCCTTGCCGTGCATTGCCTAGCCTTGCGTTGTCGTGTATTAGCCTTGCCTCGCCTGACAGTGCCTTGCCTTGCGTTACCCTTTCCTTGCCTTGCCGTGCATTGCCTAGCCGTGCGTTGTCGTGCATTAGCCTTGCCTTGGTCACCGTGCCTTGCCTTGCGTTACCCTTTCCTTGCCTTGCCGTGCTTTGCCTAGCTTGCGTTGTCGTGCCTTAGCCTTGTTTCCCCTTGCCGTGCCGTTCCTTCCCTTACTCTTAACTTGCCTTGCTTTCCCTTGCCTTCCTTGCCTTCCGTTACTCTTTCCTTCCCTCTCCTTGCTTTGCCTAGCCGTGCGTTGTCGTGCATCAGCCTTGCCTTGCCTCACCGTGCATTGCCTTGCGTTACCCTTTCCTTGCCTTGCCGTGCTTTGCCTAGCCTTGCGTTGTCGTGCCTTAGCCTTGTTTCCCCTTGCCGTGCCGTTCCTTCCGTTACTCTTGCCTTGCCTTGCTTTCCCTTGCATTCCTTACATTCCGTTACTCTTTCCTTGCCTTGCCGTGCATTTCCTAGCCTTCCGTTGTCGAGCATTAGCCTTGCATTTCCTGACCGTGCCTTGCCTTGCGTTACCCTTTCCTTGCCTTGCCGTGCATTGCCTAGCTTGCGTTGTCATGCCTTAGCCCTGTTTCCCCTTGTCGTTCCGTTGCTTCCCTTACCCTTAACTTGCCTTGCTTTCCCTTGCCTTCCTTGCCTTCCGTTACTCTTTGCTTACCTTCCGTGCATTGCCTAGCCTTGCGTTGTCGTGCCTTAGCCTTGCCTCGCCTGACAGAGCCTTGCCTTGCGTTACCCTTTCCTTGCCTTTCCGTGCATTGCCTAGACGTGCGTTGTTGTGCATTAGCCTTGCCTTGCCTCACCGTGCCTTGCCTTGCGTTACCCTTTCCTTGCCTTGCCGTGCATTGCCTACCTTGCGTTGTCGTGCCTTACCCTTGTTTCCCCTTGCCGTGACGTGCCTTTTGTTACACTTGCCTTGCTTTGATTTGCCTTGCCTTCCTTTCCTTCAGTTACTCTTTCCTTGCCTAGCCATGCACTGCCTAGCCTTGCGTTGTTGTGCATTAGCCTTGCCTCGACTGACCGTGCCTTGCCTTGCGTTACCCTTTCCTTGCCTTGCCGTGTATTGCCTAGCTTGCGTTGTCGTGCATTAGCCTTGCCTTGCCTGACCGTGCCTTGCCTTGCGTTACCCTTTCCTTGACTTGCCGTGCTTTGCCTAGCTTGCGTTGTCGTGCCTTAGTCTTGTTTCCCCTTACCGTGCCGTTCCTTCCCTTACTCTTAACTTGCCTTGCTTTCCCTTGCCTTCCTTGCCTTCCGTTACTCTTTGCTTACCTTTCGTGCATTGCCTAGCTTTGCGTTGTCGTGCCTTAGCCTTGCCTCGCTTGACCGTGCCTTGACTTACGTTACCCTCTCTTTCCCTTGCCTTGCTTTGCCTAGCCGTGCGTTGTCGTGCATTAGCCTTGCCTTGCCTCACCGTGCCTTGCCTTGCGTTACCCTTTCCTTGCCTTGCCGTGCATTGCCTAGCTTGCGTTGTCGTGCCTTAGCCTTGTTTCCCCTTTCCGTGCCGTTCCTTCCCTTACCTTTGCCTTGCCTTGCTTTCCCTTGCATTCCTTGCCTTCCGTTACTCTTTCCTTGCCTTGCCGTGCATTGCCTAGCCTTGCGTTGTCGTGCATTAGCCTTGCCTTGCCTGACCGTGCCTTGCCTTGCGTTACCTTTTCCTTGCTTTGCCCTGCATTGCCTAGCCGTGCGTTGTCGTGCCTTAGCCTTGTTTCACCTTGCCGTAGGCTTGCTTGCGTTGACTTGTTTTGCCTTGCCTTCCTTGCCTTCCGTTACCCTTTCTTTGCCTTGCCGTGCATTGCTTAGCTTGCGTTGTCGTGCCTTAGCATGTTTCCCCTTGCCGTGCCGTTCCTTCCCTTACCCTTGCCTTGCCTTGCTTTCCCTTGCCTTTCGTGCCTTCCGTTAGTCTTTGCTTGCCTTCCGTGCATTGCCTAGCTTTGCGTTTTCGTGCCTTAGCCTTGCCTTGCCTCACCGTGCCTTGCCTTGCGTTACCCTTTCCTTGCCTTGCCGTGCATTGCCTAGCTTGCGTTGTCGTGCATTAGCCTTGCCTTGCCTGACCGTGCCTTGCCTTGCGTTACCCTTTCCTTGCCTTGCCGTGCTTTGCCTAGCTTGCATTGTCGTGCCTTAGCCTTGTTTTCCCTTGCCGTGCCGTTCCTTCCCTTACTCTTAACTTGCCTTGCTTTCCCTTGCCTTCCTTGCCTTCCGTTACTCTTTGCTTACCTTTCGTGCATTGCCTAGCCTTGCGTTGTCGTGCCTTAGCCTTGCCTCGCTTGACCGTGCCTTGCCTTGCGTTACCCTCTCTTTCCCTTGCCTTGCTTTGCCTAGCCGTGCGTTGTCGTGCATTAGCCTTGCCTTGCCTCACCGTGCCTTGCCTTGCGTTACCCTTTCCTTGCCTTGCCGTGCATTGCCTAGCTTGCGTTGTCGTGCCTTAGCCTTGTTTCCCCTTTCCGTGCCGTTCCTTCCCTTACCTTTGCCTTGCCTTGCTTTCCCTTGCATTCCTTGCCTTCCGTTACTCTTTCCTTGCCTTGCCGTGCATTGCCTAGCCTTGCGTTGTCGTGCATTAGCCTTGCCTTGCCTGACCGTGCCTTGCCTTGCGTTACCCTTTCCTTGCCTTGCCGTGCATTGCCTAGCTTCCGTTGTCGTGCCTTACTCGTGTTTCCCCTTGCCGTGCCTTGCCTTTTGTTTCACTTGCCTTGCATTGCTTTGCCTTGCCTTCCTTTCCTTCTGTTACGCTTTCCTTGCCTAGCCGTGCACTGCCAAGGCTTGCGTTGTCGTGCATTAGCCTTGCCTCGACTGACCGTGCCTTGCCTTGCGTTACCCTTTCCTTGCCTTGCCGTGCATTGCCTAGCTTGCGTTGTCGTGCCTTAGCCTTGTTTCCCCTTGCCGTGCCGTGCCTTTTGTTTCACTTGCCTTGCATTGCTTTGCCTTGCCTTCCTTTCCTTCTGTTACTCTTTCCTTGCGTAGCCTTGCACTGCCAAGCCTTGCTTCGTCGTGCATTAGCCTTGCCTCGACTGACCGTGCCTTGCCTTGCGTTATCCTTTCCTTGCCTTGCCGTGCATTGCCTAGCTTGCGTTGTCGTGCCTTAGCCTTGTTTCCCCTTGCCGTGCCGTGTCGTTTGTTCCACTTGCCTTGCCATGCTTTGCCTTGCATTCCTATCCTTCCGTTACTCTTTCCTTGCCTAGCCGTGCACTGCCTATCCTTGCGTTGTCGTGCATTAGCCTTGCCTCGCCTGATCGTGCCTTGCCTTGCGTTACCCTTTCCTTGCCTTGCCGTGCATTGCCTAGCTTGCGTTGTCGTGCCTTAGCCTTGTTTCCCCTTGCCGTGCCGTTCCTTCCCTTACCCTTGCCTTGCCTGGCTTTCCCTTGCTTTCCTTGCCTTCCGTTATTCTTTGCTTGCCTTCCGTGCATTGCCTAGCCTTGCGTTGTCGTGCCTTAGCCTTGCTTCCCCTTGCCGTGCCGTTCCTTCCGTTACCCTTGCCTTGCCTTGCTTTCCCTTGCATTCCTTGCCTTCCGTTACTCTTTCCTTGCCTTGCCGTGCATTGCCTAGCCTTGCGTTGTCGTGCATTAGCCTTGCCTTGCCTGACCGTGCCTTGCCTTGCGTTACCCTTTCCGTGCCTTGCCGTGCATTGCCTAGCTTGCGTTGCCATCCCTTAGCCCTGTTTCCCCTTGCCGTGCCGTTCCTTCCCTTACCCTTAACTTGCCTTGCTTTCCCTTGCCTTCCTTGCCTTCCGTTACTCTTTGCTTACCTTCCGTGCATTGCCTAGCCTTGCGTTGTCGTGTATTAGCCTTGCCTCGCCTGACAGTGCCTTGCCTTGCGTTACCCTTTTCTTGCCTTGCCGTGCATTGCCTAGCCGTGCGTTGTCGTGCATTAGCCTTGCCTTGCCTCAACGTGCCTTGCCTTGCGTTACCCTTTCCTTGCCTTGCCGTGCATTGCCTAGCTTGCGTTGTCGTGCCTTACGCTTGTTTCCCCTTGCCGTGCCGTGCCTTTTGTTTCAGTTGCCTTGCATTGCTTTGCCTTGCCTTCCTTTCCTTCTGTTACGCTTTCCTTGCCTAGCCGTGCACTGCCAAGGCTTGCGTTGTCGTGCATTAGCCTTGCCTCGAATGACCGTGCCTTGCCTTGCGTTACCCTTTCCTTGCCTTGCCGTGGATTGCCTAGCTTGCGTTGTCGTGCCTTAGCCTTGTTTCCCCTTGCCGTGCCGTGCCTTTGGTTTCACTTGCCTTGCATTGCTTTGCCTTGCCTTCCTTTCCTTCTGTTACTCTTTCCTTGCCTAGCCTTGCACTGCCAAGCCTTGCGTCGTCGTGCATTAACCTTGCCTCGACTGACCGTGCCTTGCCTTGCGTTACCCTTTCCTTGCCTTGCCGTGCTTTGCCTAGCTTGCGTTGTCATGCCTTAGCCCTGTTTCCCCTTGCCGTGCCGTTCCTTCCCTTACCCTTAACTTGCCTTGCTTTCCCTTGCCTTCCTTGCCTTCCGTTACTCTTTGCTTGCCTTCCGTGCATTGCCTAGCCTTGCGTTTTCGTGCCTTAGCCTTGCCTTGCCTCACCGTGCCTTGCCTTGCGTTACCCTTTCCTTGCCTTGCCGTGCATTGCCTAGCTTGCGTTGTCGTGCCTTAGCCTTGTTTCCCCTTTCCGTGCCGTTCCTTCCCTTACCCTTGCCTTGCCTTGCTTTCCCTTGCATTCCTTGCCTTCCGTTACTCTTTCCTTGCCTTCCCGTGCATTGCCTAGCCGTGCGTTGTCGTGCCTTAGCCTTGTTTCACCTTGCCGTAGCCTTGCTTGCGTTGCCTTGCTTTGCCTTGCCTTCCTTGCCTTCCGTTACTCTTTGCTTGCCTTCCGTGCATTGCGTAGCCTTGCGTTGTCGTGCCGTAGCCTTTTTTTGACCTTGCCATAGCCTTGCTTGCGTTACCTTGCTTTGCCTTGCATTCCTTGCCTTGCGTTACCCTTTACTTGCCTTGCCGTGCATTGCCTAGCTTGCGTTGTCGTGCCTTAGCCTTTTTTCCCCTTGCCGTGCCGTGCCTTTTGTTACACTTGCCTTGCCTTACTTTGCCTTGCCTTCCATTCCTTCCGTTACTCGTTCCTTGCCTAGCCGTGCACTGCCTAGCCTTGCATTGTCGTGCATTAGCGTTGCCTTGCCTGACCGTGCCTTGCCTTGCGTTACCCTTTCCTTGCCTTGCCGTGCTTTGCCTAGCTTGCGCTGTCGTGCCTTAGCCTTGTTTCCCCTTTCCGTGCCGTTCCTTCACTTACTCTTAACTTGCCTTGCTTTCCCTTGCCTTCCTTGCCTTCCGTTACTCTTTGCTTGCCTTCCCCGCATTGCCTAGCCGTGCGTTGTCGTGCATCAGCCTTGCCTTGCCTCACCGTGCATTGCCTTGCGTTACCCTTTCCTTGCCTTGCCGTGCATTGCCTACCTTGCGTTGTCGTGCCTTACCCTTGTTTCGCCTTGCCGTGCCGTGCCTTTTGTTACACTTGCCTTGCCTTGCTTTGCCTTGCCTTCCTTTCCTTCTGTTACTCTTTCCTTGCCTAGCCGTGCACTGCCTAGCCTTGCGTTGTCATGCATTAGCCTTGCCTCGACTGACCGTGCCTTGCCTTGCGTTACACTTTCCTTGCCTTGCCGTGCATTGCATAGCCTTGCGTTGTCGTGTATTAGCCTTGCCTCGCCTGACAGTGCCTTGCCTTGCGTTACCCTTTCCTTGCCTTGCCGTGCATTGCCTCGTTTGCGTTGTCGTGCCTTACCCTTGTTTCCCCTTGCCGTGCCGTGCCTTTTGTTTCAGTTGCCTTGCTTTGCTTTGCCTTGCCTTCCTTTCCTTCTGTTACGCTTTCCTTGCCTAGCCGTGCACTGCCAAGGCTTGCGTTGTCGTGCATTAGCCTTGCCTCGACTGACCGTGCCTTGCCTTGCGTTACCCTTTCCTTGCCTTGCCGTGCATTGCCTAGCTTGCGTTGTCGTGCCTTAGCCTTGTTTCCCCTTGCCGTGCCGTGCCTTTAGTTTCACTTGCCTTGCATTGCTTTGCCTTGCCTTCCTTTCCTTCTGTTACTCTTTCCTTGCCTAGCCTTGCACTGCCTAGCCTTGCGTCGTCGTGCATTAGCCTTGCCTCGACTGACCGTGCCTTGCCTTGCGTTACCCTTTCCTTGCCTTCCCGTGCATTGCCTAGCCGTGCGTTGTCGTGCCTTAGCCTTGTTTCACCTTGCCGTAGCCTTGCTTGCGTTGCCTTGCTTTGCCTTGCCTTCCTTGCCTTCCGTTACTCTTTGCTTGCCTTCCGTGCATTGCGTAGCCTTGCGTTGTCGTGCCGTAGCCTTTTTTTGACCTTGCCATAGCCTTGCTTGCGTTACCTTGCTTTGCCTTGCATTCCTTGCCTTGCGTTACCCTTTACTTGCCTTGCCGTGCATTGCCTAGCTTGCGTTGTCGTGCCTTAGCCTTGTTTCCCTTTTCCGTGCCGTTCCTTCCCTTACTCTTAACTTGCCTTGCTTTCCCTTGCCTTCCTTGCCTTCCGTTACTCTTTGCTTACCTTTCGTGCATCAGCCTTGCCTTGCCTCACCGTGCCTTGCCTTGCGTTACCCTTTCCTTGCCTTGCCGTGCTTTGCCTAGCCTTGCGTTGTCGTGCCTTAGCCTTGTTTCCCCTTGCCGTGCCGTTCCTTCCGTTACTCTTGCCTTGCCTTGCTTTCCCTTGCATTCCTTACATTCCGTTACTCTTTCCTTGCCTTGCCGTGCATTGCCTAGCCTTCCGTTGTCGTGCATTAGCCTTGCATTTCCTGACCGTGCCTTGCCTTGCGTTACCTTTTCCTTGCCTTGCCGTGCAATGCCTAGCTTGCGTTGTCGTGCCTTAGCCTTGTTTCCCCTTGCCGTGCCGTTCCTTCCCTTACCCTTAACTTGCCTTGCTTTCCTTGCCTTCTTTGCCTTCCGTTACTCTTTGCTTACCTTCCGTGCATTGCCTAGCCTTGCGTTGTCGTGCCTTAGCCTTGCCTCGCCTGACAGAGCCTTGCCTTGCGTTACCCTTTCCTTGCCTTGCCGTGCATTGCCTAGACGTGCGTTGTTGTGCATTAGCCTTGCCTTGCCTCACCGTGCCTTGCCTTGCGTTACCCTTTCCTTGCCTTGCCGTGCATTGCCTACCTTGCGTTGTCGTGCCTTACCCTTGTTTCCCCTTGCCGTGACGTGCCTTTAGTTACACTTGCCTTGCCTTGCTTTGCCTTGCCTTCCTTTCCTTCTGTTACTCTTTCCTTGCCTAGCCGTGCACTGCCTAGCCTTGCGTTGTCGTGCATTAGCCTTGCCTCGACTGACCGTGCCTTGCCTTGCGTTACCCTTTCCTTGCCTTGCCGTGCATTGCCTAGCTTGCGTTGTCATGCCTTAGCCCTGTTTCCCCTTGCCGTGCCGTTCCTTCCCTTACCCTTAACTTGCCTTGCTTTCCCTTGCCTTCCTTGCCTTCCGTTACTCTTTGCTTACCTTCCGTGCATTGCCTAGCCTTGCGTTGTCGTGCATTAGCGTTGCCTCGCCTGACAGTGCCTTGTCTTGCGTTACCCTTTCCTTGCCTTGCCGTGCATTGCCTAGCCGTGCGTTGTCGTGCATTAGCCTTGCCTTACCTCACCGTGCCTTGCCTTGCGTTACCCTTTCCTTGCCTTGCCGTGCATTGCCTAGCTTGCGTTGTCGTGCCTTAGGCTTGTTTCCCCTTGCCGTGCCGTGCCTTTTGTTTCACTTGCCTTGCATTGCTTTGCCTTGCCTTCCTTTCCTTCTGTTACTCTTTCCTTGCCTAGCCGTGCACTGCCTAGCTTTGCGTTGTCGTGCATTAGCCTTGCCTCGACTGACCGTGCCTTGCCTTGCGTTACCCTTTCCTTGCCTTGCCGTGCATTGCCTAACTTGCGTTGTCGTGCCTTAGCCTTGTTTCCCCTTTCCGTGCCGTTCCTTCCCTTACCCTTGCCTTGCCTTGCTTTCCCTTGCATTCCTTGCCTTCCGTTACTCTTTTCTTGCCTTCCCGTGCATTGCCTAGCCGTGCGTTGTCGTGCCTTAGGCTTGTTTCACCTTGCCGTAGCCTTGCTTGCGTTGCCTTGCTTTGCCTTGCCTTCCTTGCCTTCCGTTACTCTTTGCTTGCCTTCCGTGCATTGCGTAGCCTTGCGTTGTCGTGCCGTAGCCTTTTTTTGACCTTGCTATAGCCTTGCTTGCGTTACCTTGCTTTGCCTTGCATTCCTTGCCTTGCGTTACCCTCTCCTTTCCTTGCCGTGCTTTGCCTAGCCTTGCGTTGTCGTGCCTTAGCCTTGTTTCCCCTTGCCGTGCCGTTCCTTCCGTTACTCTTGCCTTGCCTTGCTTTCCCTTGCATTCCTTACATTCCGTTACTCTTTCCTTGCCTTGCCGTGCATTGCCTAGCCTTCCGTTGTCGTGCATTAGCCTTGCATTTCCTGACCGTGCCTTGCCTTGCGTTACCCTTTCCTTGCCTTGCCGTGCAATGCCTAGCTTGCGTTGTCGTGCCTTAGCCTTGTTTCCCCTTGCCGTGCCGTTCCTTCCCTTACCCTTAACTTGCCTTGCTTTCCTTGCCTTCCTTGCCTTCCGTTACTCTTTGCTTACCTTCCGTGCATTGCCTAGCCTTGCGTTGTCGTGCCTTAGCCTTGCCTCGCCTGACAGAGCCTTGCCTTGCGTTACTCTTTCCTTGCCTGGCCGTGCATTGCCTAGACGTGCGTTGCCGTGCCTTAGCCTTGTTTCCCCTTGCCGTGCCGTTCCTTCCGTTACCCCTGCCTTGCCTTGCTTTCCCTTGCCTTCCTTGCCTTCCGTTACTCTTTGCTTGCCTTCCCCGCATTGCCTAGCCTTGCGTTGTCGTGCCTTAGCCTGGCCTCGCCTGACCGTGACTTCCCTTGCGTTACCCTTTCCTTGCCTTGCCGTGCATTGCCTACCTTGCGTTGTCGTGCCTTACCTTTGTTTCGCCTTGCCGTGCCGTGCCTTTTGTTACACTTGCCTTGCCTTGCTTTGCCTTGCCTTCCTTTCCTTCTGTTACTCTTTCCTTGCCTAGCCGTGCACTGCCTAGCCTTGCGTTGTCGTGCATTAGCCTTGCCTCCACTGACCGTGCCTTGCCTTGCGTTACCCTTTCCTTGCCTTGCCGTGCATTGCCTAGCTTGCGTTGTCGTGCATTAGCCTTGCCTTGCCTGACCGTGCCTTGCCTTGTGTTACCCTTTCCTTGCCTTGCCGTGCTTTGCCTAGCTTGCGTTGTCGTGCCTTAGTCTTGTTTCCCCTTACCGTGCCGTTCCTTCCCTTACTCTTAACTTGCCTTGCTTTCCCTTGCCTTCCTTGCCTTCCGTTACTCTTTCCTTACCTTCCCTGCATTGCCTAGCCTTGCGTTGTCGTGCCTTAGCCTTGCCTCGCCTGACAGAGCCTTGCCTTGCGTTACCCTTTCCTTGCCTTGCCGTGCATTGCCTAGACGTGCGTTGTTGTGCATTAGCCTTGCCTTGCCTCACCGTGCCTTGCCTTGCGTTACCCTTTCCTTGCCTTGCCGTGCATTGCCTACCTTGCGTTGTCGTGCCTTACCCTTGTTTCCCCTTGCCGTGACGTGCCTTTAGTTACACTTGCCTTGCCTTGCTTTGCCTTGCCTTCCTTTCCTTCTGTTACTCTTTCCTTGCCTAGCCGTGCACTGCCTAGCCTTGCGTTGTCGTGCATTAGCCTTGCCTCGACTGACCGTGCCTTGCCTTGCGTTACCCTTTCCTTACCTTGCCGTGCATTGCCTAGCCTTGCGTTGTCGTGCCTTAGCCTTGCTTCCCCTTGCCGTGCCGTTCCTTCCGTTACTCTTGCCTTGCCTTGCTTTCCCTTGCATTCCTTGCCTTCTGTTACTCTTTCCTTGCCTTGCCGTGCATTGCCTAGCCTTGCGTTTTCGTGCCTTAGCCTTGCCTTGCCTCACCGTGCCTTGCCTTACGTTACCCTTTCCTTGCCTTGCCGTGCATTGCCTAGCCTTGCGTTGTCGTGCCTTAGCCTTGCTTCCCCTTGCCGTGCCGTTCCTTCCGTTACTCGTGCCTTGTCTTGCTTTCCCTTGCATTCCTTGCCTTCCGTTACTCTTTCCTTGCCTTGCCGTGCATTGCCTAGCCTTGCGTTGTCGCGCATTAGCCTTGCCTTGCCTGACCGTGCCTTGCCTTGCGTTACCCTTTCCTTGCCTTGCCGTGCATTGCCTAGCCTTGCGTTGTCGTGCCTTAGCCTTGTTTCCCCTTGCCGTGCCGTGCCGTTTGTTACACTTGCCTTGCCTTGCCTTGCTTTGCCTTGCATTCCTATCCTTCCGTTACTCTTTCCTTGCCTAGCCGTGCACTGCCTATCCTTGCGTTGTCGTGCATTAGCCTTGCCTCGCCTGATCGTGCCTTGCCTTGAGTTACCCTTTCCTTGCCTTGTCGTGCATTGCCTAGCTTGCGTTGTCGTGCCTTAGCCTTGTTTCCCCTTGCCGTGCCGTGCCTTTTGTTACACTTGCCTTGCCTTGCTTTGCCTTGCCTTCCTATCCTTCCGTTACTCTTTCCTTCCCTAGCCGTGCACTGCCTAGCCGTGCGTTGTCGTGCATCAGCCTTGCCTTGCCTCACCGTGCATTGCCTTGCGTTACCCTTTCCTTGCCTTGCCGTGCTTTGCCTAGCCTTGCGTTGTCGTGCCTTAGCCTTGTTTCCCCTTGCCGTGCCGTTCCTTCCGTTACTCTTGCCTTGCCTTGCTTTCCCTTGCATTCCTTGCCTTCTGTTACTCTTTCCTTGCCTTGCCGTGCATTGCCTAGCCTTGCGTTTTCGTGCCTTAGCCTTGCCTTGCCTCACCGTGCCTTGCCTTACGTTACCCTTTCCTTGCCTTGCCGTGCATTGCCTAGCCTTGCGTTGTCGTGCCTTAGCCTTGCTTCCCCTTGCCGTGCCGTTCCTTCCGTTACTCTTGCCTTGTCTTGCTTTCCCTTGCATTCCTTGCCTTCCGTTACTCTTTCCTTGCCTTGCCGTGCATTGCCTAGCCTTGCGTTGTCGCGCATTAGCCTTGCCTTGCCTGACCGTGCCTTGCCTTGCGTTACCCTTTCCTTGCCTTGCCGTGCATTGCCTAGCTTGCGTTGTCGTGCCTTAGCCTTGTTTCCCCTTGCCGTGCCGTGCCGTTTGTTACACTTGCCTTGCCTTGCCTTGCTTTGCCTTGCATTCCTATCCTTCCGTTACTCTTTCCTTGCCTAGCCGTGCACTGCCTATCCTTGCGTTGTCGTGCATTAGCCTTGCCTCGCCTGATCGTGCCTTGCCTTGCGTTACCCTTTCCTTGCCTTGTCGTGCATTGCCTAGCTTGCGTTGTCGTGCCTTAGCCTTGTTTCCCCTTGCCGTGCCGTGCCTTTTGTTACACTTGCCTTGCCTTGCTTTGCCTTGCCTTCCTATCCTTCCGTTACTCTTTCCTTGCCTAGCCGTGCACTGCCTAGCCTTGCGTTGTCGTGCATTAGCCTTGCCTCGCCTGATCGTGCCTTGCCTGGCGTTACTCTTTCCTTGCCTTGCCGTGCATTGCCAGGCTTGCGTTGTCGTGCCTTAGCCTTGTTTCCCCTTGCCGTGCCGTTCCTTCCCTTACCCTTGCCTTGCCTGGATTTCCCTTGCTTTCCTTGCCTTCCGTTACTCTTTGCTTGCCTTCCGTGCATTGCCTAGCCTTGCGTTGTCGTGCCTTAGCCTTGCTTCCCCTTGCCGTGCCGTTCCTTCTGTTACTCTTGCCTTGCCTTGCTTTCCCTTGCATTCCTTGCCTTCCGTTACTCTTTCCTTGCCTTGCCGTGCATTGCCTAGCCTTGCGTTGTCGTGCATTAGCCTTGCCTTGCCTGACCGTGCCTTGCCTTGCGTTACTCTTTCCGTGCCTTGCCGTGCATTGCCTAGCTTGCGTTGTCATGCCTTAGCCCTGTTTCCCCTTGCCGTGCCGTTCCTTCCCTTACCCTTAACTTGCCTTGCTTTCCCTTGCCTTCCTTGCCTTCCGTTACTCTTTGCTTACCTTCCGTGCATTGCCTAGCCTTGCGTTGTCGTGTATTAGCCTTGCCTCGCCTGACAGTGCCTTGCCTTGCGTTACCCTTTCCTTGCCTTGCCGTGCATTGCCTAGCCGTGCGTTGTCGTGCATTAGCCTTGCCTTGCCTCACCGTGCCTTGCCTTGCGTTACCCTTTCCTTGCCTTGCCGTGCATTGCCTAGCTTGCGTTGTCGTGCCTTACCCTTGTTTCCCCTTGCCGTGCCGTGCCTTTTGTTTCAGTTGCCTTGCATTGTTTTGCCTTGCCTTCCTTTCCTTCTGTTACGCTTTCCTTGCCTAGCCGTGCACTGCCAAGGCTTGCGTTGTCGTGCATTAGCCTTGCCTCGACTGACCGTGCCTTGACTTGCGTTACCCTTTCCTTGCCTTGCCGTGCATTGCCTAGCTTGCGTTGTCGTGCCTTAGCCTTGTTTCCCCTTGCCGTGCCGTGCCTTTTGTTTCACTTGCCTTGCATTGCTTTGCCTTACCTTCCTTTCCTTCTGTTACTCTTTCCTTGCCTAGCCTTGCACTGCCAAGCCTTGCGTCGTCGTGCATTAGCCTTGCCTCGACTGACCGTGCCTTGCCTTGCGTTACCCTTTCCTTGCCTTGCCGTGCTTTGCCTAGCTTGCGTTGTCGTGCCTTAGCCTTGTTTCCCCTTGCCGTGCCGTTCCTTCCCTTACTCTTAACTTGCCTTGCTTTCCCTTGCCTTCCTTGCCTTCCGTTACTCTTTGCTTACCTTCCGTGCATTGCCTAGCCTTGCGTTGTCGTTCCTTAGCCTTGCCTCGCTTGACCGTGCCTTGCCTTGCGCTACCCTCTACTTCCCTCTCCTTGCTTTGCCTAGCCGTGCGTTGTCGTGCATCAGCCTTGCCTTGCCTCACCGTGCATTGCCTTGCGTTACCCTTTCCTTGCCTTGCCGTGCTTTGCCTAGCCTTGCGTTGTCGTGCCTTAGCCTTGTTTCCCCTTGCCGTGCCGTTCCTTCCGTTACTCTTGCCTTGCCTTGCTTTCCCTTGCATTCCTTACATTCCGTTACTCTTTCCTTGCCTTGCCGTGCATTGCCTAGCCTTGCGTTGTCGTGCATTAGACTCTTTCCTTGCCTTGCCGTGCATTGCCTAGCCTTCCGTTGTCGTGCATTAGACTTGCATTTCCTGACCGTGCCTTGCCTTGCGTTACTCTTTCCTTGCCTTGCCGTGCATTGCCTAGCTTGCGTTGTCATGCCTTAGCCCTGTTTCCCCTTGCCGTGCCGTTCCTTCCCTTACCCTTAACTTGCCTTGCTTTCCCTTGCCTTCCTTGCCTTCCGTTACTCTTTGCTTACCTTCCGTGCATTGCCTAGCCTTGCGTTGTCGTGCCTTAGCCTTGCCTCGCCTGACAGAGCCTTGCCTTGCGTTACCCTTTCCTTGCCTTGCCGTGCATTGCCTAGACGTGCGTTGTTGTGCATTAGCCTTGCCTTGCCTCACCGTGCCTTGCTTTGCGTTACCCTTTCCTTGCCTTGCCGTGCATTGCCTACCTTGCGTTGTCGTGCCTTACCCTTGTTTCCCCTTGCCGTGACGTGCCTTTAGTTACACTTGCCTTGCCTTGCTTTGCCTTGCCTTCCTTTCCTTCTGTTACTCTTTCCTTGCCTAGCCGTGCACTGCCTAGCCTTGCGTTGTCGTGCATTAGCCTTGCCTCGACTGACCGTGCCTTGCCTTGCGTTACCCTTTCCTTGCCTTGCCGTGCATTGCCTAGCTTGCGTTGTCATGCCTTAGCCCTGTTTCCCCTTGCCGTGCCGTTCCTTCCCTTACCCTTAACTTGCCTTGCTTTCCCTTGCCTTCCTTGCCTTCCGTTACTCTTTGCTTACCTTCCGTGCATTGCCTAGCCTTGCGTTGTCGTGCATTAGCGTTGCCTCGCCTGACAGTGCCTTGTCTTGCGTTACCCTTTCCTTGCCTTGCCGTGCATTGCCTAGCCGTGCGTTGTCGTGCATTAGCCTTGCCTTGCCTCACCGTGCCTTGCCTTGCGTTACCCTTTCCTTGCCTTGCCGTGCATTGCCTAGCTTGCGTTGTCCTGCCTTAGGCTTGTTTCCCCTTGCCGTGCCGTGCCTTTTGTTTCACTTGCCTTGCATTGCTTTGCCTTGCCTTCCTTTCCTTCTGTTACTCTTTCCTTGCCTAGCCGTGCACTGCCTAGCTTTGCGTTGTCGTGCATTAGCCTTGCCTCGACTGACCGTGCCTTGCCTTGCGTTACCCTTTCCTTGCCTTGCCGTGCATTGCCTAGCTTGCGTTGTCGTGCCTTAGCCTTGTTTCCCCTTTCCGTGCCGTTCCTTCCCTTACCCTTGCCTTGCCTTGCTTTCCCTTGCATTCCTTGCCTTCCGTTACTCTTTCCTTGCCTTCCCGTGCATTGCCTAGCCGTGCGTTGTCGTGCCTTAGCCTTGTTTCACCTTGCCGTAGCCTTGCTTGCGTTGCCTTGCTTTGCCTTGCCTTCCTTGCCTTCCGTTACTCTTTGCTTGCCTTCCGTGCATTGCGTAGCCTTGCGTTGTCGTGCCGTAGCCTTTTTTTGACCTTGCTATAGCCTTGCTTGCGTTACCTTGCTTTGCCTTGCATTCCTTGCCTTGCGTTACCCTTTACTTGCCTTGCCGTGCATTGCCTAGCTTGCGTTGTCGTGCCTTAGCCTTTTTTCCCCTTGCCGTGCCGTGCCTTTTGTTACACTTGCCTTGCCTTGCTTTGCCTTGCCTTCCATTCCTTCCGTTACTCGTTCCTTGCCTAGCCGTGCACTGCCTAGCCTTGCGTTGTCGTGCATTAGCGTTGCCTTGCCTGACCGTGCCTTGCCTTGCGTTACCCTTTCCTTGCCTTGCCGTGCTTTTCCTAGCTTGCGCTGTCGTGCCTTAGCCTTGTTTCCCCTTTCCGTGCCGTTCCTTCCCTTATTCTTAACTTGCCTTGCTTTCCCTTGCCTTCCTTGCCTTCCGTTACTCTTTGCTTACCTTCCGTGCATTGCCTAGCCGTGCGTTGTCGTGCATCAGCCTTGCCTTGCCTCACCGTGCATTGCCTTGCGTTACCCTTTCCTTGCCTTGCCGTGCTTTGCCTAGCCTTGCGTTGTCGTGCCTTAGCCTTGTTTCCCCTTGCCGTGCCGTTCCTTCCGTTACTCTTGCCTTGCCTTGCTTTCCCTTGCATTCCTTACATTCCGTTACTCTTTCCTTGCCTTGCCGTGCATTGCCTAGCCTTCCGTTGTCGTGCATTAGCCTTGCATTTCCTGACCGTGCCTTGCCTTGCGTTACCCTTTCCTTGCCTTGCCGTGCAATGCCTAGATTGCGTTGTCGTGCCTTAGCCTTGTTTCCCCTTGCCGTGCCGTTCCTTCCCTTACCCTTAACTTGCCTTGCTTTCCTTGCCTGCCTTGCCTTCCGTTACTCTTTGCTTACGTTCCGTGCATTGCCTAGCCTTGCGTTGTCGTGCCTTAGCCTTGCCTCGCCTGACAGAGCCTTGCCTTGCGTTACTCTTTCCTTGCCTGGCCGTGCATTGCCTAGACGTGCGTTGCCGTGCCTTAGCCTTGTTTCCCCTTGCCGTGCCGTTCCTTCCGTTACCCCTGCCTTGCCTTGCTTTCCCTTGCCTTCCTTGCCTTCCGTTACTCTTTGCTTACCTTTCGTGCATTGCCTAGCCTTGCGTTGTCGTGCCTTAGCCTTGCCTCGCTTGACCGTGCCTTGCCTTGCGTTACCCTCTCTTTCCCTTGCCTTGCTTTGCCTAGCCGTGCGTTGTCGTGCATTAGCCTTGCCTTGCCTCACCGTGCCTTGCCTTGCGTTACCCTTTCCTTGCCTTGCCGTGCATTGCCTAGCTTGCGTTGTCGTGCCTTAGCCTTGTTTCCCCTTTCCGTGCCGTTCCTTCCCTTACCTTTGCCTTGCCTTGCTTTCCCTTGCATTCCTTGCCTTCCGTTACTCTTTCCTTGCCTTGCCGTGCATTGCCTAGCCTTGCGTTGTTGTGCATTAGCCTTGCCTTGCCTGACCGTGCCTTGCCTTGCGTTACCCTTTCCTTGCTTTGCCCTGCATTGCCTAGCCGTGCGTTGTCGTGCCTTAGCCTTGTTTCACCTTGCCGTAGGCTTGCTTGCGTTGACTTGTTTTGCCTTGCCTTCCTTGATTCCGTTACCCTTTCCTAGCCTTGCCGTGCACTGCCTAGCCTTGCGTTGTCGTGCCTTAGCATTGCTTCCCCTTGCCGTGCCGTTCCTTCCGTTACTCTTGCCTTGTCTTGCTTTCCCTTGCATTCCTTGCCATCCGTTACTCTTTCCTTGCCTTCCCGTGCATTGCCTAGCCTTGCGTTGTCGTGCATTAGCCTTGCCTTGCCTGACCGTGCCTTGCCTTGCGTTACCCTTTCCTTGCCTTGCCGTGCATTGCCTAGCTTGCGTTGTCATGCCTTAGCCCTGTTTCCCCTTGCCGTGCCGTTCCTTCCCTTACCCTTAACTTGCCTTGCTTTCCCTTGCCTTCCTTGCCTTCCGTTACTCTTTGCTTACCTTCCGTGCATTGCCTAGCCTTGCGTTGTCGTGCCTTAGCCTTGCCTCGCCTGACAGAGCCTTGCCTTGCGTTACCCTTTCCTTGCCTTGCCGTGCATTGCCTAGACGTGCGTTGTTGTGCATTAGCCTTGCCTTGCCTCACCGTGCCTTGCTTTGCGTTACCCTTTCCTTGCCTTGCCGTGCATTGCCTACCTTGCGTTGTCGTGCCTTACCCTTGTTTCCCCTTGCCGTGCCGTGCCTTTAGTTACACTTGCCTTGCCTTGCTTTCCCTTGCCTTCCTTTCCTTCTGTTACTCTTTCCTTGCCTAGCCGTGCACTGCCTAGCCTTGCGTTGTCGTGCATTAGCCTTGCCTCGACTGACCGTGCCTTGCCTTGCGTTACCCTTTCCTTGCCTTGCCGTGCTTTGCCTAGCTTGCGTTGTCGTGCCTTAGCCTTGTTTCCCCTTGCCGTGCCGTTCCTTCCCTTACCCTTGCCTTGCCTTGCTTTCCCTTGCATTCCTTGCCTTCCGTTACTCTTTCCTTGCCTTGCCGTGCATTGCCTAGCCTTGCGTTGTCGTGCATTAGCCTTGCCTTGCCTGACCGTGCCTTGCCTTGCGTTACCCTTTCCTTGCCTTGCCGTGCTTTGCCTAGCTTGCGCTGTCGTGCCTTAGTCTTGTTTCCCCTTTCCGTGCCGTTCCTTCCCTTACTCTTAACTTGCCTTGCTTTCCCTTGCCTTCCTTGCCTTCCGTTACTCTTTGCTTACCTTCCGTGCATTGCCTAGCCGTGCGTTGTCGTGCATCAGCCTTGCCTTGCCTCACCGTGCCTTGCCTTGCGTTACCCTTTCCTTGCCTTGCCGTGCATTGCCTAGCTTGCGTTGTCGTGCCTTAGCCTTGTTTCCCCTTGCCGTGCCGTGCCTTTTGTTTCACTTGCCTTGGATTGCTTTGCCTTGCCTTCCTTTCCTTCTGTTACTCTTTCCTTGCCTAGCCGTGCACTGCCTAGCTTTGCGTTGTCGTGCATTAGCCTTGCCTCGACTGACCGTGCCTTGCCTTGCGTTACCCTTTCCTTGCCTTGCCGTGCATTGCCTAGCTTGCGTTGTCGTGCCTTAGCCTTGTTTCCCCTTTCCGTGCCGTTCCTTCCCTTACCCTTGCCTTGCCTTGCTTTCCCTTGCATTCCTTGCCTTCCGTTACTCTTTCCTTGCCTTCCCGTGCATTGCCTAGCCGTGCGTTGTCGTGCCTTAGCCTTGTTTCACCTTGCCGTAGCCTTGCTTGCGTTGCCTTTCTTTGCCTTGACTTCCTTGCCTTCCGTTACTCTTTGCTTGCCTTCCGTGCATTGCGTAGCCTTGCGTTGTCGTGCCGTAGCCTTTTTTGACCTTGCTATAGCCTTGCTTGCGTTACCTTGCTTTGCCTTGCATTCCTTGCCTTGCGTTACCCTTTACTTGCCTTGCCGTGCATTGCCTAGCTTGCGTTGTCGTGCCTTAGCCTTTTTTCCCCTTGCCGTGCCGTGCCTTTTGTTACACTTGCCTTGCCTTGCTTTGCCTTGCCTTCCATTCCTTCCGTTACTCGTTCCTTGCCTAGCCGTGCACTGCCTAGCCTTGCGTTGTCGTGCATTAGCGTTGCCTTGCCTGACCGTGCCTTGCCTTGCGTTACCCTTTTCTTGCCTTGCCGTGCTTTGCCTAGCTTGCGCTGTCGTGCCTTAGCCTTGTTTCCCCTTTCCGTGCCGTTCCTTCCCTTACTCTTAACTTGCCTTGGTTTCCCTTGCCTTCCTTGCCTTCCGTTACTCTTTGCTTACCTTCCGTGCATTGCCTAGCCGTGCGTTGTCGTGCATCAGCCTTGCCTTGCCTCACCGTGCATTGCCTTGCGTTACCCTTTCCTTGCCTTGCTGTGCTTTGCCTAGCCTTGCGTTGTCGTGCCTTAGCCTTGTTTCCCCTTGCCGTGCCGTTCCTTCCGTTACTCTTGCCTTGCCTTGCTTTCCCTTGCATTCCTTACATTCCGTTACTCTTTCCTTGCCTTGCCGTTCATTGCCTAGCCTTCCGTTGTCGTGCATTAGCCTTGCATTTCCTGACCGTGCCTTGCCTTGCGTTACCCTTTCCTTCCCTTGCCGTGCAATGCCTAGCTTGCGTTGTCGTGCCTTAGCCTTGTTTCCCCTTGCCGTGCCGTTCCTTCCCTTACCCTTAACTTGCCTTGCTTTCCTTGCCTTCCTTGACTTCCGTTACTCTTTGCTTACCTTCCGTGCATTGCCTAGCCTTGCGTTGTCGTGCCTTAGCCTTGCCTCGCCTGACAGAGCCTTGCCTTGCGTTACTCTTTCCTTGCCTGGCCGTGCATTGCCTAGACGTGCGTTGCCGTGCCTTAGCCTTGTTTCCCCTTGCCGTGCCGTTCCTTCCGTTACCCCAGCCTTGCCTTGCTTTCCCTTGCCTTCCTTGCCTTCCGTTACTCTTTGCTTGCCTTCCCCGCATTGCCTAGCCTTGCGTTGTCGTGCCTTAGCCTGGCCTCGCCTGACCGTGACTTCCCTTGCGTTACCCTTTCCTTGCCTTGCCGTGCATTGCCTACCTTGCGTTGTCGTGCCTTACCCTTGTTTCGCCTTGCCGTGCCGTGCCTTTTGTTACACTTGCCTTGCCTTGCTTTGCCTTGCCTTCCTTTCCTTCTGTTACTCTTTCCTTGCCTAGCCGTGCACTGCCTAGCCTTGCGTTGTCGTGCATTAGCCTTGCCTCGACTGACCGTGCCTTGCTTTGCGTTACCCTTTCCTTGCCTTGCCGTGCATTGCCTAGCCTTGCGTTGTCGTGTATTAGCCTTGCCTCGCCTGACAGTGCCTTGCCTTGCGTTACCCTTTCCTTGCCTTGCCGTGCATTGCCTAGCCGTGCGTTGTCATGCATTAGCCTTGCCTTGCCTCACCGTGCCTTGCCTTGCGTTACCCTTTCCTTGCCTTGCCGTGCATTGCCTAGCTTGCGTTGTCGTGCCTTACCCTTGTTTCCCCTTGCCGTGCCGTGCCTTTTGTTTCACTTGCCTTGCATTGCTTTGCCTTGCCTTCCTTTCCTTCTCTTACTCTTTCCTTGCCTCGCCTTGCACTGCCAAGCCTTGCGTCGTCGTGCATTAGCCTTGCCTCGACTGACCGTGCCTTGCCTTGCGTTACCCTATCCTTGCCTTCCCGTGCATTGCCTAGCCGTGCGTTGTCGTGCCTTAGCCTTGTTTCACCTTGCCGTAGCCTTGCTTGCGTTGCCTTGCTTTGCCTTGCCTTCCTTGCCTTCCGTTACTCTTTGCTTGCCTTCCGTGCATTGCGTAGCCTTGCGTTGTCGTGCCTTAGCCTTGTTTCCCCTTGCCGTGCCGTGCCTTTTGTTACACTTGCCGTGCCTTGCTTTGCCTTGCCTTCCATTCCTTCCGTTACTCGTTCCTTGCCTAGCCGTGCACTGCCTAGCCTTGCGTTGTCGTGCATTAGCGTTGCCTTGCCTGACCGTGCCTTGCCTTGCGTTACCCTTTCCTTGCCTTGCCGTGCTTTGCCTAGCTTGCGCTGTCGTGCCTTAGCCTTGTTTCCCCTTTCCGTGCCGTTCCTTCCCTTACTCTTAACTTGCCTTGCTTTCCCTTGCCTTCCTTGCCTTCCGTTACTCTTTGCTTACCTTCCGTGCATTGCCTAGCCATGCGTTGTCGTGCATCAGCCTTGCCTTGCCTCACCGTGCCTTGCCTTGCGTTACCCTTTCCTTGCCTTGCCGTGCATTGCCTACCTTGCGTTGTCGTGCCTTACCCTTGTTTCCCCTTGCCGTGATGTGCCTTTTGTTACACTTGCCTTGCCTTGCTTTGCCTTGCCTTCCTTTCCTTCTGTTACTCTTTCCTTGCCTAGCCGTGCACTGCCTAGCTTTGCGTTGTCGTGCATTAGCCTTGCCTCGACTGACCGTGCCTTGCCTTGCGTTACCCTTTCCTTGCCTTGCCGTGCATTGCCTAGCTTGCGTTGTGGTGCCTTAGCCTTGTTTCCCCTTTCCGTGCCGTTCCTTCCCTTACCCTTGCCTTGCCTTGCTTTCCCTTGCATTCCTTGCCTTCCGTTACTCTTTCCTTGCCTTCCCGTGCATTGCCTAGCCGTGCGTTGTCGTGCCTTAGCTATGTTTCACCTTGCCGTAGCCTTGCTTGCGTTGCCTTGCTTTGCCTTGCCTTCCTTGCCTTCCGTTACTCTTTGCTTGCCTTCCGTGCATTGCGTAGCCTTGCGTTGTCGTGCCGTAGCCTTTTTTTGACCTTGCCATAGCCTTGCTTGCGTTACCTTGCTTTGCCTTGCATTCCTTGCCTTGCGTTACCCTTTCCTTGCCTTGCCGTGCATTGCCTAGCTTGCGTTGTCGTGCCTTAGCCTTTTTTCCCCTTGCCGTGCCGTGCCTTTTGTTACACTTGCCTTGCCTTGCTTTGCCTTGCCTTCCATTCCTTCCGTTACTCGTTCCTTGCCTAGCCGTGCACTGCCTAGCCTTGTGTTGTCGTGCATTAGCGTTGCCTTGCCTGACCGTGCCTTGCCTTGCGTTACCCTTTCCTTGCCTTGCCGTGCTTTGCCTAGCTTGCGCTGTCGTGCCTTAGCCTTTTTTCCCCTTTCCGTGCCGTTCCTTCCCTTACTCTTAACTTGCCTTGCTTTCCCTTGCCTTCCTTGCCTTCCGTTACTCTTTGCTTACCTTCCGTGCATTGCCTAGCCGTGCGTTGTCGTGCATCAGCCTTGCCTTGCCTCACCGTGCATTGCCTTGCGTTACCCTTTCCTTGCCTTGCCGTGCTTTGCCTAGCATTGCGTTGTCGTGCCTAAGCCTTGTTTCCCCTTGCCGTGCCGTTCCTTCCGTTACTCTTGCCTTGCCTTGCTTTCCCTTGCATTCCTTACATTCCGTTACTCTTTCCTTGCCTTGCCGTGCATTGCCTAGCCTTCCGTTGTCGTGCATTAGCCTTGCATTTCCTGACCGTGCCTTGCCTTGCGTTACCCTTTCCTTTCCTTGCCGTGCAATGCCTAGCTTGCGTTGTCGTGCCTTAGCCTTGTTTCCCCTTGCCGTGCCGTTCCTTCCCTTACCCTTAACTTGCCTTGCTTTCCTTGCCTTCCTTGCCTTCCGTTACTCTTTGCTTACCTTCCGTGCATTGCCTAGCCTTGCGTTGTCGTGCCTTAGCCTTGCCTCGCCTGACAGAGCCTTGCCTTGCGTTACTCTTTCCTTGCCTGGCCGTGCATTGCCTAGACGTGCGTTGCCGTGCCTTAGCCTTGTTTCCCCTTGCCGTGCCGTTCCTTCCGTTACCCCTGCCTTGCCTTGCTTTCCCTTGCCTTCCTTGCCTTCCGTTACTCTTTGCTTGCCTTCCCCGCATTGCCTAGCCTTGCGTTGTCGTGCCTTAGCCTGGCCTCGCCTGACCGTGACTTCCCTTGCGTTACCCTTTCCTTGCCTTGCCGTGCATTGCCTAGCCTTGCGTTGTCGTGTATTAGCCTTGCCTCGCCTGACAGTGCCTTGCCTTGCGTTACCCTTTCCTTGCCTTGCCGTGCATTGCCTTGCTTGCGTTGTCGTGCCTTACCCATGTTTCCCCTTGCCGTGCCGTGCCTTTTGTTTCAGTTGCCTTGCTTTGCTTTGCCTTGCCTTCCTTTCCTTCTGTTACGCTTTCCTTGCCTAGCCGTGCACTGCCAAGGCTTGCGTTGTCGTGCATTAGCCTTGCCTCGACTGACCGTGCCTTGCCTTGCGTTACCCTTTCCTTGCCTTGCCGTGCATTGCCTAGCTTGCGTTGTCGTGCCTTTGCCTTGTTTCCCCTTGCCGTGCCGTGCCTTTTGTTTCACTTGCCTTGCATTGCTTTGCCTTGCCTTCCTTTCCTTCTGTTACTCTTTCCTTGCCTAGCCTTTCACTGCCAAGCCTTGCGACGTCGTGCATTAGCCTTGCCTCGACTGACCGTGCCTTGCCTTGCGTTACCCTTTCCTTGCCTTCCCGTGCATTGCCTAGCCGTGCGTTGTCGTGCCTTAGCCTTGTTTCACCTTGCCGTAGCCTTGCTTGCGTTGCCTTGCTTTGCCTTGCCTTCCTTGCCTTCCGTTACTCTTTGCTTGCCTTCCGTGCATTGCGTAGCCTTGCGTTGTCGTGCCGTAGCCTTTTTTTGACCTTGCCATAGCCTTGCTTGCGTTACCTTGCTTTGCCTTGCATTCCTTGCCTTGCGTTACCCTTTCCTTGCCTTGCCGTGCATTGCCTAGCTTGCGTTGTCGTGCCTTAGCCTTTTTTCCCCTTGGCGTGCCGTGCCTTTTGTTACACTTGCCGTGCCTTGCTTTGCCTTGCCTTCCATTCCTTCCGTTACTCGTTCCTTGCCTAGCCGTGCACTGCCTAGCCTTGCGTTGTCGTGCATTAGCGTTGCCTTGCCTGACCGTGCCTTGCCTTGCGTTACCCTTTCCTTGCCTTGCCGTGCTTTGCCTAGCTTGCGCTGTCGTGCCTTAGCCTTGTTTCCCCTTTCCGTGCCGTTCCTTCCCTTACTCTTAACTTGCCTTGCTTTCCCTTGCCTTCCTTGCCTTCCGTTACTCTTTGCTTACCTTCCGTGCATTGCCTAGCCGTGCGTTGTCGTGCATCAGCCTTGCCTTGCCTCACCGTGCCTTGCCTTGCGTTACCCTTTCCTTGCCTTGCCGTGCATTGCCTACCTTGCGTTGTCGTGCCTTACCCTTGTTTCCCCTTGCCGTGATGTGCCTTTTGTTACACTTGCCTTGCCTTGCTTTGCCTTGCCTTCCTTTCCTTCTGTTACTCTTTCCTTGCCTAGCCGTGCACTGCCTAGCTTTGCGTTGTCGTGCATTAGCCTTGCCTCGACTGACCGTGCCTTGCCTTGCGTTACCCTTTCCTTGCCTTGCCGTGCATTGCCTAGCTTGCGTTGTCGTGCCTTAGCCTTGTTTCCCCTTTCCGTGCCGTTCCTTCCCTTACCCTTGCCTTGCCTTGCTTTCCCTTGCATTCCTTGCCTTCCGTTACCCTTTCCTTGCCTTCCCGTGCATTGCCTAGCCGTGCGTTGTCGTGCCTTAGCCTTGTTTCACCTTGCCGTAGCCTTGCTTGCGTTGCCTTGCTTTGCCTTGCCTTCCTTGCCTTCCGTTACTCTTTGCTTGCCTTCCGTGCATTGCGTAGCCTTGCGTTGTCGTGCCGTAGCCT
The DNA here is from genome assembly GCF_037893015.1 of Macrotis lagotis. Classification (NCBI taxonomy): domain Eukaryota; kingdom Metazoa; phylum Chordata; class Mammalia; order Peramelemorphia; family Peramelidae; genus Macrotis; species Macrotis lagotis. Next base: position 127,771 of record NW_027421928.1, read on the forward strand.
TTTTTTGACCTTGCCATAGCCTTGCTTGCGTTACCTTGCTTTGCCTTGCATTCCTTGCCTTGTGTTACCCTTTCCTTGCCTTGCCGTGCATTGCCTAGCTTGCGTTGTCGTGCCTTAGCCTTTTTTCCCCTTGCCGTGCCGTGCCTTTTGTTACACTTGCCTTGCCTTGCTTTGCCTTGCCTTCCATTCCTTCCGTTACTCGTTCCTTGCCTAGCCGTGCACTGCCTAGCCTTGCGTTGTCGTGCATTAGCGTTGCCTTGCCTGACCGTGCCTTGCCTTGCGTTACCCTTTCCTTGCCTTGCCGTGCTTTGCCTAGCTTGCGCTGTCGTGCCTTAGCCTTGTTTCCCCTTTCCGTGCCGTTCCTTCCCTTACTCTTAACTTGCCTTGCTTTCCCTTGCCTTCCTTGCCTTCCGTTACTCTTTGCTTACCTTCCGTGCATTGCCTAGCCTTGCGTTGTCGTGCCTTAGCCTTGCCTCGCCTGACAGAGCCTTGCCTTGCGTTACTCTTTCCTTGCCTGGCCGTGCATTGCGTAGACGTGCGTTGCCGTGCCTTAGCCTTGTTTCCCCTTGCCGTGCCGTTCCTTCCGTTACCCCTGCCTTGCCTTGCTTTCCCTTGCCTTCCTTGCCTTCTGTTACTCTTTGCTTGCCTTCCCCGCATTGCCTAGCCTTGCGTTGTCGTGCCTTAGCCTGGCCTCGCCTGACCGTGACTTCCCTTGAGTTACCCTTTCCTTGCCTTGCCGTGCATTGCCTACCTTGCGTTGTCGTGCCTTACCCTTGTTTCGCCTTGCCGTGCCGTGCCTTTTGTTACACTTGCCTTGCCTTGCTTTGCCTTGCCTTCCTTTCCTTCTGTTACTCTTTCCTTGCCTAGCCGTGCACTGCCTAGCCTTGCGTTGTCGTGCATTAGCCTTGCCTCGACTGACCGTGCCTTGCCTTGCGTTACCCTTTCCTTGCCTTGCCGTGCATTGCCTAGCCTTGCGTTGTCGTGTATTAGCCTTGCCTCGCCTGACAGTGCCTTGCCTTGCGATACCCTTTCCTTGCCTTGCCGTGCATTGCCTAGCCGTGCGTTGTCGTGCATTAGCCTTGCCTTGCCTCACCGTGCCTTGCCTTGCGTTACCCTTTCCTTGCCTTGCCGTGCATTGCCTAGCTTGCGTTGTCGTGCCTTACCCTTGTTTCCCCTTGCCGTGCCGTGCCTTTTGTTTCAGTTGCCTTGCTTTGCTTTGCCTTGCCTTCCTTTCCTTCTGTTACGCTTTCCTTGCCTAGCCGTGCACTGCCAAGGCTTGCGTTGTCGTGCATTAGCCTTGCCTCGACTGACCGTGCCTTGCCTTGCGTTACCCTTTCCTTGCCTTGCCGTGCATTGCCTAGCTTGCGTTGTCGTGCCTTAGCCTTTTTTCCCCTTGGCGTGCCGTGCCTTTTGTTACACTTGCCGTGCCTTGCTTTGCCTTGCCTTCCATTCCTTCCGTTACTCGTTCCTTGCCTAGCCGTGCACTGCCTAGCCTTGCGTTGTCGTGCATTAGCGTTGCCTTGCCTGACCGTGCCTTGCCTTGCGTTACCCTTTCCTTGCCTTCCCGTGCATTGCCTAGCCGTGCGTTGTCGTGCCTTAGCCTTGTTTCACCTTGCCGTAGCCTTGCTTGCGTTGCCTTGCTTTGCCTTGCCTTCCTTGCCTTCCGTTACTCTTTGCTTGCCTTCCGTGCATTGCGTAGCCTTGCGTTGTCGTGCCGTAGCCTTTTTTTGACCTTGCCATAGCCTTGCTTGCGTTACCTTGCTTTGCCTTGCATTCCTTGCCTTGCGTTACCCTTTCCTTGCCTTGCCGTGCATTGCCTAGCTTGCGTTGTCGTGCCTTAGCCTTTTTTCCCCTTACCGTGCCGTGCCTTTTGTTACACTTGCCTTGCCTTGCTTTGCCTTGCCTTCCATTCCTTCCGTTACTCGTTCCTTGCCTAGCCGTGCACTGCCTAGCCTTGCGTTGTCGTGCATTAGCGTTGCCTTGCCTGACCGTGCCTTGCCTTGCGTTACCCTTTCCTTGCCTTGCCGTGCTTTGCCTAGCTTGCGCTGTCGTGCCTTAGCCTTGTTTCCCCTTTCCGTGCCGTTCCTTCCCTTACTCTTAACTTGCCTTGCTTTCCCTTGCCTTCCTTTCCTTCCGTTACTCTTTGCTTACCTTCCGTGCATTGCCTAGCCGTGCGTTGTCGTGCATCAGCCTTGCCTTGCCTCACCGTGCCTTGCCTTGCGTTACCCTTTCCTTGCCTTGCCGTGCATTGCCTACCTTGCGTTGTCGTGCCTTACCCTTGTTTCCCCTTGCCGTGATGTGCCTTTTGTTACACTTGCCTTGCCTTGCTTTGCCTTGCCTTCCTTTCCTTCTGTTACTCTTTCCTTGCCTAGCCGTGCACTGCCTAGCTTTGCGTTGTCGTGCATTAGCCTTGCCTCGACTGACCGTGCCTTGCCTTGCGTTACCCTTTCCTTGCCTTGCCGTGCATTGCCTAGCTTGCGTTGTCGTGCCTTAGCCTTGTTTCCCCTTTCCGTGCCGTTCCTTCCCTTACCCTTGCCTTGCCTTGCTTTCCCTTGCATTCCTTGCCTTCCGTTACCCTTTCCTTGCCTTCCCGTGCATTGCCTAGCCGTGCGTTGTCGTGCCTTAGCCTTGTTTCACCTTGCCGTAGCCTTGCTTGCGTTGCCTTGCTTTGCCTTGCCTTCCTTGCCTTCCGATACTCTTTGCTTGCCTTCCGTGCATTGCGTAGCCTTGCGTTGTCGTGCCGTAGCCTTTTTTTGACCTTGCCATAGCCTTGCTTGCGTTACCTTGCTTTGCCTTGCATTCCTTGCCTTGCGTTACCCTTTCCTTGCCTTGCCGTGCATTGCCTAGCTTGCGTTGTCGTGCCTTAGCCTTTTTTCCCCTTGCCGTGCCGTGCCTTTTGTTACACTTGCCTTGCCTTGCTTTGCCTTGCCTTCCATTCCTTCCGTTACTCGTTCCTTGCCTAGCCGTGCACTGCCTAGCCTTGCGTTGTCGTGCATTAGCGTTGCCTTGCCTGACCGTGCCTTGCCTTGCGTTACCCTTTCCTTGCCTTGCCGTGCTTTGCCTAGCTTGCGCTGTCGTGCCTTAGCCTTGTTTCCCCTTTCCGTGCCGTTCCTTCCCTTACTCTTAACTTGCCTTGCTTTCCCTTGCCTTCCTTGCCTTCCGTTACTCTTTGCTTACCTTCCGTGCATTGCCTAGCCTTGCGTTGTCGTGCCTTAGCCTTGCCTCGCCTGACAGAGCCTTGCCTTGCGTTACTCTTTCCTTGCCTGGCCGTGCATTGCCTAGACGTGCGTTGCCGTGCCTTAGCCTTGTTTCCCCTTGCCGTGCCGTTCCTTCCGTTACCCCTGCCTTGCCTTGCTTTCCCTTGCCTTCCTTGCCTTCCGTTACTCTTTGCTTGCCTTCCCCGCATTGCCTAGCCTTGCGTTATCGTGCCTTAGCCTGGCCTCGCCTGACCGTGACTTCCCTTGCGTTACCCTTTCCTTGCCTTGCCGTGCATTGCCTACCTTGCGTTGTCGTGCCTAACCCTTGTTTCGCCTTGCCGTGCCGTGCCTTTTGTTACAAATGCCTTGCCTTGCATTGCCTTGCCTTCCTTTCCTTCTGTTACTCTTTCCTTGCCTAGCCGTGCACTGCCTAGCCTTGCGTTGTCGTGCATTAGCCTTGCCTCGACTGACCGTGCCTTGCCTTGCGTTACCCTTTCCTTGCCTTGCCGTGCATTGCCTAGCCTTGCGTTGTCGTGCCTTTGCCTTGCTTCCCCTTGCCGTGCCGTTCCTTCCGTTACTCTTGCCTTGCCTTGCTTTCCCTTGCATTCCTTGCCTTCTGTTACTCTTTCCTTGCCTTGCCGTGCATTGCCTAGCCTTGCGTTTTCGTGCCTTAGCCTTGCCTTGCTTCACCGTGCCTTGCCTTACGTTACCCTTTCCTTGCCTTGCCGTGCATTGCCTAGCCTTGCGTTGTCGTGCCTTAGCCTTGCTTCCCCTTGCCGTGCCGTTCCTTCCGTTACTCTTGCCTTGTCTTGCTTTCCCTTGCATTCCTTGCCTTCCGTTACTCTTTCCTTGCCTTGCCGTGTATTGCCTAGCCTTTCGTTGTCGCGCATTAGCCTTGCCTTGCCTGACCGTGCCTTGCCTTGCGTTACCCTTTCCTTGCCTTGCCGTGCATTGCCTAGCTTGCGTTGTCGTGCCTTAGCCTTGTTTCCCCTTGCCGTGCCGTGCCATTTGTTACACTTGCCTTGCCTTGCCTTGCTTTGCCTTGCATTCCTATCCTTCCGTTACTCTTTCCTTGCCTAGCCGTGCACTGCCTATCCTTGCGTTGTCGTGCATTAGCCTTGCCTCGCCTGATCGTGCCTTGCCTTGCGTTACCCTTTCCTTGCCTTGTCGTGCATTGCCTAGCTTGCGTTGTCGTGCCTTAGCCTTGTTTCCCCTTGCCGTGCCGTGCCTTTTGTTACACTTGCCTTGCCTTGCTTTGCCTTGCCTTCCTATCCTTCCGTTACTCTTTCCTTGCCTAGCCGTGCACTGCCTAGCCTTGCGTTGTCGTGCATTAGCCTTGCCTCGCCTGATCGTGCCTTGCCTGGCGTTACTCTTTCCTTGCCTTGCCGTGCATTGCCAGGCTTGCGTTGTCGTGCCTTAGCCTTGTTTCCCCTTGCCGTGACGTTCCTTCCCTTACCCTTGCCTTGCCTGGATTTCCCTTGCTTTCCTTGCCTTCCGTTACTCTTTGCTTGCCTTCCGTGCATTGCCTAGCCTTGCGTGGTCGTGCCTTAGCCTTGCTTCCCCTTGCCGTGCCGTTCCTTCTGTTACTCTTGCCTTGCCTTGCTTTCCCTTGCATTCCTTGCCTTCCGTTACTCTTTCCTTGCCTTGCCGTGCATTGCCTAGCCTTGCGTTGTCGTGCATTAGCCTTGCCTTGCCTGACCGTGCCTTGCCTTGCGTTACTCTTTCCGTGCCTTGCCGTGCATTGCCTAGCTTGCGTTGTCATGCCTTAGCCCTGTTTCCCCTTGCCGTGCCGTTCCTTCCCTTACCCTTAACTTGCCTTGCTTTCCCTTGCCTTCCGTGCCTTCCGTTACTCTTTGCTTACCTTCCGTGCATTGCCTAGACTTGCGTAGTCGTGTATTAGCCTTGCCTCGCCTGACAGTGCCTTGCCTTGCGTTACCCTTTCCTGGCCTTGCCGTGCATTGCCTAGCCGTGCGTTGTCGTGCATTAGCCTTGCCTTGCCTCACCGTGCCTTGCCTTGCGTTACCCTTTCCTTGCCTTGCCGTGCATTGCCTAGCTTGCGTTGTCGTGCCTTACCCTTGTTTCCCCTTGCCGTGCCGTGCCTTTTGTTTCAGTTGCCTTGCATTGCTTTGCCTTGCCTTCCTTTCCTTCTGTTACGCTTTCCTTGCCTAGCCGTGCACTGCCAAGGCTTGCGTTGTCGTGCATTAGCCTTGCCTCGACTGACCGTGCCTTGCCTTGCGTTACCCTTTCCTTGCCTTGCCGTGCATTGCCTAGCTTGCGTTGTCGTGCCTTAGCCTTGTTTCCCCTTGCCGTGCCGTGCCTTTTGTTTCACTTGCCTTGCATTGCTTTGCCTTGCCTTCCTTTCCTTCTGTTACTCTTTCCTTGCCTAGCCTTGCACTGCCAAGCCTTGCGTCGTCGTGCATTAGCCTTGCCTCGACTGACCGTGCCTTGCCTTGCGTTACCCTTTCCTTGCCTTGCCGTGCTTTGCCTAGCTTGCGTTGTCGTGCCTTAGCCTTGTTTCCCCTTGCCGTGCCGTTCCTTCCCTTACTCTTAACTTGCCTTGCTTTCCCTTGCCTTCCTTGCCTTGCGTTACTCTTTGCTTACCTTCCGTGCATTGCCTAGGCTTGCGTTGTCGTTCCTTAGCCTTGCCTCGCTTGACCGTGCCTTGCCTTGCGTTACCCTCTCCTTCCCTCTCCTTGCTTTGCCTAGCCGTGCGTTGTCGTGCATCAGCCTTGCCTTGCCTCACCGTGCATTGCCTTGCGTTACCCTTTCCTTGCCTTGCCGTGCTTTGCCTAGCCTTGCGTTGTCGTGCCTTAGCCTTGTTTCCCCTTGCCGTGCCGTTCCTTCCGTTACTCTTGCCTTGCCTTGCTTTCCCTTGCATTCCTTACATTCCGTTACTCTTTCCTTGCCTTGCCGTGCATTGCCTAGACTTCCGTTGTCGTGCATTAGCCTTGCATTTCCTGACCGTGCCTTGCCTTGCGTTACCCTTTCCTTGCCTTGCCGTGCATTGCCTAGCTTGCGTTGTCGTGCCTTAGCCTTGTTTCCCCTTGCCGTGCCTTTCCTTCCCGTACCCTTAACTTGCCTTGCTTTCCCTTGCCTTCCTTGCCTTCCGTTACTCTTTGCTTACCTTCCGTGCATTGCCTAGCCTTGCGTTGTCGTGCCTTAGCCTTGCCTCGCCTGACAGAGCCTTGCCTTGCATTACTCTTTCCTTGCCTGGCCGTGCATTGCCTAGACGTGCGTTGCCGTGCCTTAGCCTTGTTTCCCCTTGCCGTGCCGTTCCTTCCGTTACCCCTGCCTTGCCTTGCTTTCCCTTGCCTTCCTTGCCTTCCGTTACTCTTTGCTTACCTTCCGTGCATTGCCTAGCCTTGCGTTGTCGTGCCTTAGCCTGGCCTCGCCTGACCGTGACTTCCCTTGCGTTACCCTTTCCTTGCCTTGCCGTGCATTGCCTACCTTGCGTTGTCGTGCCTTAGCCTTGTTTCCCCTTGCCGTGCCGTGCCTTTTGTTACACTTGCCTTGCCTTGCTTTGCCTTGCCTTCCTTTCCTTCTGTTACTCTTTCCTTGCCTAGCCGTGCACTGCCTAGCCTTGCGTTGTCGTGCATTAGCCTTGCCTCGACTGACCGTGCCTTGCCTTGCGTTACCCTTTCCTTGCCTTGCCGTGCATTGCCTAGCCTTGCGTTGTCGTGCCTTAGCCTTGCTTCCCCTTGCCGTGCCGTTCCTTCCGTTACTCTTGCCTTGCCTTGCTTTCCCTTGCATTCCTTGCCTTCTGTTACTCTTTCCTTGCCTTGCCGTGCATTGCCTAGCCTTGCGTTTTCGTGCCTTAGCCTTGCCTTGCCTCACCGTGCCTTGCCTTACGTTACCCTTTCCTTGCCTTGCCGTGCATTGCCTAGCCTTGCGTTGTCGTGCCTTAGCCTTGCTTCCCCTTGCCGTGCCGTTCCTTCCGTTACTCTTGCCTTGTCTTGCTTTCCCTTGCATTCCTTGCCTTCCGTTACTCTTTCCTTGCCTTGCCGTGCATTGCCTAGCCTTGCGTTGTCGTGCATTAGCCTTGCCTTGCCTGACCGTGCCTTGCCTTGCGTTACCCTTTCCTTGCCTTGCCGTGCATTGCCTAGCTTGCGTTGTCATGCCTTAGCCCTGTTTCCCCTTGTCGTGCCGTTGCTTCCCTTACCCTTAACTTGCCTTGCTTTCCCTTGCCTTCCTTGCCTTCCGTTACTCTTTGCTTACCTTCCGTGCATTGCCTAGCCTTGCGTTGTCGTGCCTTAGCCTTGCCTCGCCTGACAGAGCCTTGCCTTGCGTTACCCTTTCCTTGCCTTGCCGTGCATTGCCTAGCCTTGCATTGTCGTACATTAGCCTTGCCTTGCCTGACCGTGCCTTGCCTTGCGTTACCCTTTCCTTGCCTTGCCGTGCATTGCCTAGCTTGCGTTGTCATGCCTTAGCCCTGTTTCCCCTTGTCGTGCCGTTGCTTCCCTTACCCTTAACTTGCCTTGCTTTCCCTTGCCTTCCTTGCCTTCCGTTACTCTTTGCTTACCTTCCGTGCATTGCCTAGCCTTGCGTTGTCGTGCCTTAGCCTTGCCTCGCCTGACAGAGCCTTGCCTTGCGTTACCCTTTCCTTGCCTTGCCGTGCATTGCCTAGACGTGCGTTGTTGTGCATTAGCCTTGCCTTGCCTCACCGTGCCTTGCCTTGCGTTACCCTTTGCTTGCCTTGCCGTGCATTGCCTACCTTGCGTTGTCGTGCCTTACCCTTGTTTCCCCTTGCCGTGACGTGCCTTTTGTTACACTTGCCTTGCCTTGCTTTGCCTTGCCTTCCTTTCCTTCAGTTACTCTTTCCTTGCCTAGCCGTGCACTGCCTAGCCTTGCGTTGTCGTGCATTAGCCTTGCCTCGACTGACCGTGCCTTGCCTTGCGTTACCCTTGCCTTGCCTTGCCGTGCATTGCCTAGCTTGCGTTGTCGTGCATTAGCCTTGCCTTGCCTGACCGTTCCTTGCCTTGCGTTACCCTTTCCTTGCCTTGCCGTGCTTTGCCTAGCTTGCGTTGTGGTGCCTTAGCCTTGTTTCCCCTTTCCGTGCCGTTCCTTCCCTTACCCTTGCCTTGCCTTGCTTTCCCTTGCATTCCTTGCCTTCCGTTACTCTTTCCTTGCCTTCCCGTGCATTGCCTAGCCGTGCGTTGTCGTGCCTTAGCTATGTTTCACCTTGCCGTAGCCTTGCTTGCGTTGCCTTGCTTTGCCTTGCCTTCCTTGCCTTCCGTTACTCTTTGCTTGCCTTCCGTGCATTGCGTAGCCTTGCGTTGTCGTGCCGTAGCCTTTTTTTGACCTTGCCATAGCCTTGCTTGCGTTACCTTGCTTTGCCTTGCATTCCTTGCCTTGCGTTACCCTTTCCTTGCCTTGCCGTGCATTGCCTAGCTTGCGTTGTCGTGCCTTAGCCTTTTTTCCCCTTGCCGTGCCGTGCCTTTTGTTACACTTGCCTTGCCTTGCTTTGCCTTGCCTTCCATTCCTTCCGTTACTCGTTCCTTGCCTAGCCGTGCACTGCCTAGCCTTGTGTTGTCGTGCATTAGCGTTGCCTTGCCTGACCGTGCCTTGCCTTGCGTTACCCTTTCCTTGCCTTGCCGTGCTTTGCCTAGCTTGCGCTGTCGTGCCTTAGCCTTTTTTCCCCTTTCCGTGCCGTTCCTTCCCTTACTCTTAACTTGCCTTGCTTTCCCTTGCCTTCCTTGCCTTCCGTTACTCTTTGCTTACCTTCCGTGCATTGCCTAGCCGTGCGTTGTCGTGCATCAGCCTTGCCTTGCCTCACCGTGCATTGCCTTGCGTTACCCTTTCCTTGCCTTGCCGTGCTTTGCCTAGCATTGCGTTGTCGTGCCTAAGCCTTGTTTCCCCTTGCCGTGCCGTTCCTTCCGTTACTCTTGCCTTGCCTTGCTTTCCCTTGCATTCCTTACATTCCGTTACTCTTTCCTTGCCTTGCCGTGCATTGCCTAGCCTTCCGTTGTCGTGCATTAGCCTTGCATTTCCTGACCGTGCCTTGCCTTGCGTTACCCTTTCCTTTCCTTGCCGTGCAATGCCTAGCTTGCGTTGTCGTGCCTTAGCCTTGTTTCCCCTTGCCGTGCCGTTCCTTCCGTTACCCCTGCCTTGCCTTGCTTTCCCTTGCCTTCCTTGCCTTCCGTTACTCTTTGCTTGCCTTCCCCGCATTGCCTAGCCTTGCGTTGTCGTGCCTTAGCCTGGCCTCGCCTGACCGTGACTTCCCTTGCGTTACCCTTTCCTTGCCTTGCCGTCCCCGCATTGCCTAGCCTTGCGTTGTCGTGTATTAGCCTTGCCTCGCCTGACAGTGCCTTGCCTTGCGTTACCCTTTCCTTGCCTTGCCGTGCATTGCCTTGCTTGCGTTGTCGTGCCTTACCCATGTTTCCCCTTGCCGTGCCGTGCCTTTTGTTTCAGTTGCCTTGCTTTGCTTTGCCTTGCCTTCCTTTCCTTCTGTTACGCTTTCCTTGCCTAGCCGTGCACTGCCAAGGCTTGCGTTGTCGTGCATTAGCCTTGCCTCGACTGACCGTGCCTTGCCTTGCGTTACCCTTTCCTTGCCTTGCCGTGCATTGCCTAGCTTGCGTTGTCGTGCCTTTGCCTTGTTTCCCCTTGCCGTGCCGTGCCTTTTGTTTCACTTGCCTTGCATTGCTTTGCCTTGCCTTCCTTTCCTTCTGTTACTCTTTCCTTGCCTAGCCTTTCACTGCCAAGCCTTGCGACGTCGTGCATTAGCCTTGCCTCGACTGACCGTGCCTTGCCTTGCGTTACCCTTTCCTTGCCTTCCCGTGCATTGCCTAGCCGTGCGTTGTCGTGCCTTAGCCTTGTTTCACCTTGCCGTAGCCTTGCTTGCGTTGCCTTGCTTTGCCTTGCCTTCCTTGCCTTCCGTTACTCTTTGCTTGCCTTCCGTGCATTGCGTAGCCTTGCGTTGTCGTGCCGTAGCCTTTTTTTGACCTTGCCATAGCCTTGCTTGCGTTACCTTGCTTTGCCTTGCATTCCTTGCCTTGCGTTACCCTTTCCTTGCCTTGCCGTGCATTGCCTAGCTTGCGTTGTCGTGCCTTAGCCTTTTTTCCCCTTGGCGTGCCGTGCCTTTTGTTACACTTGCCGTGCCTTGCTTTGCCTTGCCTTCCATTCCTTCCGTTACTCGTTCCTTGCCTAGCCGTGCACTGCCTAGCCTTGCGTTGTCGTGCATTAGCGTTGCCTTGCCTGACCGTGCCTTGCCTTGCGTTACCCTTTCCTTGCCTTGCCGTGCTTTGCCTAGCTTGCGCTGTCGTGCCTTAGCCTTGTTTCCCCTTTCCGTGCCGTTCCTTCCCTTACTCTTAACTTGCCTTGCTTTCCCTTGCCTTCCTTGCCTTCCGTTACTCTTTGCTTACCTTCCGTGCATTGCCTAGCCGTGCGTTGTCGTGCATCAGCCTTGCCTTGCCTCACCGTGCCTTGCCTTGCGTTACCCTTTCCTTGCCTTGCCGTGCATTGCCTACCTTGCGTTGTCGTGCCTTACCCTTGTTTCCCCTTGCCGTGATGTGCCTTTTGTTACACTTGCCTTGCCTTGCTTTGCCTTGCCTTCCTTTCCTTCTGTTACTCTTTCCTTGCCTAGCCGTGCACTGCCTAGCTTTGCGTTGTCGTGCATTAGCCTTGCCTCGACTGACCGTGCCTTGCCTTGCGTTACCCTTTCCTTGCCTTGCCGTGCATTGCCTAGCTTGCGTTGTCGTGCCTTAGCCTTGTTTCCCCTTTCCGTGCCGTTCCTTCCCTTACCCTTGCCTTGCCTTGCTTTCCCTTGCATTCCTTGCCTTCCGTTACCCTTTCCTTGCCTTCCCGTGCATTGCCTAGCCGTGCGTTGTCGTGCCTTAGCCTTGTTTCACCTTGCCGTAGCCTTGCTTGCGTTGCCTTGCTTTGCCTTGCCTTCCTTGCCTTCCGTTACTCTTTGCTTGCCTTCCGTGCATTGCGTAGCCTTGCGTTGTCGTGCCGTAGCCTTTTTTTGACCTTGCCATAGCCTTGCTTGCGTTACCTTGCTTTGCCTTGCATTCCTTGCCTTGCGTTACCCTTTCCTTGCCTTGCCGTGCATTGCCTAGCTTGCGTTGTCGTGCCTTAGCCTTTTTTCCCCTTGCCGTGCCGTGCCTTTTGTTACACTTGCCTTGCCTTGCTTTGCCTTGCCTTCCATTCCTTCCGTTACTCGTTCCTTGCCTAGCCGTGCACTGCCTAGCCTTGCGTTGTCGTGCATTAGCGTTGCCTTGCCTGACCGTGCCTTGCCTTGCGTTACCCTTTCCTTGCCTTGCCGTGCTTTGCTTAGCTTGCGCTGTCGTGCCTTAGCCTTGTTTCCCCTTTCCGTGCCGTTCCTTCCCTTACTCTTAACTTGCCTTGCTTTCCCTTGCCTTCCTTGCCTTCCGTTACTCTTTGCTTACCTTCCGTGCATTGCCTAGCCTTGCGTTGTCGTGCCTTAGCCTTGCCTCGCCTGACAGAGCCTTGCCTTGCGTTACTCTTTCCTTGCCTGGCCGTGCATTGCGTAGACGTGCGTTGCCGTGCCTTAGCCTTGTTTCCCCTTGCCGTGCCGTTCCTTCCGTTACCCCTGCCTTGCCTTGCTTTCCCTTGCCTTCCTTGCCTTCTGTTACTCTTTGCTTGCCTTCCCCGCATTGCCTAGCCTTGCGTTGTCGTGCCTTAGCCTGGCCTCGCCTGACCGTGACTTCCCTTGAGTTACCCTTTCCTTGCCTTGCCGTGCATTGCCTACCTTGCGTTGTCGTGCCTTACCCTTGTTTCGCCTTGCCGTGCCGTGCCTTTTGTTACACTTGCCTTGCCTTGCTTTGCCTTGCCTTCCTTTCCTTCTGTTACTCTTTCCTTGCCTAGCCGTGCACTGCCTAGCCTTGCGTTGTCGTGCAATAGCCTTGCCTCGACTGACCGTGCCTTGCCTTGCGTTACCCTTTCCTTGCCTTGCCGTGCATTGCCTAGCCTTGCGTTGTCGTGTATTAGCCTTGCCTCGCCTGACAGTGCCTTGCCTTGCGATACGCTTTCCTTGCCTTGCCGTGCATTGCCTAGCCGTGCGTTGTCGTGCATTAGCCTTGCCTTGCCTCACCGTGCCTTGCCTTGCGTTACCCTTTCCTTGCCTTGCCGTGCATTGCCTAGCTTGCGTTGTCGTGCCTTACCCTTGTTTCCCCTTGCCGTGCCGTGCCTTTTGTTTCAGTTGCCTTGCTTTGCTTTGCCTTGCCTTCCTTTCCTTCTGTTACGCTTTCCTTGCCTAGCCGTGCACTGCCAAGGCTTGCGTTGTCGTGCATTAGCCTTGCCTCGACTGACCGTGCCTTGCCTTGCGTTACCCTTTCCTTGCCTTGCCGTGCATTGCCTAGCTTACGTTGTCGTGCCTTAGTCTTTTTTCCCCTTGGCGTGCCGTGCCTTTTGTTACACTTGCCGTGCCTTGCTTTGCCTTGCCTTCCATTCCTTCCGTTACTCGTTCCTTGCCTAGCCGTGCACTGCCTAGCCTTGCGTTGTCGTGCATTAGCGTTGCCTTGCCTGACCGTGCCTTGCCTTGCGTTACCCTTTCCTTGCCTTCCCGTGCATTGCCTAGCCGTGCGTTGTCGTGCCTTAGCCTTGTTTCACCTTGCCGTAGCCTTGCTTGCGTTGCCTTGCTTTGCCTTGCCTTCCTTGCCTTCCGTTACTCTTTGCTTGCCTTCCGTGCATTGCGTAGCCTTGCGTTGTCGTGCCGTAGCCTTTTTTTGACCTTGCCATAGCCTTGCTTGCGTTACCTTGCTTTGCCTTGCATTCCTTGCCTTGCGTTACCCTTTCCTTGCCTTGCCGTGCATTGCCTAGCTTGCGTTGTCGTGCCTTAGCCTTTTTTCCCCTTACCGTGCCGTGCCTTTTGTTACACTTGCCTTGCCTTGCTTTGCCTTGCCTTCCATTCCTTCCGTTACTCGTTCCTTGCCTAGCCGTGCACTGCCTAGCCTTGCGTTGTCGTGCATTAGCGTTGCCTTGCCTGACCGTGCCTTGCCTTGCGTTACCCTTTCCTTGCCTTGCCGTGCTTTGCCTAGCTTGCGCTGTCGTGCCTTAGCCTTGTTTCCCCTTTCCGTGCCGTTCCTTCCCTTACTCTTAACTTGCCTTGCTTTCCCTTGCCTTCCTTTCCTTCCGTTACTCTTTGCTTACCTTCCGTGCATTGCCTAGCCGTGCGTTGTCGTGCATCAGCCTTGCCTTTCCTCACCGTGCCTTGCCTTGCGTTACCCTTTCCTTGCCTTGCCGTGCATTGCCTACCTTGCGTTGTCGTGCCTTACCCTTGTTTCCCCTTGCCGTGATGTGCCTTTTGTTACACTTGCCTTGCCTTGCTTTGCCTTGCCTTCCTTTCCTTCTGTTACTCTTTCCTTGCCTAGCCGTGCACTGCCTAGCTTTGCGTTGTCGTGCATTAGCCTTGCCTCGACTGACCGTGCCTTGCCTTGCGTTACCCTTTCCTTGCCTTGCCGTGCATTGCCTAGCTTGCGTTGTCGTGCCTTAGCCTTGTTTCCCCTTTCCGTGCCGTTCCTTCCCTTACCCTTGCCTTGCCTTGCTTTCCCTTGCATTCCTTGCCTTCCGTTACCCTTTCCTTGCCTTCCCGTGCATTGCCTAGCCGTGCGTTGTCGTGCCTTAGCCTTGTTTCACCTTGCCGTAGCCTTGCTTGCGTTGCCTTGCTTTGCCTTGCCTTCCTTGCCTTCCGATACTCTTTGCTTGCCTTCCGTGCATTGCGTAGCCTTGCGTTGTCGTGCCGTAGCCTTTTTTTGACCTTGCCATAGCCTTGCTTGCGTTACCTTGCTTTGCCTTGCATTCCTTGCCTTGCGTTACCCTTTCCTTGCCTTGCCGTGCATTGCCTAGCTTGCGTTGTCGTGCCTTAGCCTTTTTTCCCCTTGCCGTGCCGTGCCTTTTGTTACACTTGCCTTGCCTTGCTTTGCCTTGCCTTCCATTCCTTCCGTTACTCGTTCCTTGCCTAGCCGTGCACTGCCTAGCCTTGCGTTGTCGTGCATTAGCGTTGCCTTGCCTGACCGTGCCTTGCCTTGCGTTACCCTTTCCTTGCCTTGCCGTGCTTTGCCTAGCTTGCGCTGTCGTGCCTTAGCCTTGTTTCCCCTTTCCGTGCCGTTCCTTCCCTTACTCTTAACTTGCCTTGCTTTCCCTTGCCTTCCTTGCCTTCCGTTACTCTTTGCTTACCTTCCGTGCATTGCCTAGCCTTGCGTTGTCGTGCCTTAGCCTTGCCTCGCCTGACAGAGCCTTGCCTTGCGTTACTCTTTCCTTGCCTGGCCGTGCATTGCCTAGACGTGCGTTGCCGTGCCTTAGCCTTGTTTCCCCTTGCCGTGCCGTTCCTTCCGTTACCCCTGCCTTGCCTTGCTTTCCCTTGCCTTCCTTGCCTTCCGTTACTCTTTGCTTGCCTTCCCCGCATTGCCTAGCCTTGCGTTGTCGTGCCTTAGCCTGGCCTCGCCTGACCGTGACTTCCCTTGCGTTACCCTTTCCTTGCCTTGCCGTGCATTGCCTACCTTGCGTTGTCGTGCCTAACCCTTGTTTCGCCTTGCCGTGCCGTGCCTTTTGTTACAAATGCCTTGCCTTGCATTGCCTTGCCTTCCTTTCCTTCTGTTACTCTTTCCTTGCCTAGCCGTGCACTGCCTAGCCTTGCGTTGTCGTGCATTAGCCTTGCCTCGACTGACCGTGCCTTGCCTTGCGTTACCCTTTCCTTGCCTTGCCGTGCATTGCCTAGCCTTGCGTTGTCGTGCCTTTGCCTTGCTTCCCCTTGCCGTGCCGTTCCTTCCGTTACTCTTGCCTTGCCTTGCTTTCCCTTGCATTCCTTGCCTTCTGTTACTCTTTCCTTGCCTTGCCGTGCATTGCCTAGCCTTGCGTTTTCGTGCCTTAGCCTTGCCTTGCTTCACCGTGCCTTGCCTTACGTTACCCTTTCCTTGCCTTGCCGTGCATTGCCTAGCCTTGCGTTGTCGTGCCTTAGCCTTGCTTCCCCTTGCCGTGCCGTTCCTTCCGTTACTCTTGCCTTGTCTTGCTTTCCCTTGCATTCCTTGCCTTCCGTTACTCTTTCCTTGCCTTGCCGTGTATTGCCTAGCCTTTCGTTGTCGCGCATTAGCCTTGCCTTGCCTGACCGTGCCTTGCCTTGCGTTACCCTTTCCTTGCCTTGCCGTGCATTGCCTAGCTTGCGTTGTCGTGCCTTAGCCTTGTTTCCCCTTGCCGTGCCGTGCCATTTGTTACACTTGCCTTGCCTTGCCTTGCTTTGCCTTGCATTCCTATCCTTCCGTTACTCTTTCCTTGCCTAGCCGTGCACTGCCTATCCTTGCGTTGTCGTGCATTAGCCTTGCCTCGCCTGATCGTGCCTTGCCTTGCGTTACCCTTTCCTTGCCTTGTCGTGCATTGCCTAGCTTGCGTTGTCGTGCCTTAGCCTTGTTTCCCCTTGCCGTGCCGTGCCTTTTGTTACACTTGCCTTGCCTTGCTTTGCCTTGCCTTCCTATCCTTCCGTTACTCTTTCCTTGCCTAGCCGTGCACTGCCTAGCCTTGCGTTGTCGTGCATTAGCCTTGCCTCGCCTGATCGTGCCTTGCCTGGCGTTACTCTTTCCTTGCCTTGCCGTGCATTGCCAGGCTTGCGTTGTCGTGCCTTAGCCTTGTTTCCCCTTGCCGTGACGTTCCTTCCCTTACCCTTGCCTTGCCTGGATTTCCCTTGCTTTCCTTGCCTTCCGTTACTCTTTGCTTGCCTTCCGTGCATTGCCTAGCCTTGCGTGGTCGTGCCTTAGCCTTGCTTCCCCTTGCCGTGCCGTTCCTTCTGTTACTCTTGCCTTGCCTTGCTTTCCCTTGCATTCCTTGCCTTCCGTTACTCTTTCCTTGCCTTGCCGTGCATTGCCTAGCCTTGCGTTGTCGTGCATTAGCCTTGCCTTGCCTGACCGTGCCTTGCCTTGCGTTACTCTTTCCGTGCCTTGCCGTGCATTGCCTAGCTTGCGTTGTCATGCCTTAGCCCTGTTTCCCCTTGCCGTGCCGTTCCTTCCCTTACCCTTAACTTGCCTTGCTTTCCCTTGCCTTCCGTGCCTTCCGTTACTCTTTGCTTACCTTCCGTGCATTGCCTAGACTTGCGTAGTCGTGTATTAGCCTTGCCTCGCCTGACAGTGCCTTGCCTTGCGTTACCCTTTCCTGGCCTTGCCGTGCATTGCCTAGCCGTGCGTTGTCGTGCATTAGCCTTGCCTTGCCTCACCGTGCCTTGCCTTGCGTTACCCTTTCCTTGCCTTGCCGTGCATTGCCTAGCTTGCGTTGTCGTGCCTTACCCTTGTTTCCCCTTGCCGTGCCGTGCCTTTTGTTTCAGTTGCCTTGCATTGCTTTGCCTTGCCTTCCTTTCCTTCTGTTACGCTTTCCTTGCCTAGCCGTGCACTGCCAAGGCTTGCGTTGTCGTGCATTAGCCTTGCCTCGACTGACCGTGCCTTGCCTTGCGTTACCCTTTCCTTGCCTTGCCGTGCATTGCCTAGCTTGCGTTGTCGTGCCTTAGCCTTGTTTCCCCTTGCCGTGCCGTGCCTTTTGTTTCACTTGCCTTGCATTGCTTTGCCTTGCCTTCCTTTCCTTCTGTTACTCTTTCCTTGCCTAGCCTTGCACTGCCAAGCTTTGCGTCGTCGTGCATTAGCCTTGCCTCGACTGACCGTGCCTTGCCTTGCGTTACCCTTTCCTTGCCTTGCCGTGCTTTGCCTAGCTTGCGTTGTCGTGCCTTAGCCTTGTTTCCCCTTGCCGTGCCGTTCCTTCCCTTACTCTTAACTTGCCTTGCTTTCCCTTGCCTTCCTTGCCTTGCGTTACTCTTTGCTTACCTTCCGTGCATTGCCTAGGCTTGCGTTGTCGTTCCTTAGCCTTGCCTCGCTTGACCGTGCCTTGCCTTGCGTTACCCTCTCCTTCCCTCTCCTTGCTTTGCCTAGCCGTGCGTTGTCGTGCATCAGCCTTGCCTTGCCTCACCGTGCATTGCCTTGCGTTACCCTTTCCTTGCCTTGCCGTGCTTTGCCTAGCCTTGCGTTGTCGTGCCTTAGCCTTGTTTCCCCTTGCCGTGCCGTTCCTTCCGTTACTCTTGCCTTGCCTTGCTTTCCCTTGCATTCCTTACATTCCGTTACTCTTTCCTTGCCTTGCCGTGCATTGCCTAGACTTCCGTTGTCGTGCATTAGCCTTGCATTTCCTGACCGTGCCTTGCCTTGCGTTACCCTTTCCTTGCCTTGCCGTGCATTGCCTAGCTTGCGTTGTCGTGCCTTAGCCTTGTTTCCCCTTGCCGTGCCTTTCCTTCCCTTACCCTTAACTTGCCTTGCTTTCCCTTGCCTTCCTTGCCTTCCGTTACTCTTTGCTTACCTTCCGTGCATTGCCTAGCCTTGCGTTGTCGTGCCTTAGCCTTGCCTCGCCTGACAGAGCCTTGCCTTGCATTACTCTTTCCTTGCCTGGCCGTGCATTGCCTAGACGTGCGTTGCCGTGCCTTAGCCTTGTTTCCCCTTGCCGTGCCGTTCCTTCCGTTACCCCTGCCTTGCCTTGCTTTCCCTTGCCTTCCTTGCCTTCCGTTACTCTTTGCTTACCTTCCGTGCATTGCCTAGCCTTGCGTTGTCGTGCCTTAGCCTGGCCTCGCCTGACCGTGACTTCCCTTGCGTTACCCTTTCCTTGCCTTGCCGTGCATTGCCTACCTTGCGTTGTCGTGCCTTAGCCTTGTTTCCCCTTGCCGTGCCGTGCCTTTTGTTACACTTGCCTTGCCTTGCTTTGCCTTGCCTTCCTTTCCTTCTGTTACTCTTTCCTTGCCTAGCCGTGCACTGCCTAGCCTTGCGTTGTCGTGCATTAGCCTTGCCTCGACTGACCGTGCCTTGCCTTGCGTTACCCTTTCCTTGCCTTGCCGTGCATTGCCTAGCCTTGCGTTGTCGTGCCTTAGCCTTGCTTCCCCTTGCCGTGCCGTTCCTTCCGTTACTCTTGCCTTGCCTTGCTTTCCCTTGCATTCCTTGCCTTCTGTTACTCTTTCCTTGCCTTGCCGTGCATTGCCTAGCCTTGCGTTTTCGTGCCTTAGCCTTGCCTTGCCTCACCGTGCCTTGCCTTACGTTACCCTTTCCTTGCCTTGCCGTACATTGCCTAGCCTTGCGTTGTCGTGCCTTAGCCTTGCTTCCCCTTGCCGTGCCGTTCCTTCCGTTACTCGTGCCTTGTCTTGCTTTCCCTTGCATTCCTTGCCTTCCGTTACTCTTTCCTTGCCTTGCCGTGCATTGCCTAGCCTTGCGTTGTCGTGCATTAGCCTTGCCTTGCCTGACCGTGCCTTGCCTTGCGTTACCCTTTCCTTGCCTTGCCGTGCATTGCCTAGCTTGCGTTGTCATGCCTTAGCCCTGTTTCCCCTTGTCGTGCCGTTGCTTCCCTTACCCTTAACTTGCCTTGCTTTCCCTTGCCTTCCTTGCCTTCCGTTACTCTTTGCTTACCTTCCGTGCATTGCCTAGCCTTGCGTTGTCGTGCCTTAGCCTTGCCTCGCCTGACAGAGCCTTGCCTTGCGTTACCCTTTCCTTGCCTTGCCGTGCATTGCCTAGCCTTGCATTTTCGTACATTAGCCTTGCCTTGCCTGACCGTGCCTTGCCTTGCGTTACCCTTTCCTTGCCTTGCCGTGCATTGCCTAGCTTGCGTTGTCATGCCTTAGCCCTGTTTCCCCTTGTCGTGCCGTTGCTTCCCTTACCCTTAACTTGCCTTGCTTTCCCTTGCCTTCCTTGCCTTCCGTTACTCTTTGCTTACCTTCCGTGCATTGCCTAGCCTTGCGTTGTCGTGCCTTAGCCTTGCCTCGCCTGACAGAGCCTTGCCTTGCGTTACCCTTTCCTTGCCTTGCCGTGCATTGCCTAGACGTGCGTTGTTGTGCATTAGCCTTGCCTTGCCTCACCGTGCCTTGCCTTGCGTTACCCTTTCCTTGCCTTGCCGTGCATTGCCTACCTTGCGTTGTCGTGCCTTACCCTTGTTTCCCCTTGCCGTGACGTGCCTTTTGTTACACTTGCCTTGCCTTGCTTTGCCTTGCCTTCCTTTCCTTCAGTTACTCTTTCCTTGCCTAGCCGTGCACTGCCTAGCCTTGCGTTGTCGTGCATTAGCCTTGCCTCGACTGACCGTGCCTTGCCTTGCGTTACCCTTGCCTTGCCTTGCCGTGCATTGCCTAGCTTGCGTTGTCGTGCATTAGCCTTGCCTTGCCTGACCGTTCCTTGCCTTGCGTTACCCTTTCCTTGCCTTGCCGTGCTTTGCCTAGCTTGCGTTGTGGTGCCTTAGCCTTGTTTCCCCTTTCCGTGCCGTTCCTTCCCTTACCCTTGCCTTGCCTTGCTTTCCCTTGCATTCCTTGCCTTCCGTTACTCTTTCCTTGCCTTCCCGTGCATTGCCTAGCCGTGCGTTGTCGTGCCTTAGCTATGTTTCACCTTGCCGTAGCCTTGCTTGCGTTGCCTTGCTTTGCCTTGCCTTCCTTGCCTTCCGTTACTCTTTGCTTGCCTTCCGTGCATTGCGTAGCCTTGCGTTGTCGTGCCGTAGCCTTTTTTTGACCTTGCCATAGCCTTGCTTGCGTTACCTTGCTTTGCCTTGCATTCCTTGCCTTGCGTTACCCTTTCCTTGCCTTGCCGTGCATTGCCTAGCTTGCGTTGTCGTGCCTTAGCCTTTTTTCCCCTTGCCGTGCCGTGCCTTTTGTTACACTTGCCTTGCCTTGCTTTGCCTTGCCTTCCATTCCTTCCGTTACTCGTTCCTTGCCTAGCCGTGCACTGCCTAGCCTTGTGTTGTCGTGCATTAGCGTTGCCTTGCCTGACCGTGCCTTGCCTTGCGTTACCCTTTCCTTGCCTTGCCGTGCTTTGCCTAGCTTGCGCTGTCGTGCCTTAGCCTTTTTTCCCCTTTCCGTGCCGTTCCTTCCCTTACTCTTAACTTGCCTTGCTTTCCCTTGCCTTCCTTGCCTTCCGTTACTCTTTGCTTACCTTCCGTGCATTGCCTAGCCGTGCGTTGTCGTGCATCAGCCTTGCCTTGCCTCACCGTGCATTGCCTTGCGTTACCCTTTCCTTGCCTTGCCGTGCTTTGCCTAGCATTGCGTTGTCGTGCCTAAGCCTTGTTTCCCCTTGCCGTGCCGTTCCTTCCGTTACTCTTGCCTTGCCTTGCTTTCCCTTGCATTCCTTACATTCCGTTACTCTTTCCTTGCCTTGCCGTGCATTGCCTAGCCTTCCGTTGTCGTGCATTAGCCTTGCATTTCCTGACCGTGCCTTGCCTTGCGTTACCCTTTCCTTTCCTTGCCGTGCAATGCCTAGCTTGCGTTGTCGTGCCTTAGCCTTGTTTCCCCTTGCCGTGCCGTTCCTTCCCTTACCCTTAACTTGCCTTGCTTTCCTTGCCTTCCTTGCCTTCCGTTACTCTTTGCTTACCTTCCGTGCATTGCCTAGCCTTGCGTTGTCGTGCCTTAGCCTTGCCTCGCCTGACAGAGCCTTGCCTTGCGTTACTCTTTCCTTGCCTGGCCGTGCATTGCCTAGACGTGCGTTGCCGTGCCTTAGCCTTGTTTCCCCTTGCCGTGCCGTTCCTTCCGTTACCCCTGCCTTGCCTTGCTTTCCCTTGCCTTCCTTGCCTTCCGTTACTCTTTGCTTGCCTTCCCCGCATTGCCTAGCCTTGCGTTGTCGTGCCTTAGCCTGGCCTCGCCTGACCGTGACTTGCCTTGCGTTACCCTTTCCTTGCCTTGCCGTGCATTGCCTTGCTTGCGTTGTCGTGCCTTACCCATGTTTCCCCTTGCCGTGCCGTGCCTTTTGTTTCAGTTGCCTTGCTTTGCTTTGCCTTGCCTTCCTTTCCTTCTGTTACGCTTTCCTTGCCTAGCCGTGCACTGCCAAGGCTTGCGTTGTCGTGCATTAGCCTTGCCTCGACTGACCGTGCCTTGCCTTGCGTTACCCTTTCCTTGCCTTGCCGTGCATTGCCTAGCTTGCGTTGTCGTGCCTTTGCCTTGTTTCCCCTTGCCGTGCCGTGCCTTTTGTTTCACTTGCCTTGCATTGCTTTGCCTTGCCTTCCTTTCCTTCTGTTACTCTTTCCTTGCCTAGCCTTTCACTGCCAAGCCTTGCGACGTCGTGCATTAGCCTTGCCTCGACTGACCGTGCCTTGCCTTGCGTTACCCTTTCCTTGCCTTCCCGTGCATTGCCTAGCCGTGCGTTGTCGTGCCTTAGCCTTGTTTCACCTTGCCGTAGCCTTGCTTGCGTTGCCTTGCTTTGCCTTGCCTTCCTTGCCTTCCGTTACTCTTTGCTTGCCTTCCGTGCATTGCGTAGCCTTGCGTTGTCGTGCCGTAGCCTTTTTTTGACCTTGCCATAGCCTTGCTTGCGTTACCTTGCTTTGCCTTGCATTCCTTGCCTTGCGTTACCCTTTCCTTGCCTTGCCGTGCATTGCCTAGCTTGCGTTGTCGTGCCTTAGCCTTTTTTCCCCTTGGCGTGCCGTGCCTTTTGTTACACTTGCCGTGCCTTGCTTTGCCTTGCCTTCCATTCCTTCCGTTACTCGTTCCTTGCCTAGCCGTGCACTGCCTAGCCTTGCGTTGTCGTGCATTAGCGTTGCCTTGCCTGACCGTGCCTTGCCTTGCGTTACCCTTTCCTTGCCTTGCCGTGCTTTGCCTAGCTTGCGCTGTCGTGCCTTAGCCTTGTTTCCCCTTTCCGTGCCGTTCCTTCCCTTACTCTTAACTTGCCTTGCTTTCCCTTGCCTTCCTTGCCTTCCGTTACTCTTTGCTTACCTTCCGTGCATTGCCTAGCCGTGCGTTGTCGTGCATCAGCCTTGCCTTGCCTCACCGTGCCTTGCCTTGCGTTACCCTTTCCTTGCCTTGCCGTGCATTGCCTACCTTGCGTTGTCGTGCCTTACCCTTGTTTCCCCTTGCCGTGATGTGCCTTTTGTTACACTTGCCTTGCCTTGCTTTGCCTTGCCTTCCTTTCCTTCTGTTACTCTTTCCTTGCCTAGCCGTGCACTGCCTAGCTTTGCGTTGTCGTGCATTAGCCTTGCCTCGACTGACCGTGCCTTGCCTTGCGTTACCCTTTCCTTGCCTTGCCGTGCATTGCCTAGCTTGCGTTGTCGTGCCTTAGCCTTGTTTCCCCTTTCCGTGCCGTTCCTTCCCTTACCCTTGCCTTGCCTTGCTTTCCCTTGCATTCCTTGCCTTCCGTTACCCTTTCCTTGCCTTCCCGTGCATTGCCTAGCCGTGCGTTTTCGTGCCTTAGCCTTGTTTCACCTTGCCGTAGCCTTGCTTGCGTTGCCTTGCTTTGCCTTGCCTTCCTTGCCTTCCGTTACTCTTTGCTTGCCTTCCGTGCATTGCGTAGCCTTGCGTTGTCGTGCCGTAGCCTTTTTTTGACCTTGCCATAGCCTTGCTTGCGTTACCTTGCTTTGCCTTGCATTCCTTGCCTTGCGTTACCCTTTCCTTGCCTTGCCGTGCATTGCCTAGCTTGCGTTGTCGTGCCTTAGCCTTTTTTCCCCTTGCCGTGCCGTGCCTTTTGTTACACTTGCCTTGCCTTGCTTTGACTTGCCTTCCATTCCTTCCATTACTCGTTCCTTGCCTAGCCGTGCACTGCCTAGCCTTGCGTTGTCGTGCATTAGCGTTGCCTTGCCTGACCGTGCCTTGCCTTGCGTTACCCTTTCCTTGCCTTGCCGTGCTTTGCTTAGCTTCCGCTGTCGTGCCTTAGCCTTGTTTCCCCTTTCCGTGCCGTTCCTTCCCTTACTCTTAACTTGCCTTGCTTTCCCTTGCCTTCCTTGCCTTCCGTTACTCTTTGCTTACCTTCCGTGCATTGCCTAGCCTTGCGTTGTCGTGCCTTAGCCTTGCCTCGCCTGACAGAGCCTTGCCTTGCGTTACTCTTTCCTTGCCTGGCCGTGCATTGCGTAGACGTGCGTTGCCGTGCCTTAGCCTTGTTTCCCCTTGCCGTGCCGTTCCTTCCGTTACCCCTGCCTTGCCTTGCTTTCCCTTGCCTTCCTTGCCTTCTGTTACTCTTTGCTTGCCTTCCCCGCATTGCCTAGCCTTGCGTTGTCGTGCCTTAGCCTGGCCTCGCCTGACCGTGACTTCCCTTGAGTTACCCTTTCCTTGCCTTGCCGTGCATTGCCTACCTTGCGTTGTCGTGCCTTACCCTTGTTTCGCCTTGCCGTGCCGTGCCTTTTGTTACACTTGCCTTGCCTTGCTTTGCCTTGCCTTCCTTTCCTTCTGTTACTCTTTCCTTGCCTAGCCGTGCACTGCCTAGCCTTGCGTTGTCGTGCATTAGCCTTGCCTCGACTGACCGTGCCTTGCCTTGCGTTACCCTTTCCTTGCCTTGCCGTGCATTGCCTAGCCTTGCGTTGTCGTGTATTAGCCTTGCCTCGCCTGACAGTGCCTTGCCTTGCGATACCCTTTCCTTGCCTTGCCGTGCATTGCCTAGCCGTGCGTTGTCGTGCATTAGCCTTGCCTTGCCTCACCGTGCCTTGCCTTGCGTTACCCTTTCCTTGCCTTGCCGTGCATTGCCTAGCTTGCGTTGTCGTGCCTTACCCTTGTTTCCCCTTGCCGTGCCGTGCCTTTTGTTTCAGTTGCCTTGCTTTGCTTTGCCTTGCCTTCCTTTCCTTCTGTTACGCTTTCCTTGCCTAGCCGTGCACTGCCAAGGCTTGCGTTGTCGTGCATTAGCCTTGCCTCGACTGACCGTGCCTTGCCTTGCGTTACCCTTTCCTTGCCTTGCCGTGCATTGCCTAGCTTGCGTTGTCGTGCCTTAGCCTTTTTTCCCCTTGGCGTGCCGTGCCTTTTGTTACACTTGCCGTGCCTTGCTTTGCCTTGCCTTCCATTCCTTCCGTTACTCGTTCCTTGCCTAGCCGTGCACTGCCTAGCCTTGCGTTGTCGTGCATTAGCGTTGCCTTGCCTGACCGTGCCTTGCCTTGCGTTACCCTTTCCTTGCCTTCCCGTGCATTGCCTAGCCGTGCGTTGTCGTGCCTTAGCCTTGTTTCACCTTGCCGTAGCCTTGCTTGCGTTGCCTTGCTTTGCCTTGCCTTCCTTGCCTTCCGTTACTCTTTGCTTGCCTTCCGTGCATTGCGTAGCCTTGCGTTGTCGTGCCGTAGCCTTTTTTTGACCTTGCCATAGCCTTGCTTGCGTTACCTTGCTTTGCCTTGCATTCCTTGCCTTGCGTTACCCTTTCCTTGCCTTGCCGTGCATTGCCTAGCTTGCGTTGTCGTGCCTTAGCCTTTTTTCCCCTTACCGTGCCGTGCCTTTTGTTACACTTGCCTTGCCTTGCTTTGCCTTGCCTTCCATTCCTTCCGTTACTCGTTCCTTGCCTAGCCGTGCACTGCCTAGCCTTGCGTTGTCGTGCATTAGCGTTGCCTTGCCTGACCGTGCCTTGCCTTGCGTTACCCTTTCCTTGCCTTGCCGTGCTTTGCCTAGCTTGCGCTGTCGTGCCTTAGCCTTGTTTCCCCTTTCCGTGCCGTTCCTTCCCTTACTCTTAACTTGCCTTGCTTTCCCTTGCCTTCCTTTCCTTCCGTTACTCTTTGCTTACCTTCCGTGCATTGCCTAGCCGTGCGTTGTCGTGCATCAGCCTTGCCTTGCCTCACCGTGCCTTGCCTTGCGTTACCCTTTCCTTGCCTTGCCGTGCATTGCCTACCTTGCGTTGTCGTGCCTTACCCTTGTTTCCCCTTGCCGTGATGTGCCTTTTGTTACACTTGCCTTGCCTTGCTTTGCCTTGCCTTCCTTTCCTTCTGTTACTCTTTCCTTGCCTAGCCGTGCACTGCCTAGCTTTGCGTTGTCGTGCATTAGCCTTGCCTCGACTGACCGTGCCTTGCCTTGCGTTACCCTTTCCTTGCCTTGCCGTGCATTGCCTAGCTTGCGTTGTCGTGCCTTAGCCTTGTTTCCCCTTTCCGTGCCGTTCCTTCCCTTACCCTTGCCTTGCCTTGCTTTCCCTTGCATTCCTTGCCTTCCGTTACCCTTTCCTTGCCTTCCCGTGCATTGCCTAGCCGTGCGTTGTCGTGCCTTAGCCTTGTTTCACCTTGCCGTAGCCTTGCTTGCGTTGCCTTGCTTTGCCTTGCCTTCCTTGCCTTCCGATACTCTTTGCTTGCCTTCCGTGCATTGCGTAGCCTTGCGTTGTCGTGCCGTAGCCTTTTTTTGACCTTGCCATAGCCTTGCTTGCGTT
This sequence comes from Macrotis lagotis, assembly GCF_037893015.1. NCBI lineage: Eukaryota > Metazoa > Chordata > Mammalia > Peramelemorphia > Peramelidae > Macrotis > Macrotis lagotis. The sequence continues at coordinate 152,984 of NW_027421928.1, forward strand.
ACCTTGCTTTGCCTTGCATTCCTTGCCTTGCGTTACCCTTTCCTTGCCTTGCCGTGCATTGCCTAGCTTGCGTTGTCGTGCCTTAGCCTTTTTTCCCCTTGCCGTGCCGTGCCTTTTGTTACACTTGCCTTGCCTTGCTTTGCCTTGCCTTCCATTCCTTCCGTTACTCGTTCCTTGCCTAGCCGTGCACTGCCTAGCCTTGCGTTGTCGTGCATTAGCGTTGCCTTGCCTGACCGTGCCTTGCCTTGCGTTACCCTTTCCTTGCCTTGCCGTGCTTTGCCTAGCTTGCGCTGTCGTGCCTTAGCCTTGTTTCCCCTTTCCGTGCCGTTCCTTCCCTTACTCTTAACTTGCCTTGCTTTCCCTTGCCTTCCTTGCCTTCCGTTACTCTTTGCTTACCTTCCGTGCATTGCCTAGCCTTGCGTTGTCGTGCCTTAGCCTTGCCTCGCCTGACAGAGCCTTGCCTTGCGTTACTCTTTCCTTGCCTGGCCGTGCATTGCCTAGACGTGCGTTGCCGTGCCTTAGCCTTGTTTCCCCTTGCCGTGCCGTTCCTTCCGTTACCCCTGCCTTGCCTTGCTTTCCCTTGCCTTCCTTGCCTTCCGTTACTCTTTGCTTGCCTTCCCCGCATTGCCTAGCCTTGCGTTGTCGTGCCTTAGCCTGGCCTCGCCTGACCGTGACTTCCCTTGCGTTACCCTTTCCTTGCCTTGCCGTGCATTGCCTACCTTGCGTTGTCGTGCCTAACCCTTGTTTCGCCTTGCCGTGCCGTGCCTTTTGTTACAAATGCCTTGCCTTGCATTGCCTTGCCTTCCTTTCCTTCTGTTACTCTTTCCTTGCCTAGCCGTGCACTGCCTAGCCTTGCGTTGTCGTGCATTAGCCTTGCCTCGACTGACCGTGCCTTGCCTTGCGTTACCCTTTCCTTGCCTTGCCGTGCATTGCCTAGCCTTGCGTTGTCGTGCCTTTGCCTTGCTTCCCCTTGCCGTGCCGTTCCTTCCGTTACTCTTGCCTTGCCTTGCTTTCCCTTGCATTCCTTGCCTTCTGTTACTCTTTCCTTGCCTTGCCGTGCATTGCCTAGCCTTGCGTTTTCGTGCCTTAGCCTTGCCTTGCTTCACCGTGCCTTGCCTTACGTTACCCTTTCCTTGCCTTGCCGTGCATTGCCTAGCCTTGCGTTGTCGTGCCTTAGCCTTGCTTCCCCTTGCCGTGCCGTTCCTTCCGTTACTCTTGCCTTGTCTTGCTTTCCCTTGCATTCCTTGCCTTCCGTTACTCTTTCCTTGCCTTGCCGTGTATTGCCTAGCCTTTCGTTGTCGCGCATTAGCCTTGCCTTGCCTGACCGTGCCTTGCCTTGCGTTACCCTTTCCTTGCCTTGCCGTGCATTGCCTAGCTTGCGTTGTCGTGCCTTAGCCTTGTTTCCCCTTGCCGTGCCGTGCCATTTGTTACACTTGCCTTGCCTTGCCTTGCTTTGCCTTGCATTCCTATCCTTCCGTTACTCTTTCCTTGCCTAGCCGTGCACTGCCTATCCTTGCGTTGTCGTGCATTAGCCTTGCCTCGCCTGATCGTGCCTTGCCTTGCGTTACCCTTTCCTTGCCTTGTCGGGCATTGCCTAGCTTGCGTTGTCGTGCCTTAGCCTTGTTTCCCCTTGCCGTGCCGTGCCTTTTGTTACACTTGCCTTGCCTTGCTTTGCCTTGCCTTCCTATCCTTCCGTTACTCTTTCCTTGCCTAGCCGTGCACTGCCAACCTTGCGTTGTCGTGCATTAGCCTTGCCTCGCCTGATCGTGCCTTGCCTGGCGTTACTCTTTCCTTGCCTTGCCGTGCATTGCCAGGCTTGCGTTGTCGTGCCTTAGCCTTGTTTCCCCTTGCCGTGACGTTCCTTCCCTTACCCTTGCCTTGCCTGGATTTCCCTTGCTTTCCTTGCCTTCCGTTACTCTTTGCTTGCCTTCCGTGCATTGCCTAGCCTTGCGTGGTCGTGCCTTAGCCTTGCTTCCCCTTGCCGTGCCGTTCCTTCTGTTACTCTTGCCTTGCCTTGCTTTCCCTTGCATTCCTTGCCTTCCGTTACTCTTTCCTTGCCTTGCCGTGCATTGCCTAGCCTTGCGTTGTCGTGCATTAGCCTTGCCTTGCCTGACCGTGCCTTGCCTTGCGTTACTCTTTCCGTGCCTTGCCGTGCATTGCCTAGCTTGCGTTGTCATGCCTTAGCCCTGTTTCCCCTTGCCGTGCCGTTCCTTCCCTTACCCTTAACTTGCCTTGCTTTCCCTTGCCTTCCTTGCCTTCCGTTACTCTTTGCTTACCTTCCGTGCATTGCCTAGACTTGCGTAGTCGTGTATTAGCCTTGCCTCGCCTGACAGTGCCTTGCCTTGCGTTACCCTTTCCTGGCCTTGCCGTGCATTGCCTAGCCGTGCGTTGTCGTGCATTAGCCTTGCCTTGCCTCACCGTGCCTTGCCTTGCGTTACCCTTTCCTTGCCTTGCCGTGCATTGCCTAGCTTGCGTTGTCGTGCCTTACCCTTGTTTCCCCTTGCCGTGCCGTGCCTTTTGTTTCAGTTGCCTTGCATTGCTTTGCCTTGCCTTCCTTTCCTTCTGTTACGCTTTCCTTGCCTAGCCGTGCACTGCCAAGGCTTGCGTTGTCGTGCATTAGCCTTGCCTCGACTGACCGTGCCTTGCCTTGCGTTACCCTTTCCTTGCCTTGCCGTGCATTGCCTAGCTTGCGTTGTCGTGCCTTAGCCTTGTTTCCCCTTGCCGTGCCGTGCCTTTTGTTTCACTTGCCTTGCATTGCTTTGCCTTGCCTTCCTTTCCTTCTGTTACTCTTTCCTTGCCTAGCCTTGCACTGCCAAGCCTTGCGTCGTCGTGCATTAGCCTTGCCTCGACTGACCGTGCCTTGCCTTGCGTTACCCTTTCCTTGCCTTGCCGTGCTTTGCCTAGCTTGCGTTGTCGTGCCTTAGCCTTGTTTCCCCTTGCCGTGCCGTTCCTTCCCTTACTCTTAACTTGCCTTGCTTTCCCTTGCCTTCCTTGCCTTGCGTTACTCTTTGCTTACCTTCCGTGCATTGCCTAGGCTTGCGTTGTCGTTCCTTAGCCTTGCCTCGCTTGACCGTGCCTTGCCTTGCGTTACCCTCTCCTTCCCTCTCCTTGCTTTGCCTAGCCGTGCGTTGTCGTGCATCAGCCTTGCCTTGCCTCACCGTGCATTGCCTTGCGTTACCCTTTCCTTGCCTTGCCGTGCTTTGCCTAGCCTTGCGTTGTCGTGCCTTAGCCTTGTTTCCCCTTGCCGTGCCGTTCCTTCCGTTACTCTTGCCTTGCCTTGCTTTCCCTTGCATTCCTTACATTCCGTTACTCTTTCCTTGCCTTGCCGTGCATTGCCTAGACTTCCGTTGTCGTGCATTAGCCTTGCATTTCCTGACCGTGCCTTGCCTTGCGTTACCCTTTCCTTGCCTTGCCGTGCATTGCCTAGCTTGCGTTGTCGTGCCTTAGCCTTGTTTCCCCTTGCCGTGCCTTTCCTTCCCTTACCCTTAACTTGCCTTGCTTTCCCTTGCCTTCCTTGCCTTCCGTTACTCTTTGCTTACCTTCCGTGCATTGCCTAGCCTTGCGTTGTCGTGCCTTAGCCTTGCCTCGCCTGACAGAGCCTTGCCTTGCATTACTCTTTCCTTGCCTGGCCGTGCATTGCCTAGACGTGCGTTGCCGTGCCTTAGCCTTGTTTCCCCTTGCCGTGCCGTTCCTTCCGTTACCCCTGCCTTGCCTTGCTTTCCCTTGCCTTCCTTGCCTTCCGTTACTCTTTGCTTACCTTCCGTGCATTGCCTAGCCTTGCGTTGTCGTGCCTTAGCCTGGCCTCGCCTGACCGTGACTTCCCTTGCGTTACCCTTTCCTTGCCTTGCCGTGCATTGCCTACCTTGCGTTGTCGTGCCTTAGCCTTGTTTCCCCTTGCCGTGCCGTGCCTTTTGTTACACTTGCCTTGCCTTGCTTTGCCTTGCCTTCCTTTCCTTCTGTTACTCTTTCCTTGCCTAGCCGTGCACTGCCTAGCCTTGCGTTGTCGTGCATTAGCCTTGCCTCGACTGACCGTGCCTTGCCTTGCGTTACCCTTTCCTTGCCTTGCCGTGCATTGCCTAGCCTTGCGTTGTCGTGCCTTAGCCTTGCTTCCCCTTGCCGTGCCGTTCCTTCCGTTACTCTTGCCTTGCCTTGCTTTCCCTTGCATTCCTTGCCTTCTGTTACTCTTTCCTTGCCTTGCCGTGCATTGCCTAGCCTTGCGTTTTCGTGCCTTAGCCTTGCCTTGCCTCACCGTGCCTTGCCTTACGTTACCCTTTCCTTGCCTTGCCGTGCATTGCCTAGCCTTGCGTTGTCGTGCCTTAGCCTTGCTTCCCCTTGCCGTGCCGTTCCTTCCGTTACTCTTGCCTTGTCTTGCTTTCCCTTGCATTCCTTGCCTTCCGTTACTCTTTCCTTGCCTTGCCGTGCATTGCCTAGCCTTGCGTTGTCGTGCATTAGCCTTGCCTTGCCTGACCGTGCCTTGCCTTGCGTTACCCTTTCCTTGCCTTGCCGTGCATTGCCTAGCTTGCGTTGTCATGCCTTAGCCCTGTTTCCCCTTGTCGTGCCGTTGCTTCCCTTACCCTTAACTTGCCTTGCTTTCCCTTGCCTTCCTTGCCTTCCGTTACTCTTTGCTTACCTTCCGTGCATTGCCTAGCCTTGCGTTGTCGTGCCTTAGCCTTGCCTCGCCTGACAGAGCCTTGCCTTGCGTTACCCTTTCCTTGCCTTGCCGTGCATTGCCTAGCCTTGCATTGTCGTACATTAGCCTTGCCTTGCCTGACCGTGCCTTGCCTTGCGTTACCCTTTCCTTGCCTTGCCGTGCATTGCCTAGCTTGCGTTGTCATGCCTTAGCCCTGTTTCCCCTTGTCGTGCCGTTGCTTCCCTTACCCTTAACTTGCCTTGCTTTCCCTTGCCTTCCTTGCCTTCCGTTACTCTTTGCTTACCTTCCGTGCATTGCCTAGCCTTGCGTTGTCGTGCCTTAGCCTTGCCTCGCCTGACAGAGCCTTGCCTTGCGTTACCCTTTCCTTGCCTTGCCGTGCATTGCCTAGACGTGCGTTGTTGTGCATTAGCCTTGCCTTGCCTCACCGTGCCTTGCCTTGCGTTACCCTTTCCTTGCCTTGCCGTGCATTGCCTACCTTGCGTTGTCGTGCCTTACCCTTGTTTCCCCTTGCCGTGATGTGCCTTTTGTTACACTTGCCTTGCCTTGCTTTGCCTTGCCTTCCTTTCCTTCAGTTACTCTTTCCTTGCCTAGCCGTGCACTGCCTAGCCTTGCGTTGTCGTGCATTAGCCTTGCCTCGACTGACCGTGCCTTGCCTTGCGTTACCCTTGCCTTGCCTTGCCGTGCATTGCCTAGCTTGCGTTGTCGTGCATTAGCCTTGCCTTGCCTGACCGTGCCTTGCCTTGCGTTACCCTTTCCTTGCCTTGCCGTGCTTTGCCTAGCTTGCGTTGTCGTGCCTTAGTCTTGTTTCCCCTTACCGTGCCGTTCCTTCCCTTACTCTTAACTTGCCTTGCTTTCCCTTGCCTTCCTTGCCTTCCATTACTCTTTGCTTACCTTTCGTGCATTGCCTAGCCTTGCGTTGTCGTGCCTTAGCCTTGCCTCGCTTGACCGTGCCTTGCCTTGCGTTACCCTCTCTTTCCCTTGCCTTGCTTTGCCTAGCCGTGCGCTGTCGTGCATTAGCCTTGCCTTGCCTCACCGTGCCTTGCCTTGCGTTACCCTTTCCTTGCCTTGCCGTGCATTGCCTAGCTTGCGTTGTCGTGCCTTAGCCTTGTTTCCCCTTTCCGTGCCGTTCCTTCCCTTACCTTTGCCTTGCCTTGCTTTCCCTTGCATTCCTTGCCTTCCGTTACTCTTTCCTTGCCTTGCCGTGCATTGCCTAGCCTTGCGTTGTTGTGCATTAGCCTTGCCTTGCCTGACCGTGCCTTGCCTTGCGTTACCCTTTCCTTGCTTTGCCCTGCATTGCCTAGCCGTGCGTTGTCGTGCCTTAGCCTTGTTTCACCTTGCCGTAGGCTTGCTTGCGTTGACTTGTTTTGCCTTGCCTTCCTTGCCTTCCGTTACCCTTTCCTTGCCGTGTTTTGCCTAGCCTTGCGTTGTCGTGCCTTAGCCTTGCCTCGCCTGACAGAGCCTTGCCTTGCGTTACTCTTTCCTTGCCTGGCCGTGCATTGCCTAGACGTGCGTTGCCGTGCCTTAGCCTTGTTTCCCCTTGCCGTGCCGTTCCTTCCGTTACCCCTGCCTTGCCTTGCTTTCCCTTGCCTTCCTTGCCTTCCGTTAATCTTTGCTTGCCTTCCCCGCATTGCCTAGCCTTGCGTTGTCGTGCCTTAGCCTGGCCTCGGTGACCGTGACTTCCCTTGCGTTACCCTTTCCTTGCCTTGCCGTGCATTGCCTACCTTGCGTTGTTGTGCCTTACCCTTGTTTCCCCTTGCCGTGCCGTGCCTTTTGTTACACTTGCCTTGCCTTGCTTTGCCTTGCCTTCCTTTCCTTCTGTTACTCTTTCCTTGCCTAGCCGTGCACTGCCTAGCCTTGCGTTGTCGTGCATTAGCCTTGCCTCGACTGACCGTGCCTTGCCTTGCGTTACCCTTTCTTTGCCTTGCCGTGCATTGCTTAGCTTGCGTTGTCGTGCCTTAGCATGTTTCCCCTTGCCGTGCCGTTCCTTCCCTTACCCTTGCCTTGCCTTGCTTTCCCTTGCCTTTCTTGCCTTCCGTTACTCTTTGCTTGCCTTCCGTGCATTGCCTAGCTTTGCGTTTTCGTGCCTTAGCCTTGCCTTGCCTCACCGTGCCTTGCCTTACGTTACCCTTTCCTTGCCTTGCCGTGCATTGCCTAGCCTTGCGTTGTCGTGCCTTAGCCTTGCTTCCCCTTGCCGTGCCGTTCCTTCCGTTACTCTTGCCTTGTCTTGCTTTCCCTTGCATTCCTTGCCATCCGTTACTCTTTCCTTGCCTTGCCGTGCATTGCCTAGCCTTGCGTTGTCGTGCATTAGCCTTGCCTTGCCTGACCGTGCCTTGCCTTGCGTTACCCTTTCCTTGCCTTGCCGTGCATTGCCTAGCTTGCGTTGTCATGCCTTAGCCCTGTTTCCCCTTGCCGTGCCGTTCCTTCCCTTACTCTTAACTTGCCTTGCTTTCCCTTGCCTTCCTTGCCTTCCGTTACTCTTTGCTTACCTTCCGTGCATTGCCTAGCCTTGCGTTGTCGTTCCTTAGCCTTGCCTCGCTTGACCGTGCCTTGCCTTGCGTTACCCTCTCCTTCCCTCTCCTTGCTTTGCCTAGCCGTGCGTTGTCGTGCATCAGCCTTGCCTTGCCTCACCGTGCATTGCCTTGCGTTACCCTTTCCTTGCCTTGCCGTGCTTTGCCTAGCCTTGCGTTGTCGTGCCTTAGCCTTGTTTCCCCTTGCCGTGCCGTTCCTTCCGTTACTCTTGCCTTGCCTTGCTTTCCCTTGCCTTCCTTGCCTTCCGTTACTCTTTGCTTACCTTCCGTGCATTGCCTAGCCTTGCGTTGTCGTGCCTTAGCCTTGCCTCGCCTGACAGAGCCTTGCCTTGCGTTACCCTTTCCTTGCCTTGCCGTGCATTGCCTAGACGTGCGTTGTTGTGCATTAGCCTTGCCTTGCCTCACCGTGCCTTGCCTTGCGTGACCCTTTCCTTGCCTTGCCGTGCATTGCCTACCTTGCGTTGTCGTGCCTTACCCTTGTTTCCCCTTGCCGTGACGTGCCTTTAGTTACACTTGCCTTGCCTTGCTTTGCCTTGCCTTCCTTTCCTTCTGTTACTCTTTCCTTGCCTAGCCGTGCACTGCCTAGCCTTGCGTTGTCGTGCATTAGCCTTGCCGCGACTGACCGTGCCTTGCCTTGCGTTACCCTTTCCTTGCCTTGCCGTGCATTGCCTAGCTTGCGTTGTCGTGCATTAGCCTTGCCTTGCCTGACGGTGCCTTGCCTTGCGTTACCCTTTCCTTGCCTTGCCGTGCATTGCCTAGCTTGCGTTGTCGTGCATTAGCCTTGCCTTGCCTGACGGTGCCTTGCCTTGCGTTACCCTTTCCTTGCCTTGCCGTGCATTGCCTAGCTTGCGTTGTCGTGCCTTAGCCTTGTTTCCCCTTTCCGTGCCGTTCCTTCCCTTACCCTTGCCTTGCCTTGCTTTCCCTTGCATTCCTTGCCTTGCGTTACCCTTTCCTTGCCTTGCCGTGCATTGCCTAGCCGTGCGTTGTCGTGCCTTAGCCTTGTTTCACTTTGCCGTAGCCTTGCTTGCGTTGCCTTGCTTTGCCTTGCCTTCCTTGCCTTCCGTTACTCTTTGCTTGCCTTCCGTGCATTGCGTAGCCTTGCGTTGTCGTGCCGTAGCCTTTTTTTGACCTTGCCATAGCCTTGCTTGCGTTACCTTGCTTTGCCTTGCATTCCTTGCCTTGCGTTACCCTTTCCTTGCCTTGCCGTGCATTGCCTAGCTTGCGTTGTCGTGCCTTAGCCTTTTTTCCCCTTGCCGTGCCGTGCCTTTTGTTACACTTGCCTTGCCTTGCTTTGCCTTGCCTTCCATTCCTTCCGTTACTCGTTCCTTGCCTAGCCGTGCACTGCCTAGCCTTGCGTTGTCGTGCATTAGCGTTGCCTTGCCTGACCGTGCCTTGCCTTGCGTTACCCTTTCCTTGCCTTGCCGTGCTTTGCCTAGCTTGCGCTGTCGTGCCTTAGCCTTGTTTCCCCTTTCCGTGCCGTTCCTTCCCTTACTCTTAACTTGCCTTGCTTTCCCTTGCCTTCCTTGCCTTCCGTTACTCTTTGCTTACCTTCCGTGCATTGCCTAGCCGTGCGTTGTCGTGCATCAGCCTTGCCTTGCCTCACCGTGCCTTGCCTTGCGTTACCCTTTCCTTGCCTTGCCGTGCATTGCCTACCTTGCGTTGTCGTGCCTTACCCTTGTTTCCCCTTGCCGTGATGTGCCTTTTGTTACACTTGCCTTGCCTGGCTTTGCCTTGCCTTCCTTTCCTTCTGTTACTCTTTCCTTGCCTAGCCGTGCACTGCCTAGCTTTGCGTTGTCGTGCATTAGCCTTGCCTCGACTGACCGTGCCTTGCCTTGCGTTAGCCTTTCCTTGCCTTGCCGTGCATTGCCTAGCTTGCGTTGTCGTGCCTTAGCCTTGTTTCCCCTTTCCGTGCCGTTCCTTCCCTTACCCTTGCCTTGCCTTGCTTTCCCTTGCATTCCTTGCCTTCCGTTACTCTTTCCTTGCCTTCCCGTGCATTGCCTAGCCGTGCGTTGTCGTGCCTTAGCCTTCTTTCAACTTGCCGTAGCCTTGCTTGCGTTGCCTGGCTTTGCCTTGCCTTCCTTGCTTTCCGTTACTCTTTGCTTGCCTTCCGTGCATTGCGTAGCCTTGCGTTGTCGTGCCGTAGCCTTTTTTTGACCTTGCCATAGCCTTGCTTGCGTTACCTTGCTTTGCCTTGCATTCCTCGCCTTGCGTTACCCTTTCCTTGCCTTGCCGTGCATTGCCTAGCTTGCGTTGTCATGCCTTAGCCCTGTTTCCCCTTGCCGTGCCGTTCCTTCCCTTACTCTTAACTTGCCTTGCTTTCCCTTGCCTTCCTTGCCTTCCGTTACTCTTTGCTTACCTTCCGTGCATTGCCTAGCCGTGCGTTGTCGTGCATCAGCCTTGCCTTGCCTCACCGTGCATTGCCTTGCGTTACCCTTTCCTTGCCTTGCCGTGCTTTGCCTAGCCTTGCGTTGTCGTGCCTTAGCCTTGTTTCCCCTTGCCGTGCCGTTCCTTCCGTTACTCTTGCCTTGCCTTGCTTTCCCTTGCATTCCTTGCCATCCGTTACTCTTTCCTTGCCTTGCCGTGCATTGCCTAGCCTTGCGTTGTCGTGCATTAGCCTTGCCTTGCCTGACCGTGCCTTGCCTTGCGTTACCCTTTCCTTGCCTTGCCGTGCATTGCCTAGCTTTCGTTGTCATGCCTTAGCCCTGTTTCCCCTTGCCGTGCCGTTCCTTCCCTTACCCTTAACTTGCCTTGCTTTCCCTTGCCTTCCTTGCCTTCCGTTACTCTTTGCTTACCTTCCGTGCATTGCCAAGCCTTGCGTTGTCGTGCCTTAGCCTTGCCTCGCCTGACAGAGCCTTGCCTTGCGTTACCCTTTCCTTGCCTTGCCGTGCTTTGCCTAGCCTTGCGTTGTCGTGCCTTACCCTTGTTTCCCCTTGCCGTGACGTGCCTTTAGTTACACTTGCCTTGCCTTGCTTTGCCTTGCCTTCCTTTCCTTCTGTTACTCTTTCCTTGCCTAGCCGTGCACTGCCTAGCCTTGCGTTGTCGTGCATTAGCCTTGCCTCGACTGACCGTGCCTTGCCTTGCGTTACCCTTTCCTTGCCTTGCCGTGCATTGCCTAGCTTGCGTTGTCGTGCATTAGCCTTGCCTTGCCTGACCGTGCCTTGCCTTGCGTTACCCTTTCCTTGCCTTGCCGTGCTTTGCCTAGCTTGCGTTGTCGTGCCTTAGCCTTGTTTCCCCTTTCCGTGCCGTTCCTTCCCTTACTCTTAACTTGCCTTGCTTTCCCTTGCCTTCCTTGCCTTCCGTTACTCTTTGCTTACCTTTCGTGCATTGCCTAGCCTTGCGTTGTAGTGCATTAGCCTTGCCTTGCCTGACCGTGCCTTGCCTTGCGTTACCCTTTCCTTGCCTTGCCGTGCATTGCCTAGCTTGCGTTGTCATGCCTTAGCCCTGTTTCCCCTTGCCGTGCCGTTCCTTCCCTTACCCTTAACTTGCCTTGCTTTCCCTTGCCTTCCTTGCCTTCCGTTACTCTTTGCTTACCTTCCGTGCATTGCCTAGCCTTGCGTTGTCGTGCATTAGCGTTGCCTCGCCTGACAGTGCCTTGTCTTGCGTTACCCTTTCCTTGCCTTGCCGTGCATTACCTAGCCGTGCGTTGTCGTGCATTAGCCTTGCCTTGCCTCACCGTGCCTTGCCTTGCGTTACCCTTTCCTTGCCTTGCCGTGCATTGCCTAGCTTGCGTTGTCGTGCCTTAGCCTTGTTTCCCCTTGCCGTGCCGTGCCTTTTGTTTCACTTGCCTTGCATTGCTTTGCCTTGCCTTCCTTTCCTTCTGTTACTCTTTCCTTGCCTAGCCGTGCACTGCCTAGCTTTGCGTTGTCGTGCATTAGCCTTGCCTCGACTGACCGTGCCTTGCCTTGCGTTACCCTTTCCTTGCCTTGCCGTGCATTGCCTAGCTTGCGTTGTCGTGCCTTAGCCTTGTTTCCCCTTTCCGTGCCGTTCCTTCCCTTACCCTTGCCTTGCCTTGCTTTCCCTTGCATTCCTTGCCTTCCGTTACTCTTTCCTTGCCTTCCCGTGCATTGCCTAGCCGTGCGTTGTCGTGCCTTAGCCTTGTTTCACCTTGCCGTAGCCTTGCTTGCGTTGCCTTGCTTTGCCTTGCCTTCCTTGCCTTCCGTTACTCTTTGCTTGCCTTCCGTGCATTGCGTAGCCTTGCGTTGTCGTGCCGTAGCCTTTTTTTGACCTTGCTATAGCCTTGCTTGCGTTACCTTGCTTTGCCTTGCATTCCTTGCCTTGCGTTACCCTTTCCTTGCCTTGCCGTGCATTGCCTAGCTTGCGTTGTCGTGCCTTAGCCTTTTTTCCCCTTGCCGTGCCGTGCCTTTTGTTACACTTGCCTTGCCTTGCTTTGCCTTGCCTTCCATTCCTTCCGTTACTCGTTCCTTGCCTAGCCGTGCACTGCCTAGCCTTGCGTTGTCGTGCATTAGCGTTGCCTTGCCTGACCGTGCCTTGCCTTGCGTTACCCTTTCCTTGCCTTGCCGTGCTTTGCCTAGCTTGCGCTGTCGTGCCTTAGCCTTGTTTCCCCTTTCCGTGCCGTTTCTTCCCTTACTCTTAACTTGCCTTGCTTTCCCTTGCCTTCCTTGCCTTCCGTTACTCTTTGCTTACCTTCCGTGCATTGCCTAGCCGTGCGTTGTCGTGCATCAGCCTTGCCTTGCCTCACCGTGCATTGCCTTGCGTTACCCTTTCCTTGCCTTGCCGTGCTTTGCCTAGCCTTGCGTTGTCGTGCCTTAGCCTTGTTTCCCCTTGCCGTGCCGTTCCTTCCGTTACTCTTGCCTTGCCTTGCTTTCCCTTGCATTCCTTACATTCCGTTACTCTTTCCTTGCCTTGCCGTGCATTGCCTAGCCTTCCGTTGTCGTGCATTAGCCTTGCATTTCCTGACCGTGCCTTGCCTTGCGTTACCCTTTCCTTGCCTTGCCGTGCATTGCCTACCTTGCGTTGTCGTGCCTTACCCTTGTTTCGCCTTGCCGTGCCGTGCCTTTTGTTACACTTGCCTTGCCTTGCTTTGCCTTGCCTTCCTTTCCTTCTGTTACTCTTTCCTTGCCTAGCCGTGCACTGCCTAGCCTTGCGTTGTCGTGCATTAGCCTTGCCTCGACTGACCGTGCCTTGCCTTGCGTTACCCTTTCCTTGCCTTGCCGTGCATTGCCTAGCCTTGCGTTGTCGTGTATTAGCCTTGCCTCGCCTGACAGTGCCTTGCCTTGCGTTACCCTTTCCTTGCCTTGCCGTGCATTGCCTAGCCGTGCGTTGTCGTGCATTAGCCTTGCCTTGCCTCACCGTGCCTTGCCTTGCGTTACCCTTTCCTTGCCTTGCCGTGCATTGCCTAGCTTGCGTTGTCGTGCCTTACCCTTGTTTCCCCTTGCCGTGCCGTGCCTTTTGTTTCAGTTGCCTTGCTTTGCTTTGCCTTGCCTTCCTTTCCTTCTGTTACTCTTTCCTTGCCTAGCCTTGCACTGCCAAGCCTTGCGTCGTCGTGCATTAGCCTTGCCTCGACTGACCGTGCCTTGCCTTGCGTTACCCTTTCCTTGCCTTCCCGTGCATTGCCTAGCCGTGCGTTGTCGTGCCTTAGCCTTGTTTCACTTTGCCGTAGCCTTGCTTGCGTTGCCTTGCTTTGCCTTGCCTTCCTTGCCTTCCGTTACTCTTTGCTTGCCTTCCGTGCATTGCGTAGCCTTGCGTTGTCGTGCCGTAGCCTTTTTTTGACCTTGCCATAGCCTTGCTTGCGTTACCTTGCTTTGCCTTGCATTCCTTGCCTTGCGTTACCCTTTCCTTGCCTTGCCGTGCATTGCCTAGCTTGCGTTGTCGTGCCTTAGCCTTTTTTCCCCTTGCCGTGCCGTGCCTTTTGTTACACTTGCCTTGCCTTGCTTTGCCTTGCCTTCCATTCCTTCCGTTACTCGTTCCTTGCCTAGCCGTGCACTGCCTAGCCTTGCGTTGTCGTGCATTAGCGTTGCCTTGCCTGACCGTGCCTTGCCTTGCGTTACCCTTTCCTTGCCTTGCCGTGCTTTGCCTAGCTTGCGCTGTCGTGCCTTAGCCTTGTTTCCCCTTTCCGTGCCGTTCCTTCCCTTACTCTTAACTTGCCTTGCTTTCCCTTGCCTTCCTTGCCTTCCGTTACTCTTTGCTTACCTTCCGTGCATTGCCTAGCCGTGCGTTGTCGTGCATCAGCCTTGCCTTGCCTCACCGTGCCTTGCCTTGCGTTACCCTTTCCTTGCCTTGCCGTGCATTGCCTACCTTGCGTTGTCGTGCCTTACACTTGTTTCCCCTTGCCGTGATGTGCCTTTTGTTACACTTGCCTTGCCTGGCTTTGCCTTGCCTTCCTTTCCTTCTGTTACTCTTTCCTTGCCTAGCCGTTCACTGCCTAGCTTTGCGTTGTCGTGCATTAGCCTTGCCTCGACTGACCGTGCCTTGCCTTGCGTTACCCTTTCCTTGCCTTGCCGTGCATTGCCTAGCTTGCGTTGTCGTGCCTTAGCCTTGTTTCCCCTTTCCGTGCCGTTCCTTCCCTTACCCTTGCCTTGCCTTGCTTTCCCTTGCATTCCTTGCCTTCCGTTACTCTTTCCTTGCCTTCCCGTGCATTGCCTAGCCGTGCGTTGTCGTGCCTTAGCCTTGTTTCACCTTGCCGTAGCCTTGCTTGCGTTGCCTTGCTTTGCCTTGCCTTCCTTGCCTTCCGTTACTCTTTGCTTGCCTTCCGTGCATTGCGTAGCCTTGCGTTGTCGTGCCGTAGCCTTTTTTTGACCTTGCCATAGCCTTGCTTGCGTTACCTTGCTTTGCCTTGCATTCCTTGCCTTGCGTTACCCTTTCCTTGCCTTGCCGTGCATTGCCTAGCTTGCGTTGTCGTGCCTTAGCCTTGTTTCCCCTTGCCGTGCCGTGCCTTTTGTTACACTTGCCTTGCCTTGCTTTGCCTTGCCTTCCATTCCTTCCGTTACTCGTTCCTTGCCTAGCCGTGCACTGCCTAGCCGTGCGTTGTCGTGCATCAGCCTTGCCTTGCCTGACCGTGCCTTGCCTTGCGTTACCCTTTCCTTGCCTTGCCGTGCATTGCCTAGCTTGCGTTGTCATGCCTTAGCCCTGTTTCCCCTTGCCGTGCCGTTCCTTCCCTTACCCTTAACTTGCCTTGCTTTCCCTTGCCTTCCTTGCCTTCCGTTACTCTTTGCTTACCTTCCGTGCATTGCCTAGCCTTGCGTTGTCGTGCCTTAGCCTTGCCTCGCCTGACAGAGCCTTGCCTTGCGTTACCCTTTCCTTGCCTTGCCGTGCTTTGCCTAGCCTTGCGTTGTCGTGCCTTACCCTTGTTTCCCCTTGCCGTGACGTGCCTTTAGTTACACTTGCCTTGCCTTGCTTTGCCTTGCCTTCCTTTCCTTCTGTTACTCTTTCCTTGCCTAGCCGTGCACTGCCTAGCCTTGCGTTGTCGTGCATTAGCCTTGCCTCGACTGACCGTGCCTTGCCTTGCGTTACCCTTTCCTTGCCTTGCCGTGCATTGCCTAGCTTGCGTTGTCGTGCATTAGCCTTGCCTTGCCTGACCGTGCCTTGCCTTGCGTTACCCTTTCCTTGCCTTGCCGTGCTTTGCCTAGCTTGCGTTGTCGTGCCTTAGCCTTGTTTCCCCTTTCCGTGCCGTTCCTTCCCTTACTCTTAACTTGCCTTGCTTTCCCTTGCCTTCCTTGCCTTCCGTTACTCTTTGCTTACCTTTCGTGCATTGCCTAGCTTGCGTTGTCGTGCATTAGCCTTGCCTTGCCTGACCGTGCCTTGCCTTGCGTTACCCTTTCCTTGCCTTGCCGTGCTTTGCCTAGCTTGCGTTGTCGTGCCTTAGCCTTGTTTCCCCTTTCCGTGCCGTTCCTTCCCTTACTCTTAACTTGCCTTGCTTTCCCTTGCCTTCCTTGCCTTCCGTTACTCTTTGCTTACCTTTCGTGCATTGCCTAGCCTTGCGTTGTAGTGCATTAGCCTTGCCTTGCCTGACCGTGCCTTGCCTTGCGTTACCCTTTCCTTGCCTTGCCGTGCATTGCCTAGCTTGCGTTGTCATGCCTTAGCCCTGTTTCCCCTTGCCGTGCCGTTCCTTCCCTTACCCTTAACTTGCCTTGCTTTCCCTTGCCTTCCTTGCCTTCCGTTACTCTTTGCTTACCTTCCGTGCATTGCCTAGCCTTGCGTTGTCGTGCATTAGCGTTGCCTCGCCTGACAGTGCCTTGTCTTGCGTTACCCTTTCCTTGCCTTGCCGTGCATTACCTAGCCGTGCGTTGTCGTGCATTAGCCTTGCCTTGCCTCACCGTGCCTTGCCTTGCGTTACCCTTTCCTTGCCTTGCCGTGCATTGCCTAGCTTGCGTTGTCGTGCCTTAGCCTTGTTTCCCCTTGCCGTGCCGTGCCTTTTGTTTCACTTGCCTTGCATTGCTTTGCCTTGCCTTCCTTTCCTTCTGTTACTCTTTCCTTGCCTAGCCGTGCACTGCCTAGCTTTGCGTTGTCGTGCATTAGCCTTGCCTCGACTGACCGTGCCTTGCCTTGCGTTACCCTTTCCTTGCCTTGCCGTGCATTGCCTAGCTTGCGTTGTCGTGCCTTAGCCTTGTTTCCCCTTTCCGTGTCGTTCCTTCCCTTACCCTTGCCTTGCCTTGCTTTCCCTTGCATTCCTTGCCTTCCGTTACTCTTTCCTTGCCTTCCCGTGCATTGCCTAGCCGTGCGTTGTCGTGCCTTAGCCTTGTTTCACCTTGCCGTAGCCTTGCTTGCGTTGCCTTGCTTTGCCTTGCCTTCCTTGCCTTCCGTTACTCTTTGCTTGCCTTCCGTGCATTGCGTAGCCTTGCGTTGTCGTGCCGTAGCCTTTTTTTGACCTTGCTATAGCCTTGCTTGCGTTACCTTGCTTTGCCTTGCATTCCTTGCCTTGCGTTACCCTTTCCTTGCCTTGCCGTGCATTGCCTAGCTTGCGTTGTCGTGCCTTAGCCTTTTTTCCCCTTGCCGTGCCGTGCCTTTTGTTACACTTGCCTTGCCTTGCTTTGCCTTGCCTTCCATTCCTTCCGTTACTCGTTCCTTGCCTAGCCGTGCACTGCCTAGCCTTGCGTTGTCGTGCATTAGCGTTGCCTTGCCTGACCGTGCCTTGCCTTGCGTTACCCTTTCCTTGCCTTGCCGTGCTTTGCCTAGCTTGCGCTGTCGTGCCTTAGCCTTGTTTCCCCTTTCCGTGCCGTTTCTTCCCTTACTCTTAACTTGCCTTGCTTTCCCTTGCCTTCCTTGCCTTCCGTTACTCTTTGCTTACCTTCCGTGCATTGCCTAGCCGTGCGTTGTCGTGCATCAGCCTTGCCTTGCCTCACCGTGCATTGCCTTGCGTTACCCTTTCCTTGCCTTGCCGTGCTTTGCCTAGCCTTGCGTTGTCGTGCCTTAGCCTTGTTTCCCCTTGCCGTGCCGTTCCTTCCGTTACTCTTGCGTTGCCTTGCTTTCCCTTGCATTCCTTACATTCCGTTACTCTTTCCTTGCCTTGCCGTGCATTGCCTAGCCTTCCGTTGTCGTGCATTAGCCTTGCATTTCCTGACCGTGCCTTGCCTTGCGTTACCCTTTCCTTGCCTTGCCGTGCAATGCCTAGCTTGCGTTGTCGTGCCTTAGCCTTGTTTCCCCTTGCCGTGCCGTTCCTTCCCTTACCCTTAACTTGCCTTGCTTTCCTTGCCTTCCTTGCCTTCCGTTACTCTTTGCTTACCTTGCGTGCATTGCCTAGCCTTGCGTTGTCGTGCCTTAGCCTTGCCTCGCCTGACAGAGCCTTGCCTTGCGTTACTCTTTCCTTGCCTGGCCGTGCATTGCCTAGACGTGCGTTGCCGTGCCTTAGCCTTGTTTCCCGTTGCCGTGCCGTTACTTCCGTTACCCCTGCCTTGCCTTGCTTTCCCTTGCCTTCCTTGCCTTCCGTTACTCTTTGCTTGCCTTCCCCGCATTGCCTAGCCTTGCGTTGTCGTGCCTTAGCCTGGCCTCGCCTGACCGTGACTTCCCTTGCGTTACCCTTTCCTTGCCTTGCCGTGCATTGCCTACCTTGCGTTGTCGTGCCTTACCCTTGTTTCGCCTTGCCGTGCCGTGCCTTTTGTTACACTTGCCTTGCCTTTCTTTGCCTTGCCTTCCTTTCCTTCTGTTACTCTTTCCTTGCCTAGCCGTGCACTGCCTAGCCTTGCGTTGTCGTGCATTAGCCTTGCCTCGACTGACCGTGCCTTGCCTTGCGTTACCCTTTCCTTGCCTTGCCGTGCATTGCCTAGCCTTGCGTTGTCGTGTATTAGCCTTGCCTCGCCTGACAGTGCCTTGCCTTGCGTTACCCTTTCCTTGCCTTGCCGTGCATTGCCTAGCCGTGCGTTGTCGTGCATTAGCCTTGCCTTGCCTCACCGTGCCTTGCCTTGCGTTACCCTTTCCTTGCCTTGCCGTGCATTGCATAGCTTGCGTTGTCGTGCCTTACCCTTGTTTCCCCTTGCCGTGCCGTGCCTTTTGTTTCAGTTGCCTTGCTTTGCTTTGCCTTGCCTTCCTTTCCTTCTGTTACTCTTTCCTTGCCTAGCCTTGCACTGCCAAGCCTTGCGTCGTCGTGCATTAGCCTTGCCTCGACTGACCGTGCCTTGCCTTGCGTTACCCTTTCCTTGCCTTGCCGTGCATTGCCTAGCCTTGCGTTGTCGTGTATTAGCCTTGCCTCGCCTGACAGTGCCTTGCCTTGCGTTACCCTTTCCTTGCCTTGCCGTGCTTTGCCTAGCTTGCGCTGTCGTGCCTTAGCCTTGTTTCCCCTTTCCGTGCCGTTCCTTCCCTTACTCTTAACTTGCCTTGCTTTCCCTTGCCTTCCTTGCCTTCCGTTACTCGTTGCTTACCTTCCGTGCATTGCCTAGCCGTGCGTTGTCGTGCATCAGCCTTGCCTTGCCTCACCGTGCCTTGCATTGCGTTACCCTTTCCTTGCCTTGCCGTGCATTGCCTACCTTGCGTTGTCGTGCCTTGCACTTGTTTCCCCTTGCCGTGATGTGCCTTTTGTTACACTTGCCTTGCCTGGCTTTGCCTTGCCTTCCTTTCCTTCTGTTACTCTTTCCTTGCCTAGCCGTTCACTGCCTAGCTTTGCGTTGTCGTGCATTAGCCTTGCCTCGACTGACCGTGCCTTGCCTTGCGTTACCCTTTCCTTGCCTTGCCGTGCATTGCCTAGCTTGCGTTGTCGTGCCTTAGCCTTGTTTCCCCTTTCCGTGCCATTCCTTCCCTTACCCTTGCCTTGCCTTGCTTTCCCTTGCATTCCTTGCCATCCGTTACTCTTTCCTTGCCTTCCCGTGCATTGCCTAGCCGTGCGTTGTCGTTCCTTAGCCTTGTTTCACCTTGCCGTAGCCTTGCTTGCGTTGCCTTGCTTTGCCTTGCCTTCCTTGCCTTCCGTTACTCTTTGCTTGCCTTCCGTGCATTGCGTAGCCTTGCGTTGTCGTGCCGTAGCCTTTTTTTGACCTTGCCATAGCCTTGCTTGCGTTACCTTGCTTTGCCTTGCATTCCTTGCCTTGCGTTACCCTTTCCTTGCCTTGCCGTGCATTGCCTAGCTTGCGTTGTCGTGCCTTAGCCTTTTTTCCCCTTGCCGTGCCGTGCCTTTTGTTACACTTGCCTTGCCTTGCTTTGCCTTGCCTTCCATTCCTTCCGTTACTCGTTCCTTGCCTAGCCGTGCACTGCCTAGCCTTGCGTTGTCGTGCATTAGCGTTGCCTTGCCTGACCGTGCCTTGCCTTGCGTTACCCTTTCCTTGCCTTGCCGTGCTTTGCCTAGCTTGCGCTGTCGTGCCTTAGCCTTGTTTCCCCTTTCCGTGCCGTTCCTTCCCTTACTCTTAACTTGCCTTGCTTTCCCTTGCCTTCCTTGCCTTCCGTTACTCTTTGCTTACCTTCCGTGCATTGCCTAGCCGTGCGTTGTCGTGCATCAGCCTTGCCTTGCCTCACCGTGCCTTGCCTTGCGTTACCCTTTCCTTGCCTTGCCGTGCATTGCCTACCTTGCGTTGTCGTGCCTTACACTTGTTTCCCCTTGCCGTGATGTGCCTTTTGTTACACTTGCCTTGCCTGGCTTTGCCTTGCCTTCCTTTCCTTCTGTTACTCTTTCCTTGCCTAGCCGTTCACTGCCTAGCTTTGCGTTGTCGTGCATTAGCCTTGCCTCGACTGACCGTGCCTTGCCTTGCGTTACCCTTTCCTTGCCTTGCCGTGCATTGCCTAGCTTGCGTTGTCGTGCCTTAGCCTTGTTTCCCCTTTCCGTGCCGTTCCTTCCCTTACCCTTGCCTTGCCTTGCTTTCCCTTGCATTCCTTGCCTTCCGTTACTCTTTCCTTGCCTTCCCGTGCATTGCCTAGCCGTGCGTTGTCGTGCCTTAGCCTTGTTTCACCTTGCCGTAGCCTTGCTTGCGTTGCCTTGCTTTGCCTTGCCTTCCTTGCCTTCCGTTACTCTTTGCTTGCCTTCCGTGCATTGCGTAGCCTTGCGTTGTCGTGCCGTAGCCTTTTTTTGACCTTGCCATAGCCTTGCTTGCGTTACCTTGCTTTGCCTTGCATTCCTTGCCTTGCGTTACCCTTTCCTTGCCTTGCCGTGCATTGCCTAGCTTGCGTTGTCGTGCCTTAGCCTTTTTTCCCCTTGCCGTGCCGTGCCTTTTGTTACACTTGCCTTGCCTTGCTTTGCCTTGCCTTCCATTCCTTCCGTTACTCGTTCCTTGCCTAGCCGTGCACTGCCTAGCCGTGCGTTGTCGTGCATCAGCCTTGCCTTGCCTCACCGTGCATTGCCTTGCGTTACCCTTTCCTTGCCTTGCCGTGCTTTGCCTAGCCTTGCGTTGTCGTGCCTTAGCCTTGTTTCCCCTTGCCGTGCCGTTCCTTCCGTTACTCTTGCCTTGCCTTGCTTTCCCTTGCATTCCTTGCCATCCGTTACTCTTTCCTTGCCTTCCCGTGCATTGCCTAGCCTTGCGTTGTCGTGCATTAGCCTTGCCTTGCCTGACCGTGCCTTGCCTTGCGTTACCCTTTCCTTGCCTTGCCGTGCATTGCCTAGCTTGCGTTGTCATGCCTTAGCCCTGTTTCCCCTTGCCGTGCCGTTCCTTCCCTTACCCTTAACTTGCCTTGCTTTCCCTTGCCTTCCTTGCCTTCCGTTACTCTTTGCTTACCTTCCGTGCATTGCCTAGCCTTGCGTTGTCGTGCCTTAGCCTTGCCTCGCCTGACAGAGCCTTGCCTTGCGTTACCCTTTCCTTGCCTTGCCGTGCTTTGCCTAGCCTTGCGTTGTCGTGCCTTACCCTTGTTTCCCCTTGCCGTGACGTGCCTTTAGTTACACTTGCCTTGCCTTGCTTTGCCTTGCCTTCCTTTCCTTCTGTTACTCTTTCCTTGCCTTGCCGTGCATTGCCTAGCTTGCGTTGTCGTGCATTAGCCTTGCCTTGCCTGACCGTGCCTTGCCTTGCGTTACCCTTTCCTTGCCTTGCCGTGCTTTGCCTAGCTTGCGTTGTCGTGCCTTAGCCTTGTTTCCCCTTTCCGTGCCGTTCCTTCCCTTACTCTTAACTTGCCTTGCTTTCCCTTGCCTTCCTTGCCTTCCGTTACTCTTTGCTTACCTTTCGTGCATTGCCTAGCTTGCGTTGTCGTG
Organism: Macrotis lagotis; assembly: GCF_037893015.1. Lineage (NCBI taxonomy): Eukaryota > Metazoa > Chordata > Mammalia > Peramelemorphia > Peramelidae > Macrotis > Macrotis lagotis. The sequence goes on from NW_027421928.1 coordinate 173,712, forward strand.
CATTAGCCTTGCCTTGCCTGACCGTGCCTTGCCTTGCGTTACCCTTTCCTTGCCTTGCCGTGCTTTGCCTAGCTTGCGTTGTCGTGCCTTAGCCTTGTTTCCCCTTTCCGTGCCGTTCCTTCCCTTACTCTTAACTTGCCTTGCTTTCCCTTGCCTTCCTTGCCTTCCGTTACTCTTTGCTTACCTTTCGTGCATTGCCTAGCCTTGCGTTGTAGTGCATTAGCCTTGCCTTGCCTGACCGTGCCTTGCCTTGCGTTACCCTTTCCTTGCCTTGCCGTGCATTGCCTAGCTTGCGTTGTCATGCCTTAGCCCTGTTTCCCCTTGCCGTGCCGTTCCTTCCCTTACCCTTAACTTGCCTTGCTTTCCCTTGCCTTCCTTGCCTTCCGTTACTCTTTGCTTACCTTCCGTGCATTGCCTAGCCTTGCGTTGTCGTGCATTAGCCTTGCCTCGACTGACCGTGCCTTGCCTTGCGTTACCCTTTCCTTGCCTTGCCGTGCATTGCCTAGCCTTGCGTTGTCGTGTATTAGCCTTGCGTCGCCTGACAGTGCCTTGCCTTGCGTTACCCTTTCCTTGCCTTGCCGTGCATTGCCTAGCCGTGCGTTGTCGTGCATTAGCCTTGCCTTGCCTCACCGTGCCTTGCCTTGCGTTACCCTTTCCTTGCCTTGCCGTGCATTGCCTAGCTTGCGTTGTCGTGCCTTACCCTTGTTTCCCCTTGCCGTGCCGTGCCTTTTGTTTCAGTTGCCTTGCTTTGCTTTGCCTTGCCTTCCTTTCCTTCTGTTACTCTTTCCTTGCCTAGCCTTGCACTGCCAAGCCTTGCGTCGTCGTGCATTAGCCTTGCCTCGACTGACCGTGCCTTGCCTTGCGTTACCCTTTCCTTGCCTTCCCGTGCATTGCCTAGCCGTGCGTTGTCGTGCCTTAGCCTTGTTTCACTTTGCCGTAGCCTTTCTTGCGTTGCCTTGCTTTGCCTTGCCTTCCTTGCCTTCCGTTACTCTTTGCTTGCCTTCCGTGCATTGCGTAGCCTTGCGTTGTCGTGCCGTAGCCTTTTTTTGACCTTGCCATAGCCTTGCTTGCGTTACCTTGCTTTGCCTTGCATTCCTTGCCTTGCGTTACCCTTTCCTTGCCTTGCCGTGCATTGCCTAGCTTGCGTTGTCGTGCCTTAGCCTTTTTTCCCCTTTCCGTGCCGTGCCTTTTGTTACACTTGCCTTGCCTTGCTTTGCCTTGCCTTCCATTCCTTCCGTTACTCGTTCCTTGCCTAGCCGTGCACTGCCTAGCCTTGCGTTGTCGTGCATTAGCGTTGCCTTGCCTGACCGTGCCTTGCCTTGCGTTACCCTTTCCTTGCCTTGCCGTGCTTTGCCTAGCTTGCGCTGTCGTGCCTTAGCCTTGTTTCCCCTTTCCGTGCCGTTCCTTCCCTTACTCTTAACTTGCCTTGCTTTCCCTTGCCTTCCTTGCCTTCCGTTACTCGTTGCTTACCTTCCGTGCATTGCCTAGCCGTGCGTTGTCGTGCATCAGCCTTGCCTTGCCTCACCGTGCCTTGCATTGCGTTACCCTTTCCTTGCCTTGCCGTGCATTGCCTACCTTGCGTTGTCGTGCCTTGCACTTGTTTCCCCTTGCCGTGATGTGCCTTTTGTTACACTTGCCTTGCCTGGCTTTGCCTTGCCTTCCTTTCCTTCTGTTACTCTTTCCTTGCCTAGCCGTTCACTGCCTAGCTTTGCGTTGTCGTGCATTAGCCTTGCCTCGACTGACCGTGCCTTGCCTTGCGTTACCCTTTCCTTGCCTTGCCGTGCATTGCCTAGCTTGCGTTGTCGTGCCTTAGCCTTGTTTCCCCTTTCCGTGCCATTCCTTCCCTTACCCTTGCCTTGCCTTGCTTTCCCTTGCATTCCTTGCCATCCGTTACTCTTTCCTTGCCTTCCCGTGCATTGCCTAGCCGTGCGTTGTCGTGCCTTAGCCTTGTTTCACCTTGCCGTAGCCTTGCTTGCGTTGCCTTGCTTTGCCTTGCCTTCCTTGCCTTCCGTTACTCTTTGCTTGCCTTCCGTGCATTGCGTAGCCTTGCGTTGTCGTGCCGTAGCCTTTTTTTGACCTTGCCATAGCCTTGCTTGCGTTACCTTGCTTTGCCTTGCATTCCTTGCCTTGCGTTACCCTTTCCTTGCCTTGCCGTGCATTGCCTAGCTTGCGTTGTCGTGCCTTAGCCTTTTTTCCCCTTGCCGTGCCGTGCCTTTTGTTACACTTGCCTTGCCTTGCTTTGCCTTGCCTTCCATTCCTTCCGTTACTCGTTCCTTGCCTAGCCGTGCACTGCCTAGCCTTGCGTTGTCGTGCATTAGCGTTGCCTTGCCTGACCGTGCCTTGCCTTGCGTTACCCTTTCCTTGCCTTGCCGTGCTTTGCCTAGCTTGCGCTGTCGTGCCTTAGCCTTGTTTCCCCTTTCCGTGCCGTTCCTTCCCTTACTCTTAACTTGCCTTGCTTTCCCTTGCCTTCCTTGCCTTCCGTTACTCTTTGCTTACCTTCCGTGCATTGCCTAGCCGTGCGTTGTCGTGCATCAGCCTTGCCTTGCCTCACCGTGCATTGCCTTGCGTTACCCTTTCCTTGCCTTGCCGTGCATTGCCTACCTTGCGTTGTCGTGCCTTACACTTGTTTCCCCTTGCCGTGATGTGCCTTTTGTTACACTTGCCTTGCCTGGCTTTGCCTTGCCTTCCTTTCCTTCTGTTACTCTTTCCTTGCCTAGCCGTTCACTGCCTAGCTTTGCGTTGTCGTGCATTAGCCTTGCCTCGACTGACCGTGCCTTGCCTTGCGTTACCCTTTCCTTGCCTTGCCGTGCATTGCCTAGCTTGCGTTGTCGTGCCTTAGCCTTGTTTCCCCTTTCCGTGCCGTTCCTTCCCTTACCCTTGCCTTGCCTTGCTTTCCCTTGCATTCCTTGCCTTCCGTTACTCTTTCCTTGCCTTCCCGTGCATTGCCTAGCCGTGCGTTGTCGTGCCTTAGCCTTGTTTCACCTTGCCGTAGCCTTGCTTGCGTTGCCTTGCTTTGCCTTGCCTTCCTTGCCTTCCGTTACTCTTTGCTTGCCTTCCGTGCATTGCGTAGCCTTGCGTTGTCGTGCCGTAGCCTTTTTTTGACCTTGCCATAGCCTTGCTTGCGTTACCTTGCTTTGCCTTGCATTCCTTGCCTTGCGTTACCCTTTCCTTGCCTTGCCGTGCATTGCCTAGCTTGCGTTGTCGTGCCTTAGCCTTTTTTCCCCTTGCCGTGCCGTGCCTTTTGTTACACTTGCCTTGCCTTGCTTTGCCTTGCCTTCCATTCCTTCCGTTACTCGTTCCTTGCCTAGCCGTGCACTGCCTAGCCGTGCGTTGTCGTGCATCAGCCTTGCCTTGCCTCACCGTGCATTGCCTTGCGTTACCCTTTCCTTGCCTTGCCGTGCTTTGCCTAGCCTTGCGTTGTCGTGCCTTAGCCTTGTTTCCCCTTGCCGTGCCGTTCCTTCCGTTACTCTTGCCTTGCCTTGCTTTCCCTTGCATTCCTTGCCATCCGTTACTCTTTCCTTGCCTTCCCGTGCATTGCCTAGCCTTGCGTTGTCGTGCATTAGCCTTGCCTTGCCTGACCGTGCCTTGCCTTGCGTTACCCTTTCCTTGCCTTGCCGTGCATTGCCTAGCTTGCGTTGTCATGCCTTAGCCCTGTTTCCCCTTGCCGTGCCGTTCCTTCCCTTACCCTTAACTTGCCTTGCTTTCCCTTGCCTTCCTTGCCTTCCGTTACTCTTTGCTTACCTTCCGTGCATTGCCTAGCCTTGCGTTGTCGTGCCTTAGCCTTGCCTCGCCTGACAGAGCCTTGCCTTGCGTTACCCTTTCCTTGCCTTGCCGTGCTTTGCCTAGCCTTGCGTTGTCGTGCCTTACCCTTGTTTCCCCTTGCCGTGACGTGCCTTTAGTTACACTTGCCTTGCCTTGCTTTGCCTTGCCTTCCTTTCCTTCTGTTACTCTTTCCTTGCCTTGCCGTGCATTGCCTAGCTTGCGTTGTCGTGCATTAGCCTTGCCTTGCCTGACCGTGCCTTGCCTTGCGTTACCCTTTCCTTGCCTTGCCGTGCTTTGCCTAGCTTGCGTTGTCGTGCCTTAGCCTTGTTTCCCCTTTCCGTGCCGTTCCTTCCCTTACTCTTAACTTGCCTTGCTTTCCCTTGCCTTCCTTGCCTTCCGTTACTCTTTGCTTACCTTTCGTGCATTGCCTAGCTTGCGTTGTCGTGCATTAGCCTTGCCTTGCCTGACCGTGCCTTGCCTTGCGTTACCCTTTCCTTGCCTTGCCGTGCTTTGCCTAGCTTGCGTTGTCGTGCCTTAGCCTTGTTTCCCCTTTCCGTGCCGTTCCTTCCCTTACTCTTAACTTGCCTTGCTTTCCCTTGCCTTCCTTGCCTTCCGTTACTCTTTGCTTACCTTTCGTGCATTGCCTAGCCTTGCGTTGTAGTGCATTAGCCTTGCCTTGCCTGACCGTGCCTTGCCTTGCGTTACCCTTTCCTTGCCTTGCCGTGCATTGCCTAGCTTGCGTTGTCATGCCTTAGCCCTGTTTCCCCTTGCCGTGCCGTTCCTTCCCTTACCCTTAACTTGCCTTGCTTTCCCTTGCCTTCCTTGCCTTCCGTTACTCTTTGCTTACCTTCCGTGCATTGCCTAGCCTTGCGTTGTCGTGCATTAGCGTTGCCTCGCCTGACAGTGCCTTGTCTTGCGTTACCCTTTCCTTGCCTTGCCGTGCATTACCTAGCCGTGCGTTGTCGTGCATTAGCCTTGCCTTGCCTCACCGTGCCTTGCCTTGCGTTACCCTTTCCTTGCCTTGCCGTGCATTGCCTAGCTTGCGTTGTCGTGCCTTAGCCTTGTTTCCCCTTGCCGTGCCGTGCCTTTTGTTTCACTTGCCTTGCATTGCTTTGCCTTGCCTTCCTTTCCTTCTGTTACTCTTTCCTTGCCTAGCCGTGCACTGCCTAGCTTTGCGTTGTCGTGCATTAGCCTTGCCTCGACTGACCGTGCCTTGCCTTGCGTTACCCTTTCCTTGCCTTGCCGTGCATTGCCTAGCTTGCGTTGTCGTGCCTTAGCCTTGTTTCCCCTTTCCGTGCCGTTCCTTCCCTTACCCTTGCCTTGCCTTGCTTTCCCTTGCATTCCTTGCCTTCCGTTACTCTTTCCTTGCCTTCCCGTGCATTGCCTAGCCGTGCGTCGTCGTGCCTTAGCCTTGTTTCACCTTGCCGTAGCCTTGCTTGCGTTGCCTTGCTTTGCCTTGCCTTCCTTGCCTTCCGTTACTCTTTGCTTGCCTTCCGTGCATTGCGTAGCCTTGCGTTGTCGTGCCGTAGCCTTTTTTTGACCTTGCTATAGCCTTGCTTGCGTTACCTTGCTTTGCCTTGCATTCCTTGCCTTGCGTTACCCTTTCCTTGCCTTGCCGTGCATTGCCTAGCTTGCGTTGTCGTGCCTTAGCCTTTTTTCCCCTTGCCGTGCCGTGCCTTTTGTTACACTTGCCTTGCCTTGCTTTGCCTTGCCTTCCATTCCTTCCGTTACTCGTTCCTTGCCTAGCCGTGCACTGCCTAGCCTTGCGTTGTCGTGCATTAGCGTTGCCTTGCCTGACCGTGCCTTGCCTTGCGTTACCCTTTCCTTGCCTTGCCGTGCTTTGCCTAGCTTGCGCTGTCGTGCCTTAGCCTTGTTTCCCCTTTCCGTGCCGTTTCTTCCCTTACTCTTAACTTGCCTTGCTTTCCCTTGCCTTCCTTGCCTTCCGTTACTCTTTGCTTACCTTCCGTGCATTGCCTAGCCGTGCGTTGTCGTGCATCAGCCTTGCCTTGCCTCACCGTGCATTGCCTTGCGTTACCCTTTCCTTGCCTTGCCGTGCTTTGCCTAGCCTTGCGTTGTCGTGCCTTAGCCTTGTTTCCCCTTGCCGTGCCGTTCCTTCCGTTACTCTTGCGTTGCCTTGCTTTCCCTTGCATTCCTTACATTCCGTTACTCTTTCCTTGCCTTGCCGTGCATTGCCTAGCCTTCCGTTGTCGTGCATTAGCCTTGCATTTCCTGACCGTGCCTTGCCTTGCGTTACCCTTTCCTTGCCTTGCCGTGCAATGCCTAGCTTGCGTTGTCGTGCCTTAGCCTTGTTTCCCCTTGCCGTGCCGTTCCTTCCCTTACCCTTAACTTGCCTTGCTTTCCTTGCCTTCCTTGCCTTCCGTTACTCTTTGCTTACCTTGCGTGCATTGCCTAGCCTTGCGTTGTCGTGCCTTAGCCTTGCCTCGCCTGACAGAGCCTTGCCTTGCGTTACTCTTTCCTTGCCTGGCCGTGCATTGCCTAGACGTGCGTTGCCGTGCCTTAGCCTTGTTTCCCGTTGCCGTGCCGTTACTTCCGTTACCCCTGCCTTGCCTTGCTTTCCCTTGCCTTCCTTGCCTTCCGTTACTCTTTGCTTGCCTTCCCCGCATTGCCTAGCCTTGCGTTGTCGTGCCTTAGCCTGGCCTCGCCTGACCGTGACTTCCCTTGCGTTACCCTTTCCTTGCCTTGCCGTGCATTGCCTACCTTGCGTTGTCGTGCCTTACCCTTGTTTCGCCTTGCCGTGCCGTGCCTTTTGTTACACTTGCCTTGCCTTTCTTTGCCTTGCCTTCCTTTCCTTCTGTTACTCTTTCCTTGCCTAGCCGTGCACTGCCTAGCCTTGCGTTGTCGTGCATTAGCCTTGCCTCGACTGACCGTGCCTTGCCTTGCGTTACCCTTTCCTTGCCTTGCCGTGCATTGCCTAGCCTTGCGTTGTCGTGTATTAGCCTTGCCTCGCCTGACAGTGCCTTGCCTTGCGTTACCCTTTCCTTGCATTGCCGGGCATTGCCTAGCCGTGCGTTGTCGTGCATTAGCCTTGCCTTGCCTCACCGTGCCTTGCCTTGCGTTACCCTTTCCTTGCCTTGACGTGCATTGCATAGCTTGCGTTGTCGTGCCTTACCCTTGTTTCCCCTTGCCGTGCCGTGCCTTTTGTTTCAGTTGCCTTGCTTTGCTTTGCCTTGCCTTCCTTTCCTTCTGTTACTCTTTCCTTGCCTAGCCTTGCACTGCCAAGCCTTGCGTCGTCGTGCATTAGCCTTGCCTCGACTGACCGTGCCTTGCCTTGCGTTACCCTTTCCTTGCCTTCCCGTGCATTGCCTAGCCGTGCGTTGTCGTGCCTTAGCCTTGTTTCACTTTGCCGTAGCCTTTCTTGCGTTGCCTTGCTTTGCCTTGCCTTCCTTGCCTTCCGTTACTCTTTGCTTGCCTTCCGTGCATTGCGTAGCCTTGCGTTGTCGTGCCGTAGCCTTTTTTTGACCTTGCCATAGCCTTGCTTGCGTTACCTTGCTTTGCCTTGCATTCCTTGCCTTGCGTTACCCTTTCCTTGCCTTGCCGTGCATTGCCTAGCTTGCGTTGTCGTGCCTTAGCCTTTTTTCCCCTTGCCGTGCCGTGCCTTTTGTTACACTTGCCTTGCCTTGCTTTGCCTTGCCTTCCATTCCTTCCGTTACTCGTTCCTTGCCTATCCGTGCACTGCCTAGCCTTGCGTTGTCGTGCATTAGCGTTGCCTTGCCTGACCGTGCCTTGCCTTGCGTTACCCTTTCCTTGCCTTGCCGTGCTTTGCCTAGCTTGCGCTGTCGTGCCTTAGCCTTGTTTCCCCTTTCCGTGCCGTTCCTTCCCTTACTCTTAACTTGCCTTGCTTTCCCTTGCCTTCCTTGCCTTCCGTTACTCTTTGCTTACCTTCCGTGCATTGCCTAGCCGTGCGTTGTCGTGCATCAGCCTTGCCTTGCCTCACCGTGCCTTGCATTGCGTTACCCTTTCCTTGCCTTGCCGTGCATTGCCTACCTTGCGTTGTCGTGCCTTACACTTGTTTCCCCTTGCCGTGATGTGCCTTTTGTTACACTTGCCTTGCCTGGCTTTGCCTTGCCTTCCTTTCCTTCTGTTACTCTTTCCTTGCCTAGCCGTTCACTGCCTAGCTTTGCGTTGTCGTGCATTAGCCTTGCCTCGACTGACCGTGCCTTGCCTTGCGTTACCCTTTCCTTGCCTTGCCGTGCATTGCCTAGCTTGCGTTGTCGTGCCTTAGCCTTATTTCCCCTTTCCGTGCCATTCCTTCCCTTACCCTTGCCTTGCCTTGCTTTCCCTTGCATTCCTTGCCATCCGTTACTCTTTCCTTGCCTTCCCGTGCATTGCCTAGCCGTGCGTTGTCGTGCCTTAGCCTTGTTTCACCTTGCCGTAGCCTTGCTTGCGTTGCCTTGCTTTGCCTTGCCTTCCTTGCCTTCCGTTACTCTTTGCTTGCCTTCCGTGCATTGCGTAGCCTTGCGTTGTCGTGCCGTAGCCTTTTTTTGACCTTGCCATAGCCTTGCTTGCGTTACCTTGCTTTGCCTTGCATTCCTTGCCTTGCGTTACCCTTTCCTTGCCTTGCCGTGCATTGCCTAGCTTGCGTTGTCGTGCCTTAGCCTTTTTTCCCCTTGCCGTGCCGTGCCTTTTGTTACACTTGCCTTGCCTTGCTTTGCCTTGCCTTCCATTCCTTCCGTTACTCGTTCCTTGCCTAGCCGTGCACTGCCTAGCCTTGCGTTGTCGTGCATTAGCGTTGCCTTGCCTGACCGTGCCTTGCCTTGCGTTACCCTTTCCTTGCCTTGCCGTGCTTTGCCTAGCTTGCGCTGTCGTGCCTTAGCCTTGTTTCCCCTTTCCGTGCCGTTCCTTCCCTTACTCTTAACTTGCCTTGCTTTCCCTTGCCTTCCTTTCCTTCCGTTACTCTTTGCTTACCTTCCGTGCATTGCCTAGCCGTGCGTTGTCGTGCATCAGCCTTGCCTTGCCTCACCGTGCCTTGCCTTGCGTTACCCTTTCCTTGCCTTGCCGTGGATTGCCTACCTTGCGTTGTCGTGCCTTACCCTTGTTTCCCCTTGCCGTGATGTGCCTTTTGTTACACTTGCCTTGCCTTGCTTTGCCTTGCCTTCCTTTCCTTCTGTTACTCTTTCCTTGCCTAGCCGTGCACTGCCTAGCTTTGCGTTGTCGTGCATTAGCCTTGCCTCGACTGACCGTGCCTTGCCTTGCGTTACCCTTTCCTTGCCTTGCCGTGCATTGCCTAGCTTGCGTTGTCGTGCCTTAGCCTTGTTTCCCCTTTCCGTGCCGTTCCTTCCCTTACCCTTGCCTTGCCTTGCTTTCCCTTGCATTCCTTGCCTTCCGTTACTCTTTCCTTGCCTTCCCGTGCATTGCCTAGCCGTGCGTTGTCGTGCCTTAGCCTTGTTTCACCTTGCCGTAGCCTTCCTTGCGTTGCCTTGCTTTGCCTTGCCTTCCTTGCCTTCCGTTACTCTTTGCTTGCCTTCCGTGCATTGCGTAGCCTTGCGTTGTCGTGCCGTAGCCTTTTTTTGACCTTGCCATAGCCTTGCTTGCGTTACCTTGCTTTGCCTTGCATTACTTGCCTTGCGTTACCCTTTCCTTGCCTTGCCGTGCATTGCCTAGCTTGCGTTGTCGTGCCTTAGCCTTGTTTCGCCTTGCCGTGCCGTGCCTTTTGTTACACTTCCCTTGCCTTGCTTTGCCTTGCCTTCCTTTCCTTCTGTTACTCTTTCCTTGCCTAGCCGTGCACTGCCTAGCCTTGCTTTGTCGTGCATTAGCCTTGCCTCGACTGACCGTGCCTTTGCTTGCGTTACCCTTTCCTTGCCTTGCCGTGCATTGCCTAGCCTTGCGTTTTCGTGTATTAGCCTTGCCTCGCCTGACAGTGCCTTGCCTTGCGTTACCCTTTCCTTGCCTTGCCGTGCATTGCCTAGCCGTGCGTTGTCGTGCATTAGCCTTGCCTTGCCTCACCGTGCCTTGCCTTGCGTTACCCTTTCCTTGCCTTGCCGTGCATTGCCTAGCTTGCGTTGTCGTGCCTTACCCTTGTTTCCCCTTGCCGTGCCGTGCCTTTTGTTTCAGTTGCCTTGCTTTGCTTTGCCTTGCCTTCCTTTCCTTCTGTTACGCTTTCCTTGCCTAGCCGTGCACTGCCAAGGCTTGCGTTGTCGTGCATTAGCCTTGCCTCGACTGACCGTGCCTTGCCTTGCGTTACCCTTTCCTTGCCTTGCCGTGCATTGCCTAGCTTGCGTTGTCGTGCCTTAGCCTTGTTTCCCCTTGCCGTGCCGTGCCTTTTGTTTCACTTGCCTTGCATTGCTTTGCCTTGCCTTCCTTTCCTTCTGTTACTCTTTCCTTGCCTAGCCTTGCACTGCCAAGCCTTGCGTCGTCGTGCATTAGCCTTGCCTCGACTGACCGTGCCTTGCCTTGCGTTACCCTTTCCTTGCCTTCCCGTGCATTGCCTAGGCGTGCGTTGTCGTGCCTTAGCCTTGTTTCACCTTGCCGTAGCCTTGCTTGCGTTGCCTTGCTTTGCCTTGCCTTCCTTGCCTTCCGTTACTCTTTGCTTGCCTTCCGTGCATTGCGTAGCCTTGCGTTGTCGTGCCGTAGCCTTTTTTTGACCTTGCCATAGCCTTGCTTGCGTTACCTTGCTTTGCCTTGCATTCCTTGCCTTGCGTTACCCTTTCCTTGCCTTGCCGTGCATTGCCTAGCTTGCGTTGTCGTGCCTTAGCCTTTTTTCCCCTTGCCGTGCCGTGCCTTTTGTTACACTTGCCTTGCCTTGCTTTGCCTTGCCTTCCATTCCTTCCGTTACTCGTTCCTTGCCTAGCCGTGCACTGCCTAGCCTTGCGTTGTCGTGCATTAGCGTTGCCTTGCCTGACCGTGCCTTGCCTTGCGTTACCCTTTCCTTGCCTTGCCGTGCTTTGCCTAGCTTGCGCTGTCGTGCCTTAGCCTTGTTTCTCCTTTCCGTGCCGTTCCTTCCCTTACTCTTAACTTGCCTTGCTTTCCCTTGCCTTCCTTGAATTCCGTTACTCTTTGCTTACCTTCCGTGCATTGCCTAGCCGTGCGTTGTCGAGCATCAGCCTTGCCTTGCCTCACCGTGCATTGCCTTGCGTTACCCTTTCCTTGCCTTGCCGTGCTTTGCCTAGCCTTGCGTTGTCGTGCCTTAGCCTTGTTTCCCCTTGCCGTGCCGTTCCTTCCGTTTCTCTTGCCTTGCCTTGCTTTCCCTTGCATTCCTTACATTCCGTTACTCTTTCCTTGCCTTGCCGTGCATTGCCTAGCCTTCCGTTGTCGTGCATTAGCCTTGCATTTCCTGACCGTGCCTTGCCTTGCGTTACCCTTTCCTTGCCTTGCCGTGCAATGCCTAGCTTGCGTTGTCGTGCCTTAGCCTTGTTTCCCCTTGCCGTGCCGTTCCTTCCCTTACCCTTAACTTGCCTTGCTTTCCTTGCCTTCCTTGCCTTCCGTTACTCTTTGCTTACCTTCCGTGCATTGCCTAGCCTTGCGTTGTCGTGCGTTAGCCTTGCCTCGCCTGACAGAGCCTTGCCTTGCGTTACTCTTTCCTTGCCTGGCCGTGCATTGCCTAGACGTGCGTTGCCGTGCCTTAGCCTTGTTTCCCCTTGCCGTCCCGTTCCTTCCGTTACCCCTGCCTTGCCTTGCTTTCCATTGCCTTCCTTGCCTTCCGTTACTCTTTGCTTGCCTTCCCCGCATTGCCTAGCCTTGCGTTGTCGTGCCTTAGCCTGGCCTCGCCTGACCGTGACTTCCCTTGCGTTACGCTTTCCTTGCCTTGCCGTGCATTGCTTAGCTTGCGTTGTCGTGCCTTAGCATGTTTCCCCTTGCCGTGCCGTTCCTTCCCTTACCCTTGCCTTGCCTTGCTTTCCCTTGCCTTTCTTGCCTTCCGTTACTCTTTGCTTGCCTTCCGTGCATTGCCTAGCTTTGCGTTTTCGTGCCTTAGCCTTGCCTTGCCTCACCGTGCCTTGCCTTACGTTACCCTTTCCTTGCCTTGCCGTGCATTGCCTAGCCTTGCGTTGTCGTGCCTTAGCCTTGCTTCCCCTTGCCGTGCCGTTCCTTCCGTTACTCTTGCCTTGTCTTGCTTTCCCTTGCATTCCTTGCCATCCGTTACTCTTTCCTTGCCTTGCCGTGCATTGCCTAGCCTTGCGTTGTCGTGCATTAGCCTTGCCTTGCCTGACCGTGCCTTGCCTTGCGTTACCCTTTCCTTGCCTTGCCGTGCATTGCCTAGCTTGCGTTGTCATGCCTTAGCCCTGTTTCCCCTTGCCGTGCCGTTCCTTCCCTTACCCTTAACTTGCCTTGCTTTCCCTTGCCTTCCTTGCCTTCCGTTACTCTTTGCTTACCTTCCGTGCATTGCCTAGCCTTGCGTTGTCGTGTCTTAGCCTTGCCTCGCCTGACAGAGCCTTGCCTTGCGTTACCCTTTCCTTGCCTTGCCGTGCATTGCCTAGACGTGCGTTGTTGTGCATTAGCCTTGCCTTGCCTCACCGTGCCTTGCCTTGCGTTACCCTTTCCTTGCCTTGCCGTGCATTGCCTACCTTGCGTTGTCGTGCCTTACCCTTGTTTCCCCTTGCCGTGACGTGCCTTTAGTTACACTTGCCTTGCCTTGCTTTGCCTTGCCTTCCTTTCCTTCTGTTACTCTTTCCTTGCCTAGCCGTGCACTGCCTAGCCTTGCGTTGTCGTGCATTAGCCTTGCCTCGACTGACCGTGCCTTGCCTTGCGTTACCCTTTCCTTGCCTTGCCGTGCTTTGCCTAGCTTGCGTTGTCGTGCCTTAGCCTTGTTTCCCCTTGCCGTGCCGTTCCTTCCCTTACTCTTAACTTGCCTTGCTTTCCCTTGCCTTCCTTGCCTTCCGTTACTCTTTGCTTACCTTTCGTGCATTGCCTAGCCTTGCGTTGTCCTGCCTTAGCCTTGCCTCGCTTGACCGTGCCTTGCCTTGCGTTACCCTTTCCTTGCTTTGCCCTGCATTGCCTAGCCGTGCGTTGTCGTGCCTTAGCCTTGTTTCACCTTGCCGTAGCCTTGCTTGCGTTGACTTGTTTTGCCTTGCCTTCCTTGCCTTCCGTTACCCTTTCCTTGCCTTGCCGTGCTTTGCCTAGCCTTGCGTTGTCGTGCCTTAGCCTTGCTTCCCCTTGCCGTGCCGTTCCTTCTGTTACTCTTGCCTTGCCTTGCTTTCCCTTGCATTCCTTGCCTTCCGTTACTCTTTCCATGCCTTGCCATGCATTGCCTAGCCTTGCGTTGTCGTGCATTAGCCTTGCCTTGCCTTACCGTGCCTTGCCTTGCGTTACCCTTTCCTTGCCTTGCCGTGCATTGCCTAGCTTGCGTTGTCATGCCTTAGCCCTGTTTCCCCTTGCCGTGCCGTTCCTTCCCTTACCCTTAACTTGCCTTGCTTTCCCTTGCCTTCCTTGCCTTCCGTTACTCTTTGCTTACCTTCCGTGCATTGCCTAGCCTTGCGTTGTCGTGCATTAGCGTTGCCTCGCCTGACAGTGCCTTGCCTTGCGTTACCCTTTCCTTGCCTTGCCGTGCATTGCCTAGCCGTGCGTTGTCGTGCATTAGCCTTGCCTTGCCTCACCGTGCCTTGCCTTGCGTTACCCTTTCCTTTCCTTGCCGTGCATTGCCTAGCTTGCGTTGTCGTGCCTTAGCATTGTTTCCCCTTGCCGTGCCGTGCCTTTCGTTTCACATGCATTGCATTGCTTTGCCTTGCCTTCCTTTCCTTCTGTTACTCTTTCCTTGCCTAGCCTTGCACTGCCAAGCCTTGCTTCGTCGTGCATTAGCCTTGCCTCGACTGACCGTGCCTTGCCTTGCGTTATCCTTTCCTTGCCTTGCCGTGCATTACCTAGCTTGCGTTGTCGTGCCTTAGCCTTGTTTCCCCTTGCCGTGCCGTGCCGTTTGTTACACTTGCCTTGCCTTGCTTTGCCTTGCATTCCTATCCTTCCGTTACTCTTTCCTTGCCTAGCCGTGCACTGCCTATCCTTGCGTTGTCGTGCATTAGCTGTGGCTCGCCTGATCGTGCCTTGCCTTGCGTTACCCTTTCCTTGCCTTGCCGTGCATTGCCTAGCTTGCGTTGTCGTGCCTTAGCCTTGTTTCCCCTTGCCGTGCCGTGCCTTTTGTTACACTTGCCTTGCCTTGCTTTGCCTTGCCTTCCTATCCTTCCGTTACTCTTTCCTTGCCTAGCCGTGCACTGCCTAGCCTTGCGTTGTCGTGCATTAGCCTTGCCTCGCCTGATCGTGCCTTGCCTGGCGTTACTCTTTCCTTGCCTTGCCGTGCATTGCCAGGCTTGCGTTGTCGTGCCTTAGCCTTGTTTCCCCTTGCCGTGCCGTTCCTTCCCTTACCCTTGCCTTGCCTGGCTTTCCCTTGCTTTCCTTGCCTTCCGTTACTCTTTGCTTGCCTTCCGTGCATTGCCTAGCCTTGCGTTGTCGTGCCTTAGCCTTGCTTCCCCTTGCCGTGCCGTTCCTTCTGTTACTCTTGCCTTGCCTTGCTTTCCCTTGCATTCCTTGCCTTCCTTTACTCTTTCCTTGCCTTGCCGTGCATTGCCTAGCCTTGCGTTGTCGTGCATTAGCCTTGCCTTGCCTGACCGTGCCTTGCCTTGCGTTACTCTTTCCGTGCCTTGCCGTGCATTGCCTAGCTTGCGTTGTCATGCCTTAGCCCTGTTTCCCCTTGCCGTGCCGTTCCTTCCCTTACCCTTAACTTGCCTTGCTTTCCCTTGCCTTCCTTGCCTTCCGTTACTCTTTGCTTACCTTCCGTGCATTGCCTAGCCTTGCGTTGTCGTGTATTAGCCTTGCCTCGCCTGACAGTGCCTTGCCTTGCGTTACCCTTTCCTTGCCTTGCCGTGCATTGCCTAGCCGTGCGTTGTCGTGCATTAGCCTTGCCTTGCCTCACCGTGCCTTGCCTTGCGTTACCCTTTCCTTGCCTTGCCGTGCATTGCCTAGCTTGCGTTGTCGTGCCTTACCCTTGTTTCCCCTTGCCGTGCCGTGCCTTTTGTTTCAGTTGCCTTGCATTGCTTTGCCTTGCCTTCCTTTCCTTCTGTTACGCTTTCCTTGCCTAGCCGTGCACTGCCAAGGCTTGCGTTGTCGTGCATTAGCCTTGCCTCGACTGACCGTGCCTTGCCTTGCGTTACCCTTTCCTTGCCTTGCCGTGCATTGCCTAGCTTGCGTTGTAGTGCCTTAGCCTTGTTTCCCCTTGCCGTGCCGTGCCTTTTGTTTCACTTGCCTTGCATTGCTTTGCCTTGCCTTCCTTTCCTTCTTTTACTCTTTCCTTGCCTAGCCTTGCACTGCCAAGCCTTGCGTCGTCGTGCATTAGCCTTGCCTCGACTGACCGTGCCTTGCCTTGCGTTACCCTTTCCTTGCCTTGCCGTGCTTTGCCTAGCTTGCGTTGTCGTGCCTTAGCCTTGTTTCCCCTTGCCGTGCCGTTCCTTCCCTTACTCTTAACTTGACTTGCTTTCCCTTGCCTTCCTTGCCTTCCGTTACTCTTTGCTTACCTTCCGTGCATTGCCTAGCCTTGCGTTGTCGTTCCTTAGCCTTGCCTCGCTTGACCGTGCCTTGCCTTGCGTTACCCTCTCCTTCCCTCTCCTTGCTTTGCCTAGCCGTGCGTTGTCGTGCATCAGCCTTGCCTTGCCTCACCGTGCATTGCCTTGCGTTACCCTTTCCTTGCCTTGCCGTGCTTTGCCTAGCCTTGCGTTGTCGTGCCTTAGCCTTGTTTCCCCTTGCCGTGCCGTTCCTTCCGTTACTCTTGCCTTGCCTTGCTTTCCCTTGCATTCCTTACATTCCGTTACTCTTTCCTTGCCTTGCCGTGCATTGCCTAGCCTTCCGTTGTCGTGCATTAGCCTTGCATTTCCTGACCGTGCCTTGCCTTGCGTTACCCTTTCCTTGCCTTGCCGTGCATTGCCTAGCTTGCGTTGTCGTGCCTTACCCTTGTTTCCCCTTGCCGTGCCGTGCCTTTTGTTTCAGTTGCCTTGCTTTGCTTTGCCTTGCCTTCCTTTCCTTCTGTTACTCTTTCCTTGCCTAGCCTTGCACTGCCAAGGCTTGCGTCGTCGTGCATTAGCCTTGCCTCGACTGACCGTGCCTTGCCTTGCGTTACCCTTTCCTTGCCTTCCCGTGCATTGCCTAGCCGTGCGTTGTCGTGCCTTAGCCTTGTTTCACTTTGCCGTAGCCTTGCTTGCGTTGCCTTGCTTTGCCTTGCCTTCCTTGCCTTCCGTTACTCTTTGCTTGCCTTCCGTGCATTGCGTAGCCTTGCGTTGTCGTGCCGTAGCCTTTTTTTGACCTTGCCATAGCCTTGCTTGCGTTACCTTGCTTTGCCTTGCATTCCTTGCCTTGCGTTACCCTTTCCTTGCCTTGCCGTGCATTGCCTAGCTTGCGTTGTCGTGCCTTAGCCTTTTTTCCCCTTGCCGTGCCGTGCCTTTTGTTACACTTGCCTTGCCTTGCTTTGCCTTGCCTTCCATTCCTTCCGTTACTCGTTCCTTGCCTAGCCGTGCACTGCCTAGCCTTGCGTTGTCGTGCATTAGCGTTGCCTTGCCTGACCGTGCCTTGCCTTGCGTTACCCTTTCCTTGCCTTGCCGTGCTTTGCCTAGCTTGCGCTGTCGTGCCTTAGCCTTGTTTCCCCTTTCCGTGCCGTTCCTTCCCTTACTCTTAACTTGCCTTGCTTTCCCTTGCCTTCCTTGCCTTCCGTTACTCTTTGCTTACCTTCCGTGCATTGCCTAGCCGTGCGTTGTCGTGCATCAGCCTTGCCTTGCCTCACAGTGCCTTGCCTTGCGTTACCCTTTCCTTGCCTTGCCGTGCATTGCCTACCTTGCGTTGTCGTGCCTTACACTTGTTTCCCCTTGCCGTGATGTGCCTTTTGTTACACTTGCCTTGCCTGGCTTTGCCTTGCCTTCCTTTCCTTCTGTTACTCTTTCCTTGCCTAGCCGTTCACTGCCTAGCTTTGCGTTGTCGTGCATTAGCCTTGCCTCGACTGACCGTGCCTTGCCTTGGGTTACCCTTTCCTTGCCTTGCCGTGCATTGCCTAGCTTGCGTTGTCGTGCCTTAGCCTTGTTTCCCCTTTCCGTGCCGTTCCTTCCCTTACCCTTGCCTTGCCTTGCTTTCCCTTGCATTCCTTGCCTTCCGTTACTCTTTCCTTGCCTTCCCGTGCATTGCCTAGCCGTGCGTTGTCGTGCCTTAGCCTTGTTTCACCTTGCCGTAGCCTTGCTTGCGTTGCCTTGCTTTGCCTTGCCTTCCTTGCCTTCCGTTACTCTTTGCTTGCCTTCCGTGCATTGCGTAGCCTTGCGTTGTCGTGCCGTAGCCTTTTTTTGACCTTGCCATAGCCTTGCTTGCGTTACCTTGCTTTGCCTTGCATTCCTTGCCTTGCGTTACCCTTTCCTTGCCTTGCCGTGCATTGCCTAGCTTGCGTTGTCGTGCCTTAGCATTTTTTCCCCTTGCCGTGCCGTGCCTTTTGTTACACTTGCCTTGCCTTGCTTTGCCTTGCCTTCCATTCCTTCCGTTACTCGTTCCTTGCCTAGCCGTGCACTGCCTAGCCGTGCGTTGTCGTGCATCAGCCTTGCCTTGCCTCACCGTGCATTGCCTTGCGTTACCCTTTCCTTGCCTTGCCGTGCTTTGCCTAGCCTTGCGTTGTCGTGCCTTAGCCTTGTTTCCCCTTGCCGTGCCGTTCCTTCCGTTACTCTTGCCTTGCCTTGCTTTCCCTTGCATTCCTTGCCATCCGTTACTCTTTCCTTGCCTTGCCGTGCATTGCCTAGCCTTGCGTTGTCGTGCATTAGCCTTGCCTTGCCTGACCGTGCCTTGCCTTGCGTTACCCTTTCCTTGCCTTGCCGTGCATTGCCTAGCTTGCGTTGTCATGCCTTAGCCCTGTTTCCCCTTGCCGTGCCGTTCCTTCCCTTACCCTTAACTTGCCTTGCTTTCCCTTGCCTTCCTTGCCTTCCGTTACTCTTTGCTTACCTTCCGTGCATTGCCTAGCCTTGCGTTGTCGTGCCTTAGCCTTGCCTCGCCTGACAGAGCCTTGCCTTGCATTACCCTTTCCTTGCCTTGCCGTGCTTTGCCTAGCCTTGCGTTGTCGTGCCTTACCCTTGTTTCCCCTTGCCGTGACGTGCCTTTAGTTACACTTGCCTTGCCTTGCTTTGCCTTGCCTTCCTTTCCTTCTGTTACTCTTTCCTTGCCTAGCCGTGCACTGCCTAGCCTTGCGTTGTCGTGCATTAGCCTTGCCTCGACTGACCGTGCCTTGCCTTGCGTTACCCTTTCCTTGCCTTGCCGTGCATTGCCTAGCTTGCGTTGTCGTGCATTAGCCTTGCCTTGCCTGACCGTGCCTTGCCTTGCGTTACCCTTTCCTTGCCTTGCCGTGCTTTGCCTAGCTTGCGTTGTCGTGCCTTAGCCTTGTTTCCCCTTTCCGTGCCGTTCCTTCCCTTACTCTTAACTTGCCTTGCTTTCCCTTGCCTTCCTTGCCTTCCGTTACTCTTTGCTTACCTTCCGTGCATTGCCTAGCCTTGCGTTTTCGTGCATTAGCCTTGCCTCGCCTGACCGTGCCTTGCCTTGCGTTACCCTTTCCTTGCCTTGCCGTGCATTGCCTAGCCGTGCGTTGTCGTGCATTAGCCTTGCCTTGCCTCACCGTGCCTTGCCTTGCGTTACCCTTTCCTTGCCTTGCCGTGCATTGCCTAGCTTGCGTTGTCGTGCCTTACCCTTGTTTCCCCTTGCCGTGCCGTGCCTTTTGTTTCAGTTGCCTTGCTTTGCTTTGCCTTGCCTTCCTTTCCTTCTGTTACGCTTTCCTTGCCTAGCCGTGCACTGCCAAGGCTTGCGTTGTCGTGCATTAGCCTTGCCTCGACTGACCGTGCCTTGCCTTGCGTTACCCTTTCCTTGCCTTGCCGTGCATTGCCTAGCTTGCGTTGTCGTGCCTTAGCCTTGTTTCCCCTTGCCGTGCCGTGCCTTTTGTTTCACTTGCCTTGCATTGCTTTGCCTTGCCTTCCTTTCCTTCTGTTACTCTTTCCTTGCCTAGCCTTGCACTGCCAAGCCTTGCGTCGTCGTGCATTAGCCTTGCCTCGACTGACCGTGCCTTGCCTTGCGTTACCCTTTCCTTGCCTTCCCGTGCATTGCCTAGGCGTGCGTTGTCGTGCCTTAGCCTTGTTTCACCTTGCCGTAGCCTTGCTTGCGTTGCCTTGCTTTGCCTTGCCTTCCTTGCCTTCCGTTACTCTTTGCTTGCCTTCCGTGCATTGCGTAGCCTTGCGTTGTCGTGCCGTAGCCTTTTTTTGACCTTGCCATAGCCTTGCTTGCGTTACCTTGCTTTGCCTTGCATTCCTTGCCTTGCGTTACCCTTTCCTTGCCTTGCCGTGCATTGCCTAGCTTGCGTTGTCGTGCCTTAGCCTTTTTTCCCCTTGCCGTGCCGTGCCTTTTGTTACACTTGCCTTGCCTTGCTTTGCCTTGCCTTCCATTCCTTCCGTTACTCGTTCCTTGCCTAGCCGTGCACTGCCTAGCCTTGCGTTGTCGTGCATTAGCGTTGCCTTGCCTGACCGTGCCTTGCCTTGCGTTACCCTTTCCTTGCCTTGCCGTGCTTTGCCTAGCTTGCGCTGTCGTGCCTTAGCCTTGTTTCTCCTTTCCGTGCCGTTCCTTCCCTTACTCTTAACTTGCCTTGCTTTCCCTTGCCTTCCTTGAATTCCGTTACTCTTTGCTTACCTTCCGTGCATTGCCTAGCCGTGCGTTGTCGAGCATCAGCCTTGCCTTGCCTCACCGTGCATTGCCTTGCGTTACCCTTTCCTTGCCTTGCCGTGCTTTGCCTAGCCTTGCGTTGTCGTGCCTTAGCCTTGTTTCCCCTTGCCGTGCCGTTCCTTCCGTTTCTCTTGCCTTGCCTTGCTTTCCCTTGCATTCCTTACATTCCGTTACTCTTTCCTTGCCTTGCCGTGCATTGCCTAGCCTTCCGTTGTCGTGCATTAGCCTTGCATTTCCTGACCGTGCCTTGCCTTGCGTTACCCTTTCCTTGCCTTGCCGTGCAATGCCTAGCTTGCGTTGTCGTGCCTTAGCCTTGTTTCCCCTTGCCGTGCCGTTCCTTCCCTTACCCTTAACTTGCCTTGCTTTCCTTGCCTTCCTTGCCTTCCGTTACTCTTTGCTTACCTTCCGTGCATTGCCTAGCCTTGCGTTGTCGTGCGTTAGCCTTGCCTCGCCTGACAGAGCCTTGCCTTGCGTTACTCTTTCCTTGCCTGGCCGTGCATTGCCTAGACGTGCGTTGCCGTGCCTTAGCCTTGTTTCCCCTTGCCGTGCCGTTCCTTCCGTTACCCCTGCCTTGCCTTGCTTTCCCTTGCCTTCCTTGCCTTCCGTTACTCTTTGCTTGCCTTCCCCGCATTGCCTAGCCTTGCGTTGTCGTGCCTTAGCCTGGCCTCGCCTGACCGTGACTTCCCTTGCGTTACGCTTTCCTTGCCTTGCCGTGCATTGCTTAGCTTGCGTTGTCGTGCCTTAGCATGTTTCCCCTTGCCGTGCCGTTCCTTCCCTTACCCTTGCCTTGCCTTGCTTTCCCTTGCCTTTCTTGCCTTCCGTTACTCTTTGCTTGCCTTCCGTGCATTGCCTAGCTTTGCGTTTTCGTGCCTTAGCCTTGCCTTGCCTCACCGTGCCTTGCCTTACGTTACCCTTTCCTTGCCTTGCCGTGCATTGCCTAGCCTTGCGTTGTCGTGCCTTAGCCTTGCTTCCCCTTGCCGTGCCGTTCCTTCCGTTACTCTTGCCTTGTCTTGCTTTCCCTTGCATTCCTTGCCATCCGTTACTCTTTCCTTGCCTTGCCGTGCATTGCCTAGCCTTGCGTTGTCGTGCATTAGCCTTGCCTTGCCTGACCGTGCCTTGCCTTGCGTTACCCTTTCCTTGCCTTGCCGTGCATTGCCTAGCTTGCGTTGTCATGCCTTAGCCCTGTTTCCCCTTGCCGTGCCGTTCCTTCCCTTACCCTTAACTTGCCTTGCTTTCCCTTGCCTTCCTTGCCTTCCGTTACTCTTTGCTTACCTTCCGTGCATTGCCTAGCCTTGCGTTGTCGTGTCTTAGCCTTGCCTCGCCTGACAGAGCCTTGCCTTGCGTTACCCTTTCCTTGCCTTGCCGTGCATTGCCTAGACGTGCGTTGTTGTGCATTAGCCTTGCCTTGCCTCACCGTGCCTTGCCTTGCGTTACCCTTTCCTTGCCTTGCCGTGCATTGCCTACCTTGCGTTGTCGTGCCTTACCCTTGTTTCCCCTTGCCGTGACGTGCCTTTAGTTACACTTGCCTTGCCTTGCTTTGCCTTGCCTTCCTTTCCTTCTGTTACTCTTTCCTTGCCTAGCCGTGCACTGCCTAGCCTTGCGTTGTCGTGCATTAGCCTTGCCTCGACTGACCGTGCCTTGCCTTGCGTTACCCTTTCCTTGCCTTGCCGTGCTTTGCCTAGCTTGCGTTGTCGTGCCTTAGCCTTGTTTCCCCTTGCCGTGCCGTTCCTTCCCTTACTCTTAACTTGCCTTGCTTTCCCTTGCCTTCCTTGCCTTCCGTTACTCTTTGCTTACCTTTCGTGCATTGCCTAGCCTTGCGTTGTCCTGCCTTAGCCTTGCCTCGCTTGACCGTGCCTTGCCTTGCGTTACCCTTTCCTTGCTTTGCCCTGCATTGCCTAGCCGTGCGTTGTCGTGCCTTAGCCTTGTTTCACCTTGCCGTAGCCTTGCTTGCGTTGACTTGTTTTGCCTTGCCTTCCTTGCCTTCCGTTACCCTTTCCTTGCCTTGCCGTGCTTTGCCTAGCCTTGCGTTGTCGTGCCTTAGCCTTGCTTCCCCTTGCCGTGCCGTTCCTTCTGTTACTCTTGCCTTGCCTTGCTTTCCCTTGCATTCCTTGCCTTCCGTTACTCTTTCCATGCCTTGCCATGCATTGCCTAGCCTTGCGTTGTCGTGCATTAGCCTTGCCTTGCCTTACCGTGCCTTGCCTTGCGTTACCCTTTCCTTGCCTTGCCGTGCATTGCCTAGCTTGCGTTGTCATGC
This sequence comes from Macrotis lagotis, assembly GCF_037893015.1. Classification (NCBI taxonomy): domain Eukaryota; kingdom Metazoa; phylum Chordata; class Mammalia; order Peramelemorphia; family Peramelidae; genus Macrotis; species Macrotis lagotis. The sequence continues at coordinate 195,382 of NW_027421928.1, forward strand.
CTTAGCCCTGTTTCCCCTTGCCGTGCCGTTCCTTCCCTTACCCTTAACTTGCCTTGCTTTCCCTTGCCTTCCTTGCCTTCCGTTACTCTTTGCTTACCTTCCGTGCATTGCCTAGCCTTGCGTTGTCGTGCATTAGCGTTGCCTCGCCTGACAGTGCCTTGCCTTGCGTTACCCTTTCCTTGCCTTGCCGTGCATTGCCTAGCCGTGCGTTGTCGTGCATTAGCCTTGCCTTGCCTCACCGTGCCTTGCCTTGCGTTACCCTTTCCTTTCCTTGCCGTGCATTGCCTAGCTTGCGTTGTCGTGCCTTAGCATTGTTTCCCCTTGCCGTGCCGTGCCTTTCGTTTCACATGCATTGCATTGCTTTGCCTTGCCTTCCTTTCCTTCTGTTACTCTTTCCTTGCCTAGCCTTGCACTGCCAAGCCTTGCTTCGTCGTGCATTAGCCTTGCCTCGACTGACCGTGCCTTGCCTTGCGTTATCCTTTCCTTGCCTTGCCGTGCATTACCTAGCTTGCGTTGTCGTGCCTTAGCCTTGTTTCCCCTTGCCGTGCCGTGCCGTTTGTTACACTTGCCTTGCCTTGCTTTGCCTTGCATTCCTATCCTTCCGTTACTCTTTCCTTGCCTAGCCGTGCACTGCCTATCCTTGCGTTGTCGTGCATTAGCTGTGGCTCGCCTGATCGTGCCTTGCCTTGCGTTACCCTTTCCTTGCCTTGCCGTGCATTGCCTAGCTTGCGTTGTCGTGCCTTAGCCTTGTTTCCCCTTGCCGTGCCGTGCCTTTTGTTACACTTGCCTTGCCTTGCTTTGCCTTGCCTTCCTATCCTTCCGTTACTCTTTCCTTGCCTAGCCGTGCACTGCCTAGCCTTGCGTTGTCGTGCATTAGCCTTGCCTCGCCTGATCGTGCCTTGCCTGGCGTTACTCTTTCCTTGCCTTGCCGTGCATTGCCAGGCTTGCGTTGTCGTGCCTTAGCCTTGTTTCCCCTTGCCGTGCCGTTCCTTCCCTTACCCTTGCCTTGCCTGGCTTTCCCTTGCTTTCCTTGCCTTCCGTTACTCTTTGCTTGCCTTCCGTGCATTGCCTAGCCTTGCGTTGTCGTGCCTTAGCCTTGCTTCCCCTTGCCGTGCCGTTCCTTCTGTTACTCTTGCCTTGCCTTGCTTTCCCTTGCATTCCTTGCCTTCCTTTACTCTTTCCTTGCCTTGCCGTGCATTGCCTAGCCTTGCGTTGTCGTGCATTAGCCTTGCCTTGCCTGACCGTGCCTTGCCTTGCGTTACTCTTTCCGTGCCTTGCCGTGCATTGCCTAGCTTGCGTTGTCATGCCTTAGCCCTGTTTCCCCTTGCCGTGCCGTTCCTTCCCTTACCCTTAACTTGCCTTGCTTTCCCTTGCCTTCCTTGCCTTCCGTTACTCTTTGCTTACCTTCCGTGCATTGCCTAGCCTTGCGTTGTCGTGTATTAGCCTTGCCTCGCCTGACAGTGCCTTGCCTTGCGTTACCCTTTCCTTGCCTTGCCGTGCATTGCCTAGCCGTGCGTTGTCGTGCATTAGCCTTGCCTTGCCTCACCGTGCCTTGCCTTGCGTTACCCTTTCCTTGCCTTGCCGTGCATTGCCTAGCTTGCGTTGTCGTGCCTTACCCTTGTTTCCCCTTGCCGTGCCGTGCCTTTTGTTTCAGTTGCCTTGCATTGCTTTGCCTTGCCTTCCTTTCCTTCTGTTACGCTTTCCTTGCCTAGCCGTGCACTGCCAAGGCTTGCGTTGTCGTGCATTAGCCTTGCCTCGACTGACCGTGCCTTGCCTTGCGTTACCCTTTCCTTGCCTTGCCGTGCATTGCCTAGCTTGCGTTGTAGTGCCTTAGCCTTGTTTCCCCTTGCCGTGCCGTGCCTTTTGTTTCACTTGCCTTGCATTGCTTTGCCTTGCCTTCCTTTCCTTCTTTTACTCTTTCCTTGCCTAGCCTTGCACTGCCAAGCCTTGCGTCGTCGTGCATTAGCCTTGCCTCGACTGACCGTGCCTTGCCTTGCGTTACCCTTTCCTTGCCTTGCCGTGCTTTGCCTAGCTTGCGTTGTCGTGCCTTAGCCTTGTTTCCCCTTGCCGTGCCGTTCCTTCCCTTACTCTTAACTTGACTTGCTTTCCCTTGCCTTCCTTGCCTTCCGTTACTCTTTGCTTACCTTCCGTGCATTGCCTAGCCTTGCGTTGTCGTTCCTTAGCCTTGCCTCGCTTGACCGTGCCTTGCCTTGCGTTACCCTCTCCTTCCCTCTCCTTGCTTTGCCTAGCCGTGCGTTGTCGTGCATCAGCCTTGCCTTGCCTCACCGTGCATTGCCTTGCGTTACCCTTTCCTTGCCTTGCCGTGCTTTGCCTAGCCTTGCGTTGTCGTGCCTTAGCCTTGTTTCCCCTTGCCGTGCCGTTCCTTCCGTTACTCTTGCCTTGCCTTGCTTTCCCTTGCATTCCTTACATTCCGTTACTCTTTCCTTGCCTTGCCGTGCATTGCCTAGCCTTCCGTTGTCGTGCATTAGCCTTGCATTTCCTGACCGTGCCTTGCCTTGCGTTACCCTTTCCTTGCCTTGCCGTGCATTGCCTAGCTTGCGTTGTCGTGCCTTACCCTTGTTTCCCCTTGCCGTGCCGTGCCTTTTGTTTCAGTTGCCTTGCTTTGCTTTGCCTTGCCTTCCTTTCCTTCTGTTACTCTTTCCTTGCCTAGCCTTGCACTGCCAAGGCTTGCGTCGTCGTGCATTAGCCTTGCCTCGACTGACCGTGCCTTGCCTTGCGTTACCCTTTCCTTGCCTTCCCGTGCATTGCCTAGCCGTGCGTTGTCGTGCCTTAGCCTTGTTTCACTTTGCCGTAGCCTTGCTTGCGTTGCCTTGCTTTGCCTTGCCTTCCTTGCCTTCCGTTACTCTTTGCTTGCCTTCCGTGCATTGCGTAGCCTTGCGTTGTCGTGCCGTAGCCTTTTTTTGACCTTGCCATAGCCTTGCTTGCGTTACCTTGCTTTGCCTTGCATTCCTTGCCTTGCGTTACCCTTTCCTTGCCTTGCCGTGCATTGCCTAGCTTGCGTTGTCGTGCCTTAGCATTTTTTCCCCTTGCCGTGCCGTGCCTTTTGTTACACTTGCCTTGCCTTGCTTTGCCTTGCCTTCCATTCCTTCCGTTACTCGTTCCTTGCCTAGCCGTGCACTGCCTAGCCTTGCGTTGTCGTGCATTAGCGTTGCCTTGCCTGACCGTGCCTTGCCTTGCGTTACCCTTTCCTTGCCTTGCCGTGCTTTGCCTAGCTTGCGCTGTCGTGCCTTAGCCTTGTTTCCCCTTTCCGTGCCGTTCCTTCCCTTACTCTTAACTTGCCTTGCTTTCCCTTGCCTTCCTTGCCTTCCGTTACTCTTTGCTTACCTTCCGTGCATTGCCTAGCCGTGCGTTGTCGTGCATCAGCCTTGCCTTGCCTCACAGTGCCTTGCCTTGCGTTACCCTTTCCTTGCCTTGCCGTGCATTGCCTACCTTGCGTTGTCGTGCCTTACACTTGTTTCCCCTTGCCGTGATGTGCCTTTTGTTACACTTGCCTTGCCTGGCTTTGCCTTGCCTTCCTTTCCTTCTGTTACTCTTTCCTTGCCTAGCCGTTCACTGCCTAGCTTTGCGTTGTCGTGCATTAGCCTTGCCTCGACTGACCGTGCCTTGCCTTGGGTTACCCTTTCCTTGCCTTGCCGTGCATTGCCTAGCTTGCGTTGTCGTGCCTTAGCCTTGTTTCCCCTTTCCGTGCCGTTCCTTCCCTTACCCTTGCCTTGCCTTGCTTTCCCTTGCATTCCTTGCCTTCCGTTACTCTTTCCTTGCCTTCCCGTGCATTGCCTAGCCGTGCGTTGTCGTGCCTTAGCCTTGTTTCACCTTGCCGTAGCCTTGCTTGCGTTGCCTTGCTTTGCCTTGCCTTCCTTGCCTTCCGTTACTCTTTGCTTGCCTTCCGTGCATTGCGTAGCCTTGCGTTGTCGTGCCGTAGCCTTTTTTTGACCTTGCCATAGCCTTGCTTGCGTTACCTTGCTTTGCCTTGCATTCCTTGCCTTGCGTTACCCTTTCCTTGCCTTGCCGTGCATTGCCTAGCTTGCGTTGTCGTGCCTTAGCATTTTTTCCCCTTGCCGTGCCGTGCCTTTTGTTACACTTGCCTTGCCTTGCTTTGCCTTGCCTTCCATTCCTTCCGTTACTCGTTCCTTGCCTAGCCGTGCACTGCCTAGCCGTGCGTTGTCGTGCATCAGCCTTGCCTTGCCTCACCGTGCATTGCCTTGCGTTACCCTTTCCTTGCCTTGCCGTGCTTTGCCTAGCCTTGCGTTGTCGTGCCTTAGCCTTGTTTCCCCTTGCCGTGCCGTTCCTTCCGTTACTCTTGCCTTGCCTTGCTTTCCCTTGCATTCCTTGCCATCCGTTACTCTTTCCTTGCCTTGCCGTGCATTGCCTAGCCTTGCGTTGTCGTGCATTAGCCTTGCCTTGCCTGACCGTGCCTTGCCTTGCGTTACCCTTTCCTTGCCTTGCCGTGCATTGCCTAGCTTGCGTTGTCATGCCTTAGCCCTGTTTCCCCTTGCCGTGCCGTTCCTTCCCTTACCCTTAACTTGCCTTGCTTTCCCTTGCCTTCCTTGCCTTCCGTTACTCTTTGCTTACCTTCCGTGCATTGCCTAGCCTTGCGTTGTCGTGCCTTAGCCTTGCCTCGCCTGACAGAGCCTTGCCTTGCATTACCCTTTCCTTGCCTTGCCGTGCTTTGCCTAGCCTTGCGTTGTCGTGCCTTACCCTTGTTTCCCCTTGCCGTGACGTGCCTTTAGTTACACTTGCCTTGCCTTGCTTTGCCTTGCCTTCCTTTCCTTCTGTTACTCTTTCCTTGCCTAGCCGTGCACTGCCTAGCCTTGCGTTGTCGTGCATTAGCCTTGCCTCGACTGACCGTGCCTTGCCTTGCGTTACCCTTTCCTTGCCTTGCCGTGCATTGCCTAGCTTGCGTTGTCGTGCATTAGCCTTGCCTTGCCTGACCGTGCCTTGCCTTGCGTTACCCTTTCCTTGCCTTGCCGTGCTTTGCCTAGCTTGCGTTGTCGTGCCTTAGCCTTGTTTCCCCTTTCCGTGCCGTTCCTTCCCTTACTCTTAACTTGCCTTGCTTTCCCTTGCCTTCCTTGCCTTCCGTTACTCTTTGCTTACCTTTCGTGCATTGCCTAGCTTGCGTTGTCGTGCATTAGCCTTGCCTTGCCTGACCGTGCCTTGCCTTGCGTTACCCTTTCCTTGCCTTGCCGTGCTTTGCCTAGCTTGCGTTGTCGTGCCTTAGCCTTGTTTCCCCTTTCCGTGCCGTTCCTTCCCTTACTCTTAACTTGCCTTGCTTTCCCTTGCCTTCCTTGCCTTCCGTTACTCTTTGCTTACCTTTCGTGCATTGCCTAGCCTTGCGTTGTAGTGCATTAGCCTTGCCTTGCCTGACCGTGCCTTGCCTTGCGTTACCCTTTCCTTGCCTTGCCGTGCATTGCCTAGCTTGCGTTGTCATGCCTTAGCCCTGTTTCCCCTTGCCGTGCCGTTCCTTCCCTTACCCTTAACTTGCCTTGCTTTCCCTTGCCTTCCTTGCCTTCCGTTACTCTTTGCTTACCTTCCGTGCATTGCCTAGCCTTGCGTTGTCGTGCATTAGCGTTGCCTCGCCTGACAGTGCCTTGTCTTGCGTTACCCTTTCCTTGCCTTGCCGTGCATTACCTAGCCGTGCGTTGTCGTGCATTAGCCTTGCCTTGCCTCACCGTGCCTTGCCTTGCGTTACCCTTTCCTTGCCTTGCCGTGCATTGCCTAGCTTGCGTTGTCGTGCCTTAGCCTTGTTTCCCCTTGCCGTGCCGTGCCTTTTGTTTCACTTGCCTTGCATTGCTTTGCCTTGCCTTCCTTTCCTTCTGTTACTCTTTCCTTGCCTAGCCGTGCACTGCCTAGCTTTGCGTTGTCGTGCATTAGCCTTGCCTCGACTGACCGTGCCTTGCCTTGCGTTACCCTTTCCTTGCCTTGCCGTGCATTGCCTAGCTTGCGTTGTCGTGCCTTAGCCTTGTTTCCCCTTTCCGTGCCGTTCCTTCCCTTACCCTTGCCTTGCCTTGCTTTCCCTTGCATTCCTTGCCTTCCGTTACTCTTTCCTTGCCTTCCCGTGCATTGCCTAGCCGTGCGTTGTCGTGCCTTAGCCTTGTTTCACCTTGCCGTAGCCTTGCTTGCGTTGCCTTGCTTTGCCTTGCCTTCCTTGCCTTCCGTTACTCTTTGCTTGCCTTCCGTGCATTGCGTAGCCTTGCGTTGTCGTGCCGTAGCCTTTTTTTGACCTTGCTATAGCCTTGCTTGCGTTACCTTGCTTTGCCTTGCATTCCTTGCCTTGCGTTACCCTTTCCTTGCCTTGCCGTGCATTGCCTAGCTTGCGTTGTCGTGCCTTAGCCTTTTTTCCCCTTGCCGTGCCGTGCCTTTTGTTACACTTGCCTTGCCTTGCTTTGCCTTGCCTTCCATTCCTTCCGTTACTCGTTCCTTGCCTAGCCGTGCACTGCCTAGCCTTGCGTTGTCGTGCATTAGCGTTGCCTTGCCTGACCGTGCCTTGCCTTGCGTTACCCTTTCCTTGCCTTGCCGTGCTTTGCCTAGCTTGCGCTGTCGTGCCTTAGCCTTGTTTCCCCTTTCCGTGCCGTTTCTTCCCTTACTCTTAACTTGCCTTGCTTTCCCTTGCCTTCCTTGCCTTCCGTTACTCTTTGCTTACCTTCCGTGCATTGCCTAGCCGTGCGTTGTCGTGCATCAGCCTTGCCTTGCCTCACCGTGCATTGCCTTGCGTTACCCTTTCCTTGCCTTGCCGTGCTTTGCCTAGCCTTGCGTTGTCGTGCCTTAGCCTTGTTTCCCCTTGCCGTGCCGTTCCTTCCGTTACTCTTGCGTTGCCTTGCTTTCCCTTGCATTCCTTACATTCCGTTACTCTTTCCTTGCCTTGCCGTGCATTGCCTAGCCTTCCGTTGTCGTGCATTAGCCTTGCATTTCCTGACCGTGCCTTGCCTTGCGTTACCCTTTCCTTGCCTTGCCGTGCAATGCCTAGCTTGCGTTGTCGTGCCTTAGCCTTGTTTCCCCTTGCCGTGCCGTTCCTTCCCTTACCCTTAACTTGCCTTGCTTTCCTTGCCTTCCTTGCCTTCCGTTACTCTTTGCTTACCTTGCGTGCATTGCCTAGCCTTGCGTTGTCGTGCCTTAGCCTTGCCTCGCCTGACAGAGCCTTGCCTTGCGTTACTCTTTCCTTGCCTGGCCGTGCATTGCCTAGACGTGCGTTGCCGTGCCTTAGCCTTGTTTCCCGTTGCCGTGCCGTTACTTCCGTTACCCCTGCCTTGCCTTGCTTTCCCTTGCCTTCCTTGCCTTCCGTTACTCTTTGCTTGCCTTCCCCGCATTGCCTAGCCTTGCGTTGTCGTGCCTTAGCCTGGCCTCGCCTGACCGTGACTTCCCTTGCGTTACCCTTTCCTTGCCTTGCCGTGCATTGCCTACCTTGCGTTGTCGTGCCTTACCCTTGTTTCGCCTTGCCGTGCCGTGCCTTTTGTTACACTTGCCTTGCCTTTCTTTGCCTTGCCTTCCTTTCCTTCTGTTACTCTTTCCTTGCCTAGCCGTGCACTGCCTAGCCTTGCGTTGTCGTGCATTAGCCTTGCCTCGACTGACCGTGCCTTGCCTTGCGTTACCCTTTCCTTGCCTTGCCGTGCATTGCCTAGCCTTGCGTTGTCGTGTATTAGCCTTGCCTCGCCTGACAGTGCCTTGCCTTGCGTTACCCTTTCCTTGCATTGCCGGGCATTGCCTAGCCGTGCGTTGTCGTGCATTAGCCTTGCCTTGCCTCACCGTGCCTTGCCTTGCGTTACCCTTTCCTTGCCTTGACGTGCATTGCATAGCTTGCGTTGTCGTGCCTTACCCTTGTTTCCCCTTGCCGTGCCGTGCCTTTTGTTTCAGTTGCCTTGCTTTGCTTTGCCTTGCCTTCCTTTCCTTCTGTTACTCTTTCCTTGCCTAGCCTTGCACTGCCAAGCCTTGCGTCGTCGTGCATTAGCCTTGCCTCGACTGACCGTGCCTTGCCTTGCGTTACCCTTTCCTTGCCTTCCCGTGCATTGCCTAGCCGTGCGTTGTCGTGCCTTAGCCTTGTTTCACTTTGCCGTAGCCTTTCTTGCGTTGCCTTGCTTTGCCTTGCCTTCCTTGCCTTCCGTTACTCTTTGCTTGCCTTCCGTGCATTGCGTAGCCTTGCGTTGTCGTGCCGTAGCCTTTTTTTGACCTTGCCATAGCCTTGCTTGCGTTACCTTGCTTTGCCTTGCATTCCTTGCCTTGCGTTACCCTTTCCTTGCCTTGCCGTGCATTGCCTAGCTTGCGTTGTCGTGCCTTAGCCTTTTTTCCCCTTGCCGTGCCGTGCCTTTTGTTACACTTGCCTTGCCTTGCTTTGCCTTGCCTTCCATTCCTTCCGTTACTCGTTCCTTGCCTATCCGTGCACTGCCTAGCCTTGCGTTGTCGTGCATTAGCGTTGCCTTGCCTGACCGTGCCTTGCCTTGCGTTACCCTTTCCTTGCCTTGCCGTGCTTTGCCTAGCTTGCGCTGTCGTGCCTTAGCCTTGTTTCCCCTTTCCGTGCCGTTCCTTCCCTTACTCTTAACTTGCCTTGCTTTCCCTTGCCTTCCTTGCCTTCCGTTACTCTTTGCTTACCTTCCGTGCATTGCCTAGCCGTGCGTTGTCGTGCATCAGCCTTGCCTTGCCTCACCGTGCCTTGCATTGCGTTACCCTTTCCTTGCCTTGCCGTGCATTGCCTACCTTGCTGGCTTTGCCTTGCCGTTGTCGTGCCTTACACTTGTTTCCCCTTGCCGTGATGTGCCTTTTGTTACACTTGCCTTGCCTGGCTTTGCCTTGCCTTCCTTTCCTTCTGTTACTCTTTCCTTGCCTAGCCGTTCACTGCCTAGCTTTGCGTTGTCGTGCATTAGCCTTGCCTCGACTGACCGTGCCTTGCCTTGCGTTACCCTTTCCTTGCCTTGCCGTGCATTGCCTAGCTTGCGTTGTCGTGCCTTAGCCTTGTTTCCCCTTTCCGTGCCATTCCTTCCCTTACCCTTGCCTTGCCTTGCTTTCCCTTGCATTCCTTGCCATCCGTTACTCTTTCCTTGCCTTCCCGTGCATTGCCTAGCCGTGCGTTGTCGTGCCTTAGCCTTGTTTCACCTTGCCGTAGCCTTGCTTGCGTTGCCTTGCTTTGCCTTGCCTTCCTTGCCTTCCGTTACTCTTTGCTTGCCTTCCGTGCATTGCGTAGCCTTGCGTTGTCGTGCCGTAGCCTTTTTTTGACCTTGCCATAGCCTTGCTTGCGTTACCTTGCTTTGCCTTGCATTCCTTGCCTTGCGTTACCCTTTCCTTGCCTTGCCGTGCATTGCCTAGCTTGCGTTGTCGTGCCTTAGCCTTTTTTCCCCTTGCCGTGCCGTGCCTTTTGTTACACTTGCCTTGCCTTGCTTTGCCTTGCCTTCCATTCCTTCCGTTACTCGTTCCTTGCCTAGCCGTGCACTGCCTAGCCTTGCGTTGTCGTGCATTAGCGTTGCCTTGCCTGACCGTGCCTTGCCTTGCGTTACCCTTTCCTTGCCTTGCCGTGCTTTGCCTAGCTTGCGCTGTCGTGCCTTAGCCTTGTTTCCCCTTTCCGTGCCGTTCCTTCCCTTACTCTTAACTTGCCTTGCTTTCCCTTGCCTTCCTTTCCTTCCGTTACTCTTTGCTTACCTTCCGTGCATTGCCTAGCCGTGCGTTGTCGTGCATCAGCCTTGCCTTGCCTCACCGTGCCTTGCCTTGCGTTACCCTTTCCTTGCCTTGCCGTGGATTGCCTACCTTGCGTTGTCGTGCCTTACCCTTGTTTCCCCTTGCCGTGATGTGCCTTTTGTTACACTTGCCTTGCCTTGCTTTGCCTTGCCTTCCTTTCCTTCTGTTACTCTTTCCTTGCCTAGCCGTGCACTGCCTAGCTTTGCGTTGTCGTGCATTAGCCTTGCCTCGACTGACCGTGCCTTGCCTTGCGTTACCCTTTCCTTGCCTTGCCGTGCATTGCCTAGCTTGCGTTGTCGTGCCTTAGCCTTGTTTCCCCTTTCCGTGCCGTTCCTTCCCTTACCCTTGCCTTGCCTTGCTTTCCCTTGCATTCCTTGCCTTCCGTTACTCTTTCCTTGCCTTCCCGTGCATTGCCTAGCCGTGCGTTGTCGTGCCTTAGCCTTGTTTCACCTTGCCGTAGCCTTCCTTGCGTTGCCTTGCTTTGCCTTGCCTTCCTTGCCTTCCGTTACTCTTTGCTTGCCTTCCGTGCATTGCGTAGCCTTGCGTTGTCGTGCCGTAGCCTTTTTTTGACCTTGCCATAGCCTTGCTTGCGTTACCTTGCTTTGCCTTGCATTACTTGCCTTGCGTTACCCTTTCCTTGCCTTGCCGTGCATTGCCTAGCTTGCGTTGTCGTGCCTTAGCCTTGTTTCGCCTTGCCGTGCCGTGCCTTTTGTTACACTTCCCTTGCCTTGCTTTGCCTTGCCTTCCTTTCCTTCTGTTACTCTTTCCTTGCCTAGCCGTGCACTGCCTAGCCTTGCTTTGTCGTGCATTAGCCTTGCCTCGACTGACCGTGCCTTTGCTTGCGTTACCCTTTCCTTGCCTTGCCGTGCATTGCCTAGCCTTGCGTTTTCGTGTATTAGCCTTGCCTCGCCTGACAGTGCCTTGCCTTGCGTTACCCTTTCCTTGCCTTGCCGTGCATTGCCTAGCCGTGCGTTGTCGTGCATTAGCCTTGCCTTGCCTCACCGTGCCTTGCCTTGCGTTACCCTTTCCTTGCCTTGCCGTGCATTGCCTAGCTTGCGTTGTCGTGCCTTACCCTTGTTTCCGCTTGCCGTGCCGTGCCTTTTGTTTCAGTTGCCTTGCTTTGCTTTGCCTTGCCTTCCTTTCCTTCTGTTACGCTTTCCTTGCCTAGCCGTGCACTGCCAAGGCTTGCGTTGTCGTGCATTAGCCTTGCCTCGACTGACCGTGCCTTGCCTTGCGTTACCCTTTCCTTGCCTTGCCGTGCATTGCCTAGCTTGCGTTGTCGTGCCTTAGCCTTGTTTCCCCTTGCCGTGCCGTGCCTTTTGTTTCACTTGCCTTGCATTGCTTTGCCTTGCCTTCCTTTCCTTCTGTTACTCTTTCCTTGCCTAGCCTTGCACTGCCAAGCCTTGCGTCGTCGTGCATTAGCCTTGCCTCGACTGACCGTGCCTTGCCTTGCGTTACCCTTTCCTTGCCTTCCCGTGCATTGCCTAGGCGTGCGTTGTCGTGCCTTAGCCTTGTTTCACCTTGCCGTAGCCTTGCTTGCGTTGCCTTGCTTTGCCTTGCCTTCCTTGCCTTCCGTTACTCTTTGCTTGCCTTCCGTGCATTGCGTAGCCTTGCGTTGTCGTGCCGTAGCCTTTTTTTGACCTTGCCATAGCCTTGCTTGCGTTACCTTGCTTTGCCTTGCATTCCTTGCCTTGCGTTACCCTTTCCTTGCCTTGCCGTGCATTGCCTAGCTTGCGTTGTCGTGCCTTAGCCTTTTTTCCCCTTGCCGTGCCGTGCCTTTTGTTACACTTGCCTTGCCTTGCTTTGCCTTGCCTTCCATTCCTTCCGTTACTCGTTCCTTGCCTAGCCGTGCACTGCCTAGCCTTGCGTTGTCGTGCATTAGCGTTGCCTTGCCTGACCGTGCCTTGCCTTGCGTTACCCTTTCCTTGCCTTGCCGTGCTTTGCCTAGCTTGCGCTGTCGTGCCTTAGCCTTGTTTCCCCTTTCCGTGCCGTTCCTTCCCTTACTCTTAACTTGCCTTGCTTTCCCTTGCCTTCCTTGAATTCCGTTACTCTTTGCTTACCTTCCGTGCATTGCCTAGCCGTGCGTTGTCGAGCATCAGCCTTGCCTTGCCTCACCGTGCATTGCCTTGCGTTACCCTTTCCTTGCCTTGCCGTGCTTTGCCTAGCCTTGCGTTGTCGTGCCTTAGCCTTGTTTCCCCTTGCCGTGCCGTTCCTTCCGTTTCTCTTGCCTTGCCTTGCTTTCCCTTGCATTCCTTACATTCCGTTACTCTTTCCTTGCCTTGCCGTGCATTGCCTAGCCTTCCGTTGTCGTGCATTAGCCTTGCATTTCCTGACCGTGCCTTGCCTTGCGTTACCCTTTCCTTGCCTTGCCGTGCAATGCCTAGCTTGCGTTGTCGTGCCTTAGCCTTGTTTCCCCTTGCCGTGCCGTTCCTTCCCTTACCCTTAACTTGCCTTGCTTTCCTTGCCTTCCTTGCCTTCCGTTACTCTTTGCTTACCTTCCGTGCATTGCCTAGCCTTGCGTTGTCGTGCGTTAGCCTTGCCTCGCCTGACAGAGCCTTGCCTTGCGTTACTCTTTCCTTGCCTGGCCGTGCATTGCCTAGACGTGCGTTGCCGTGCCTTAGCCTTGTTTCCCCTTGCCGTGCCGTTCCTTCCGTTACCCCTGCCTTGCCTTGCTTTCCCTTGCCTTCCTTGCCTTCCGTTACTCTTTGCTTGCCTTCCCCGCATTGCCTAGCCTTGCGTTGTCGTGCCTTAGCCTGGCCTCGCCTGACCGTGACTTCCCTTGCGTTACGCTTTCCTTGCCTTGCCGTGCATTGCTTAGCTTGCGTTGTCGTGCCTTAGCATGTTTCCCCTTGCCGTGCCGTTCCTTCCCTTACCCTTGCCTTGCCTTGCTTTCCCTTGCCTTTCTTGCCTTCCGTTACTCTTTGCTTGCCTTCCGTGCATTGCCTAGCTTTGCGTTTTCGTGCCTTAGCCTTGCCTTGCCTCACCGTGCCTTGCCTTACGTTACCCTTTCCTTGCCTTGCCGTGCATTGCCTAGCCTTGCGTTGTCGTGCCTTAGCCTTGCTTCCCCTTGCCGTGCCGTTCCTTCCGTTACTCTTGCCTTGTCTTGCTTTCCCTTGCATTCCTTGCCATCCGTTACTCTTTCCTTGCCTTGCCGTGCATTGCCTAGCCTTGCGTTGTCGTGCATTAGCCTTGCCTTGCCTGACCGTGCCTTGCCTTGCGTTACCCTTTCCTTGCCTTGCCGTGCATTGCCTAGCTTGCGTTGTCATGCCTTAGCCCTGTTTCCCCTTGCCGTGCCGTTCCTTCCCTTACCCTTAACTTGCCTTGCTTTCCCTTGCCTTCCTTGCCTTCCGTTACTCTTTGCTTACCTTCCGTGCATTGCCTAGCCTTGCGTTGTCGTGTCTTAGCCTTGCCTCGCCTGACAGAGCCTTGCCTTGCGTTACCCTTTCCTTGCCTTGCCGTGCATTGCCTAGACGTGCGTTGTTGTGCATTAGCCTTGCCTTGCCTCACCGTGCCTTGCCTTGCGTTACCCTTTCCTTGCCTTGCCGTGCATTGCCTACCTTGCGTTGTCGTGCCTTACCCTTGTTTCCCCTTGCCGTGACGTGCCTTTAGTTACACTTGCCTTGCCTTGCTTTGCCTTGCCTTCCTTTCCTTCTGTTACTCTTTCCTTGCCTAGCCGTGCACTGCCTAGCCTTGCGTTGTCGTGCATTAGCCTTGCCTCGACTGACCGTGCCTTGCCTTGCGTTACCCTTTCCTTGCTTTGCCGTGCATTGCCTAGCTTGCGTTGTCGTGCATTAGCCTTGCCTTGCCTGACCGTGCCTTGCCTTGCGTTACCCTTTCCTTGCCTTGCCGTGCTTTGCCTAGCTTGCGTTGTCGTGCCTTAGCCTTGTTTCCCCTTGCCGTGCCGTTCCTTCCCTTACTCTTAACTTGCCTTGCTTTCCCTTGCCTTCCTTGCCTTCCGTTACTCTTTGCTTACCTTTCGTGCATTGCCTAGCCTTGCGTTGTCCTGCCTTAGCCTTGCCTCGCTTGACCGTGCCTTGCCTTGCGTTACCCTTTCCTTGCTTTGCCCTGCATTGCCTAGCCGTGCGTTGTCGTGCCTTAGCCTTGTTTCACCTTGCCGTAGCCTTGCTTGCGTTGACTTGTTTTGCCTTGCCTTCCTTGCCTTCCGTTACCCTTTCCTTGCCTTGCCGTGCTTTGCCTAGCCTTGCGTTGTCGTGCCTTAGCCTTGCTTCCCCTTGCCGTGCCGTTCCTTCTGTTACTCTTGCCTTGCCTTGCTTTCCCTTGCATTCCTTGCCTTCCGTTACTCTTTCCATGCCTTGCCATGCATTGCCTAGCCTTGCGTTGTCGTGCATTAGCCTTGCCTTGCCTTACCGTGCCTTGCCTTGCGTTACCCTTTCCTTGCCTTGCCGTGCATTGCCTAGCTTGCGTTGTCATGCCTTAGCCCTGTTTCCCCTTGCCGTGCCGTTCCTTCCCTTACCCTTAACTTGCCTTGCTTTCCCTTGCCTTCCTTGCCTTCCGTTACTCTTTGCTTACCTTCCGTGCATTGCCTAGCCTTGCGTTGTCGTGCATTAGCGTTGCCTCGCCTGACAGTGCCTTGCCTTGCGTTACCCTTTCCTTGCCTTGCCGTGCATTGCCTAGCCGTGCGTTGTCGTGCATTAGCCTTGCCTTGCCTCACCGTGCCTTGCCTTGCGTTACCCTTTCCTTTCCTTGCCGTGCATTGCCTAGCTTGCGTTGTCGTGCCTTAGCATTGTTTCCCCTTGCCGTGCCGTGCCTTTCGTTTCACATGCATTGCATTGCTTTGCCTTGCCTTCCTTTCCTTCTGTTACTCTTTCCTTGCCTAGCCTTGCACTGCCAAGCCTTGCTTCGTCGTGCATTAGCCTTGCCTCGACTGACCGTGCCTTGCCTTGCGTTATCCTTTCCTTGCCTTGCCGTGCATTACCTAGCTTGCGTTGTCGTGCCTTAGCCTTGTTTCCCCTTGCCGTGCCGTGCCGTTTGTTACACTTGCCTTGCCTTGCTTTGCCTTGCATTCCTATCCTTCCGTTACTCTTTCCTTGCCTAGCCGTGCACTGCCTATCCTTGCGTTGTCGTGCATTAGCTGTGGCTCGCCTGATCGTGCCTTGCCTTGCGTTACCCTTTCCTTGCCTTGCCGTGCATTGCCTAGCTTGCGTTGTCGTGCCTTAGCCTTGTTTCCCCTTGCCGTGCCGTGCCTTTTGTTACACTTGCCTTGCCTTGCTTTGCCTTGCCTTCCTATCCTTCCGTTACTCTTTCCTTGCCTAGCCGTGCACTGCCTAGCCTTGCGTTGTCGTGCATTAGCCTTGCCTCGCCTGATCGTGCCTTGCCTGGCGTTACTCTTTCCTTGCCTTGCCGTGCATTGCCAGGCTTGCGTTGTCGTGCCTTAGCCTTGTTTCCCCTTGCCGTGCCGTTCCTTCCCTTACCCTTGCCTTGCCTGGCTTTCCCTTGCTTTCCTTGCCTTCCGTTACTCTTTGCTTGCCTTCCGTGCATTGCCTAGCCTTGCGTTGTCGTGCCTTAGCCTTGCTTCCCCTTGCCGTGCCGTTCCTTCTGTTACTCTTGCCTTGCCTTGCTTTCCCTTGCATTCCTTGCCTTCCTTTACTCTTTCCTTGCCTTGCCGTGCATTGCCTAGCCTTGCGTTGTCGTGCATTAGCCTTGCCTTGCCTGACCGTGCCTTGCCTTGCGTTACTCTTTCCGTGCCTTGCCGTGCATTGCCTAGCTTGCGTTGTCATGCCTTAGCCCTGTTTCCCCTTGCCGTGCCGTTCCTTCCCTTACCCTTAACTTGCCTTGCTTTCCCTTGCCTTCCTTGCCTTCCGTTACTCTTTGCTTACCTTCCGTGCATTGCCTAGCCTTGCGTTGTCGTGTATTAGCCTTGCCTCGCCTGACAGTGCCTTGCCTTGCGTTACCCTTTCCTTGCCTTGCCGTGCATTGCCTAGCCGTGCGTTGTCGTGCATTAGCCTTGCCTTGCCTCACCGTGCCTTGCCTTGCGTTACCCTTTCCTTGCCTTGCCGTGCATTGCCTAGCTTGCGTTGTCGTGCCTTACCCTTGTTTCCCCTTGCCGTGCCGTGCCTTTTGTTTCAGTTGCCTTGCATTGCTTTGCCTTGCCTTCCTTTCCTTCTGTTACGCTTTCCTTGCCTAGCCGTGCACTGCCAAGGCTTGCGTTGTCGTGCATTAGCCTTGCCTCGACTGACCGTGCCTTGCCTTGCGTTACCCTTTCCTTGCCTTGCCGTGCATTGCCTAGCTTGCGTTGTAGTGCCTTAGCCTTGTTTCCCCTTGCCGTGCCGTGCCTTTTGTTTCACTTGCCTTGCATTGCTTTGCCTTGCCTTCCTTTCCTTCTTTTACTCTTTCCTTGCCTAGCCTTGCACTGCCAAGCCTTGCGTCGTCGTGCATTAGCCTTGCCTCGACTGACCGTGCCTTGCCTTGCGTTACCCTTTCCTTGCCTTGCCGTGCTTTGCCTAGCTTGCGTTGTCGTGCCTTAGCCTTGTTTCCCCTTGCCGTGCCGTTCCTTCCCTTACTCTTAACTTGACTTGCTTTCCCTTGCCTTCCTTGCCTTCCGTTACTCTTTGCTTACCTTCCGTGCATTGCCTAGCCTTGCGTTGTCGTTCCTTAGCCTTGCCTCGCTTGACCGTGCCTTGCCTTGCGTTACCCTCTCCTTCCCTCTCCTTGCTTTGCCTAGCCGTGCGTTGTCGTGCATCAGCCTTGCCTTGCCTCACCGTGCATTGCCTTGCGTTACCCTTTCCTTGCCTTGCCGTGCTTTGCCTAGCCTTGCGTTGTCGTGCCTTAGCCTTGTTTCCCCTTGCCGTGCCGTTCCTTCCGTTACTCTTGCCTTGCCTTGCTTTCCCTTGCATTCCTTACATTCCGTTACTCTTTCCTTGCCTTGCCGTGCATTGCCTAGCCTTCCGTTGTCGTGCATTAGCCTTGCATTTCCTGACCGTGCCTTGCCTTGCGTTACCCTTTCCTTGCCTTGCCGTGCATTGCCTAGCTTGCGTTGTCGTGCCTTACCCTTGTTTCCCCTTGCCGTGCCGTGCCTTTTGTTTCAGTTGCCTTGCTTTGCTTTGCCTTGCCTTCCTTTCCTTCTGTTACTCTTTCCTTGCCTAGCCTTGCACTGCCAAGGCTTGCGTCGTCGTGCATTAGCCTTGCCTCGACTGACCGTGCCTTGCCTTGCGTTACCCTTTCCTTGCCTTCCCGTGCATTGCCTAGCCGTGCGTTGTCGTGCCTTAGCCTTGTTTCACTTTGCCGTAGCCTTGCTTGCGTTGCCTTGCTTTGCCTTGCCTTCCTTGCCTTCCGTTACTCTTTGCTTGCCTTCCGTGCATTGCGTAGCCTTGCGTTGTCGTGCCGTAGCCTTTTTTTGACCTTGCCATAGCCTTGCTTGCGTTACCTTGCTTTGCCTTGCATTCCTTGCCTTGCGTTACCCTTTCCTTGCCTTGCCGTGCATTGCCTAGCTTGCGTTGTCGTGCCTTAGCCTTTTTTCCCCTTGCCGTGCCGTGCCTTTTGTTACACTTGCCTTGCCTTGCTTTGCCTTGCCTTCCATTCCTTCCGTTACTCGTTCCTTGCCTAGCCGTGCACTGCCTAGCCTTGCGTTGTCGTGCATTAGCGTTGCCTTGCCTGACCGTGCCTTGCCTTGCGTTACCCTTTCCTTGCCTTGCCGTGCTTTGCCTAGCTTGCGCTGTCGTGCCTTAGCCTTGTTTCCCCTTTCCGTGCCGTTCCTTCCCTTACTCTTAACTTGCCTTGCTTTCCCTTGCCTTCCTTGCCTTCCGTTACTCTTTGCTTACCTTCCGTGCATTGCCTAGCCGTGCGTTGTCGTGCATCAGCCTTGCCTTGCCTCACAGTGCCTTGCCTTGCGTTACCCTTTCCTTGCCTTGCCGTGCATTGCCTACCTTGCGTTGTCGTGCCTTACACTTGTTTCCCCTTGCCGTGATGTGCCTTTTGTTACACTTGCCTTGCCTGGCTTTGCCTTGCCTTCCTTTCCTTCTGTTACTCTTTCCTTGCCTAGCCGTTCACTGCCTAGCTTTGCGTTGTCGTGCATTAGCCTTGCCTCGACTGACCGTGCCTTGCCTTGGGTTACCCTTTCCTTGCCTTGCCGTGCATTGCCTAGCTTGCGTTGTCGTGCCTTAGCCTTGTTTCCCCTTTCCGTGCCGTTCCTTCCCTTACCCTTGCCTTGCCTTGCTTTCCCTTGCATTCCTTGCCTTCCGTTACTCTTTCCTTGCCTTCCCGTGCATTGCCTAGCCGTGCGTTGTCGTGCCTTAGCCTTGTTTCACCTTGCCGTAGCCTTGCTTGCGTTGCCTTGCTTTGCCTTGCCTTCCTTGCCTTCCGTTACTCTTTGCTTGCCTTCCGTGCATTGCGTAGCCTTGCGTTGTCGTGCCGTAGCCTTTTTTTGACCTTGCCATAGCCTTGCTTGCGTTACCTTGCTTTGCCTTGCATTCCTTGCCTTGCGTTACCCTTTCCTTGCCTTGCCGTGCATTGCCTAGCTTGCGTTGTCGTGCCTTAGCATTTTTTCCCCTTGCCGTGCCGTGCCTTTTGTTACACTTGCCTTGCCTTGCTTTGCCTTGCCTTCCATTCCTTCCGTTACTCGTTCCTTGCCTAGCCGTGCACTGCCTAGCCGTGCGTTGTCGTGCATCAGCCTTGCCTTGCCTCACCGTGCATTGCCTTGCGTTACCCTTTCCTTGCCTTGCCGTGCTTTGCCTAGCCTTGCGTTGTCGTGCCTTAGCCTTGTTTCCCCTTGCCGTGCCGTTCCTTCCGTTACTCTTGCCTTGCCTTGCTTTCCCTTGCATTCCTTGCCATCCGTTACTC
The DNA here is from genome assembly GCF_037893015.1 of Macrotis lagotis. Taxonomy (NCBI): domain Eukaryota; kingdom Metazoa; phylum Chordata; class Mammalia; order Peramelemorphia; family Peramelidae; genus Macrotis; species Macrotis lagotis. Next base: position 213,853 of record NW_027421928.1, read on the forward strand.
TTTCCTTGCCTTGCCGTGCATTGCCTAGCCTTGCGTTGTCGTGCATTAGCCTTGCCTTGCCTGACCGTGCCTTGCCTTGCGTTACCCTTTCCTTGCCTTGCCGTGCATTGCCTAGCTTGCGTTGTCATGCCTTAGCCCTGTTTCCCCTTGCCGTGCCGTTCCTTCCCTTACCCTTAACTTGCCTTGCTTTCCCTTGCCTTCCTTGCCTTCCGTTACTCTTTGCTTACCTTCCGTGCATTGCCTAGCCTTGCGTTGTCGTGCCTTAGCCTTGCCTCGCCTGACAGAGCCTTGCCTTGCATTACCCTTTCCTTGCCTTGCCGTGCTTTGCCTAGCCTTGCGTTGTCGTGCCTTACCCTTGTTTCCCCTTGCCGTGACGTGCCTTTAGTTACACTTGCCTTGCCTTGCTTTGCCTTGCCTTCCTTTCCTTCTGTTACTCTTTCCTTGCCTAGCCGTGCACTGCCTAGCCTTGCGTTGTCGTGCATTAGCCTTGCCTCGACTGACCGTGCCTTGCCTTGCGTTACCCTTTCCTTGCCTTGCCGTGCATTGCCTAGCTTGCGTTGTCGTGCATTAGCCTTGCCTTGCCTGACCGTGCCTTGCCTTGCGTTACCCTTTCCTTGCCTTGCCGTGCTTTGCCTAGCTTGCGTTGTCGTGCCTTAGCCTTGTTTCCCCTTTCCGTGCCGTTCCTTCCCTTACTCTTAACTTGCCTTGCTTTCCCTTGCCTTCCTTGCCTTCCGTTACTCTTTGCTTACCTTTCGTGCATTGCCTAGCCTTGCGTTGTAGTGCATTAGCCTTGCCTTGCCTGACCGTGCCTTGCCTTGCGTTACCCTTTCCTTGCCTTGCCGTGCATTGCCTAGCTTGCGTTGTCATGCCTTAGCCCTGTTTCCCCTTGCCGTGCCGTTCCTTCCCTTACCCTTAACTTGCCTTGCTTTCCCTTGCCTTCCTTGCCTTCCGTTACTCTTTGCTTACCTTCCGTGCATTGCCTAGCCTTGCGTTGTCGTGCATTAGCGTTGCCTCGCCTGACAGTGCCTTGTCTTGCGTTACCCTTTCCTTGCCTTGCCGTGCATTACCTAGCCGTGCGTTGTCGTGCATTAGCCTTGCCTTGCCTCACCGTGCCTTGCCTTGCGTTACCCTTTCCTTGCCTTGCCGTGCATTGCCTAGCTTGCGTTTTCGTGCCTTAGCCTTGTTTCCCCTTGCCGTGCCGTGCCTTTTGTTTCACTTGCCTTGCATTGCTTTGCCTTGCCTTCCTTTCCTTCTGTTACTCTTTCCTTGCCTAGCCGTGCACTGCCTAGCTTTGCGTTGTCGTGCATTAGCCTTGCCTCGACTGACCGTGCCTTGCCTTGCGTTACCCTTTCCTTGCCTTGCCGTGCATTGCCTAGCTTGCGTTGTCGTGCCTTAGCCTTGTTTCCCCTTTCCGTGCCGTTCCTTCCCTTACCCTTGCCTTGCCTTGCTTTCCCTTGCATTCCTTGCCTTCCGTTACTCTTTCCTTGCCTTCCCGTGCATTGCCTAGCCGTGCGTTGTCGTGCCTTAGCCTTGTTTCACCTTGCCGTAGCCTTGCTTGCGTTGCCTTGCTTTGCCTTGCCTTCCTTGCCTTCCGTTACTCTTTGCTTGCCTTCCGTGCATTGCGTAGCCTTGCGTTGTCGTGCCGTAGCCTTTTTTTGACCTTGCTATAGCCTTGCTTGCGTTACCTTGCTTTGCCTTGCATTCCTTGCCTTGCGTTACCCTTTCCTTGCCTTGCCGTGCATTGCCTAGCTTGCGTTGTCGTGCCTTAGCCTTTTTTCCCCTTGCCGTGCCGTGCCTTTTGTTACACTTGCCTTGCCTTGCTTTGCCTTGCCTTCCATTCCTTCCGTTACTCGTTCCTTGCCTAGCCGTGCACTGCCTAGCCTTGCGTTGTCGTGCATTAGCGTTGCCTTGCCTGACCGTGCCTTGCCTTGCGTTACCCTTTCCTTGCCTTGCCGTGCTTTGCCTAGCTTGCGCTGTCGTGCCTTAGCCTTGTTTCCCCTTTCCGTGCCGTTTCTTCCCTTACTCTTAACTTGCCTTGCTTTCCCTTGCCTTCCTTGCCTTCCGTTACTCTTTGCTTACCTTCCGTGCATTGCCTAGCCGTGCGTTGTCGTGCATCAGCCTTGCCTTGCCTCACCGTGCATTGCCTTGCGTTACCCTTTCCTTGCCTTGCCGTGCTTTGCCTAGCCTTGCGTTGTCGTGCCTTAGCCTTGTTTCCCCTTGCCGTGCCGTTCCTTCCGTTACTCTTGCCTTGCCTTGCTTTCCCTTGCATTCCTTACATTCCGTTACTCTTTCCTTGCCTTGCCGTGCATTGCCTAGCCTTCCGTTGTCGTGCATTAGCCTTGCATTTCCTGACCGTGCCTTGCCTTGCGTTACCCTTTCCTTGCCTTGCCGTGCAATGCCTAGCTTGCGTTGTCGTGCCTTAGCCTTGTTTCCCCTTGCCGTGCCGTTCCTTCCCTTACCCTTAACTTGCCTTGCTTTCCTTGCCTTCCTTGCCTTCCGTTACTCTTTGCTTACCTTCCGTGCATTGCCTAGCCTTGCGTTGTCGTGCCTTAGCCTTGCCTCGCCTGACAGAGCCTTGCCTTGCGTTACTCTTTCCTTGCCTGGCCGTGCATTGCCTAGACGTGCGTTGCCGTGCCTTAGCCTTGTTTCCCCTTGCCGTGCCGTTCCTTCCGTTACCCCTGCCTTGCCTTGCTTTCCCTTGCCTTCCTTGCCTTCCGTTACTCTTTGCTTGCCTTCCCCGCATTGCCTAGCCTTGCGTTGTCGTGCCTTAGCCTGGCCTCGCCTGACCGTGACTTCCCTTGCGTTAACCTTTCCTTGCCTTGCCGTGCATTGCCTACCTTGCGTTGTCGTGCCTTACCCTTGTTTCGCCTTGCCGTGCCGTGCCTTTTGTTACACTTGCCTTGCCTTGCTTTGCCTTGCCTTCCTTTCCTTCTGTTACTCTTTCCTTGCCTAGCCGTGCACTGCCTAGCCTTGCGTTGTCGTGCATTAGCCTTGCCTCGACTGACCGTGCCTTGCCTTGCGTTACCCTTTCCTTGCCTTGCCGTGCATTGCCTAGCCTTGCGTTGTCGTGTATTAGCCTTGCCTCGCCTGACAGTGCCTTGCCTTGCGTTACCCTTTCCTTGCCTTGCCGTGCATTGCCTAGCCGTGCGTTGTCGTGCGTTAGCCTTGCCTTGCCTCACCGTGCCTTGCCTTGCGTTACCCTTTCCTTGCCTTGCCGTGCATTGCCTAGCTTGCGTTGTCGTGCCTTACCCTTGTTTCCCCTTGCCGTGCCGTGCCTTTTGTTTCAGTTGCCTTGCTTTGCTTTGCCTTGCCTTCCTTTCCTTCTGTTACTCTTTCCTTGCCTAGCCTTGCACTGCCAAGCCTTGCGTCGTCGTGCATTAGCCTTGCCTCGACTGACCGTGCCTTGCCTTGCGTTACCCTTTCCTTGCCTTCCCGTGCATTGCCTAGCTTGCGTTGTCTTGCCTTAGCCTTGTTTCCCCTTGCCGTGCCGTGCCGTTTGTTACACTTGCCTTGCCTTGCTTTGCCTTGCATACCTATCCTTCCGTTACTCTTTCCTTGCCTAGCCGTGCACTGCCTATCCTTGCGTTGTCGTGCATTAGCCTTGCCTCGCCTGATCGTGCCTTGCCTTGCGTTACCCTTTCCTTGCCTTGCCGTGCATTGCCTAGCTTGCGTTGTCGTGCCTTAGCCTTGTTTCTCCTTGCCGTGCCGTGCCTTTTGTTACACTTGCCTTGCCTTGCTTTGCCTTGCCTTCCTATCCTTCCGTTACCCTTTCCTTGCCTTGCCGTGCTTTGCCTAGCCTTGCGTTGTCGTGCATTAGCCTTGCCTCGCCTGATCGTGCCTTGCCTGGCGTTACTCTTTCCTTGCCTTGCCGTGCATTGCCAGGCTTGCGTTGTCGTGCCTTAGCCTTGTTTCCCCTTGCCGTGCCGTTCCTTCCCTTACCCTTGCCTTGCCTGGCTTTCCCTTGCTTTCCTTGCCTTCCGTTACTCTTTGCTTGCCTTCCGTGCATTGCCTAGCCTTGCGTTGTCGTGCCTTAGCCTTGCTTCCCCTTTCCGTGCCGTTCCTTCTGTTACTCTTGCCTTGCCTTGCTTTCCCTTGCATTCCTTGCCTTCCGTTACTCTTTCCTTGCCTTTCCGTGCATTGCCTAGCCTTGCGTTGTCGTGCATTAGCCTTGCCTTGCCTGACCGTGCCTTGCCTTGCGTTACTCTTTCCGTGCCTTGCCGTGCATTGCCTAGCTTGCGTTGTCATGCCTTAGCCCTGTTTCCCCTTGCCGTGCCGTTCCTTCCCTTACCCTTAACTTGCCTTGCTTTCCCTTGCCTTCCTTGCCTTCCGTTACTCTTTGCTTACCTTCCGTGCATTGCCTAGCCTTGCGTTGTCGTGTATTAGCCTTGCCTCGCCTGACAGTGCCTTGCCTTGCGTTACCCTTTCCTTGCCTTGCCGTGCATTGCCTAGCCGTGCGTTGTCGTGCATTAGCCTTGCCTTGCCTCACCGTGCCTTGCCTTGCGTTACCCTTTCCTTGCCTTGCCGTGCATTGCCTAGCTTGCGTTGTCGTGCCTTACCCTTGTTTCCCCTTGCCGTGCCGTGCCTTTTGTTTCAGTTGCCTTGCATTGCTTTGCCTTGCCTTCCTTTCCTTCTGTTACGCTTTCCTTGCCTAGCCGTGCACTGCCAAGTCTTGCGTTGTCGTGCATTAGCCTTGCCTCGACTGACCGTGCCTTGCCTTGCGTTACCCTTTCCTTGCCTTGCCGTGCTTTGCCTAGCTTGCGTTGTCGTGCCTTAGCCTTGTTTCCCCTTGCCGTGCCGTTCCTTCCCTTACTCTTAACTTGCCTTGCTTTCCCTTGCCTTCCTTGCCTTCCGTTACTCTTTGCTTACCTTCCGTGCATTGCCTAGCCTTGCGTTGTCGTTCCTTAGCCTTGCCTCGCTTGACCGTGCCTTGCCTTGCGTTACCCTCTCCTTCCCTCTCCTTGCTTTGCCTAGCCGTGCGTTGTCGTGCATTAGCCTTGCCTTGCCTCACCGTGCCTTGCCTTCCGTTACCCTTTCCTTGCCTTGCCGTGCATTGCCTAGCTTGTGTTGTCGTGCCTTAGCCTTGTTTCCCCTTGCCGTTCCGTTCCTTCCATTACCCTTAACTTGCCTTGCTTTCCCTTGCCTTCCTTGCCTTCCGTTACTCTTTGCTTGCCTTCCGTGCATTGCCTAGCCTTGCCTTTTCGTGCCTTACCCTTGCCTTGCCTCACCGTGCCTTGCCTTGCGTTACCCTTTCCTTGCCTTGCCGTGCATTGCCTACCTTGCGTTGTCGTGCCTTACCCTTGTTTCCCCTTGCCGTGACGTGCCTTTTGTTACACTTGCCTTGCCTTGCTTTGCCTTGCCTTCCTTTCCTTCTGTTACTCTTTCCTTGCCTAGCCGTGCACTGCCTAGCCTTGCGTTGTCGTGCATTAGCCTTGCCTCGACTGACCGTGCCTTGCCTTGCGTTACCCTTTCCTTGCCTTGCCGTTCATTGCCTAGCCTTGCGTTTTCGTGTATTAGCCTTGCCTCGCCTGACAGTGCCTTGCCTTGCGTTACCCTTTCCTTGCCTTGCCGTGCATTGCCTAGCCGTGCGTTGTCGTGCATTAGCCTTGCCTTGCCTCACCGTGCCTTGCCTTGCGTTACCCTTTCCTTGCCTTGCCGTGCATTGCCTAGCTTGCGTTGTCGTGCCTTACCCTTGTTTCCCCTTGCCGTGCCGTGCCTTTTGTTTCAGTTGCCTTGCTTTGCTTTGCCTTGCCTTCCTTTCCTTCTGTTACGCTTTCCTTGCCTAGCCGTGCACTGCCAAGGCTTGCGTTGTCGTGCATTAGCCTTGCCTCGACTGACCGTGCCTTGCCTTGCGTTACCCTTTCCTTGCCTTGCCGTGCATTGCCTAGCTTGCGTTGTCGTGCCTTAGCCTTGTTTCCCCTTGCCGTGCCGTGCCTTTTGTTTCACTTGCCTTGCATTGCTTTGCCTTGCCTTCCTTTCCTTCTGTTACTCTTTCCTTGCCTAGCCTTGCACTGCCAAGCCTTGCGTCGTCGTGCATTAGCCTTGTCTCGACTGACCGTGCCTTGCCTTGCGTTACCCTTTCCTTGCCTTCCCGTGCATTGCCTAGCCGTGCGTTGTCGTGCCTTAGCCTTGTTTCACCTTGCCGTAGCCTTACTTGCGTTGCCTTGCTTTGCCTTGCCTTCCTTGCCTTCCGTTACTCTTTGCTTGCCTTCCGTGCATTGCGTAGCCTTGCGTTGTCGTGCCGTAGCCTTTTTTTGACCTTGCCATAGCCTTGCTTGCGTTACCTTGCTTTGCCTTGCATTCCTTGCCTTGCGTTACCCTTTCCTTGCCTTGCCGTGCATTGCCTAGCTTGCGTTGTAGTGCCTTAGCCTTTTTTCCCCTTGCCGTGCCGTGCCTTTTGTTACACTTGCCTTGCCTTGCTTTGCCTTGCCTTCCATTCCTTCCGTTACTCGTTCCTTGCCTAGCCGTGCACTGCCTAGCCTTGCGTTGTCGTGCATTAGCGTTGCCTTGCCTGACCGTGCCTTGCCTTTCGTTACCCTTTCCTTGCCTTGCCGTGCTTTGCCTAGCTTGCGCTGTCGTGCCTTAGCCCTGTTTCCCCTTGCCGTGCCGTTCCTTCCCTTACCCTTAACTTGCCTTGCTTTCCCTTGCCTTCCTTGCCTTCCGTTACTCTTTGCTTACCTTCCGTGCATTGCCTAGCCTTGCGTTGTCGTGCATTAGCGTTGCCTCGCCTGACAGTGCCTTGCCTTGCGTTACCCTTTCCTTCCCTTGCCGTGCATTGCCTAGCCGTGCGTTGTCGTGCATTAGCCTTGCCTTGCCTCACCGTGCCTTGCCTTGCGTTACCCTTTCCTTGCCTTGCCGTGCATTGCCTAGCTTGCGTTGTCGTGCCTGAGCCTTGTTTCCCCTTGCCGTGCCGTGCCTTTTGTTTCACTTGCCTTGCATTGCTTTGCCTTGCCTTCCTTTCCTTCTGTTACTCTTTCCTTGCCTAGCCTTGCACTGCCAAGCCTTGCTTCGTCGTGCATTAGCCTTGCCTCGACTGACCGTGCCTTGCCTTGCGTTATCCTTTCCTTGCCTTGCCGTGCATTGCCTAGCTTGCGTTGTCGTGCCTTAGCCTTGTTTCCCCTTGCCGTGCCGTGCCGTTTGTTACACTTGCCTTGCCTTGCTTTGCCTTGCATACCTATCCTTCCGTTACTCTTTCCTTGCCTAGCCGTGCACTGCCTATCCTTGCGTTGTCGTGCATTAGCCTTGCCTCGCCTGATCGTGCCTTGCCTTGCGTTACCCTTTCCTTGCCTTGCCGTGCATTGCCTAGCTTGCGTTGTCGTGCCTTAGCCTTGTTTCCCCTTGCCGTGCCGTGCCTTTTGTTACACTTGCCTTGCCTTGCTTTGCGTTGCCTTCCTATCCTTCCGTTACTCTTTCCTTGCCTAGCCGTGCACTGCCTAGCCTTGCGTTGTCGTGCATTAGCCTTGCCTCGCCTGATCGTGCCTTGCCTGGCGTTACTCTTTCCTTGCCTTGCCGTGCATTGCCAGGCTTGCGTTGTCGTGCCTTAGCCTTGTTTCCCCTTGCCGTGCCGTTCCTTCCCTTACCCTTGCCTTGCCTGGCTTTCCCTTGCTTTCCTTGCCTTCCGTTACTCTTTGCTTGCCTTCCGTGCATTGCCTAGCCTTGCGTTGTCGTGCCTTAGCCTTGCTTCCCCTTTCCGTGCCGTTCCTTCTGTTACTCTTGCCTTGCCTTGCTTTCCCTTGCATTCCTTGCCTTCCGTTACTCTTTCATTGCCTTTCCGTGCATTGCCTAGCCTTGCGTTGTCGTGCATTAGCCTTGCCTTGCCTGACCGTGCCTTGCCTTGCGTTACTCTTTCCGTGCCTTGCCGTGCATTGCCTAGCTTGCGTTGTCATGCCTTAGCCCTGTTTCCCCTTGCCGTGCCGTTCCTTCCCTTACCCTTAACTTGCCTTGCTTTCCCTTGCCTTCCTTGCCTTCCGTTACTCTTTGCTTACCTTCCGTGCATTGCCTAGCCTTGCGTTGTCGTGTATTAGCCTTGCCTCGCCTGACAGTGCCTTGCCTTGCGTTACCCTTTCCTTGCCTTGCCGTGCATTGCCTAGCCGTGCGTTGTCGTGCATTAGCCTTGCCTTGCCTCACCGTGCCTTGCCTTGCGTTACCCTTTCCTTGCCTTGCCGTGCATTGCCTAGCTTGCGTTGTCGTGCCTTACCCTTGTTTCCCCTTGCCGTGCCGTGCCTTTTGTTTCAGTTGCCTTGCATTGCTTTGCCTTGCCTTCCTTTCCTTCTGTTACGCTTTCCTTGCCTAGCCGTGCACTGCCAAGGCTTGCGTTGTCGTGCATTAGCCTTGCCTCGACTGACCGTGCCTTGCCTTGCGTTACCCTTTCCTTGCCTTGCCGTGCTTTGCCTAGCTTGCGTTGTCGTGCCTTAGCCTTGTTTCCCCTTGCCGTGCCGTTCCTTCCCTTACTCTTAACTTGCCTTGCTTTCCCTTGCCTTCCTTGCCTTCCGTTACTCTTTGCTTACCTTCCGTGCATTGCCTAGCCTTGCGTTGTCGTTCCTTAGCCTTGCCTCGCTTGACCGTGCCTTGCCTTGCGTTACCCTCTCCTTCCCTCTCCTTGCTTTGCCTAGCCGTGCGTTGTCGTGCATTAGCCTTGCCTTGCCTCACCGTGCCTTGCCTTGCGTTACCCTTTCCTTGCCTTGCCGTGCATTGCCTAGCTTGTGTTGTCGTGCCTTAGCCTTGTTTCCCCTTGCCGTTCCGTTCCTTCCCTTACCCTTAACTTGCCTTGCTTTCCCTTGCCTTCCTTGCCTTCCGTTACTCTTTGCTTGCCTTCCGTGCATTGCCTAGCCTTGCGTTTTCGTGCCTTACCCTTGCCTTGCCTCACCGTGCCTTGCCTTGCGTTACCCTTTCCTTGCCTTGCCGTGCATTGCCTACCTTGCGTTGTCGTGCCTTACCCTTGTTTCCCCTTGCCGTGACGTGCCTTTTGTTACACTTGCCTTGCCTTGCTTTGCCTTGCCTTCCTTTCCTTCTGTTACTCTTTCCTTGCCTAGCCGTGCACTGCCTAGCCATGCGTTGTCGTGCATTAGCCTTGCCTCGGCTGACCGTGCCTTGCCTTGCGTTACCCTTTCCTTGCCTTGCCGTTCATTGCCTAGCCTTGCGTTTTCGTGTATTAGCCTTGCCTCGCCTGACAGTGCCTTGCCTTGCGTTACCCTTTCCTTGCCTTGCCGTGCATTGCCTAGGCGTGCGTTGTTGTGCATTAGCCTTGCCTTGCCTCACCGTGCCTTGCCTTGCGTTACCCTTTCCTTGCCTTGCCGTGCATTGCCTAGCTTGCGTTGTCGTGCCTTACCCTTGTTTCCCCTTGCCGTGCCGTGCCTTTTGTTTCAGTTGCCTTGCTTTGCTTTGCCTTGCCTTCCTTTCCTTCTGTTACGCTTTCCTTGCCTAGCCGTGCACTGCCAAGGCTTGCGTTGTCGTGCATTAGCCTTGCCTCGACTGACCGTGCCTTTCCTTGCGTTACCCTTTCCTTGCCTTGCCGTGCATTGCCTAGCTTGCGTTGTCGTGCCTTAGCCTTGTTTCCCCTTGCCGTGCCGTGCCTTTTGTTTCACTTGCCTTGCATTGCTTTGCCTTGCCTTCCTTTCCTTCTGTTACTCTTTCCTTGCCTAGCCTTGCACTGCCAAGCCTTGCGTCGTCGTGCATTAGCCTTGTCTCGACTGACCGTGCCTTGCCTTGCGTTACCCTTTCCTTGCCTTCCCGTGCATTGCCTAGCCGTGCGTTGTCGTGCCTTAGCCTTGTTTCACCTTGCCGTAGCCTTGCTTGCGTTGCCTTGCTTTGCCTTGCCTTCCTTGCCTTCCGTTACTCTTTGCTTGCCTTCCGTGCATTGCGTAGCCTTGCGTTGTCGTGCCGTAGCCTTTTTTTGACCTTGCCATAGCCTTGCTTGCGTTACCTTGCTTTGCCTTGCATTCCTTGCCTTGCGTTACCCTTTCCTTGCCTTGCCGTGCATTGCCTAGCTTGCGTTGTAGTGCCTTAGCCTTTTTTCCCCTTGCCGTGCCGTGCCTTTTGTTACACTTGCCTTGCCTTGCTTTGCCTTGCCTTCCATTCCTTCCGTTACTCGTTCCTTGCCTAGCCGTGCACTGCCTAGCCTTGCGTTGTCGTGCATTAGCGTTGCCTTGCCTGACCGTGCCTTGCCTTTCGTTACCCTTTCCTTGCCTTGCCGTGCTTTGCCTAGCTTGCGCTGTCGTGCCTTAGCCTTGTTTCCCCTTTCCGTGCCGTTCCTTCCCTTACTCTTAACTTGCCTTGCTTTCCCTTGCCTTCCTTGCCTTCCGTTACTCTTTGCTTACCTTCCGTGCATTGCCTAGCCGTGCGTTGTCGTGCATCAGCCTTGCCTTGCCTGACCGTGCCTTGCCTTGCGTTACCCTTTCCTTGCTTTGCCCTGCATTGCCTAGCCGTGCGTTGTCGTGCCTTAGCCTTGTTTCACCTTGCCGTAGCCTTGCTTGCGTTGACTTGTTTTGCCTTGCCTTCCTTGCCTTCCGTTACCCTTTCCTTGCCTTGCCGTGCTTTGCCTAGCCTTGCGTTGTCGTGCCTTAGCCTTGCTTCCCCTTGCCGTGCCGTTCCTTCTGTTACTCTTGCCTTGCCTTGCTTTCCCTTGCATTCCTTGCCTTCCGTTACTCTTTCCATGCCTTGCCATGCATTGCCTAGCCTTGCGTTGTCGTGCATTAGCCTTGCCTTGCCTGACCGTGCCTTGCCTTGCGTTACCCTTTCCTTGCCTTGCCGTGCATTGCCTAGCTTGCGTTGTCATGCCTTAGCCCTGTTTCTCCTTGCCGTGCCGTTCCTTCCCTTACCCTTAACTTGCCTTGCTTTCCCTTGCCTTCCTTGCCTTCCGTTACTCTTTGCTTACCTTTCTTGCATTGCCTAGCCTTGCGTTGTCGTGTATTAGCGTTGCCTCGCCTGACAGTTCCTTGCCTTGCGTTACCCTTTCCTTGCCTTGCCGTGCATTGCCTAGCCTTGCGTTGTCGTGCCTTAGCCTTGTTTCCCCTTGCCGTGCCGTGCCTTTTGTTTCACTTGCCTTGCCTTGCTTTGCCTTGCATTCCTATCCTTCCGTTACTCTTTCCTTGCCTAGCCGTGCACTGCCTATCCTTGCGTTGTCGTGCATTAGCCTTGCCTCGACTGACCGTGCCTTGCCTTGCGTTACCCTTTCCTTGCCTTGCCGTGCTTTGCCTAGCTTGCGCTGTCGTGCCTTAGCCTTGTTTCCCCTTTCCGTGCCGTTCCTTCCCTTACTCTTAACTTGCCTTGCTTTCCCTTGCCTTCCTTGCCTTCCGTTACTCTTTGCTTACCTTCCGTGCATTGCCTAGCCGTGCGTTGTCGTGCATCAGCCTTGCCTTGCCTCACCGTGCATTGCCTTGCCTTACCCTTTCCTTGCCTTGCCGTGCTTTGCCTAGCCTTGCGTTGTCGTGCCTTAGCCTTGTTTCCCCTTGCCGTGCCGTTCCTTCCGTTACTCTTGCCTTGCCTTGATTTCCCTTGCATTCCTTACATTCCGTTACTCTTTCCTTGCCTTGCCGTGCATTGCCTAGCCTTGCGTTGTCGTGCATTAGCCTTGCCTCGACTGACCGTGCCTTGCCTTGCGTTACCCTTTCCTTGCCTTGCCGTGCATTGCCTAGCTTGCGTTGTCATGCCTTAGCCCTGTTTCCCCTTGCCGTGCCGTTCCTTCCCTTACCCTTAACTTGCCTTGCTTTCCCTTGCCTTCCTTGCTTTCCGTTACTCTTTGCTTAACTTCCGTGCATTGCCTAGCCTTGCGTTGTCGTGCCTTAGCCTTGCCTCGCCTGACAGAGCCTTGCCTTGCGTTACCCTTTCCTTGCCTTGCCGTGCATTGCCTACCTTGCGTTGTCGTGCCTTACCCTTGTTTCCCCTTGCCGTGACGTGCCTTTTGTTACACTTGCCTTGCCTTGCTTTGCCTTGCCTTCCTTTCCTTCTGTTACTCATTCCTTGCCTAGCCGTGCACTGCCTAGCCTTTCGTTGTCGTGCATTAGCCTTACCTCGACTGACCGTGCCTTGCCTTGCGTTACCCTTTCCTTGCCTTGCCGTGCATTGCCTAGCTTGCGTTGTCGTGCATTAGCCTTGCCTTGCCTGACCGTGCCTTGCCTTGCGTTACCCTTTCCTTGCCTTGCCGTGCTTTGCCTAGCTTGCGTTGTCGTGCCTTAGCCTTGTTTCCCCTTGCCGTGCCGTTCCTTCCCTTACTCTTAACTTGCCTTGCTTTCCCTTGCCTTCCTTGCCTTCCGTTACTCTTTGCTTGCCTTTCGTGCATTGCCTAGCCTTGCGTTGTCCTGCCTTAGCCTTGCCTCGCTTGACCGTGCCTTGCCTTGCGTTACCCTCTCTTTCCCTTGCCTTGCTTTGCCTAGCCGTGCGTTGTCGTGCATTAGCCTTGCCTTGCCTCACCGTGCCTTGCCTTGCGTTACCCTTTCCTTGCCTTGCCGTGCATTGGCTAGCTTGCGTTGTCGTGCCTTAGCCTTGTTTCCCCTTTCCGTGCCGTTCCTTCCCTTACCTTTGCCTTGCCTTGCTTTCCCTTGCATTCCTTGCCTTCCGTTACTCTTTCCTTGCCTTGCCGTGCTTTGCCTAGCCTTGCGTTGTCGTGCATTAGCCTTGCCTTGCCTGACCGTGCCTTGCCTTGCGTTACCCTTTCCTTGCTTTGCCCTGCATTGCCTAGCCGTGCGTTGTCGTGCCTTAGCCTTGTTTCACCTTGCCGTAGCCTTGCTTGCGTTGACTTGTTTTGCCTTGCCTTCCTTGCCTTCCGTTACCCTTTCCTTGCCTTGCCGTGCTTTGCCTAGCCTTGCGTTGTCGTGCCTTAGCCTTGCTTCCCCTTGCCGTGCCGTTCCTTCTGTTACTCTTGCCTTGCCTTGCTTTCCCTTGCATTCCTTGCCTTCCGTTACTCTTTCCATGCCTTGCCATGCATTGCCTAGCCTTGCGTTGTCGTGCATTAGCCTTGCCTTGCCTTACCGTGCCTTGCCTTGCGTTACCCTTTCCTTGCCTTGCCGTGCATTGCCTAGCTTGCGTTGTCATGCCTTAGCCCTGTTTCCCCTTGCCGTGCCTTTCCTTCCCTTACCCTTAACTTGCCTTGCTTTCCCTTGCCTTCCTTGCCTTCCGTTACTCTTTGCTTACCTTCCGTGCATTGCCTAGCCTTGCGTTGTCGTGCATTAGCGTTGCCTCGCCTGACAGTGCCTTGCCTTGCGTTACCCTTTCCTTGCCTTGCCGTGCATTGCCTAGCCGTGCGTTGTCGTGCATTAGCCTTGCCTTGCCTCACCGTGCCTTCCCTTGCGTTACCCTTTCCTTTCCTTGCCGTGCATTGCCTAGCTTGCGTTGTCGTGCCTTAGCCTTGTTTCCCCTTGCCGTGCCGTGCCTTTTGTTTCACATGCCTTGCATTGCTTTGCCTTGCCTTCCTTTCCTTCTGTTACTCTTTCCTTGCCTAGCCTTGCACTGCCAAGCCTTGCTTCGTCGTGCATTAGCCTTGCCTCGACTGACCGTGCCTTGCCTTGCGTTATCCTTTCCTTGCCTTGCCGTGCATTACCTAGCTTGCGTTGTCGTGCCTTAGCCTTGTTTCCCCTTGCCGTGCCGTGCCGTTTGTTACACTTGCCTTGCCTTGCTTTGCCTTGCATTCCTATCCTTCCGTTACTCTTTCCTTGCCTAGCCGTGCACTGCCTATCCTTGCGTTGTCGTGCATTAGCTGTGCCTCGCCTGATCGTGCCTTGCCTTGCGTTACCCTTTCCTTGCCTTGCCGTGCATTGCCTAGCTTGCGTTGTCGTGCCTTAGCCTTGTTTCCCCTTGCCGTGCCGTGCCTTTTGTTACACTTGCCTTGCCTTGCTTTGCCTTGCCTTCCTATCCTTCCGTTACTCTTTCCTTGTCTAGCCGTGCACTGCCTAGCCTTGCGTTGTCGTGCATTAGCCTTGCCTCGACTGACCGTGCCTTGCCTTGCGTTACCCTTTCCTTGCCTTGCCGTGCTTTGCCTAGCTTGCGTTGTCGTGCCTTAGCCTTGTTTCCCCTTGCCGTGCCGTTCCTTCCCTTACTCTTAACTTGCCTTGCTTTCCCTTGCCTTCCTTGCCTTCCGTTACTCTTTGCTTACCTTCCGTGCATTGCCTAGCCTTGCGTTGTCGTTCATTAGCCTTGCCTCGCTTGACCGTGCCTTGCCTTGCGTTACCCTCTCCTTCCCTCTCCTTGCTTTGCCTAGCCGTGCGTTGTCGTGCATCAGCCTTGCCTTGCCTCACCGTGCATTGCCTTGCGTTACCCTTTCCTTGCCTTGCCGTGCTTTGCCTAGCCTTGCGTTGTCGTGCCTTAGCCTTGTTTCCCCTTGCCGTGCCGTTCCTTCCGTTACTCTTGCCTTGCCTTGCTTTCCCTTGCATTCCTTACATTCCGTTACTCTTTCCTTGCCTTGCCGTGCATTGCCTAGCCTTCCGTTGTCGTGCATTAGCCTTGCATTTCCTGACCGTGCCTTGCCTTGCGTTACCCTTTCCTTGCCTTGCCGTGCATTGCCTAGCTTGCGTTGTCGTGCCTTAGCCTTGTTTCCCCTTGCCGTGCCTTTCCTTCCCTTACCCTTAACTTGCCTTGCTTTCCCTTGCCTTCCTTGCCTTCCGTTACTCTTTGCTTACCTTCCGTGCATTGCCTAGCCTTGCGTTGTCGTGCCTTAGCCTTGCCTCGCCTGACAGAGCCTTGCCTTGCGTTACTCTTTCCTTGCCTGGCCGTGCATTGCCTAGACGTGCGTTCCCGTGCCTTAGCCTTGCTTCCCCTTGCCGTGCCGTTCCTTCCGTTACCCCTGCCTTGCCTTGATTTCCCTTGCCTTCCTTGCCTTCCGTTACTCTTTGCTTGCCTTCCCCGCATTGCCTAGCCTTGCGTTGTCGTGCCTTAGCCTGGCCTCGCCTGACCGTGACTTCCCTTGCGTTACCCTTTCCTTGCCTTGCCGTGCATTGCCTACCTTGCGTTGTCGTGCCTTACCCTTGTTTCCCCTTGCCGTGCCGTGCCTTTTGTTACACTTGCCTTGCCTTGCTTTGCCTTGCCTTCCTTTCCTTCTGTTACTCTTTCCTTGCCTAGCCGTGCACTGCCTAGCCTTGCGTTGTCGTGCATTAGCCTTGCCTCGACTGACCGTGCCTTGCCTTGCGTTACCCTTTCCTTGCCTTGCCGTGCATTGCCTAGCCTTGCGTTGTCGTGCCTTAGCCTTGCTTCCCCTTGCCGTGCCGTTCCTTCCGTTACTCTTGCCTTGCCTTGCTTTCCCTTGCATTCCTTGCCTTCTGTTACTCTTTCCTTGCCTTGCCGTGCATTGCCTAGCCTTGCGTTTTCGTGCCTTAGCCTTGCCTTGCCTCACCGTGCCTTGCCTTACGTTACCCTTTCCTTGCCTTGCCGTGCATTGCCTAGCCTTGCGTTGTCGTGCCTTAGCCTTGCTTCCCCTTGCCGTGCCGTTCCTTCCGTTACTCTTGCCTTGTCTTGCTTTCCCTTGCATTCCTTGCCTTCCGTTACTCTTTCCTTGCCTTGCCGTGCATTGCCTAGCCTTGCGTTGTCGTGCATTAGCCTTCCCTTGCCTGACCGTGCGTTGCCTTGCGTTACCCTTTCCTTGCCTTGCCGTGCATTGCCTAGCTTGCGTTGTCATGCCTTAGCCCTGTTTCCCTTTGTCGTGCCGTTGCTTCCCTTACCCTTAACTTGCCTTGCTTTCCCTTGCCTTCCTTGCCTTCCGTTACTCTTTGCTTACCTTCCGTGCATTGCCTAGCCTTGCGTTGTCGTGCCTTAGCCTTGCCTCGCCTGACAGAGCCTTGCCTTGCGTTACCCTTTCCTTGCCTTTCCGTGCATTGCCTAGACGTGCGTTGTTGTGCATTAGCCTTGCCTTGCCTCACCGTGCCTTGCCTTGCGTTACCCTTTCCTTGCCTTGCCGTGCATTGCCTACCTTGCGTTGTCGTGCCTTACCCTTGTTTCCCCTTGCCGTGACGTGCCTTTTGTTACACTTGCCTTGCCTTGCTTTGCCTTGCCTTCCTTTCCTTCAGTTACTCTTTCGTTGCCTAGCCGTGCACTGCCTAGCCTTGCGTTGTCGTGCATTAGCCTTGCCTCGACTGACCGTGCCTTGCCTTGCGTTACCCTTTCCTTGCCTTGCCGTGCATTGCCTAGCTTGCGTTGTCGTGCATTAGCCTTGCCTTGCCTGACCGTGCCTTGCCTTGCGTTACCCTTTCCTTGCCTTGCCGTGCTTTGCCTAGCTTGCGTTGTCGTGCCTTAGTCTTGGTTCCCCTTACCGTGCCGTTCCTTCCCTTACTCTTAACTTTCCTTGCTTTCCCTTGCCTTCCTTGCCTTCCGTTACTCTTTGCTTACCTTCCGTGCATTGCCTAGCCTTGCGTTGTCGTTCCTTAGCCTTGCCTCGCCTGACAGAGCCTTGCCTTGCGTTACTCTTTCCTTGCCTGGCCGTGCATTGCCTAGACGTGCGTTGCCGTGCCTTAGCCTTGTTTCCCCTTGCCGTGCCGTTCCTTCCGTTACCCCTGCCTTGCCTTGCTTTCCCTTGCCTTCCTTGCCTTCCGTTACTCTTTGTTTGCCTTCCCCGCATTGCCTAGCCTTGCGTTGTCGTGCCTTAGCCTGGCCTCGCCTGACCGTGACTTCCCTTGCGTTACCCTTTCCTTGCCTTGCCGTGCATTGCCTACCTTGCGTTGTCGTGCCTTCCCTTGTTTCCCCTTGCCGTGCCGTGCCTTTTGTTACACTTGCCTTGCCTTGCTTTGCCTTGCCTTCCTTTCCTTCTGTTACTCTTTCCTTGCCTAGCCGTGCACTGCCTAGCCTTGCGTTGTCGTGCATTAGCCTTGCCTCGACTGACCGTGCCTTGCCTTGCGTTACCCTTTCCTTGCCTTGCCGTGCATTGCCTAGCTTGCGTTGTCATGCCTTAGCCCTGTTTCCCCTTGCCGTGCCGTTCCTTCCCTTACCCTTAACTTGCCTTGCTTTCCCTTGCCTTCCTTGCCTTCCGTTACTCTTTGCTTACCTTCCGTGCATTGCCTAGCCTTGCGTTGTCGTGCATTAGCGTTGCCTCGCCTGACAGTGCCTTGCCTTGCGTTACCCTTTCCTTCCCTTGCCGTGCATTGCCTAGCCGTGCGTTGTCGTCCATTAGCCTTGCCTTGCCTCACCGTGCCTTGCCTTGCGTTACCCTTTCCTTGCCTTGCCGTGCATTGCCTAGCTTGCGTTGTCGTGCCTTAGCCTTGTTTCCCCTTGCCGTGCCGTGCCTTTTGTTTCACTTGCCTTGCATTGCTTTGCCTTGCCTTCCTTTCCTTCTGTTACTCTTTCCTTGCCTAGCCTTGCACTGCCAAGCCTTGCTTCGTCGTGCATTAGCCTTGCCTCGACTGACCGTGCCTTGCCTTGCGTTATCCTTTCCTTGCCTTGCCGTGCATTGCCTAGCTTGCGTTGTCGTGCCTTAGCCTTGTTTCCCCTTGCCGTGCCGTGCCGTTTGTTACACTTGCCTTGCCTTGCTTTGCCTTGCATACCTATCCTTCCGTTACTCTTTCCTTGCCTAGCCGTGCACTGCCTATCCTTGCGTTGTCGTGCATTAGCCTTGCCTCGCCTGATCGTGCCTTGCCTTGCGTTACCCTTTCCTTGCCTTGCCGTGCATTGCCTAGCTTGCGTTGTCGTGCCTTAGCCTTGTTTCCCCTTGCCGTGCCGTGCCTTTTGTTACACTTGCCTTGCCTTGCTTTGCCTTGCCTTCCTATCCTTCCGTTACTCTTTCCTTGCCTAGCCGTGCACTGCCTAGCCTTGCGTTGTCGTGCATTAGCCTTGCCTCGCCTGATCGTGCTTGCCTGGCGTTACTCTTTCCTTGCCTTGCCGTGCATTGCCAGGCTTGCGTTGTCGTGCCTTAGCCTTGTTTCCCCTTGCCGTGCCGTTCCTTCCCTTACCCTTGCCTTGCCTGGCTTTCCCTTGCTTTCCTTGCCTTCCGTTACTCTTTGCTTGCCTTCCGTGCATTGCCTAGCCTTGCGTTGTCGTGCCTTAGCCTTGCTTCCCCTTTCCGTGCCGTTCCTTCTGTTACTCTTGCCTTGCCTTGCTTTCCCTTGCATTCCTTGCCTTCCGTTACTCTTTCCTTGCCTTTCCGTGCATTGCCTAGCCTTGCATTGTCGTGCATTAGCCTTGCCTTGCCTGACCGTGCCTTGCCTTGCGTTACTCTTTCCGTGCCTTGCCGTGCATTGCCTAGCTTGCGTTGTCATGCCTTAGCCCTGTTTCCCCTTGCCGTGCCGTTCCTTCCCTTACCCTTAACTTGCCTTGCTTTCCCTTGCCTTCCTTGCCTTCCGTTACTCTTTGCTTACCTTCCGTGCATTGCCTAGCCTTGCGTTGTCGTGTATTAGCCTTGCCTCGCCTGACAGTGCCTTGCCTTGCGTTACCCTTTCCTTGCCTTGCCGTGCATTGCCTAGCCGTGCGTTGTCGTGCATTAGCCTTGCCTTGCCTCACCGTGCCTTGCCTTGCGTTACCCTTTCCTTGCCTTGCCGTGCATTGCCTAGCTTGCGTTGTCGTGCCTTACCCTTGTTTCCCCTTGCCGTGCCGTGCCTTTTGTTTCAGTTGCCTTGCATTGCTTTGCCTTGCCTTCCTTTCCTTCTGTTACGCTTTCCTTGCCTAGCCGTGCACTGCCAAGGCTTGCGTTGTCGTGCATTAGCCTTGCCTCGACTGACCGTGCCTTGCCTTGCGTTACCCTTTCCTTGCCTTGCCGTGCATTGCCTAGCTTGCGTTGTCGTGCCTTAGCCTTGTTTCCCCTTGCCGTGCCGTGCCTTTTGTTTCACTTGCCTTGCATTGCTTTGCCTTGCCTTCCTTTCCTTCTGTTACTCTTTCCTTGCCTAGCCTTGCACTGCCAAGCCTTGCGTCGTCGTGCATTAGCCTTGCATCGACTGACCGTGCCTTGCCTTGCGTTACCCTTTCCTTGCCTTGCCGTGCTTTGCCTAGCTTGCGTTGTCGTGCCTTAGCCTTGTTTCCCCTTGCCGTGCCGTTCCTTCCCTTACTCTTAACTTGCCTTGCTTTCCCTTGCCTTCCTTGCCTTCCGTTACTCTTTGCTTACCTTCCGTGCATTGCCTAGCCTTGCGTTGTCGTTCCTTAGCCTTGCCTCGCTTGACCGTGCCTTGCCTTGCGTTACCCTCTCCTTCCCTCTCCTTGCTTTGCCTAGCCGTGCGTTGTCGTGCATTAGCCTTGCCTTGCCTCACCGTGCCTTGCCTTGCGTTACCCTTTCCTTGCCTTGCCGTGCATTGCCTAGCTTGTGTTGTCGTGCCTTAGCCTTGTTTCCCCTTGCCGTTCCGTTCCTTCCCTTACCCTTAACTTGCCTTGCTTTCCCTTGCCTTCCTTGCCTTCCGTTACTCTTTGCTTGCCTTCCGTGCATTGCCTAGCCTTGCGTTTTCGTGCCTTACCCTTGCCTTGCCTCACCGTGCCTTGCCTTGCGTTACCCTTTCCTTGCCTTGCCGTGCATTGCCTACCTTGCGTTGTCGTGCCTTACCCTTGTTTCCCCTTGCCGTGACGTGCCTTTTGTTACACTTGCCTTGCCTTGCTTTGCCTTGCCTTCCTTTCCTTCTGTTACTCTTTCCTTGCCTAGCCGTGCACTGCCTAGCCTTGCGTTGTCGTGTATTAGCCTTGCCTCGCCTGACAGTGCCTTGCCTTGCGTTACCCTTTCCTTGCCTTGCCGTGCATTGCCTAGCCGTGCGTTGTCGTGCATTAGCCTTGCCTTGCCTCACCGTGCCTTGCCTTGCGTTACCCTTTCCTTGCCTTGCCGTGCATTGCCTAGCTTGCGTTGTCGTGCCTTACCCTTGTTTCCCCTTGCCGTGCCGTGCCTTTTGTTTCAGTTGCCTTGCTTTGCTTTGCCTTGCCTTCCTTTCCTTCTGTTACGCTTTCCTTGCCTAGCCGTGCACTGCCAAGGCTTGCGTTGTCGTGCATTAGCCTTGCCTCGACTGACCGTGCCTTGCCTTGCGTTACCCTTTCCTTGCCTTGCCGTGCATTGCCTAGCTTGCGTTGTCGTGCCTTAGCCTTGTTTCCCCTTGCCGTGCCGTGCCTTTTGTTTCACTTGCCTTGCATTGCTTTGCCTTGCCTTCCTTTCCTTCTGTTACTCTTTCCTTGCCTAGCCTTGCACTGCCAAGCCTTGCGTCGTCGTGCATTAGCCTTTTCTCGACTGACCGTGCCTTGCCTTGCGTTACCCTTTCCTTGCCTTCCCGTGCATTGCCTAGCCGTGCGTTGTCGTGCCTTAGCCTTCTTTCACCTTGCCGTAGCCTTGCTTGCGTTGCCTTGCTTTGCCTTGCCTTCCTTGCCTTCCGTTACTCTTTGCTTGCCTTCCGTGCATTGCGTAGCCTTGCGTTGTCGTGCCGTAGCCTTTTTTTGACCTTGCCATAGCCTTGCTTGCGTTACCTTGCTTTGCCTTGCATTCCTTGCCTTGCGTTACCCTTTCCTTGCCTTGCCGTGCATTGCCTAGCTTGCGTTGTAGTGCCTTAGCATTTTTTCCCCTTGCCGTGCCGTGCCTTTTGTTACACTTGCCTTGCCTTGCTTTGCCTTGCCTTCCATTCCTTCCGTTACTCGTTCCTTGCCTAGCCGTGCACTGCCTAGCCTTGCGTTGTCGTGCATTAGCGTTGCCTTGCCTGACCGTGCCTTGCCTTTCGTTACCCTTTCCTTGCCTTGCCGTGCTTTGCCTAGCTTGCGCTGTCGTGCCTTAGCCTTGTTTCCCCTTTCCGTGCCGTTCCTTCCCTTACTCTTAACTTGCCTTGCTTTCCCTTGCCTTCCTTGCCTTCCGTTACTCTTTGCTTACCTTCCGTGCATTGCCTAGCCGTGCGTTGTCGTGCATCAGCCTTGCCTTGCCTGACCGTGCCTTGCCTTGCGTTACACTTTCCTTGCTTTGCCCTGCATTGCCTAGCCGTGCGTTGTCGTGCCTTAGCCTTGTTTCACCTTGCCGTAGCCTTGCTTGCGTTGACTTGTTTTGCCTTGCCTTCCTTGCCTTCCGTTACCCTTTCCTTGCCTTGCCGTGCTTTGCCTAGCCTTGCGTTGTCGTGCCTTAGCCTTGCTTCCCCTTGCCGTGCCGTTCCTTCTGTTACTCTTGCCTTGCCTTGCTTTCCCTTGCATTCCTTGCCTTCCGTTACTCTTTCCATGCCTTGAGATGCATTGCATAGCCTTGCGTTGTCGTGCATTAGCCTTGCCTTGCCTGACCGGGCCTTGCCTTGCGTTACCCTTTCCTTGCCTTGCCGTGCATTGCCTAGCTTGCGTTGTCATGCCTTAGCCCTGTTTCTCCTTGCCGTGCCGTTCCTTCCCTTACCCTTAACTTGCCTTGCTTTCCCTTGCCTTCCTTGCCTTCCGTTACTCTTTGCTTACCTTCCGTGCATTGCCTAGCCTTGCGTTGTCGTGCATTAGCGTTGCCTCGCCTGACAGTGCCTTGCCTTGCGTTACCCTTTCCTTGCCTTGCCGTGCATTGCCTAGCCTTGCGTTGTCGTGCCTTAGCCTTGTTTCCCCTTGCCGTGCCGTGCCTTTTGTTTCACTTGCCTTGCCTTGCTTTGCCTTGCATTCCTATCCTTCCGTTACTCTTTCCTTGCCTAGCCGTGCACTGCCTATCCTTGCGTTGTCGTGCATTAGCCTTGCCTCGACTGACCGTGCCTTGCCTTGCGTTACCCTTTCCTTGCCTTGCCGTGCTTTGCCTAGCTTGCGCTGTCGTGCCTTAGCCTTGTTTCCCCTTGCCGTGCCGTTCCTTCCGTTACTCTTGCCTTGCCTTGATTTCCCTTGCATTCCTTACATTCCGTTACTCTTTCCTTGCCTTGCCGTGCATTGCCTAGCCTTGCGTTGTCGTGCATTAGCCTTGCCTCGACTGACCGTGCCTTGCCTTGCGTTACCCTTTCCTTGCCTTGCCGTGCATTGCCTAGCTTGCGTTGTCATGCCTTAGCCCTGTTTCCCCTTGCCGTGCCGTTCCTTCCCTTACCCTTAACTTGCCTTGCTTTCCCTTGCCTTCCTTGCTTTCCGTTACTCTTTGCTTAACTTCCGTGCATTGCCTAGCCTTGCGTTGTCGTGCCTTAGCCTTGCCTCGCCTGACAGAGCCTTGCCTTGCGTTACCCTTTCCTTGCCTTGCCGTGCATTGCCTAGACGTGCGTTGTTGTGCATTAGCCTTGCCTTGCCTCACCGTGCCTTGCCTTGCGTTACCCTTTCCTTGCCTTGCCGTGCATTGCCTACCTTGCGTTGTCGTGCCTTACCCTTGTTTCCCCTTGCCGTGACGTGCCTTTAGTTACACTTGCATTGCCTTGCTTTGCCTTGCCTTCCTTTCCTTCTGTTACTCTTTCCTTGCCTAGCCGTGCACTGCCTAGCCTTGCGTTGTCGTGCATTAGCCTTGCCTCGACTGACCGTGCCTTGCCGTGCGTTACCCTTTCCTTGCCTTGCCGTGCATTGCCTAGCTTGCGTTGTCGTGCATTAGCCTTGCCTTGCCTGACCGTGCCTTGCCTTGCGTTACCCTTTCCTTGCCTTGCCGTGCTTTGCCTAGCTTGCGTTGTCGTGCCTTAGCCTTGTTTCCCCTTGCCGTGCCGTTCCTTCCCTTACTCTTAACTTGCCTTGCTTTCCCTTGCCTTCCTTGCCTTCCGTTACTCTTTGCTTACCTGTCGTGCATTGCCTAGCCTTGCGTTGTCCTGCCTTAGCCTTGCCTCGCTTGACCGTGCCTTGCCTTGCGTTACCCTCTCTTTCCCTTGCCTTGCTTTGCCTAGAAGTGCGTTGTCGTGCATTAGCCTTGCCTTGCCTCACCGTGCCTTGCCTTGCGTTACCCTTTCCTTGCCTTGCCGTGCATTGCCTAGCTTGCGTTGTCGTGCCTTAGCCTTGTTTCCCCTTTCCGTGCCGTTCCTTCCCTTACCTTTGCCTTGCCTTGCTTTCCCTTGCATTCCTTGCCTTCCGTTACTCTTTCCTTGCCTTGCCGTGCTTTGCCTAGCCTTGCGTTGTCGTGCATTAGCCTTGCCTTGCCTGACCGTGCCTTGCCTTGCGTTACCCTTTCCTTGCTTTGCCCTGCATTGCCTAGCCGTGCGTTGTCGTGCCTTAGCCTTGTTTCACCTTGCCGTAGCCTTGCTTGCGTTGACTTGTTTTGCCTTGCCTTCCTTGCCTTCCGTTACCCTTTCCTTGCCTTGCCGTGCTTTGCCTAGCCTTGCGTTGTCGTGCCTTAGCCTTGCTTCCCCTTGCCGTGCCGTTCCTTCTGTTACTCTTGCCTTGCCTTGCTTTCCCTTGCATTCCTTGCCTTCCGTTACTCTTTCCATGCCTTGCCATGCATTGCCTAGCCTTGCGTTGTCGTGCATTAGCCTTGCCTTGCCTTACCGTGCCTTGCCTTGCGTTACCCTTTCCTTGCCTTGCCGTGCATTGCCTAGCTTGCGTTGTCATGCCTTAGCCCTGTTTCTCCTTGCCGTGCCTTTCCTTCCCTTACCCTTAACTTGCCTTGCTTTCCCTTGCCTTCCTTGCCTTCCGTTACTCTTTGCTTACCTTCCGTGCATTGCCTAGCCTTGCGTTGTCGTGCATTAGCGTTGCCTCGCCTGACAGTGCCTTGCCTTGCGTTACCCTTTCCTTGCCTTGCCCTGCATTGCCTAGCCGTGCGTTGTCGTGCATTAGCCTTGCCTTGCCTCACCGTGCCTTGCCTTGCGTTACCCTTTCCTTTCCTTGCCGTGCATTGCCTAGCTTGCGTTGTCGTGCCTTAGCCTTGTTTCCCCTTGCCGTGCCGTGCCTTTTGTTTCACATGCCTTGCATTGCTTTGCCTTGCCTTCCTTTCCTTCTGTTACTCTTTCCTTGCCTAGCCTTGCACTGCCAAGCCTTGCTTCGTCGTGCATTAGCCTTGCCTCGACTGACCGTGCCTTGCCTTGCGTTATCCTTTCCTTGCCTTGCCGTGCATTACCTAGCTTGCGTTGTCGTGCCTTAGCCTTGTTTCCCCTTGCCGTGCCGTGCCGTTTGTTACACTTGCCTTGCCTTGCTTTGCCTTGCATTCCTATCCTTCCGTTACTCTTTCCTTGCCTAGCCGTGCACTGCCTATCCTTGCGTTGTCGTGCATTAGCTGTGCCTCGCCTGATCGTGCCTTGCCTTGCGTTACCCTTTCCTTGCCTTGCCGTGCATTGCCTGGCTTGCGTTGTCGTGCCTTAGCCTTGTTTCCCCTTGCCGTGCCGTGCCTTTTGTTACACTTGCCTTGCCTTGCTTTGCCTTGCCTTCCTATCCTTCCGTTACTCTTTCCTTGCCTAGCCGTGCACTGCCTAGCCTTGCGTTGTCGTGCATTAGCCTTGCCTTGCCTGACCGTGCCTTGCCTTGCGTTACCCTTTCCTTGCCTTGCCGTGCTTTGCCTAGCTTGCGTTGTCGTGCCTTAGCCTTGTTTCCCCTTGCCGTGCCGTTCCTTCCCTTACTCTTAACTTGCCTTGCTTTCCCTTGCCTTCCTTGCCTTCCGTTACTCTTTGCTTGCCTTTCGTGCATTGCCTAGCCTTGCGTTGTCCTGCCTTAGCCTTGCCTCGCTTGACCGTGCCTTGCCTTGCGTTACCCTCTCTTTCCCTTGCCTTGCTTTGCCTAGCCGTGCGTTGTCGTGCATTAGCCTTGCCTTGCCTCACCGTGCCTTGCCTTGCGTTACCCTTTCCTTGCCTTGCCGTGCATTGGCTAGCTTGCGTTGTCGTGCCTTAGCCTTGTTTCCCCTTTCCGTGCCGTTCCTTCCCTTACCTTTGCCTTGCCTTGCTTTCCCTTGCATTCCTTGCCTTCCGTTACTCTTTCCTTGCCTTGCCGTGCTTTGCCTAGCCTTGCGTTGTCGTGCATTAGCCTTGCCTTGCCTGACCGTGCCTTGCCTTGCGTTACCCTTTCCTTGCTTTGCCCTGCATTGCCTAGCCGTGCGTTGTCGTGCCTTAGCCTTGTTTCACCTTGCCGTAGCCTTGCTTGCGTTGACTTGTTTTGCCTTGCCTTCCTTGCCTTCCGTTACCCTTTCCTTGCCTTGCCGTGCTTTGCCTAGCCTTGCGTTGTCGTGCCTTAGCCTTGCTTCCCCTTGCCGTGCCGTTCCTTCTGTTACTCTTGCCTTGCCTTGCTTTCCCTTGCATTCCTTGCCTTCCGTTACTCTTTCCATGCCTTGCCATGCATTGCCTAGCCTTGCGTTGTCGTGCATTAGCCTTGCCTTGCCTTACCGTGCCTTGCCTTGCGTTACCCTTTCCTTGCCTTGCCGTGCATTGCCTAGCTTGCGTTGTCATGCCTTAGCCCTGTTTCCCCTTGCCGTGCCTTTCCTTCCCTTACCCTTAACTTGCCTTGCTTTCCCTTGCCTTCCTTGCCTTCCGTTACTCTTTGCTTACCTTCCGTGCATTGCCTAGCCTTGCGTTGTCGTGCATTAG
Source organism: Macrotis lagotis (assembly GCF_037893015.1). Classification (NCBI taxonomy): domain Eukaryota; kingdom Metazoa; phylum Chordata; class Mammalia; order Peramelemorphia; family Peramelidae; genus Macrotis; species Macrotis lagotis. The sequence goes on from NW_027421928.1 coordinate 239,118, forward strand.
CGTTGCCTCGCCTGACAGTGCCTTGCCTTGCGTTACCCTTTCCTTGCCTTGCCGTGCATTGCCTAGCCGTGCGTTGTCGTGCATTAGCCTTGCCTTGCCTCACCGTGCCTTCCCTTGCGTTACCCTTTCCTTTCCTTGCCGTGCATTGCCTAGCTTGCGTTGTCGTGCCTTAGCCTTGTTTCCCCTTGCCGTGCCGTGCCTTTTGTTTCACATGCCTTGCATTGCTTTGCCTTGCCTTCCTTTCCTTCTGTTACTCTTTCCTTGCCTAGCCTTGCACTGCCAAGCCTTGCTTCGTCGTGCATTAGCCTTGCCTCGACTGACCGTGCCTTGCCTTGCGTTATCCTTTCCTTGCCTTGCCGTGCATTACCTAGCTTGCGTTGTCGTGCCTTAGCCTTGTTTCCCCTTGCCGTGCCGTGCCGTTTGTTACACTTGCCTTGCCTTGCTTTGCCTTGCATTCCTATCCTTCCGTTACTCTTTCCTTGCCTAGCCGTGCACTGCCTATCCTTGCGTTGTCGTGCATTAGCTGTGCCTCGCCTGATCGTGCCTTGCCTTGCGTTACCCTTTCCTTGCCTTGCCGTGCATTGCCTAGCTTGCGTTGTCGTGCCTTAGCCTTGTTTCCCCTTGCCGTGCCGTGCCTTTTGTTACACTTGCCTTGCCTTGCTTTGCCTTGCCTTCCTATCCTTCCGTTACTCTTTCCTTGCCTAGCCGTGCACTGCCTAGCCTTGCGTTGTCGTGCATTAGCCTTGCCTCGACTGACCGTGCCTTGCCTTGCGTTACCCTTTCCTTGCCTTGCCGTGCTTTGCCTAGCTTGCGTTGTCGTGCCTTAGCCTTGTTTCCCCTTGCCGTGCCGTTCCTTCCCTTACTCTTAACTTGCCTTGCTTTCCCTTGCCTTCCTTGCCTTCCGTTACTCTTTGCTTACCTTCCGTGCATTGCCTAGCCTTGCGTTGTCGTTCATTAGCCTTGCCTCGCTTGACCGTGCCTTGCCTTGCGTTACCCTCTCCTTCCCTCTCCTTGCTTTGCCTAGCCGTGCGTTGTCGTGCATCAGCCTTGCCTTGCCTCACCGTGCATTGCCTTGCGTTACCCTTTCCTTGCCTTGCCGTGCTTTGCCTAGCCTTGCGTTGTCGTGCCTTAGCCTTGTTTCCCCTTGCCGTGCCGTTCCTTCCGTTACTCTTGCCTTGCCTTGCTTTCCCTTGCATTCCTTACATTCCGTTACTCTTTCCTTGCCTTGCCGTGCATTGCCTAGCCTTCCGTTGTCGTGCATTAGCCTTGCATTTCCTGACCGTGCCTTGCCTTGCGTTACCCTTTCCTTGCCTTGCCGTGCATTGCCTAGCTTGCGTTGTCGTGCCTTAGCCTTGTTTCCCCTTGCCGTGCCTTTCCTTCCCTTACCCTTAACTTGCCTTGCTTTCCCTTGCCTTCCTTGCCTTCCGTTACTCTTTGCTTACCTTCCGTGCATTGCCGAGCCTTGCGTTGTCGTGCCTTAGCCTTGCCTCGCCTGACAGAGCCTTGCCTTGCGTTACTCTTTCCTTGCCTGGCCGTGCATTGCCTAGACGTGCGTTCCCGTGCCTTAGCCTTGCTTCCCCTTGCCGTGCCGTTCCTTCCGTTACCCCTGCCTTGCCTTGATTTCCCTTGCCTTCCTTGCCTTCCGTTACTCTTTGCTTGCCTTCCCCGCATTGCCTAGCCTTGCGTTGTCGTGCCTTAGCCTGGCCTCGCCTGACCGTGACTTCCCTTGCGTTACCCTTTCCTTGCCTTGCCGTGCATTGCCTACCTTGCGTTGTCGTGCCTTACCCTTGTTTCCCCTTGCCGTGCCGTGCCTTTTGTTACACTTGCCTTGCCTTGCTTTGCCTTGCCTTCCTTTCCTTCTGTTACTCTTTCCTTGCCTAGCCGTGCACTGCCTAGCCTTGCGTTGTCGTGCATTAGCCTTGCCTCGACTGACCGTGCCTTGCCTTGCGTTACCCTTTCCTTGCCTTGCCGTGCATTGCCTAGCCTTGCGTTGTCGTGCCTTAGCCTTGCTTCCCCTTGCCGTGCCGTTCCTTCCGTTACTCTTGCCTTGCCTTGCTTTCCCTTGCATTCCTTGCCTTCTGTTACTCTTTCCTTGCCTTGCCGTGCATTGCCTAGCCTTGCGTTTTCGTGCCTTAGCCTTGCCTTGCCTCACCGTGCCTTGCCTTACGTTACCCTTTCCTTGCCTTGCCGTGCATTGCCTAGCCTTGCGTTGTCGTGCCTTAGCCTTGCTTCCCCTTGCCGTGCCGTTCCTTCCGTTACTCTTGCCTTGTCTTGCTTTCCCTTGCATTCCTTGCCTTCCGTTACTCTTTCCTTGCCTTGCCGTGCATTGCCTAGCCTTGCGTTGTCGTGCATTAGCCTTCCCTTGCCTGACCGTGCGTTGCCTTGCGTTACCCTTTCCTTGCCTTGCCGTGCATTGCCTAGCTTGCGTTGTCATGCCTTAGCCCTGTTTCCCTTTGTCGTGCCGTTGCTTCCCTTACCCTTAACTTGCCTTGCTTTCCCTTGCCTTCCTTGCCTTCCGTTACTCTTTGCTTACCTTCCGTGCATTGCCTAGCCTTGCGTTGTCGTGCCTTAGCCTTGCCTCGCCTGACAGAGCCTTGCCTTGCGTTACCCTTTCCTTGCCTTTCCGTGCATTGCCTAGACGTGCGTTGTTGTGCATTAGCCTTGCCTTGCCTCACCGTGCCTTGCCTTGCGTTACCCTTTCCTTGCCTTGCCGTGCATTGCCTACCTTGCGTTGTCGTGCCTTACCCTTGTTTCCCCTTGCCGTGACGTGCCTTTTGTTACACTTGCCTTGCCTTGCTTTGCCTTGCCTTCCTTTCCTTCAGTTACTCTTTCGTTGCCTAGCCGTGCACTGCCTAGCCTTGCGTTGTCGTGCATTAGCCTTGCCTCGACTGACCGTGCCTTGCCTTGCGTTACCCTTTCCTTGCCTTGCCGTGCATTGCCTAGCTTGCGTTGTCGTGCATTAGCCTTGCCTTGCCTGACCGTGCCTTGCCTTGCGTTACCCTTTCCTTGCCTTGCCGTGCTTTGCCTAGCTTGCGTTGTCGTGCCTTAGTCTTGTTTCCCCTTACCGTGCCGTTCCTTCCCTTACTCTTAACTTTCCTTGCTTTCCCTTGCCTTCCTTGCCTTCCGTTACTCTTTGCTTACCTTCCGTGCATTGCCTAGCCTTGCGTTGTCGTTCCTTAGCCTTGCCTCGCCTGACAGAGCCTTGCCTTGCGTTACTCTTTCCTTGCCTGGCCGTGCATTGCCTAGACGTGCGTTGCCGTGCCTTAGCCTTGTTTCCCCTTGCCGTGCCGTTCCTTCCGTTACCCCTGCCTTGCCTTGCTTTCCCTTGCCTTCCTTGCCTTCCGTTACTCTTTGTTTGCCTTCCCCGCATTGCCTAGCCTTGCGTTGTCGTGCCTTAGCCTGGCCTCGCCTGACCGTGACTTCCCTTGCGTTACCCTTTCCTTGCCTTGCCGTGCATTGCCTACCTTGCGTTGTCGTGCCTTCCCTTGTTTCCCCTTGCCGTGCCGTGCCTTTTGTTACACTTGCCTTGCCTTGCTTTGCCTTGCCTTCCTTTCCTTCTGTTACTCTTTCCTTGCCTAGCCGTGCACTGCCTAGCCTTGCGTTGTCGTGCATTAGCCTTGCCTCGACTGACCGTGCCTTGCCTTGCGTTACCCTTTCCTTGCCTTGCCGTGCATTGCCTAGCTTGCGTTGTCATGCCTTAGCCCTGTTTCCCCTTGCCGTGCCGTTCCTTCCCTTACCCTTAACTTGCCTTGCTTTCCCTTGCCTTCCTTGCCTTCCGTTACTCTTTGCTTACCTTCCGTGCATTGCCTAGCCTTGCGTTGTCGTGCATTAGCGTTGCCTCGCCTGACAGTGCCTTGCCTTGCGTTACCCTTTCCTTCCCTTGCCGTGCATTGCCTAGCCGTGCGTTGTCGTCCATTAGCCTTGCCTTGCCTCACCGTGCCTTGCCTTGCGTTACCCTTTCCTTGCCTTGCCGTGCATTGCCTAGCTTGCGTTGTCGTGCCTTAGCCTTGTTTCCCCTTGCCGTGCCGTGCCTTTTGTTTCACTTGCCTTGCATTGCTTTGCCTTGCCTTCCTTTCCTTCTGTTACTCTTTCCTTGCCTAGCCTTGCACTGCCAAGCCTTGCTTCGTCGTGCATTAGCCTTGCCTCGACTGACCGTGCCTTGCCTTGCGTTATCCTTTCCTTGCCTTGCCGTGCATTGCCTAGCTTGCGTTGTCGTGCCTTAGCCTTGTTTCCCCTTGCCGTGCCGTGCCGTTTGTTACACTTGCCTTGCCTTGCTTTGCCTTGCATACCTATCCTTCCGTTACTCTTTCCTTGCCTAGCCGTGCACTGCCTATCCTTGCGTTGTCGTGCATTAGCCTTGCCTCGCCTAATCGTGCCTTGCCTTGCGTTACCCTTTCCTTGCCTTGCCGTGCATTGCCTAGCTTGCGTTGTCGTGCCTTAGCCTTGTTTCCCCTTGCCGTGCCGTGCCTTTTGTTACACTTGCCTTGCCTTGCTTTGCCTTGCCTTCCTATCCTTCCGTTACTCTTTCCTTGCCTAGCCGTGCACTGCCTAGCCTTGCGTTGTCGTGCATTAGCCTTGCCTCGCCTGATCGTGCTTGCCTGGCGTTACTCTTTCCTTGCCTTGCCGTGCATTGCCAGGCTTGCGTTGTCGTGCCTTAGCCTTGTTTCCCCTTGCCGTGCCGTTCCTTCCCTTACCCTTGCCTTGCCTGGCTTTCCCTTGCTTTCCTTGCCTTCCGTTACTCTTTGCTTGCCTTCCGTGCATTGCCTAGCCTTGCGTTGTCGTGCCTTAGCCTTGCTTCCCCTTTCCGTGCCGTTCCTTCTGTTACTCTTGCCTTGCCTTGCTTTCCCTTGCATTCCTTGCCTTCCGTTACTCTTTCCTTGCCTTTCCGTGCATTGCCTAGCCTTGCATTGTCGTGCATTAGCCTTGCCTTGCCTGACCGTGCCTTGCCTTGCGTTACTCTTTCCGTGCCTTGCCGTGCATTGCCTAGCTTGCGTTGTCATGCCTTAGCCCTGTTTCCCCTTGCCGTGCCGTTCCTTCCCTTACCCTTAACTTGCCTTGCTTTCCCTTGCCTTCCTTGCCTTCCGTTACTCTTTGCTTACCTTCCGTGCATTGCCTAGCCTTGCGTTGTCGTGTATTAGCCTTGCCTCGCCTGACAGTGCCTTGCCTTGCGTTACCCTTTCCTTGCCTTGCCGTGCATTGCCTAGCCGTGCGTTGTCGTGCATTAGCCTTGCCTTGCCTCACCGTGCCTTGCCTTGCGTTACCCTTTCCTTGCCTTGCCGTGCATTGCCTAGCTTGCGTTGTCGTGCCTTACCCTTGTTTCCCCTTGCCGTGCCGTGCCTTTTGTTTCAGTTGCCTTGCATTGCTTTGCCTTGCCTTCCTTTCCTTCTGTTACGCTTTCCTTGCCTAGCCGTGCACTGCCAAGGCTTGCGTTGTCGTGCATTAGCCTTGCCTCGACTGACCGTGCCTTGCCTTGCGTTACCCTTTCCTTGCCTTGCCGTGCATTGCCTAGCTTGCGTTGTCGTGCCTTAGCCTTGTTTCCCCTTGCCGTGCCGTGCCTTTTGTTTCACTTGCCTTGCATTGCTTTGCCTTGCCTTCCTTTCCTTCTGTTACTCTTTCCTTGCCTAGCCTTGCACTGCCAAGCCTTGCGTCGTCGTGCATTAGCCTTGCATCGACTGACCGTGCCTTGCCTTGCGTTACCCTTTCCTTGCCTTGCCGTGCTTTGCCTAGCTTGCGTTGTCGTGCCTTAGCCTTGTTTCCCCTTGCCGTGCCGTTCCTTCCCTTACTCTTAACTTGCCTTGCTTTCCCTTGCCTTCCTTGCCTTCCGTTACTCTTTGCTTACCTTCCGTGCATTGCCTAGCCTTGCGTTGTCGTTCCTTAGCCTTGCCTCGCTTGACCGTGCCTTGCCTTGCGTTACCCTCTCCTTCCCTCTCCTTGCTTTGCCTAGCCGTGCGTTGTCGTGCATTAGCCTTGCCTTGCCTCACCGTGCCTTGCCTTGCGTTACCCTTTCCTTGCCTTGCCGTGCATTGCCTAGCTTGTGTTGTCGTGCCTTAGCCTTGTTTCCCCTTGCCGTTCCGTTCCTTCCCTTACCCTTAACTTGCCTTGCTTTCCCTTGCCTTCCTTGCCTTCCGTTACTCTTTGCTTGCCTTCCGTGCATTGCCTAGCCTTGCGTTTTCGTGCCTTACCCTTGCCTTGCCTCACCGTGCCTTGCCTTGCGTTACCCTTTCCTTGCCTTGCCGTGCATTGCCTACCTTGCGTTGTCGTGCCTTACCCTTGTTTCCCCTTGCCGTGACGTGCCTTTTGTTACACTTGCCTTGCCTTGCTTTGCCTTGCCTTCCTTTCCTTCTGTTACTCTTTCCTTGCCTAGCCGTGCACTGCCTAGCCTTGCGTTGTCGTGTATTAGCCTTGCCTCGCCTGACAGTGCCTTGCCTTGCGTTACCCTTTCCTTGCCTTGCCGTGCATTGCCTAGCCGTGCGTTGTCGTGCATTAGCCTTGCCTTGCCTCACCGTGCCTTGCCTTGCGTTACCCTTTCCTTGCCTTGCCGTGCATTGCCTAGCTTGCGTTGTCGTGCCTTACCCTTGTTTCCCCTTGCCGTGCCGTGCCTTTTGTTTCAGTTGCCTTGCTTTGCTTTGCCTTGCCTTCCTTTCCTTCTGTTACGCTTTCCTTGCCTAGCCGTGCACTGCCAAGGCTTGCGTTGTCGTGCATTAGCCTTGCCTCGACTGACCGTGCCTTGCCTTGCGTTACCCTTTCCTTGCCTTGCCGTGCATTGCCTAGCTTGCGTTGTCGTGCCTTAGCCTTGTTTCCCCTTGCCGTGCCGTGCCTTTTGTTTCACTTGCCTTGCATTGCTTTGCCTTGCCTTCCTTTCCTTCTGTTACTCTTTCCTTGCCTAGCCTTGCACTGCCAAGCCTTGCGTCGTCGTGCATTAGCCTTTTCTCGACTGACCGTGCCTTGCCTTGCGTTACCCTTTCCTTGCCTTCCCGTGCATTGCCTAGCCGTGCGTTGTCGTGCCTTAGCCTTGTTTCACCTTGCCGTAGCCTTGCTTGCGTTGCCTTGCTTTGCCTTGCCTTCCTTGCCTTCCGTTACTCTTTGCTTGCCTTCCGTGCATTGCGTAGCCTTGCGTTGTCGTGCCGTAGCCTTTTTTTGACCTTGCCATAGCCTTGCTTGCGTTACCTTGCTTTGCCTTGCATTCCTTGCCTTGCGTTACCCTTTCCTTGCCTTGCCGTGCATTGCCTAGCTTGCGTTGTAGTGCCTTAGCATTTTTTCCCCTTGCCGTGCCGTGCCTTTTGTTACACTTGCCTTGCCTTGCTTTGCCTTGCCTTCCATTCCTTCCGTTACTCGTTCCTTGCCTAGCCGTGCACTGCCTAGCCTTGCGTTGTCGTGCATTAGCGTTGCCTTGCCTGACCGTGCCTTGCCTTTCGTTACCCTTTCCTTGCCTTGCCGTGCTTTGCCTAGCTTGCGCTGTCGTGCCTTAGCCTTGTTTCCCCTTTCCGTGCCGTTCCTTCCCTTACTCTTAACTTGCCTTGCTTTCCCTTGCCTTCCTTGCCTTCCGTTACTCTTTGCTTACCTTCCGTGCATTGCCTAGCCGTGCGTTGTCGTGCATCAGCCTTGCCTTGCCTGACCGTGCCTTGCCTTGCGTTACACTTTCCTTGCTTTGCCCTGCATTGCCTAGCCGTGCGTTGTCGTGCCTTAGCCTTGTTTCACCTTGCCGTAGCCTTGCTTGCGTTGACTTGTTTTGCCTTGCCTTCCTTGCCTTCCGTTACCCTTTCCTTGCCTTGCCGTGCTTTGCCTAGCCTTGCGTTGTCGTGCCTTAGCCTTGCTTCCCCTTGCCGTGCCGTTCCTTCTGTTACTCTTGCCTTGCCTTGCTTTCCCTTGCATTCCTTGCCTTCCGTTACTCTTTCCATGCCTTGAGATGCATTGCATAGCCTTGCGTTGTCGTGCATTAGCCTTGCCTTGCCTGACCGGGCCTTGCCTTGCGTTACCCTTTCCTTGCCTTGCCGTGCATTGCCTAGCTTGCGTTGTCATGCCTTAGCCCTGTTTCTCCTTGCCGTGCCGTTCCTTCCCTTACCCTTAACTTGCCTTGCTTTCCCTTGCCTTCCTTGCCTTCCGTTACTCTTTGCTTACCTTCCGTGCATTGCCTAGCCTTGCGTTGTCGTGCATTAGCGTTGCCTCGCCTGACAGTGCCTTGCCTTGCGTTACCCTTTCCTTGCCTTGCCGTGCATTGCCTAGCCTTGCGTTGTCGTGCCTTAGCCTTGTTTCCCCTTGCCGTGCCGTGCCTTTTGTTTCACTTGCCTTGCCTTGCTTTGCCTTGCATTCCTATCCTTCCGTTACTCTTTCCTTGCCTAGCCGTGCACTGCCTATCCTTGCGTTGTCGTGCATTAGCCTTGCCTCGACTGACCGTGCCTTGCCTTGCGTTACCCTTTCCTTGCCTTGCCGTGCTTTGCCTAGCTTGCGCTGTCGTGCCTTAGCCTTGTTTCCCCTTTCCGTGCCGTTCCTTCCCTTACTCTTAACTTGCCTTGCTTTCCCTTGCCTTCCTTGCCTTCCGTTACTCTTTGCTTACCTTCCGTGCATTGCCTAGCCGTGCGTTGTCGTGCATCAGCCTTGCCTTGCCTCACCGTGCATTGCCTTGCGTTACCCTTTCCTTGCCTTGCCGTGCTTTGCCTAGCCTTGCGTTGTCGTGCCTTAGCCTTGTTTCCCCTTGCCGTGCCGTTCCTTCCGTTACTCTTCCCTTGCCTTGATTTCCCTTGCATTCCTTACATTCCGTTACTCTTTCCTTGCCTTGCCGTGCATTGCCTAGCCTTGCGTTGTCGTGCATTAGCCTTGCCTCGACTGACCGTGCCTTGCCTTGCGTTACCCTTTCCTTGCCTTGCCGTGCATTGCCTAGCTTGCGTTGTCATGCCTTAGCCCTGTTTCCCCTTGCCGTGCCGTTCCTTCCCTTACCCTTAACTTGCCTTGCTTTCCCTTGCCTTCCTTGCTTTCCGTTACTCTTTGCTTAACTTCCGTGCATTGCCTAGCCTTGCGTTGTCGTGCCTTAGCCTTGCCTCGCCTGACAGAGCCTTGCCTTGCGTTACCCTTTCCTTGCCTTGCCGTGCATTGCCTAGACGTGCGTTGTTGTGCATTAGCCTTGCCTTGCCTCACCGTGCCTTGCCTTGCGTTACCCTTTCCTTGCCTTGCCGTGCATTGCCTACCTTGCGTTGTCGTGCCTTACCCTTGTTTCCCCTTGCCGTGACGTGCCTTTAGTTACACTTGCATTGCCTTGCTTTGCCTTGCCTTCCTTTCCTTCTGTTACTCTTTCCTTGCCTAGCCGTGCACTGCCTAGCCTTGCGTTGTCGTGCATTAGCCTTGCCTCGACTGACCGTGCCTTGCCGTGCGTTACCCTTTCCTTGCCTTGCCGTGCATTGCCTAGCTTGCGTTGTCGTGCATTAGCCTTGCCTTGCCTGACCGTGCCTTGCCTTGCGTTACCCTTTCCTTGCCTTGCCGTGCTTTGCCTAGCTTGCGTTGTCGTGCCTTAGCCTTGTTTCCCCTTGCCGTGCCGTTCCTTCCCTTACTCTTAACTTGCCTTGCTTTCCCTTGCCTTCCTTGCCTTCCGTTACTCTTTGCTTACCTGTCGTGCATTGCCTAGCCTTGCGTTGTCCTGCCTTAGCCTTGCCTCGCTTGACCGTGCCTTGCCTTGCGTTACCCTCTCTTTCCCTTGCCTTGCTTTGCCTAGAAGTGCGTTGTCGTGCATTAGCCTTGCCTTGCCTCACCGTGCCTTGCCTTGCGTTACCCTTTCCTTGCTTTGCCCTGCATTGCCTAGCCGTGCGTTGTCGTGCCTTAGCCTTGTTTCACCTTGCCGTAGCCTTGCTTGCGTTGACTTGTTTTGCCTTGCCTTCCTTGCCTTCCGTTACCCTTTCCTTGCCTTGCCGTGCTTTGCCTAGCCTTGCGTTGTCGTGCCTTAGCCTTGCTTCCCCTTGCCGTGCAGTTCCTTCTGTTACTCTTGCCTTGCCTTGCTTTCCCTTGCATTCCTTGCCTTCCGTTACTCTTTCCATGCCTTGCCATGCATTGCCTAGCCTTGCGTTGTCGTGCATTAGCCTTGCCTTGCCTTACCGTGCCTTGCCTTGCGTTACCCTTTCCTTGCCTTGCCGTGCATTGCCTAGCTTGCGTTGTCATGCCTTAGCCCTGTTTCCCCTTGCCGTGCCTTTCCTTCCCTTACCCTTAACTTGCCTTGCTTTCCCTTGCCTTCCTTGCCTTCCGTTACTCTTTGCTTACCTTCCGTGCATTGCCTAGCCTTGCGTTGTCGTGCATTAGCGTTGCCTCGCCTGACAGTGCCTTGCCTTGCGTTACCCTTTCCTTGCCTTGCCCTGCATTGCCTAGCCGTGCGTTGTCGTGCATTAGCCTTGCCTTGCCTCACCGTGCCTTGCCTTGCGTTACCCTTTCCTTGCCTTGCCGTGCTTTGCCTAGCTTGCGTTGTCGTGCCTTAGTCTTGTTTCCCCTTACCGTGCCGTTCCTTCCCTTACTCTTAACTTGCCTTGCTTTCCCTTGCCTTCCTTGCCTTCCGTTACTCTTTGCTTACCTTCCGTGCATTGCCTAGCCTTGCGTTGTCGTTCCTTAGCCTTGCCTCGCCTGACAGAGCCTTGCCTTGCGTTACTCTTTCCTTGCCTGGCCGTGCATTGCCTAGACGTGCGTTGCCGTGCCTTAGCCTTGTTTCCCCTTGCCGTGCCGTTCCTTCCGTTACCCCTGCCTTGCCTTGCTTTCCCTTGCCTTCCTTGCCTTCCGTTACTCTTTGTTTGCCTTCCCCGCATTGCCTAGCCTTGCGTTGTCGTGCCTTAGCCTGGCCTCGCCTGACCGTGACTTCCCTTGCGTTACCCTTTCCTTGCCTTGCCGTGCATTGCCTACCTTGCGTTGTCGTGCCTTCCCTTGTTTCCCCTTGCCGTGCCGTGCCTTTTGTTACACTTGCCTTGCCTTGCTTTGCCTTGCCTTCCTTTCCTTCTGTTACTCTTTCCTTGCCTAGCCGTGCACTGCCTAGCCTTGCGTTGTCGTGCATTAGCCTTGCCTCGACTGACCGTGCCTTGCCTTGCGTTACCCTTTCCTTGCCTTGCCGTGCATTGCCTAGCTTGCGTTGTCATGCCTTAGCCCTGTTTCCCCTTGCCGTGCCGTTCCTTCCCTTACCCTTAACTTGCCTTGCTTTCCCTTGCCTTCCTTGCCTTCCGTTACTCTTTGCTTACCTTCCGTGCATTGCCTAGCCTTGCGTTGTCGTGCATTAGCGTTGCCTCGCCTGACAGTGCCTTGCCTTGCGTTACCCTTTCCTTCCCTTGCCGTGCATTGCCTAGCCGTGCGTTGTCGTCCATTAGCCTTGCCTCGCCTGATCGTGCCTTGCCTTGCGTTACCCTTTCCTTGCCTTGCCGTGCATTGCCTAGCTTGCGTTGTCGTGCCTTAGCCTTGTTTCCCCTTGCCGTGCCGTGCCTTTTGTTACACTTGCCTTGCCTTGCTTTGCCTTGCCTTCCTATCCTTCCGTTACTCTTTCCTTGCCTAGCCGTGCACTGCCTAGCCTTGCGTTGTCGTGCATTAGCCTTGCCTCGCCTGATCGTGCCTTGCCTGGCGTTACTCTTTCCTTGCCTTGCCGTGCATTGCCAGGCTTGCGTTGTCGTGCCTTAGCCTTGTTTCCCCTTGCCGTGCCGTTCCTTCCCTTACCCTTGCCTTGCCTGGCTTTCCCTTGCTTTCCTTGCCTTCCGTTACTCTTTGCTTGCCTTCCGTGCATTGCCTAGCCTTGCGTTGTCGTGCCTTAGCCTTGCTTCCCCTTTCCGTGCCGTTCCTTCTGTTACTCTTGCCTTGCCTTGCTTTCCCTTGCATTCCTTGCCTTCCGTTACTCTTTCCTTGCCTTTCCGTGCATTGCCTAGCCTTGCTTTGTCGTGCATTAGCCTTGCCTTGCCTGACCGTGCCTTGCCTTGCGTTACTCTTTCCGTGCCTTGCCGTGCATTGCCTAGCTTGCGTTGTCATGCCTTAGCCCTGTTTCCCCTTGCCGTGCCGTTCCTTCCCTTACCCTTAACTTGCATTGCTTTCCCTTGCCTTCCTTGCCTTCCGTTACTCTTTGCTTACCTTCCGTGCATTGCCTAGCCTTGCGTTGTCGTGTATTAGCCTTGCCTCGCCTGACAGTGCCTTGCCTTGCGTTACCCTTTCCTTGCCTTCCCCGCATTGCCTAGCCTTGCGTTGTCGTGCCTTAGCCTGGCCTCGCCTGACCGTGACTTCCCTTGCGTTACCCTTTCCTTGCCTTGCGGTGCATTGCCTACCTTGCGTTGTCGTGCCTTACCCTTGTTTCCCCTTGCCGTGCCGTGCCTTTTGTTACACTTGCCTTGCCTTGCTTTGCCTTGCCTTCCTTTCCTTCTGTTACTCTTTCCTTGCCTAGCCGTGCACTGCCTAGCCTTGCGTTGTCGTGCATTAGCCTTGCCTCGACTGACCGTGCCTTGCCTTGCGTTACCCTTTCCTAGCCTTGCCGTGCATTGCCTAGCCTTGCGTTGTCGTGCCTTAGCCTTGCTTCCCCTTGCCGTGCCGTTCCTTCCGTTACTCTTGCCTTGCCTTGCTTTCCCTTGCATTCCTTGCCTTCTGTTACTCTTTCCTTGCCTTGCCGTGCATTGCCTAGCCTTGCGTTTTCGTGCCTTAGCCTTGCCTTGCCTCACCGTGCCTTGCCTTACGTTACCCTTTCCTTGCCTTGCCGTGCATTGCCTAGCCTTGCGTTGTCGTGCCTTAGCCTTGCTTCCCCTTGCCGTGCCGTTCCTTCCGTTACTCTTGCCTTGTCTTGCTTTCCCTTGCATTCCTTGCCTTCCGTTACTCTTTCCTTGCTTTGCCGTGCATTGCCTAGCCTTGCGTTGTCGTGCATTAGCCTTGCCTTGCCTGACCGTGCCTTGCCTTGCGTTACCCTTTCCTTGCCTTGCCGTGCATTGCCTAGCTTGCGTTGTCATGCCTTAGCCCTGTTTCCCCTTGTCGTGCCGTTGCTTCCCTTACCCTTAACTTGCCTTGCTTTCCCTTGCCTTCCTTGCCTTCCGTTACTCTTTGCTTACCTTCCGTGCATTGCCTAGCCTTGCGCTGTCGTGCCTTAGCCTTGCCTCGCCTGACAGAGCCTTGCCTTGCGTTACCCTTTCCTTGCCTTTCCGTGCATTGCCTAGACGTGCGTTGTTGTGCATTAGCCTTGCCTTGCCTCACCGTGCCTTGCCTTGCGTTACCCTTTCCTTGCCTTGCCGTGCATTGCCTACCTTGCGTTGTCGTGCCTTACCCTTGTTTCCCCTTGCCGTGACGTGCCTTTTGTTACACTTGCCTTGCCTTGCTTTGCCTTGCCTTCCTTTCCTTCAGTTACTCTTTCCTTGCCTAGCCGTGCACTGCCTAGCCTTGCGTTGTCGTGCATTAGCCTTGCCTCGACTGACCGTGCCTTGCCTTGCGTTACCCTTTCCTTGCCTTCCCGTGCATTGCCTAGCTTGCGTTGTCGTGCATTAGCCTTGCCTTGCCTGACCGTGCCTTGCCTTGCGTTACCCTTTCCTTGCCTTGCCGTGCTTTGCCTAGCTTGCGTTGTCGTGCCTTAGTCTTGTTTCACCTTACCGTGCCGTTCCTTCCCTTACTCTTAACTTGCCTTGCTTTCCCTTGCCTTCCTTGCCTTCCGTTACTCTTTGCTTACCTTTCGTGCATTGCCTAGCCTTGCGTTGTCGTGCCTTAGCCTGGCCTCGCTTGACCGTGCCTTGCCTTGCGTTACCCTCTCTTTCCCTTGCCTTGCTTTGCGTAGCCGTGCGTTGTCGTGCATTAGCCTTGCCTTGCCTCACCGTGCCTTGCCTTGCGTTACCCTTTCCTTGCCTTGCCGTGCATTGCCTAGCTTGCGTTGTCGTGCCTTAGCCTTGTTTCCCCTTTCCGTGCCGTTCCTTCCCTTACCTTTGCCTTGCCTTGCTTTCCCTTGCACTCCTTGCCTTCCGTTACTCTTTCCTTGCCTTGCCGTGCATTGCCTAGCCTTGCGTTGTCGTGCATTAACCTTGCCTTGCCTGACCGTGCCTTGCCTTGCGTTACCCTTTCCTTGCTTTGCCCTGCATTGCCTAGCCGTGCGTTGTCGTGCCTTAGCCTTGTTTCACCTTGCCGTAGGCTTGCTTGCCTTGACTTGTTTTGCCTTGCCTTCCTTGCCTTCCGTTACCCTTTCCTTGCCTTGCCGTGTTTTGCCTAGCCTTGCGTTGTCGTGCCTTAGCCTTGCCTCGCCTGACAGAGCCTTGCCTTGCGTTACTCTTTCCTTGCCTGGCCGTGCATTGCCTAGACGTGCGTTGCCGTGCCTTAGCCTTGTTTCCCCTTGCCGTGCCGTTCCTTCCGTTACCCCTGCCTTGCCTTGCTTTCCCTTGCCTTCCTTGCCTTCCGTTACTCTTTGCTTGCCTTCCCCGCATTGCCTAGCCTTGCGTTGTCGTGCCTTAGCCTGGCCTCGCCTGACCGTGACTTCCCTTGCGTTACCCTTTCCTTGCCTTGCCGTGCATTGCCTACCTTGCGTTGTCGTGCCTTAGCCTTGCTTCCCCTTGCCGTGCCGTTCCTTCCGTTACTCTTGCCTTGTCTTGCTTTCCCTTGCATTCCTTGCCTTCCGTTACTCTTTGCTTACCTTCCGTGCATTGCCTAGCCTTGCGTTGTCGTGTATTAGCCTTGCCTCGCCTGACAGTGCCTTGCCTTGCGTTACCCTTTCCTTGCCTTCCCCACATTGCCTAGCCTTGCGTTGTCGTGCCTTAGCCTGGCCTCGCCTGACCGTGACTTCCCTTGCGTTACCCTTGCCTTGCCTTGCCCTGCATTGCCTACCTTGCGTTGTTGTGCCTTACCCTTGTTTCCCCTTGCCGTGCCGTGCCTTTTGTTACACTTGCCTTGCCTTGCTTTGCCTTGCCTTCCTTTCCTTCTGTTACTCTTTCCTTGCCTAGCCGTGCACTGCCTAGCCTTGCGTTGTCGTGCATTAGCCTTGCCTCGACTGACCGTGCCTTGCCTTGCGTTACCCTTTCCTAGCCTTGCCGTGCATTGCCTAGCCTTGCGTTGTCGTGCCTTAGCCTTGCTTCCCCTTGCCGTGCCGTTCCTTCCGTTACTCTTGCCTTGCCTTGCTTTCCCTTGCATTCCTTGCCTTCTGTTACTCTTTCCTTGCCTTGCCGTGCATTGCCTAGCCTTGCGTTTTCGTGCCTTAGCCTTGCCTTGCCTCACCGTGCCTTGCCTTACGTTACCCTTTCCTTGCCTTGCCGTGCATTGCCTAGCCTTGCGTTGTCGTGCCTTAGCCTTGCTTCCCCTTGCCGTGCCGTTCCTTCCGTTACTCTTGCCTTGTCTTGCTTTCCCTTGCATTCCTTGCCTTCCGTTACTCTTTCCTTGCTTTGCCGTGCATTGCCTAGCCTTGCGTTGTCGTGCATTAGCCTTGCCTTGCCTGACCGTGCCTTGCCTTGCGTTACCCTTTCCTTGCCTTGCCGTGCATTGCCTAGCTTGCGTTGTCATGCCTTAGCCCTGTTTCCCCTTGTCGTGCCGTTGCTTCCCTTACCCTTAACTTGCCTTGCTTTCCCTTGCCTTCCTTGCCTTCCGTTACTCTTTGCTTACCTTCCGTGCATTGCCTAGCCTTGCGCTGTCGTGCCTTAGCCTTGCCTCGCCTGACAGAGCCTTGCCTTGCGTTACCCTTTCCTTGCCTTTCCGTGCATTGCCTAGACGTGCGTTGTTGTGCATTAGCCTTGCCTTGCCTCACCGTGCCTTGCCTTGCGTTACCCTTTCCTTGCCTTGCCGTGCATTGCCTACCTTGCGTTGTCGTGCCTTACCCTTGTTTCCCCTTGCCGTGACGTGCCTTTTGTTACACTTGCCTTGCCTTGCTTTGCCTTGCCTTCCTTTCCTTCAGTTACTCTTTCCTTGCCTAGCCGTGCACTGCCTAGCCTTGCGTTGTCGTGCATTAGCCTTGCCTCGACTGACCGTGCCTTGCCTTGCGTTACCCTTTCCTTGCCTTCCCGTGCATTGCCTAGCTTGCGTTGTCGTGCATTAGCCTTGCCTTGCCTGACCGTGCCTTGCCTTGCGTTACCCTTTCCTTGCCTTGCCGTGCTTTGCCTAGCTTGCGTTGTCGTGCCTTAGTCTTGTTTCACCTTACCGTGCCGTTCCTTCCCTTACTCTTAACTTGCCTTGCTTTCCCTTGCCTTCCTTGCCTTCCGTTACTCTTTGCTTACCTTTCGTGCATTGCCTAGCCTTGCGTTGTCGTGCCTTAGCCTGGCCTCGCTTGACCGTGCCTTGCCTTGCGTTACCCTCTCTTTCCCTTGCCTTGCTTTGCGTAGCCGTGCGTTGTCGTGCATTAGCCTTGCCTTGCCTCACCGTGCCTTGCCTTGCGTTACCCTTTCCTTGCCTTGCCGTGCATTGCCTAGCTTGCGTTGTCGTGCCTTAGCCTTGTTTCCCCTTTCCGTGCCGTTCCTTCCCTTACCTTTGCCTTGCCTTGCTTTCCCTTGCACTCCTTGCCTTCCGTTACTCTTTCCTTGCCTTGCCGTGCATTGCCTAGCCTTGCGTTGTCGTGCATTAACCTTGCCTTGCCTGACCGTGCCTTGCCTTGCGTTACCCTTTCCTTGCTTTGCCCTGCATTGCCTAGCCGTGCGTTGTCGTGCCTTAGCCTTGTTTCACCTTGCCGTAGGCTTGCTTGCCTTGACTTGTTTTGCCTTGCCTTCCTTGCCTTCCGTTACCCTTTCCTTGCCTTGCCGTGTTTTGCCTAGCCTTGCGTTGTCGTGCCTTAGCCTTGCCTCGCCTGACAGAGCCTTGCCTTGCGTTACTCTTTCCTTGCCTGGCCGTGCATTGCCTAGACGTGCGTTGCCGTGCCTTAGCCTTGTTTCCCCTTGCCGTGCCGTTCCTTCCGTTACCCCTGCCTTGCCTTACTTTCCCTTGCCTTCCTTGCCTTCCGTTACTCTTTGCTTGCCTTCCCCGCATTGCCTAGCCTTGCGTTGTCGTGCCTTAGCCTGGCCTCGCCTGACCGTGACTTCCCTTGCGTTACCCTTTCCTTGCCTTGCCGTGCATTGCCTACCTTGCGTTGTCGTGCCTTAGCCTTGCTTCCCCTTGCCGTGCCGTTCCTTCCGTTACTCTTGCCTTGTCTTGCTTTCCCTTGCATTCCTTGCCTTCCGTTACTCTTTCCTTGCCTTGCCGTGCATTGCCTAGCCTTGCGTTGTCGTGCATTAGCCTTCCCTTGCCTGACCGTGCGTTGCCTTGCGTTACCCTTTCTTTGCCTTGCCGTGCATTGCCTAGCTTGCGTTGTCATGCCTTAGCCCTGTTTCCCCTTGTCGTGCCGTTGCTTCCCTTACCCTTAACTTGCCTTGCTTTCCCTTGCCTTCCTTGCCTTCCGTTACTCTTTGCTTACCTTCCGTGCATTGCCTAGCCTTGCGTTGTCGTGCCTTAGCCTTGCCTCGCCTGACAGAGCCTTGCCTTGCGTTACCCTTTCCTTGCCTTTCCGTGCATTGCCTAGACGTGCGTTGTTGTGCATTAGCCTTGCCTTGACTCACCGTGCCTTGCCTTGCGTTACCCTTTCCTTGCCTTGCCGTGCATTGCCTACCTTGCGTTGTCGTGCCTTACCCTTGTTTCCCCTTGCCGTGACGTGCCTTTTGTTACACTTGCCTTGCCTTGCTTTGCCTTGCCTTCCTTTCCTTCAGTTACTCTTTCGTTGCCTAGCCGTGCACTGCCTAGCCTTGCGTTGTCGTGCATTAGCCTTGCCTCGACTGACCGTGCCTTGCCTTGCGTTACCCTTTCCTTGCCTTGCCGTGCATTGCCTAGCTTGCGTTGTCGTGCATTAGCCTTGCCTTGCCTGACCGTGCCTTGCCTTGCGTTACCCTTTCCTTGCCTTGCCGTGCTTTGCCTAGCTTGCGTTGTCGTGCCTTAGTCTTGTTTCCCCTTACCGTGCCGTTCCTTCCCTTACTCTTAACTTTCCTTGCTTTCCCTTGCCTTCCTTGCCTTCCGTTACTCTTTGCTTACCTTCCGTGCATTGCCTAGCCTTGCGTTGTCGTTCCTTAGCCTTGCCTCGCCTGACAGAGCCTTGCCTTGCGTTACTCTTTCCTTGCCTGGCCGTGCATTGCCTAGACGTGCGTTGCCGTGCCTTAGCCTTGTTTCCCCTTGCCGTGCCGTTCCTTCCGTTACCCCTGCCTTGCCTTGCTTTCCCTTGCCTTCCTTGCCTTCCGTTACTCTTTGTTTGCCTTCCCCGCATTGCCTAGCCTTGCGTTGTCGTGCCTTAGCCTGGCCTCGCCTGACCGTGACTTCCCTTGCGTTACCCTTTCCTTGCCTTGCCGTGCATTGCCTACCTTGCGTTGTCGTGCCTTACCCTTGTTTCCCCTTGCCGTGCCGTGCCTTTTGTTACACTTGCCTTGCCTTGCTTTGCCTTGCCTTCCTTTCCTTCTGTTACTCTTTCCTTGCCTAGCCGTGCACTGCCTAGCCTTGCGTTGTCGTGCATTAGCCTTGCCTCGACTGACCGTGCCTTGCCTTGCGTTACCCTTTCCTTGCCTTGCCGTGCATTGCCTAGCTTGCGTTGTCATGCCTTAGCCCTGTTTCCCCTTGCCGTGCCGTTCCTTCCCTTACCCTTAACTTGCCTTGCTTTCCCTTGCCTTCCTTGCCTTCCGTTACTCTTTGCTTACCTTCCGTGCATTGCCTAGCCTTGCGTTGTCGTGCATTAGCGTTGCCTCGCCTGACAGTGCCTTGCCTTGCGTTACCCTTTCCTTGCCTTGCCCTGCATTGCCTAGCCGTGCGTTGTCGTGCATTAGCCTTGCCTTGCCTCACCGTGCCTTGCCTTGCGTTACCCTTTCCTTGCCTTGCCGTGCTTTGCCTAGCTTGCGTTGTCGTGCCTTAGTCTTGTTTCCCCTTACCGTGCCGTTCCTTCCCTTACTCTTAACTTGCCTTGCTTTCCCTTGCCTTCCTTGCCTTCCGTTACTCTTTGCTTACCTTCCGTGCATTGCCTAGCCTTGCGTTGTCGTTCCTTAGCCTTGCCTCGCCTGACAGAGCCTTGCCTTGCGTTACTCTTTCCTTGCCTGGCCGTGCATTGCCTAGACGTGCGTTGCCGTGCCTTAGCCTTGTTTCCCCTTGCCGTGCCGTTCCTTCCGTTACCCCTGCCTTGCCTTGCTTTCCCTTGCCTTCCTTGCCTTCCGTTACTCTTTGTTTGCCTTCCCCGCATTGCCTAGCCTTGCGTTGTCGTGCCTTAGCCTGGCCTCGCCTGACCGTGACTTCCCTTGCGTTACCCTTTCCTTGCCTTGCCGTGCATTGCCTACCTTGCGTTGTCGTGCCTTCCCTTGTTTCCCCTTGCCGTGCCGTGCCTTTTGTTACACTTGCCTTGCCTTGCTTTGCCTTGCCTTCCTTTCCTTCTGTTACTCTTTCCTTGCCTAGCCGTGCACTGCCTAGCCTTGCGTTGTCGTGCATTAGCCTTGCCTCGACTGACCGTGCCTTGCCTTGCGTTACCCTTTCCTTGCCTTGCCGTGCATTGCCTAGCTTGCGTTGTCATGCCTTAGCCCTGTTTCCCCTTGCCGTGCCGTTCCTTCCCTTACCCTTAACTTGCCTTGCTTTCCCTTGCCTTCCTTGCCTTCCGTTACTCTTTGCTTACCTTCCGTGCATTGCCTAGCCTTGCGTTGTCGTGCATTAGCGTTGCCTCGCCTGACAGTGCCTTGCCTTGCGTTACCCTTTCCTTCCCTTGCCGTGCATTGCCTAGCCGTGCGTTGTCGTCCATTAGCCTTGCCTCGCCTGATCGTGCCTTGCCTTGCGTTACCCTTTCCTTGCCTTGCCGTGCATTGCCTAGCTTGCGTTGTCGTGCCTTAGCCTTGTTTCCCCTTGCCGTGCCGTGCCTTTTGTTACACTTGCCTTGCCTTGCTTTGCCTTGCCTTCCTATCCTTCCGTTACTCTTTCCTTGCCTAGCCGTGCACTGCCTAGCCTTGCGTTGTCGTGCATTAGCCTTGCCTCGCCTGATCGTGCCTTGCCTGGCGTTACTCTTTCCTTGCCTTGCCGTGCATTGCCAGGCTTGCGTTGTCGTGCCTTAGCCTTGTTTCCCCTTGCCGTGCCGTTCCTTCCCTTACCCTTGCCTTGCCTGGCTTTCCCTTGCTTTCCTTGCCTTCCGTTACTCTTTGCTTGCCTTCCGTGCATTGCCTAGCCTTGCGTTGTCGTGCCTTAGCCTTGCTTCCCCTTTCCGTGCCGTTCCTTCTGTTACTCTTGCCTTGCCTTGCTTTCCCTTGCATTCCTTGCCTTCCGTTACTCTTTCCTTGCCTTTCCGTGCATTGCCTAGCCTTGCTTTGTCGTGCATTAGCCTTGCCTTGCCTGACCGTGCCTTGCCTTGCGTTACTCTTTCCGTGCCTTGCCGTGCATTGCCTAGCTTGCGTTGTCATGCCTTAGCCCTGTTTCCCCTTGCCGTGCCGTTCCTTCCCTTACCCTTAACTTGCATTGCTTTCCCTTGCCTTCCTTGCCTTCCGTTACTCTTTGCTTACCTTCCGTGCATTGCCTAGCCTTGCGTTGTCGTGTATTAGCCTTGCCTCGCCTGACAGTGCCTTGCCTTGCGTTACCCTTTCCTTGCCTTCCCCGCATTGCCTAGCCTTGCGTTGTCGTGCCTTAGCCTGGCCTCGCCTGACCGTGACTTCCCTTGCGTTACCCTTTCCTTGCCTTGCGGTGCATTGCCTACCTTGCGTTGTCGTGCCTTACCCTTGTTTCCCCTTGCCGTGCCGTGCCTTTTGTTACACTTGCCTTGCCTTGCTTTGCCTTGCCTTCCTTTCCTTCTGTTACTCTTTCCTTGCCTAGCCGTGCACTGCCTAGCCTTGCGTTGTCGTGCATTAGCCTTGCCTCGACTGACCGTGCCTTGCCTTGCGTTACCCTTTCCTAGCCTTGCCGTGCATTGCCTAGCCTTGCGTTGTCGTGCCTTAGCCTTGCTTCCCCTTGCCGTGCCGTTCCTTCCGTTACTCTTGCCTTGCCTTGCTTTCCCTTGCATTCCTTGCCTTCTGTTACTCTTTCCTTGCCTTGCCGTGCATTGCCTAGCCTTGCGTTTTCGTGCCTTAGCCTTGCCTTGCCTCACCGTGCCTTGCCTTACGTTACCCTTTCCTTGCCTTGCCGTGCATTGCCTAGCCTTGCGTTGTCGTGCCTTAGCCTTGCTTCCCCTTGCCGTGCCGTTCCTTCCGTTACTCTTGCCTTGTCTTGCTTTCCCTTGCATTCCTTGCCTTCCGTTACTCTTTCCTTGCTTTGCCGTGCATTGCCTAGCCTTGCGTTGTCGTGCATTAGCCTTGCCTTGCCTGACCGTGCCTTGCCTTGCGTTACCCTTTCCTTGCCTTGCCGTGCATTGCCTAGCTTGCGTTGTCATGCCTTAGCCCTGTTTCCCCTTGTCGTGCCGTTGCTTCCCTTACCCTTAACTTGCCTTGCTTTCCCTTGCCTTCCTTGCCTTCCGTTACTCTTTGCTTACCTTCCGTGCATTGCCTAGCCTTGCGCTGTCGTGCCTTAGCCTTGCCTCGCCTGACAGAGCCTTGCCTTGCGTTACCCTTTCCTTGCCTTTCCGTGCATTGCCTAGACGTGCGTTGTTGTGCATTAGCCTTGCCTTGCCTCACCGTGCCTTGCCTTGCGTTACCCTTTCCTTGCCTTGCCGTGCATTGCCTACCTTGCGTTGTCGTGCCTTACCCTTGTTTCCCCTTGCCGTGACGTGCCTTTTGTTACACTTGCCTTGCCTTGCTTTGCCTTGCCTTCCTTTCCTTCAGTTACTCTTTCCTTGCCTAGCCGTGCACTGCCTAGCCTTGCGTTGTCGTGCATTAGCCTTGCCTCGACTGACCGTGCCTTGCCTTGCGTTACCCTTTCCTTGCCTTCCCGTGCATTGCCTAGCTTGCGTTGTCGTGCATTAGCCTTGCCTTGCCTGACCGTGCCTTGCCTTGCGTTACCCTTTCCTTGCCTTGCCGTGCTTTGCCTAGCTTGCGTTGTCGTGCCTTAGTCTTGTTTCACCTTACCGTGCCGTTCCTTCCCTTACTCTTAACTTGCCTTGCTTTCCCTTGCCTTCCTTGCCTTCCGTTACTCTTTGCTTACCTTTCGTGCATTGCCTAGCCTTGCGTTGTCGTGCCTTAGCCTGGCCTCGCTTGACCGTGCCTTGCCTTGCGTTACCCTCTCTTTCCCTTGCCTTGCTTTGCGTAGCCGTGCGTTGTCGTGCATTAGCCTTGCCTTGCCTCACCGTGCCTTGCCTTGCGTTACCCTTTCCTTGCCTTGCCGTGCATTGCCTAGCTTGCGTTGTCGTGCCTTAGCCTTGTTTCCCCTTTCCGTGCCGTTCCTTCCCTTACCTTTGCCTTGCCTTGCTTTCCCTTGCACTCCTTGCCTTCCGTTACTCTTTCCTTGCCTTGCCGTGCATTGCCTAGCCTTGCGTTGTCGTGCATTAACCTTGCCTTGCCTGACCGTGCCTTGCCTTGCGTTACCCTTTCCTTGCTTTGCCCTGCATTGCCTAGCCGTGCGTTGTCGTGCCTTAGCCTTGTTTCACCTTGCCGTAGGCTTGCTTGCCTTGACTTGTTTTGCCTTGCCTTCCTTGCCTTCCGTTACCCTTTCCTTGCCTTGCCGTGTTTTGCCTAGCCTTGCGTTGTCGTGCCTTAGCCTTGCCTCGCCTGACAGAGCCTTGCCTTGCGTTACTCTTTCCTTGCCTGGCCGTGCATTGCCTAGACGTGCGTTGCCGTGCCTTAGCCTTGTTTCCCCTTGCCGTGCCGTTCCTTCCGTTACCCCTGCCTTGCCTTGCTTTCCCTTGCCTTCCTTGCCTTCCGTTACTCTTTGCTTGCCTTCCCCGCATTGCCTAGCCTTGCGTTGTCGTGCCTTAGCCTGGCCTCGCCTGACCGTGACTTCCCTTGCGTTACCCTTTCCTTGCCTTGCCGTGCATTGCCTACCTTGCGTTGTCGTGCCTTAGCCTTGCTTCCCCTTGCCGTGCCGTTCCTTCCGTTACTCTTGCCTTGTCTTGCTTTCCCTTGCATTCCTTGCCTTCCGTTACTCTTTGCTTACCTTCCGTGCATTGCCTAGCCTTGCGTTGTCGTGTATTAGCCTTGCCTCGCCTGACAGTGCCTTGCCTTGCGTTACCCTTTCCTTGCCTTCCCCGCATTGCCTAGCCTTGCGTTGTCGTGCCTTAGCCTGGCCTCGCCTGACCGTGACTTCCCTTGCGTTACCCTTTCCTTGCCTTGCGGTGCATTGCCTACCTTGCGTTGTCGTGCCTTACCCTTGTTTCCCCTTGCCGTGCCGTGCCTTTTGTTACACTTGCCTTGCCTTGCTTTGCCTTGCCTTCCTTTCCTTCTGTTACTCTTTCCTTGCCTAGCCGTGCACTGCCTAGCCTTGCGTTGTCGTGCATTAGCCTTGCCTCGACTGACCGTGCCTTGCCTTGCGTTACCCTTTCCTAGCCTTGCCGTGCATTGCCTAGCCTTGCGTTGTCGTGCCTTAGCCTTGCTTCCCCTTGCCGTGCCGTTCCTTCCGTTACTCTTGCCTTGCCTTGC
Organism: Macrotis lagotis; assembly: GCF_037893015.1. Classification (NCBI taxonomy): domain Eukaryota; kingdom Metazoa; phylum Chordata; class Mammalia; order Peramelemorphia; family Peramelidae; genus Macrotis; species Macrotis lagotis. The sequence continues at coordinate 262,520 of NW_027421928.1, forward strand.
TTTCCCTTGCATTCCTTGCCTTCTGTTACTCTTTCCTTGCCTTGCCGTGCATTGCCTAGCCTTGCGTTTTCGTGCCTTAGCCTTGCCTTGCCTCACCGTGCCTTGCCTTACGTTACCCTTTCCTTGCCTTGCCGTGCATTGCCTAGCCTTGCGTTGTCGTGCCTTAGCCTTGCTTCCCCTTGCCGTGCCGTTCCTTCCGTTACTCTTGCCTTGTCTTGCTTTCCCTTGCATTCCTTGCCTTCCGTTACTCTTTCCTTGCTTTGCCGTGCATTGCCTAGCCTTGCGTTGTCGTGCATTAGCCTTGCCTTGCCTGACCGTGCCTTGCCTTGCGTTACCCTTTCCTTGCCTTGCCGTGCATTGCCTAGCTTGCGTTGTCATGCCTTAGCCCTGTTTCCCCTTGTCGTGCCGTTGCTTCCCTTACCCTTAACTTGCCTTGCTTTCCCTTGCCTTCCTTGCCTTCCGTTACTCTTTGCTTACCTTCCGTGCATTGCCTAGCCTTGCGCTGTCGTGCCTTAGCCTTGCCTCGCCTGACAGAGCCTTGCCTTGCGTTACCCTTTCCTTGCCTTTCCGTGCATTGCCTAGACGTGCGTTGTTGTGCATTAGCCTTGCCTTGCCTCACCGTGCCTTGCCTTGCGTTACCCTTTCCTTGCCTTGCCGTGCATTGCCTACCTTGCGTTGTCGTGCCTTACCCTTGTTTCCCCTTGCCGTGACGTGCCTTTTGTTACACTTGCCTTGCCTTGCTTTGCCTTGCCTTCCTTTCCTTCAGTTACTCTTTCCTTGCCTAGCCGTGCACTGCCTAGCCTTGCGTTGTCGTGCATTAGCCTTGCCTCGACTGACCGTGCCTTGCCTTGCGTTACCCTTTCCTTGCCTTCCCGTGCATTGCCTAGCTTGCGTTGTCGTGCATTAGCCTTGCCTTGCCTGACCGTGCCTTGCCTTGCGTTACCCTTTCCTTGCCTTGCCGTGCTTTGCCTAGCTTGCGTTGTCGTGCCTTAGTCTTGTTTCACCTTACCGTGCCGTTCCTTCCCTTACTCTTAACTTGCCTTGCTTTCCCTTGCCTTCCTTGCCTTCCGTTACTCTTTGCTTACCTTTCGTGCATTGCCTAGCCTTGCGTTGTCGTGCCTTAGCCTGGCCTCGCTTGACCGTGCCTTGCCTTGCGTTACCCTCTCTTTCCCTTGCCTTGCTTTGCGTAGCCGTGCGTTGTCGTGCATTAGCCTTGCCTTGCCTCACCGTGCCTTGCCTTGCGTTACCCTTTCCTTGCCTTGCCGTGCATTGCCTAGCTTGCGTTGTCGTGCCTTAGCCTTGTTTCCCCTTTCCGTGCCGTTCCTTCCCTTACCTTTGCCTTGCCTTGCTTTCCCTTGCACTCCTTGCCTTCCGTTACTCTTTCCTTGCCTTGCCGTGCATTGCCTAGCCTTGCGTTGTCGTGCATTAACCTTGCCTTGCCTGACCGTGCCTTGCCTTGCGTTACCCTTTCCTTGCTTTGCCCTGCATTGCCTAGCCGTGCGTTGTCGTGCCTTAGCCTTGTTTCACCTTGCCGTAGGCTTGCTTGCCTTGACTTGTTTTGCCTTGCCTTCCTTGCCTTCCGTTACCCTTTCCTTGCCTTGCCGTGTTTTGCCTAGCCTTGCGTTGTCGTGCCTTAGCCTTGCCTCGCCTGACAGAGCCTTGCCTTGCGTTACTCTTTCCTTGCCTGGCCGTGCATTGCCTAGACGTGCGTTGCCGTGCCTTAGCCTTGTTTCCCCTTGCCGTGCCGTTCCTTCCGTTACCCCTGCCTTGCCTTGCTTTCCCTTGCCTTCCTTGCCTTCCGTTACTCTTTGCTTGCCTTCCCCGCATTGCCTAGCCTTGCGTTGTCGTGCCTTAGCCTGGCCTCGCCTGACCGTGACTTCCCTTGCGTTACCCTTTCCTTGCCTTGCCGTGCATTGCCTACCTTGCGTTGTCGTGCCTTAGCCTTGCTTCCCCTTGCCGTGCCGTTCCTTCCGTTACTCTTGCCTTGTCTTGCTTTCCCTTGCATTCCTTGCCTTCCGTTACTCTTTCCTTGCCTTGCCGTGCATTGCCTAGCCTTGCGTTGTCGTGCATTAGCCTTCCCTTGCCTGACCGTGCGTTGCCTTGCGTTACCCTTTCTTTGCCTTGCCGTGCATTGCCTAGCTTGCGTTGTCATGCCTTAGCCCTGTTTCCCCTTGTCGTGCCGTTGCTTCCCTTACCCTTAACTTGCCTTGCTTTCCCTTGCCTTCCTTGCCTTCCGTTACTCTTTGCTTACCTTCCGTGCATTGCCTAGCCTTGCGTTGTCGTGCCTTAGCCTTGCCTCGCCTGACAGAGCCTTGCCTTGCGTTACCCTTTCCTTGCCTTTCCGTGCATTGCCTAGACGTGCGTTGTTGTGCATTAGCCTTGCCTTGACTCACCGTGCCTTGCCTTGCGTTACCCTTTCCTTGCCTTGCCGTGCATTGCCTACCTTGCGTTGTCGTGCCTTACCCTTGTTTCCCCTTGCCGTGACGTGCCTTTTGTTACACTTGCCTTGCCTTGCTTTGCCTTGCCTTCCTTTCCTTCAGTTACTCTTTCGTTGCCTAGCCGTGCACTGCCTAGCCTTGCGTTGTCGTGCATTAGCCTTGCCTCGACTGACCGTGCCTTGCCTTGCGTTACCCTTTCCTTGCCTTGCCGTGCATTGCCTAGCTTGCGTTGTCGTGCATTAGCCTTGCCTTGCCTGACCGTGCCTTGCCTTGCGTTACCCTTTCCTTGCCTTGCCGTGCTTTGCCTAGCTTGCGTTGTCGTGCCTTAGTCTTGTTTCCCCTTACCGTGCCGTTCCTTCCCTTACTCTTAACTTTCCTTGCTTTCCCTTGCCTTCCTTGCCTTCCGTTACTCTTTGCTTACCTTCCGTGCATTGCCTAGCCTTGCGTTGTCGTTCCTTAGCCTTGCCTCGCCTGACAGAGCCTTGCCTTGCGTTACTCTTTCCTTGCCTGGCCGTGCATTGCCTAGACGTGCGTTGCCGTGCCTTAGCCTTGTTTCCCCTTGCCGTGCCGTTCCTTCCGTTACCCCTGCCTTGCCTTGCTTTCCCTTGCCTTCCTTGCCTTCCGTTACTCTTTGTTTGCCTTCCCCGCATTGCCTAGCCTTGCGTTGTCGTGCCTTAGCCTGGCCTCGCCTGACCGTGACTTCCCTTGCGTTACCCTTTCCTTGCCTTGCCGTGCATTGCCTACCTTGCGTTGTCGTGCCTTCCCTTGTTTCCCCTTGCCGTGCCGTGCCTTTTGTTACACTTGCCTTGCCTTGCTTTGCCTTGCCTTCCTTTCCTTCTGTTACTCTTTCCTTGCCTAGCCGTGCACTGCCTAGCCTTGCGTTGTCGTGCATTAGCCTTGCCTCGACTGACCGTGCCTTGCCTTGCGTTACCCTTTCCTTGCCTTGCCGTGCATTGCCTAGCTTGCGTTGTCATGCCTTAGCCCTGTTTCCCCTTGCCGTGCCGTTCCTTCCCTTACCCTTAACTTGCCTTGCTTTCCCTTGCCTTCCTTGCCTTCCGTTACTCTTTGCTTACCTTCCGTGCATTGCCTAGCCTTGCGTTGTCGTGCATTAGCGTTGCCTCGCCTGACAGTGCCTTGCCTTGCGTTACCCTTTCCTTCCCTTGCCGTGCATTGCCTAGCCGTGCGTTGTCGTCCATTAGCCTTGCCTCGCCTGATCGTGCCTTGCCTTGCGTTACCCTTTCCTTGCCTTGCCGTGCATTGCCTAGCTTGCGTTGTCGTGCCTTAGCCTTGTTTCCCCTTGCCGTGCCGTGCCTTTTGTTACACTTGCCTTGCCTTGCTTTGCCTTGCCTTCCTATCCTTCCGTTACTCTTTCCTTGCCTAGCCGTGCACTGCCTAGCCTTGCGTTGTCGTGCATTAGCCTTGCCTCGCCTGATCGTGCCTTGCCTGGCGTTACTCTTTCCTTGCCTTGCCGTGCATTGCCAGGCTTGCGTTGTCGTGCCTTAGCCTTGTTTCCCCTTGCCGTGCCGTTCCTTCCCTTACCCTTGCCTTGCCTGGATTTCCCTTGCTTTCCTTGCCTTCCGTTACTCTTTGCTTGCCTTCCGTGCATTGCCTAGCCTTGCGTTGTCGTGCCTTAGCCTTGCTTCCCCTTTCCGTGCCGTTCCTTCTGTTACTCTTGCCTTGCCTTGCTTTCCCTTGCATTCCTTGCCTTCCGTTACTCTTTCCTTGCCTTTCCGTGCATTGCCTAGCCTTGCTTTGTCGTGCATTAGCCTTGCCTTGCCTGACCGTGCCTTGCCTTGCGTTACTCTTTCCGTGCCTTGCCGTGCATTGCCTAGCTTGCGTTGTCATGCCTTAGCCCTGTTTCCCCTTGCCGTGCCGTTCCTTCCCTTACCCTTAACTTGCCTTGCTTTCCCTTGCCTTCCTTGCCTTCCGTTACTCTTTGCTTACCTTCCGTGCATTGCCTAGCCTTGCGTTGTCGTGCCTTAGCCTGGCCTCGCCTGACCGTGACTTCCCTTGCGTTACCCTTTCCTTGCCTTGCGGTGCATTGCCTACCTTGCGTTGTCGTGCCTTACCCTTGTTTCCCCTTGCCGTGCCGTGCCTTTTGTTACACTTGCCTTGCCTTGCTTTGCCTTGCCTTCCTTTCCTTCTGTTACTCTTTCCTTGCCTAGCCGTGCACTGCCTAGCCTTGCGTTGTCGTGCATTAGCTTTGCCTCGACTGACCGTGCCTTGCCTTGCGTTACCCTTTCCTAGCCTTGCCGTGCATTGCCTAGCCTTGCGTTGTCGTGCCTTAGCCTTGCTTCCCCTTGCCGTGCCGTTCCTTCCGTTACTCTTGCCTTGCCTTGCTTTCCCTTGCATTCCTTGCCTTCTGTTACTCTTTCCTTGCCTTGCCGTGCATTGCCTAGCCTTGCGTTTTCGTGCCTTAGCCTTGCCTTGCCTCACCGTGCCTTGCCTTACGTTACCCTTTCCTTGCCTTGCCGTGCATTGCCTAGCCTTGCGTTGTCGTGCCTTAGCCTTGCTTCCCCTTGCCGTGCCGTTCCTTCCGTTACTCTTGCCTTGTCTTGCTTTCCCTTGCATTCCTTGCCTTCCGTTACTCTTTCCTTGCTTTGCCGTGCATTGCCTAGCCTTGCGTTGTCGTGCATTAGCCTTGCCTTGCCTGACCGTGCCTTGCCTTGCGTTACCCTTTCCTTGCCTTGCCGTGCATTGCCTAGCTTGCGTTGTCATGCCTTAGCCCTGTTTCCCCTTGTCGTGCCGTTGCTTCCCTTACCCTTAACTTGCCTTGCTTTCCCTTGCCTTCCTTGCCTTCCGTTACTCTTTGCTTACCTTCCGTGCATTGCCTAGCCTTGCGCTGTCGTGCCTTAGCCTTGCCTCGCCTGACAGAGCCTTGCCTTGCGTTACCCTTTCCTTGCCTTTCCGTGCATTGCCTAGACGTGCGTTGTTGTGCATTAGCCTTGCCTTGCCTCACCGTGCCTTGCCTTGCGTTACCCTTTCCTTGCCTTGCCGTGCATTGCCTACCTTGCGTTGTCGTGCCTTACCCTTGTTTCCCCTTGCCGTGACGTGCCTTTTGTTACACTTGCCTTGCCTTGCTTTGCCTTGCCTTCCTTTCCTTCAGTTACTCTTTCCTTGCCTAGCCGTGCACTGCCTAGCCTTGCGTTGTCGTGCATTAGCCTTGCCTCGACTGACCGTGCCTTGCCTTGCGTTACCCTTTCCTTGCCTTCCCGTGCATTGCCTAGCTTGCGTTGTCGTGCATTAGCCTTGCCTTGCCTGACCGTGCCTTGCCTTGCGTTACCCTTTCCTTGCCTTGCCGTGCTTTGCCTAGCTTGCGTTGTCGTGCCTTAGTCTTGTTTCACCTTACCGTGCCGTTCCTTCCCTTACTCTTAACTTGCCTTGCTTTCCCTTGCCTTCCTTGCCTTCCGTTACTCTTTGCTTACCTTTCGTGCATTGCCTAGCCTTGCGTTGTCGTGCCTTAGCCTTCCCTCGCTTGACCGTGCCTTGCCTTGCGTTACCCTCTCTTTCCCTTGCCTTGCTTTGCGTAGCCGTGCGTTGTCGTGCATTAGCCTTGCCTTGCCTCACCGTGCCTTGCCTTGCGTTACCCTTTCCTTGCCTTGCCGTGCATTGCCTAGCTTGCGTTGTCGTGCCTTAGCCTTGTTTCCCCTTTCCGTGCCGTTCCTTCCCTTACCTTTGCCTTGCCTTGCTTTCCCTTGCACTCCTTGCCTTCCGTTACTCTTTCCTTGCCTTGCCGTGCATTGCCTAGCCTTGCGTTGTCGTGCATTAACCTTGCCTTGCCTGACCGTGCCTTGCCTTGCGTTACCCTTTCCTTGCTTTGCCCTGCATTGCCTAGCCGTGCGTTGTCGTGCCTTAGCCTTGTTTCACCTTGCCGTAGGCTTGCTTGCCTTGACTTGTTTTGCCTTGCCTTCCTTGCCTTCCGTTACCCTTTCCTTGCCTTGCCGTGTTTTGCCTAGCCTTGCGTTGTCGTGCCTTAGCCTTGCCTCGCCTGACAGAGCCTTGCCTTGCGTTACTCTTTCCTTGCCTGGCCGTGCATTGCCTAGACGTGCGTTGCCGTGCCTTAGCCTTGTTTCCCCTTGCCGTGCCGTTCCTTCCGTTACCCCTGCCTTGCCTTGCTTTCCCTTGCCTTCCTTGCCTTCCGTTACTCTTTGCTTGCCTTCCCCGCATTGCCTAGCCTTGCGTTGTCGTGCCTTAGCCTGGCCTCGCCTGACCGTGACTTCCCTTGCGTTACCCTTTCCTTGCCTTGCCGTGCATTGCCTACCTTGCGTTGTCGTGCCTTACCCTTGTTTCCCCTTGCCGTGCCGTGCCTTTTGTTACACTTGCCTTGCCTTGCTTTGCCTTGCCTTCCTTTCCTTCTGTTACTCTTTCCTTGCCTAGCCGTGCACTGCCTAGCCTTGCGTTGTCGTGCATTAGCCTTGCCTCGACTGACCGTGCCTTGCCTTGCGTTACCCTTTCTTTGCCTTGCCGTGCATTGCTTAGCTTGCGTTGTCGTGCCTTAGCATGTTTCCCCTTGCCGTGCCGTTCCTTCCCTTACCCTTGCCTTGCCTTGCTTTCCCTTGCCTTTCTTGCCTTCCGTTACTCTTTGCTTGCCTTCCGTGCATTGCCTAGCTTTGCGTTTTCGTGCCTTAGCCTTGCCTTGCCTCACCGTGCCTTGCCTTACATTAGCCTTTCCTTGCCTTGCCGTGCATTGCCTAGCCTTGCGTTGTCGTGCCTTAGCCTTGCTTCCCCTTGCCGTGCCGTTCCTTCCGTTACTCTTGCCTTGTCTTGCTTTCCCTTGCATTCCTTGCCATCCGTTACTCTTTCCTTGCCTTGCCGTGCATTGCCTAGCCTTGCGTTGTCGTGCATTAGCCTTGCCTTGCCTGACCGTGCCTTGCCTTGCGTTACCCTTTCCTTGCCTTGCCGTGCATTGCCTAGCTTGCGTTGTCATGCCTTAGCCCTGTTTCCCCTTGCCGTGCCGTTCCTTCCCTTACCCTTAACTTGCCTTGCTTTCCCTTGCCTTCCTTGCCTTCCGTTACTCTTTGCTTACCTTCCGTGCATTGCCTAGCCTTGCGTTGTCGTGCCTTAGCCTTGCCTCGCCTGACAGAGCCTTGCCTTGCGTTACCCTTTCCTTGCCTTGCCGTGCATTGCCTAGACGTGCGTTGTTGTGCATTAGCCTTGCCTTGCCTCACCGTGCCTTGCCTTGCGTTACCCTTTCCTTGCCTTGCCGTGCATTGCCTACCTTGCGTTGTCGTGCCTTACCCTTGTTTCCCCTTGCCGTGACGTGCCTTTAGTTACACTTGCCTTGCCTTGCTTTGCCTTGCCTTCCTTTCCTTCTGTTACTCTTTCCTTGCCTAGCCGTGCACTGCCTAGCCTTGCGTTGTCGTGCATTATCCTTGCCTCAACTGACCGTGCCTTGCCTTGCGTTACCCTTTCCTTGCCTTGCCGTGCATTGCCTAGCTTGCGTTGTCGTGCATTAGCCTTGCCTTGCCTGACCGTGCCTTGCCTTGCGTTACCCTTTCCTTGCCTTGCCGTGCTTTGCCTAGCTTGCGTTGTCGTGCCTTAGCCTTGTTTCCCCTTGCCGTGCCGTTCCTTCCCTTACTCTTAACTTGCCTTGCTTTCCCTTGCCTTCCTTGCCTTCCGTTACTCTTTGCTTACCTTTCGTGCATTGCCTAGCCTTGCGTTGTCCTGCCTTAGCCTTGCCTCGCCTGACAGTGCCTTGCCTTGCGTTACCCTTTCCTTGCTTTGCCCTGCATTGCCTAGCCGTGCGGTGTCGTGCCTTAGCCTTGTTTCACCTTGCCGTAGCCTTGCTTGCGTTGACTTGTTTTGCCTTGCCTTCCTTGCCTTCCGTTACCCTTTCCTTGCCTTGCCGTGCTTTGCCTAGCCTTGCGTTGTCGTGCCTTAGCCTTGCTTCCCCTTGCCGTGCCGTTCCTTCTGTTACTCTTGCCTTGCCTTGCTTTCCCTTGCATTCCTTGCCTTCCGTTACTCTTTCCATGCCTTGCCATGCATTGCCTAGCCTTGCGTTGTCGTGCATTAGCCTTGCCTTGCCTTACCGTGCCTTGCCTTGCGTTACCCTTTCCTTGCCTTGCCGTGCATTGCCTAGCTTGCGTTGTCATGCCTTAGCCCTGTTTCCCCTTGCCGTGCCGTTCCTTCCCTTACCCTTAACTTGCCTTGCTTTCCCTTGCCTTCCTTGCCTTCCGTTACTCTTTGCTTACCTTCCGTGCATTGCCTAGCCTTGCGTTGTCGTGCATTAGCTTTGCCTCGCCTGACAGTGCCTTGCCTTGCGTTACCCTTTCCTTGCCTTGCCGTGCATTGCCTAGCCGTGCGTTGTCGTGCATTAGCCTTGCCTTGCCTCACCGTGCCTTGCTTTGCGTTACCCTTTCCTTTCCTTGCCGTGCATTGCCTAGCTTGCGTTGTCGTGCCTTAGCATTGTTTCCCCTTGCCGTGCCGTGCCTTTTGTTTCTCATGCCTTGCATTGCTTTGCCTTGCCTTCCTTTCCTTCTGTTACTCTTTCCTTGCCTAGCCTTGCACTGCCAAGCCTTGCTTCGTCGTGCATTAGCCTTGCCTCGACTGACCGTGCCTTGCCTTGCGTTATCCTTTCCTTGCCTTGCCGTGCATTACCTAGCTTGCGTTGTCGTGCCTTAGCCTTGTTTCCCCTTGCCGTGCCGTGCCGTTTGTTACACTTGCCTTGCCTTGCTTTGCCTTGCATTCCTATCCTTCCGTTACTCTTTCCTTGCCTAGCCGTGCACTGCCTATCCTTGCGTTGTCGTGCATTACCTGTGCCTCGCCTGATCGTGCCTTGCCTTGCGTTACCCTTTCCTTGCCTTGCCGTGCATTGCCTAGCTTGCGTTGTCGTGCCTTAGCCTTGTTTCCCCTTGCCGTGCCGTGCCTTTTGTTACACTTGCCTTGCCTTGCTTTGCCTTGCCTTCCTATCCTTCCGTTACTCTTTCCTTGCCTAGCCGTGCACTGCCTTAGCCTTGCGTTGTCGTGCATTAGCCTTGCCTCGCCTGATCGTGCCTTGCCTGGCGTTACTCTTTCCTTGCCTTGCCGTGCATTGCCAGGCTTGCGTTGTCGTGCCTTAGCCTTGTTTCCCCTTGCCGTGCCGTTCCTTCCCTTACCCTTGCCTTGCCTGGCTTTCCCTTGCTTTCCTTGCCTTCCGTTACTCTTTGCTTGCCTTCCGTGCATTGCCTAGCCTTGCGTTGTCGTGCCTTAGCCTTGCTTCCCCTTGCCGTGCCGTTCCTTCTGTTACTCTTGCCTTGCCTTGCTTTCCCTTGCATTCCTTGCCTTCCTTTACTCTTTCCTTGCCTTGCCGTGCATTGCCTAGCCTTGCGTTGTCGTGCATTAGCCTTGCCTTGCCTGACCGTGCCTTGCCTTGCGTTACTCTTTCCGTGCCTTGCCGTGCATTGCCTAGCTTGCGTTGTCATGCCTTAGCCCTGTTTCCCCTTGCCGTGCCGTTCCTTCCCTTACCCTTAACTTGCCTTGCTTTCCCTTGCCTTCCTTGCCTTCCGTTACTCTTTGCTTACCTTCCGTGCATTGCCTAGCCTTGCGTTGTCGTGTATTAGCCTTGCCTCGCCTGACAGTGCCTTGCCTTGCGTTACCCTTTCCTTGCCTTGCCGTGCATTGCCTAGCCGTGCGTTGTCGTGCATTAGCCTTGCCTTGCCTCACCGTGCCTTGCCTTGCGTTACCCTTTCCTTGCCTTGCCGTGCATTGCCTAGCTTGCGTTGTCGTGCCTTACCCTTGTTTCCCCTTGCCGTGCCGTGCCTTTTGTTTCAGTTGCCTTGCATTGCTTTTCCTTGCCTTCCTTTCCTTCTGTTACGCTTTCCTTGCCTAGCCGTGCACTGCCAAGGCTTGCGTTGTCGTGCATTAGCCTTGCCTCGACTGACCGTGCCTTGCCTTGCGTTACCCTTTCCTTGCCTTGCCGTGCATTGCCTAGCTTGCGTTGTCGTGCCTTAGCCTTGTTTCCCCTTGCCGTGCCGTGCCTTTTGTTTCACTGGCCTTGCATTGCTTTGCCTTGCCTTCCTTTCCTTCTGTTACTCTTTCCTTGCCTAGCCTTGCACTGCCAAGCCTTGCGTCGTCGTGCGTTGATTAGCCTTGCCTCGACTGACCGTGCCTTGCCTTGCGTTACCCTTTCCTTGCCTTGCCGTGCTTTGCCTAGCTTGCGTTGTCGTGCCTTAGCCTTGTTTCCCCTTGCCGTGCCGTTCCTTCCCTTACTCTTAACTTGCCTTGCTTTCCCTTGCCTTCCTTGCCTTCCGTTACTCTTTGCTTACCTTCCGTGCATTGCCTAGCCTTGCGTTGTCGTTCCTTAGCCTTGCCTCGCTTGACCGTGCCTTGCCTTGCGTTACCCTCTCCTTCCCTCTCCTTGCTTTGCCTAGCCGTGCGTTGTCGTGCATCAGCCTTGCCTTGCCTCACCGTGCATTGCCTTGCGTTACCCTTTCCTTGCCTTGCCGTGCTTTGCCTAGCCTTGCGTTGTCGTGCCTTAGCCTTGTTTCCCCTTGCCGTGCCGTTCCTTCCGTTACTCTTGCCTTGCCTTGCTTTCCCTTGCATTCCTTACATTCCGTTACTCTTTCCTTGCCTTGCCGTGCATTGCCTAGCCTTCCGATGTCGTGCATTAGCCTTGCATTTCCTGACCGTGCCTTGCCTTGCGTTACCCTTTCCTTGCCTTGCCGTGCATTGCCTAGCTTGCGTTGTCGTGCCTTAGCCTTGTTTCCCCTTGCCGTGCCTTTCCTTCCCTTACCCTTAACTTGCCTTGCTTTCCCTTGCCTTCCTTGCCTTCCGTTACTCTTTGCTTACCTTCCGTGCATTGCCTAGCCTTGCGTTGTCGTGCCTTAGCCTTGCCTCGCCTGACAGAGCCTTGCCTTGCGTTACTCTTTCCTTGCCTGGCCGTGCATTGCCTAGACGTGCGTTGCCGTGCCTTAGCCTCGTTTCCCCTTGCCGTGCCGTTCCTTCCGTTACCCCTGCCTTGCCTTGCTTTCCCTTGCCTTCCTTGCCTTCCGTTACTCTTTGCTTGCCTTCCCCGCATTGCCTAGCCTTGCGTTGTCGTGCCTTAGCCTGGCCTCGCCTGACCGTGACTTCCCTTGCGTTACCCTTTCCTTGCCTTGCCGTGCATTGCCTACCTTGCGTTGTCGTGCCTTACCCTTGTTTCCCCTTGCCGTGCCGTGCCTTTTGTTACACTTGCCTTGCCTTGCTTTGCCTTGCCTTCCTTTCCTTCTGTTACTCTTTCCTTGCCTAGCCGTGCACTGCCTAGCCTTGCGTTGTCGTGCATTAGCCTTGCCTCGACTGACCGTGCCTTGCCTTGCGTTACCCTTTCCTTGCCTTGCCGTGCATTGCCTAGCCTTGCGTTGTAGTGCCTTAGCCTTGCTTCCCCTTGCCGTGCCGTTCCTTCCGTTACTCTTGCCTTGCCTTGCTTTCCCTTGCATTCCTTGCCTTCTGTTACTCTTTCCTTGCCTTGCCGTGCATTGCCTAGCCTTGCGTTTTCGTGCCTTAGCCTTGCCTTGCCTCACCGTGCCTTGCCTTACGTTACCCTTTCCTTGCCTTGCCGTGCATTGCCTAGCCTTGCGTTGTCGTGCCTTAGCCTTGCTTCCCCTTGCCGTGCCGTTCCTTCCGTTACTCTTGCCTTGTCTTGCTTTCCCTTGCATTCCTTGCCTTCCGTTACTCTTTCCTTGCCTTGCCGTGCATTGCCTAGCCTTGCGTTGTCGTGCATTAGCCTTCCCTTGCCTGACCGTGCCTTGCCTTGCGTTACCCTTTCCTTGCCTTGCCGTGCATTGCCTAGCTTGCGTTGTCATGCCTTAGCCCTGTTTCCCCTTGTCGTGCCGTTGCTTCCCTTACCCTTAATTTGCCTTGCTTTCCCTTGCCTTCCTTGCCTTCCGTTACTCTTTGCTTACCTTCCGTGCATTGCCTAGCCTTGCGTTGTCGTGCCTTAGCCTTGCCTCGCCTGACAGAGCCTTGCCTTGCGTTACCCTTTCCTTGCCTTTCCGTGCATTGCCTAGACGTGCGTTGTTGTGCATTAGCCTTGCCTTGCCTCACCGTGCCTTGCCTTGCGTTACCCTTTCCTTGCCTTGCCGTGCATTGCCTACCTTGCGTTGTCGTGCCTTACCCTTGTTTCCCCTTGCCGTGACGTGCCTTTTGTTACACTTGCCTTGCCTTGCTTTGCCTTGCCTTCCTTTCCTTCAGTTACTCTTTCCTTGCCTAGCCGTGCACTGCCTAGCCTTGCGTTGTCGTGCATTAGCCTTGCCTCGACTGACCGTGCCTTGCCTTGCGTTACCCTTTCCTTGCCTTGCCGTGCATTGCCTAGCTTGCGTTGTCGTGCATTAGCCTTGCCTTGCCTGACCGTGCCTTGCCTTGCGTTACCCTTTCCTTGCCTTGCCGTGCTTTGCCTAGCTTGCGTTGTCGTGCCTTAGTCTTGTTTCCCCTTACCGTGCCGTTCCTTCCCTTACTCTTAACTTGCCTTGCTTTCCCTTGCCTTCCTTGCCTTCCGTTACTCTTTGCTTACCTTCCGTGCATTGTCTAGCCTTGCGTTGTCGTGCCTTAGCCTCGCCTCGCCTGACAGAGCCTTGCCTTGCGTTACTCTTTCCTTGCCTGGCCGTGCATTGCCTAGACGTGCGTTGCCGTGCCTTAGCCTTGTTTCCCCTTGCCGTGCCGTTCCTTCCGTTACCCCTGCCTTGCCTTGCTTTCCCTTGCCTTCCTTGCCTTCCGTTACTCTTTGCTTGCCTTCCCCGCATTGCCTAGCCTTGCGTTGTCGTGCCTTAGCCTGGCCTCGCCTGACCGTGACTTCCCTTGCGTTACCCTTTCCTTGCCTTGCCGTGCATTGCCTACCTTGCGTTGTCGTGCCTTACCCTTGTTTCCCCTTGCCGTGCCGTGCCTTTTGTTACACTTGCCTTGCCTTGCTTTGCCTTGCCTTCCTTTCCTTCTGTTACTCTTTCCTTGCCTAGCCGTGCACTGCCTAGCCTTGCGTTGTCGTGCATTAGCCTTGCCTCGACTGACCGTGCCTTGCCTTGCGTTACCCTTTCCTTGCCTTGCCGTGCATTGCCTAGCTTGCGTTGTCATGCCTTAGCCCTGTTTCCCCTTGCCGTGCCGTTCCTTCCCTTACCCTTAACTTGCCTTGCTTTCCCTTGCCTTCCTTGCCTTCCGTTACTCTTTGCTTACCTTCCGTGCATTGCCTAGCCTTGCGTTGTCGTGCATTAGCGTTGCCTCGCCTGACAGTGCCTTGCCTTGCGTTACCCTTTCCTTCCCTTGCCGTGCATTGCCTAGCCGTGCGTTGTCGTGCATTAGCCTTGCCTTGCCTCACCGTGCCTTGCCTTGCGTTACCCTTTCCTTGCCTTGCCGTGCATTGCCTAGCTTGCGTTGTCGTGCCTTAGCCTTGTTTCCCCTTTCCGTGCCGTTCCTTCCCTTACCTTTGCCTTGCCTTGCTTTCCCTTGCACTCCTTGCCTTCCGTTACTCTTTCCTTGCCTTGCCGTGCATTGCCTAGCCTTGCGTTGTCGTGCATTAGCCTTGCCTTGCCTGACCGTGCCTTGCCTTGCGTTACCCTTTCCTTGCTTTGCCCTGCATTGCCTAGCCGTGCGTTGTCGTGCCTTAGCCTTGTTTCACCTTGCCGTAGGCTTGCTTGCGTTGACTTGTTTTGCCTTGCCTTCCTTGCATTCCGTTACCCTTTCCTTGCCTTGCCGTGTTTTGCCTAGCCTTGCGTTGTCGTGCCTTAGCCTTGCCTCGCCTGACAGAGCCTTGCCTTGCGTTACTCTTTCCTTGCCTGGCCGTGCATTGCCTAGACGTGCGTTGCCGTGCCTTAGCCTTGTTTCCCCTTGCCGTGCCGTTCCTTCCGTTACCCCTGCCTTGCCTTGCTTTCCCTTGCCTTCCTTGCCTTCCGTTACTCTTTGCTTGCCTTCCCCGCATTGCCTAGCCTTGCGTTGTCGTGCCTTAGCCTGGCTTCGCCTGACCGTGACTTCCCTTGCGTTACCCTTTCCTTGCCTTGCCGTGCATTGCCTACCTTGCGTTGTCGTGCCTTACCCTTGTTTCCCCTTGCCGTGCCGTGCCTTTTGTTACACTTGCCTTGCCTTGCTTTGCCTTGCCTTCCTTTCCTTCTGTTACTCTTTCCTTGCCTAGCCGTGCACTGCCTAGCATTGCGTTGTCGTGCATTAGCCTTGCCTCGACTGACCGTGCCTTGCCTTGCGTTACCCTTTCTTTGCCTTCCCGTGCATTGCTTAGCTTGCGTTGTCGTGCCTTAGCATGTGTCCCCTTGCCGTGCCGTTCCTTCCCTTACCCTTGCCTTGCCTTGCTTTCCCTTGCCTTTCTTGCCTTCCGTTACTCTTTGCTTGCCTTCCGTGCATTGCCTAGCTTTGCGTTTTCGTGCCTTAGCCTTGCCTTGCCTCACCGTGCCTTGCCTTACGTTACCCTTTCCTTGCCTTGCCGTGCATTGCCTAGCCTTGCGTTGTCGTGCCTTAGCCTTGCTTCCCCTTGCCGTGCCGTTCCTTCCGTTACTCTTGCCTTGTCTTGCTTTCCCTTGCATTCCTTGCCATCCGTTACTCTTTCCTTGCCTTGCCGTGCATTGCCTAGCCTTGCGTTGTCGTGCATTAGCCTTGCCTTGCCTGACCGTGCCTTGCCTTGCGTTACCCTTTCCTTGCCTTGCCGTGCATTGCCTAGCTTGCGTTGTCATGCCTTAGCCCTGTTTCCCCTTGCCGTGCCGTTCCTTCCCTTACCCTTAACTTGCCTTGCTTTCCCTTGCCTTCCTTGCCTTCCGTTACTCTTTGCTTACCTTCCGTGCATTGCCTAGCCTTGCGTTGTCGTGTCTTAGCCTTGCCTCGCCTGACAGAGCCTTGCCTTGCGTTACCCTTTCCTTGCCTTGCCGTGCATTGCCTAGACGTGCGTTGTTGTGCATTAGCCTTGCCTTGCCTCACCGTGCCTTGCCTTGCGTTACCCTTTCCTTGCCTTGCCGTGCATTGCCTACCTTGCGTTGTCGTGCCTTACCCTTGTTTCCCCTTGCCGTGACGTGCCTTTAGTTACACTTGCCTTGCCTTGCTTTGCCTTGCCTTCCTTTCCTTCTGTTACTCTTTCCTTGCCTAGCCGTGCACTGCCTAGCCTTGCGTTGTCGTGCATTAGCCTTGCCTCGACTGACCGTGCCTTGCCTTGCGTTACCCTTTCCTTGCTTTGCCGTGCATTGCCTAGCTTGCGTTGTCGTGCATTAGCCTTGCCTTGCCTGACCGTGCCTTGCCTTGCGTTACCCTTTCCTTGCCTTGCCGTGCTTTGCCTAGCTTGCGTTGTCGTGCCTTAGCCTTGTTTCCCCTTGCCGTTCCTTCCCTTACTCTTAACTTGCCTTGCTTTCCCTTGCCTTCCTTGCCTTCCGTTACTCTTTGCTTACCTTTCGTGCATTGCCTAGCCTTGCGTTGTCCTGCCTTAGCCTTGCCTCGCTTGACCGTGCCTTGCCTTGCGTTACCCTTTCCTTGCTTTGCCCTGCATTGCCTAGCCGTGCGTTGTCGTGCCTTAGCCTTGTTTCACCTTGCCGTAGCCTTGCTTGCGTTGACTTGTTTTGCCTTGCCTTCCTTGCCTTCCGTTACCCTTTCCTTGCCTTGCCGTGCTTTGCCTAGCCTTGCGTTGTCGTGCCTTAGCCTTGCTTCCCCTTGCCGTGCCGTTCCTTCTGTTACTCTTGCCTTGCCTTGCTTTCCCTTGCATTCCTTGCCTTCCGTTACTCTTTCCATGCCTTGCCATGCATTGCCTAGCCTTGCGTTGTCGTGCATTAGCCTTGCCTTGCCTTACCGTGCCTTGCCTTGCGTTACCCTTTCCTTGCCTTGCCGTGCATTGCCTAGCTTGCGTTGTCATGCCTTAGCCCTGTTTCCCCTTGCCGTGCCGTTCCTTCCCTTACCCTTAACTTGCCTTGCTTTCCCTTGCCTTCCTTGCCTTCCGTTACTCTTTGCTTACCTTCCGTGCATTGCCTAGCCTTGCGTTGTCGTGCATTAGCGTTGCCTCGCCTGACAGTGCCTTGCCTTGCGTTACCCTTTCCTTGCCTTGCCGTGCATTGCCTAGCCGTGCGTTGTCGTGCATTAGCCTTGCCTTGCCTCACCGTGCCTTGCCTTGCGTTACCCTTTCCTTTCCTTGCCGTGCATTGCCTAGCTTGCGTTGTCGTGCCTTAGCATTGTTTCCCCTTGCCGTGCCGTGCCTTTTGTTTCACATGCCTTGCATTGCTTTGCCTTGCCTTCCTTTCCTTCTGTTACTCTTTCCTTGCCTAGCCTTGCACTGCCAAGCCTTGCTTCGTCGTGCATTAGCCTTGCCTCGACTGACCGTGCCTTGCCTTGCGTTATCCTTTCCTTGCCTTGCCGTGCATTACCTAGCTTGCGTTGTCGTGCCTTAGCCTTGTTTCCCCTTGCCGTGCCGTGCCGTTTGTTACACTTGCCTTGCCTTGCTTTGCCTTGCATTCCTATCCTTCCGTTACTCTTTCCTTGCCTAGCCGTGCACTGCCTATCCTTGCGTTGTCGTGCATTAGCTGTGCCTCGCCTGATCGTGCCTTGCCTTGCGTTACCCTTTCCTTGCCTTGCCGTGCATTGCCTAGCTTGCGTTGTCGTGCCTTAGCCTTGTTTCCCCTTGCCGTGCCGTGCCTTTTGTTACACTTGCCTTGCCTTGCTTTGCCTTGCCTTCCTATCCTTCCGTTACTCTTTCCTTGCCTAGCCGTGCACTGCCTAGCCTTGCGTTGTCGTGCATTAGCCTTGCCTCGCCTGATCGTGCCTTGCCTGGCGTTACTCTTTCCTTGCCTTGCCGTGCATTGCCAGGCTTGCGTTGTCGTGCCTTAGCCTTGTTTCCCCTTGCCGTGCCGTTCCTTCCCTTACCCTTGCCTTGCCTGGCTTTCCCTTGCTTTCCTTGCCTTCCGTTACTCTTTGCTTGCCTTCCGTGCATTGCCTAGCCTTGCGTTGTCGTGCCTTAGCCTTGCTTCCCCTTGCCGTGCCGTTCCTTCTGTTACTCTTGCCTTGCCTTGCTTTCCCTTGCATTCCTTGCCTTCCTTTACTCTTTCCTTGCCTTGCCGTGCATTGCCTAGCCTTGCGTTGTCGTGCATTAGCCTTGCCTTGCCTGACCGTGCCTTGCCTTGCGTTACTCTTTCCGTGCCTTGCCGTGCATTGCCTAGCTTGCGTTGTCATGCCTTAGCCCTGTTTCCCCTTGCCGTGCCGTTCCTTCC
Source organism: Macrotis lagotis (assembly GCF_037893015.1). Taxonomy (NCBI): domain Eukaryota; kingdom Metazoa; phylum Chordata; class Mammalia; order Peramelemorphia; family Peramelidae; genus Macrotis; species Macrotis lagotis. The sequence continues at coordinate 280,083 of NW_027421928.1, forward strand.
CTTACCCTTAACTTGCCTTGCTTTCCCTTGCCTTCCTTGCCTTCCGTTACTCTTTGCTTACCTTCCGTGCATTGCCTAGCCTTGCGTTGTCGTGTATTAGCCTTGCCTCGCCTGACAGTGCCTTGTCTTGCGTTACCCTTTCCTTGCCTTGCCGTGCATTGCCTAGCCGTGCGTTGTCGTGCATTAGCCTTGCCTTGCCTCACCGTGCCTTGCCTTGCGTTACCCTTTCCTTGCCTTGCCGTGCATTGCCTAGCTTGCGTTGTCGTGCCTTACCCTTGTTTCCCCTTGCCGTGCTGTGCCTTTTGTTTCAGTTGCCTTGCATTGCTTTGCCTTGCCTTCCTTTCCTTCTGTTACGCTTTCCTTGCCTAGCCGTGCACTGCCAAGGCTTGCGTTGTCGTGCATTAGCCTTGCCTCGACTGACCGTGCCTTGCCTTGCGTTACCCTTTCCTTGCCTTGCCGTGCATTGCCTAGCTTGCGTTGTCGTGCCTTAGCCTTGTTTCCCCTTGCCGTGCCGTGCCTTTTGTTTCACTTGCCTTGCATTGCTTTGCCTTGCCTTCCTTTCCTTCTTTTACTCTTTCCTTGCCTAGCCTTGCACTGCCAAGCCTTGCGTCGTCGTGCATTAGCCTTGCCTCGACTGACCGTGCCTTGCCTTGCGTTACCCTTTCCTTGCCTTGCCGTGCTTTGCCTAGCTTGCGTTGTCGTGCCTTAGCCTTGTTTCACCTTGCCGTGCCGTTCCTTCCCTTACTCTTAACTTGCCTTGCTTTCCCTTGCCTTCCTTGCCTTCCGTTACTCTTTGCTTACCTTCCGTGCATTGCCTAGCCTTGCGTTGTCGTTCCTTAGCCTTGCCTCGCTTGACCGTGCCTTGCCTTGCGTTACCCTCTCCTTCCCTCTCCTTGCTTTGCCTAGCCGTGCGTTGTCGTGCATCAGCCTTGCCTTGCCTGCCTTGCCTTGTTCCCTTGCCGTGCCGTTCCTTCCGTTACACCGTGCATTGCCTTGCGTTACCCTTTCCTTGCCTTGCCGTGCTTTGCCTAGCCTTGCGTTGTCGTGCCTTAGCCTTGTTTCACCGTGCATTGCCTTGCGTTACCCTTTCCTTGCCTTGCCGTGCTTTGCCTAGCCTTCCGTTAGCCTTGTTTCCCCTTGCCGTGCCGTTCCTTCCGTTACTCTTGCCTTGCCTTGCTTTCCCTTGCATTCCTTACATTCCGTTACTCTTTCCTTAGCTTGCCGTGCATTGCCTAGCCTTGCGTTGTCGTGCATTAGCCTTCCCTTGCCTGACCGTGCCTTGCCTTGCGTTACCCTTTCCTTGCCTTGCCGTGCATTGCCTAGCTTGCGTTGTCATGCCTTAGCCCTGTTTCCCCTTGTCGTGCCGTTGCTTCCCTTACCCTTAATTTGCCTTGCTTTCCCTTGCCTTCCTTGCCTTCCGTTACTCTTTGCTTACCTTCCGTGCATTGCCTAGCCTTGCGTTGTCGTGCCTTAGCCTTGCCTCGCCTGACAGAGCCTTGCCTTGCGTTACCCTTTCCTTGCCTTTCCGTGCATTGCCTAGACGTGCGTTGTTGTGCATTAGCCTTGCCTTGCCTCACCGTGCCTTGCCTTGCGTTACCCTTTCCTTGCCTTGCCGTGCATTGCCTACCTTGCGTTGTCGTGCCTTACCCTTGTTTCCCCTTGCCGTGACGTGCCTTTTGTTACACTTGCCTTGCCTTGCTTTGCCTTGCCTTCCTTTCCTTCAGTTACTCTTTCCTTGCCTAGCCGTGCACTGCCTAGCCTTGCGTTGTCGTGCATTAGCCTTGCCTCGACTGACCGTGCCTTGCCTTGCGTTACCCTTTCCTTGCCTTGCCGTGCATTGCCTAGCTTGCGTTGTCGTGCATTAGCCTTGCCTTGCCTGACCGTGCCTTGCCTTGCGTTACCCTTTCCTTGCCTTGCCGTGCTTTGCCTAGCTTGCGTTGTCGTGCCTTAGTCTTGTTTCCCCTTACCGTGCCGTTCCTTCCCTTACTCTTAACTTGCCTTGCTTTCCCTTGCCTTCCTTGCCTTCCGTTACTCTTTGCTTACCTTCCGTGCATTGTCTAGCCTTGCGTTGTCGTGCCTTAGCCTCGCCTCGCCTGACAGAGCCTTGCCTTGCGTTACTCTTTCCTTGCCTAGCCGTGCATTGCCTAGACGTGCGTTGCCGTGCCTTAGCCTTGTTTCCCCTTGCCGTGCCGTTCCTTCCGTTACCCCTGCCTTGCCTTGCTTTCCCTTGCCTTCCTTGCCTTCCGTTACTCTTTGCTTGCCTTCCCCGCATTGCCTAGCCTTGCGTTGTCGTGCCTTAGCCTGGCCTCGCCTGACCGTGACTTCCCTTGCGTTACCCTTTCCTTGCCTTGCCGTGCATTGCCTACCTTGCGTTGTCGTGCCTTACCCTTGTTTCCCCTTGCCGTGCCGTGCCTTTTGTTACACTTGCCTTGCCTTGCTTTGCCTTGCCTTCCTTTCCTTCTGTTACTCTTTCCTTGCCTAGCCGTGCACTGCCTAGCCTTGCGTTGTCGTGCATTAGCCTTGCCTCGACTGACCGTGCCTTGCCTTGCGTTACCCTTTCCTTGCCTTGCCGTGCATTGCCTAGCTTGCGTTGTCATGCCTTAGCCCTGTTTCCCCTTGCCGTGCCGTTCCTTCCCTTACCCTTAACTTGCCTTGCTTTCCCTTGCCTTCCTTGCCTTCCGTTACTCTTTGCTTACCTTCCGTGCATTGCCTAGCCTTGCGTTGTCGTGCATTAGCGTTGCCTCGCCTGACAGTGCCTTGCCTTGCGTTACCCTTTCCTTCCCTTGCCGTGCATTGCCTAGCCGTGCGTTGTCGTGCATTAGCCTTGCCTTGCCTCACCGTGCCTTGCCTTGCGTTACCCTTTCCTTGCCTTGCCGTGCATTGCCTAGCTTGCGTTGTCGTGCCTTAGCCTTGTTTCCCCTTTCCGTGCCGTTCCTTCCCTTACCTTTGCCTTGCCTTGCTTTCCCTTGCACTCCTTGCCTTCCGTTACTCTTTCCTTGCCTTGCCGTGCATTGCCTAGCCTTGCGTTGTCGTGCATTAGCCTTGCCTTGCCTGACCGTGCCTTGCCTTGCGTTACCCTTTCCTTGCTTTGCCCTGCATTGCCTAGCCGTGCGTTGTCGTGCCTTAGCCTTGTTTCACCTTGCCGTAGGCTTGCTTGCGTTGACTTGTTTTGCCTTGCCTTCCTTGCCTTCCGTTACCCTTTCCTTGCCTTGCCGTGTTTTGCCTAGCCTTGCGTTGTCGTGCCTTAGCCTTGCCTCGCCTGACAGAGCCTTGCCTTGCGTTACTCTTTCCTTGCCTGGCCGTGCATTGCCTAGACGTGCGTTGCCGTGCCTTAGCCTTGTTTCCCCTTGCCGTGCCGTTCCTTCCGTTACCCCTGCCTTGCCTTGCTTTCCCTTGCCTTCCTTGCCTTCCGTTACTCTTTGCTTGCCTTCCCCGCATTGCCTAGCCTTGCGTTTTCGTGCCTTAGCCTGGCCTCGCCTGACCGTGACTTCCCTTGCGTTACCCTTTCCTTGCCTTGCCGTGCATTGCCTACCTTGCGTTGTCGTGCCTTACCCTTGTTTCCCCTTGCCGTGCCGTGCCTTTTGTTACACTTGCCTTGCCTTGCTTTGCCTTGCCTTCCTTTCCTTCTGTTACTCGTTCCTTGCCTAGCCGTGCACTGCCTAGCCTTGCGTTGTCGTGCATTAGCCTTGCCTCGACTGACCGTGCCTTGCCTTGCGTTACCCTTTCTTTGCCTTCCCGTGCATTGCTTAGTTTGCGTTGTCGTGCCTTAGCATGTTTCCCCTTGCCGTGCCGTTCCTTCCCTTACCCTTGCCTTGCCTTGCTTTCCCTTGCCTTTCTTGCCTTCCGTTACTCTTTGCTTGCCTTCCGTGCATTGCCTAGCTTTGCGTTTTCGTGCCTTAGCCTTGCCTTGCCTCACCGTGCCTTGCCTTCCGTTACCCTTTCCTTGCCTTGCCGTGCATTGCCTAGCCTTGCGTTGTCGTGCCTTAGCCTTGCTTCCCCTTGCCGTGCCGTTCCTTCCGTTACTCTTGCCTTGTCTTGCTTTCCCTTGCATTCCTTGCCATCCGTTACTCTTTCCTTGCCTTGCCGTGCATTGCCTAGCCTTGCGTTGTCGTGCATTAGCCTTGCCTTGCCTGACCGTGCCTTGCCTTGCGTTACCCTTTCCTTGCCTTGCCGTGCATTGCCTAGCTTGCGTTGTCATGCCTTAGCCCTGTTTCCCCTTGCCGTGCCGTTCCTTCCCTTACCCTTAACTTGCCTTGCTTTCCCTTGCCTTCCTTGCCTTCCGTTACTCTTTGCTTACCTTCCGTGCATTGCCTAGCCTTGCGTTGTCGTGTCTTAGCCTTGCCTCGCCTGACAGAGCCTTGCCTTGCGTTACCCTTTCCTTGCCTTGCCGTGCATTGCCTAGACGTGCGTTGTTGTGCATTAGCCTTGCCTTGCCTCACCGTGCCTTGCCTTGCGTTACCCTTTCCTTGCCTTGCCGTGCATTGCCTACCTTGCGTTGTCGTGCCTTACCCTTGTTTCCCCTTGCCGTGACGTGCCTTTAGTTACACTTGCCTTGCCTTGCTTTGCCTTGCCTTCCTTTCCTTCTGTTACTCTTTCCTTGCCTAGCCGTGCACTGCCTAGCCTTGCGTTGTCGTGCATTAGCCTTGCCTCGACTGACCGTGCCTTGCCTTGCGTTACCCTTTCCTTGCCTTGCCGTGCATTGCCTAGCTTGCGTTGTCGTGCATTAGCCTTGCCTTGCCTGACCGTGCCTTGCCTTGCGTTACCCTTTCCTTGCCTTGCCGTGCTTTGCCTAGCTTGCGTTGTCGTGCCTTAGCCTTGTTTCCCCTTGCCGTGCCGTGCCTTTTGTTTCACTTGCCTTGCATTGCTTTGCCTTGCCTTCCTTTCCTTCTTTTACTCTTTCCTTGCCTAGCCTTGCACTGCCAAGCCTTGCGTCGTCGTGCATTAGCCTTGCCTCGACTGACCGTGCCTTGCCTTGCGTTACCCTTTCCTTGCCTTGCCGTGCTTTGCCTAGCTTGCGTTGTCGTGCCTTAGCCTTGTTTCACCTTGCCGTGCCGTTCCTTCCCTTACTCTTAACTTGCCTTGCTTTCCCTTGCCTTCCTTGCCTTCCGTTACTCTTTGCTTACCTTCCGTGCATTGCCTAGCCTTGCGTTGTCGTTCCTTAGCCTTGCCTCGCTTGACCGTGCCTTGCCTTGCGTTACCCTCTCCTTCCCTCTCCTTGCTTTGCCTAGCCGTGCGTTGTCGTGCATCAGCCTTGCCTTGCCTCACCGTGCATTGCCTTGCGTTACCCTTTCCTTGCCTTGCCGTGCTTTGCCTAGCCTTGCGTTGTCGTGCCTTAGCCTTGTTTCCCCTTGCCGTGCCGTTCCTTCCGTTACTCTTGCCTTGCCTTGCTTTCCCTTGCATTCCTTACATTCCGTTACTCTTTCCTTAGCTTGCCGTGCATTGCCTAGCCTTCCGTTGTCGTGCATTAGCCTTGCATTTCCTGACCGTGCCTTGCCTTGCGTTACCCTTTCCTTGCCTTGCCGTGCATTGCCTAGCTTGCGTTGTCGTGCCTTAGCCTTGTTTCCCCTTGCCGTGCCTTTCCTTCCCTTACCCTTAACTTGCCTTGCTTTCCCTTGCCTTCCTTGCCTTCCGTTACTCTTTGCTTACCTTCCGTGCATTGCCTAGCCTTGAGTTGTCGTGCCTTAGCCTTGCCTCGCCTGACAGAGCCTTGCCTTGCGTTACTCTTTCCTTGCCTGGCCGTGCATTGCCTAGACGTGCGTTGCCGTGCCTTAGCCTCGTTTCCCCTTGCCGTGCCGTTCCTTCCGTTACCCCTGCCTTGCCTTGCTTTCCCTTGCCTTCCTTGCCTTCCGTTACTCTTTGCTTGCCTTCCCCGCATTGCCTAGCCTTGCGTTGTCGTGCCTTAGCCTGGCCTCGCCTGACCGTGACTTCCCTTGCGTTACCCTTTCCTTGCCTTGCCGTGCATTGCCTACCTTGCGTTGTCGTGCCTTACCCTTGTTTCCCCTTGCCGTGCCGTGCCTTTTGTTACACTTGCCTTGCCTTGCTTTGCCTTGCCTTCCTTTCCTTCTGTTACTCTTTCCTTGCCTAGCCGTGCACTGCCTAGCCTTGCGTTGTCGTGCATTAGCCTTGCCTCGACTGACCGTGCCTTGCCTTGCGTTACCCTTTCCTTGCCTTGCCGTGCATTGCCTAGCCTTGCGTTGTCGTGCCTTAGCCTTGCTTCCCCTTGCCGTGCCGTTCCTTCCGTTACTCTTGCCTTGCCTTGCTTTCCCTTGCTTCCATTCCTTGCCTTCTGTTACTCTTTCCTTGCCTTGCCGTGCATTGCCTAGCCTTGCGTTTTCGTGCCTTAGCCTTGCCTTGCCTCACCGTGCCTTGCCTTACGTTACCCTTTCCTTGCCTTGCCGTGCATTGCCTAGCCTTGCGTTGTCGTGCCTTAGCCTTGCCGTGCCGTTCCTTCCGTTACTCTTGCCTTGCCTTGCTTTCCCTTGCATTCCTTGCCTTCCGTTACTCTTTCCTTGCCTTGCCGTGCATTGCCTAGCCTTGCGTTGTCGTGCATTAGCCTTCCCTTGCCTGACCGTGCCTTGCCTTGCGTTACCCTTTCCTTGCCTTGCCGTGCATTGCCTAGCTTGCGTTGTCATGCCTTAGCCCTGTTTCCCCTTGTCGTGCCGTTGCTTCCCTTACCCTTAACTTGCCTTGCTTTCCCTTGCCTTCCTTGCCTTCCGTTACTCTTTGCTTACCTTCCGTGCATTGCCTAGCCTTGCGTTGTCGTGCCTTAGCCTTGCCTCGCCTGACAGAGCCTTGCCTTGCGTTACCCTTTCCTTGCCTTTCCGTGCATTGCCTAGACGTGCGTTGTTGTGCATTAGCCTTGCCTTGCCTCACCGTGCCTTGCCTTGCGTTACCCTTTCCTTGCCTTGCCGTGCATTGCCTACCTTGCGTTGTCGTGCCTTACCCTTGTTTCCCCTTGCCGTGACGTGCCTTTTGTTACACTTGCCTTGCCTTGCTTTGCCTTGCCGTCCTTTCCTTCAGTTACTCTTTCCTTGCCTAGCCGTGCACTGCCTAGCCTTGCGTTGTCGTGCATTAGCCTTGCCTCGACTGACCGTTCCTTGCCTTGCGTTACACTTTCCTTGCCTTGCCGTGCATTGCCTAGCTTGCGTTGTCGTGCATTAGCCTTGCCTTGCCTGACCGTGCCTTGCCTTGCGTTACCCTTTCCTTGCCTTGCCGTGCTTTGCCTAGCTTGCGTTGTCGTGCCTTAGTCTTGTTTCCCCTTACCGTGCCGTTCCTTCCCTTACTCTTAACTTGCCTTGCTTTCCCTTGCCTTCCTTGCCTTCCGTTACTCTTTGCTTACCTTCCGTGCATTGCCTAGCCTTGCGTTGTCGTGCCTTAGCCTTGCCTCGCCTGACAGAGCCTTGCCTTGCGTTACTCTTTCCTTGCCTGGCCGTGCATTGCCTAGACGTGCGTTGCCGTGCCTTAGCCTTGTTTCCCCTTGCCGTGCCGTTCCTTCCGTTACCCCTGCCTTGCCTTGCTTTCCCTTGCCTTCCTTGCCTTCCGTTACTCTTTGCTTGCCTTCCCCGCATTGCCTAGCCTTGCGTTGTCGTGCCTTAGCCTGGCCTCGCCTGACCGTGACTTCCCTTGCGTTACCCTTTCCTTGCCTTGCCGTGCATTGCCTACCTTGCGTTGTCGTGCCTTACCCTTGTTTCCCCTTGCCGTGCCGTGCCTTTTGTTACACTTGCCTTGCCTTGCTTTGCCTTGCCTTCCTTTCCTTCTGTTACTCTTTCCTTGCCTAGCCGTGCACTGCCTAGCCTTGCGTTGTCGTGCATTAGCCTTGCCTCGACTGACCGTGCCTTGCCTTGCGTTACCCTTTCCTTGCCTTGCCGTGCATTGCCTAGCTTGCGTTGTCATGCCTTAGCCCTGTTTCCCCTTGCCGTGCCGTTCCTTCCCTTACCCTTAACTTGCCTTGCTTTCCCTTGCCTTCCTTGCCTTCCGTTACTCTTTGCTTACCTTCCGTGCATTGCCTAGCCTTGCGTTGTCGTGCATTAGCGTTGCCTCGCCTGACAGTGCCTTGCCTTGCGTTACCCTTTCCTTCCCTTGCCGTGCATTGCCTAGCCGTGCGTTGTTGTGCATTAGCCTTGCCTTGCCTCACCGTGCCTTGCCTTGCGTTACCCTTTCCTTGCCTTGCCGTGCATTGCCTAGCTTGCGTTGTCGTGCCTTAGCCTTGTTTCCCCTTGCCGTGCCGTGCCTTAAGTTTCACTTGCCTTGCATTGCTTTGCCTTGCCTTCCTTTCCTTCTGTTACTCTTTCCTTGCCTAGCCTTGCACTGCCAAGCCTTGCTTCGTCGTGCATTAGCCTTGCCTCGACTGACCGTGCCTTGCCTTGCGTTATCCTTTCCTTGCCTTGCCGTGCATTGCCTAGCTTGCGTTGTCGTGCCTTAGCCTTGTTTCCCCTTGCCGTGCCGTGCCGTTTGTTACACTTGCCTTGCCTTGCTTTGCCTTGCATACCTATCCTTCCGTTACTCTTTCCTTGCCTAGCCGTGCACTGCCTATCCTTGCGTTGTCGTGCATTAGCCTTGCCTCGCCTGATCGTGCCTTGCCTTGCGTTACCCTTTCCTTGCCTTGCCGTGCATTGCCTAGCTTGCGTTGTCGTGCCTTAGCCTTGTTTCCCCTTGCCGTGCCGTGCCTTTTGTTACACTTGCCTTGCCTTGCTTTGCCTTGCCTTCCTATCCTTCCGTTACTCTTTCCTTGCCTAGCCGTGCACTGCCTAGCCTTGCGTTGTCGTGCATTAGCCTTGCCTCGCCTGATCGTGCCTTGCCTGGCGTTACTCTTTCCTTGCCTTGCCGTGCATTGCCAGGCTTGCGTTGTCGTGCCTTAGCCTTGTTTCCCCTTGCCGTGCCGTTCCTTCCCTTACCCTTGCCTTGCCTGGCTTTCCCTTGCTTTCCTTGCCTTCCGTTACTCTTTGCTTGCCTTCCGTGCATTGCCTAGCCTTGCGTTGTCGTGCCTTAGCCTTGCTTCCCCTTTCCGTGAAGTTCCTTCTGTTACTCTTGCCTTGCCTTGCTTTCCCTTGCATTCCTTGCCTTCCGTTACTCTTTCCTTGCCTTTCCGTGCATTGCCTAGCCTTGCGTTGTCGTGCATTAGCCTTGCCTTGCCTGACCGTGCCTTGCCTTGCGTTACTCTTTCCGTGCCTTGCCGTGCATTGCCTAGCTTGCGTTGTCATGCCTTAGCCCTGTTTCCCCTTGCCGTGCCGTTCCTTCCCTTACCCTTAACTTGCCTTGCTTTCCCTTGCCTTCCTTGCCTTCCGTTACTCTTTGCTTACCTTCCGTGCATTGCCTAGCCTTGCGTTGTCGTGTATTAGCCTTGCCTCGCCTGACAGTGCCTTGCCTTGCGTTACCCTTGCCTTGCCTTGCCGTGCATTGCCTAGCCGTGCGTTGTCGTGCATTAGCCTTGCCTTGCCTCACCGTGCCTTGCCTTGCGTTACCCTTTCCTTGCCTTGCCGTGCATTGCCTAGCTTGCGTTGTCGTGCCTTACCCTTGTTTCCCCTTGCCGTGCCGTGCCTTTTGTTTCAGTTGCCTTGCATTGCTTTGCCTTGCCTTCCTTTCCTTCTGTTACGCTTTCCTTGCCTAGCCGTGCACTGCCAAGGCTTGCGTTGTCGTGCATTAGCCTTGCCTCGACTGACCGTGCCTTGCCTTGCGTTACCCTTTCCTTGCCTTGCCGTGCATTGCCTAGCTTGCGTTGTCGTGCCTTAGCCTTGTTTCCCCTTGCCGTGCCGTGCCTTTTGTTTCACTTGCCTTGCATTGCTTTGCCTTGCCTTCCTTTCCTTCTGTTACTCTTTCCTTGCCTAGCCTTGCACTGCCAAGCCTTGCGTCGTCGTGCATTAGCCTTGCCTCGACTGACCGTGCCTTGCCTTGCGTTACCCTTTCCTTGCCTTGCCGTGCTTTGCCTAGCTTGCGTTGTCGTGCCTTAACCTTGTTTCCCCTTGCCGTGCCGTTCCTTCCCTTACTCTTAACTTGCCTTGCTTTCCCTTGCCTTCCTTGCCTTCCGTTACTCTTTGCTTACCTTCCGTGCATTGCCTAGCCTTGCGTTGTCGTTCCTTAGCCTTGCCTCGCTTGACCGTGCCTTGCCTTGCGTTACCCTCTCCTTCCCTCTCCTTGCTTTGCCTAGCCGTGCGTTGTCGTGCATTAGCCTTGCCTTGCCTCACCGTGCCTTGCCTTGCGTTACCCTTTCCTTGCCTTGCCGTGCATTGCCTAGCTTGTGTTGTCGTGCCTTAGCCTTGTTTCCCCTTGCCGTTCCGTTCCTTCCCTTACCCTTAACTTGCCTTGCTTTCCCTTGCCTTCCTTGCGTTCCGTTAGCCTTGGTTTCGTGCCTTACCTTGCCTCCCTACGGCCTTGCCTTGCGTGCTTGCCTGCTTGCCTTCCGTGCATTGCCTAGCCTTGCGTTTTCGTGCCTTACCCTTGCCTTGCCTCACCGTGCCTTGCCTTGCGTTACCCTTTCCTTGCCTTGCCTTGCATTGCCTACCTTGCGTTGTCGTGCCTTACCCTTGTTTCCCCTTGCCGTGACGTGCCTTTTGTTACACTTGCCTTGCCTTGCTTTGCCTTGCCTTCCTTTCCTTCTGTTACTCTTTCCTTGCCTAGCCGTGCACTGCCTAGCCTTGCGTTGTCGTGCATTAGCCTTGCCTCGACTGACCGTGCCTTGCCTTGCGTTACCCTTTCCTTGCCTTGCCGTGCATTGCCTAGCTTGCGTTGTCGTGCCTTAGCCTTGTTCCCCTTGCCGTGCCGTTCCTTCCTTCCTTGCCTTGCCTGCTTTCCCTTCATTCCTTGCCCGTTACCTTTCTTGCCTTCCGTGCATTGCCTAGCCGTGCGTTTCGTGCCTTATTCGCCTTGCCTTGCCTGACGTTACCCTTTCCTTGCCTTGCCGTTCGTTACCCTTTCCTTGTTGCCTAGCCCTTGCGTTTTCGTGTATTAGCCTTGCCTTGCCTGACAGTTCCTTACTCTTGCCTTGCCTTGCGTTACCCTTTCCTTGCCTTGCCGTGCATTGCCTAGCCGTGCGTTGTCGTGCATTAGCCTTGCCTTGCCTCACCGTGCCTTGCCTTGCGTTACCCTTTCCTTGCCTTGCCGTGCATTGCCTAGCTTGCGTTGTCGTGCCTTAGCCTTGTTTCCCCTTGCCGTGCCGTGCCTTTTGTTTCAGTTGCCTTGCTTTGCTTTGCCTTGCCTTCCTTTCCTTCTGTTACGCTTTCCTTGCCTAGCCGTGCACTGCCAAGGCTTGCGTTGTCGTGCATTAGCCTTGCCTCGACTGACCGTGCCTTGCCTTGCGTTACCCTTTCCTTGCCTTGCCGTGCATTGCCTAGCTTGCGTTGTCGTGCCTTAGCCTTGTTTCCCCTTGCCGTGCCGTGCCTTTTGTTTCACTTGCCTTGCATTGCTTTGCCTTGCCTTCCTTTCCTTCTGTTACTCTTTCCTTGCCTAGCCTTGCACTGCCAAGCCTTGCGTCGTCGTGCATTAGCCTTGCCTCGACTGACCGTGCCTTGCCTTGCGTTACCCTTTCCTTGCCTTCCCGTGCATTGCCTAGCCGTGCGTTGTCGTGCCTTAGCCTTGTTTCACCTTGCCGTAGCCTTGCTTGCGTTGCCTTGCTTTGCCTTGCCTTCCTTGCCTTCCGTTACTCTTTGCTTGCCTTCCGTGCATTGCGTAGCCTTGCGTTGTCGTGCCGTAGTCTTTTTTTGAACTTCCCATAGCCTTGCTTGCGTTACCTTGCTTTGCCTTGCATTCCTTGCCTTGCGTTACCCTTTCCTTGCCTTCCCGTGCATTGCCTAGCTTGCGTTGTAGTGCCTTAGCCTTTTTTCCCCTTGCCGTGCCGTGCCTTTTGTTACACTTGCCTTGCCTTGCTTTGCCTTGCCTTCCATTCCTTCCGTTACTCGTTCCTTGCCTAGCCGTGCACTGCCTAGCCTTGCGTTGTCGTGCATTAGCGTTGCCTTGCCTGACCGTGCCTTGCCTTTCGTTACCCTTTCCTTGCCTTGCCGTGCTTTGCCTAGCTTGCGTTGTCGTGCCTTAGCCTTGTTTCCCCTTGCCGTGCCGTGCCGTTTGTTACACTTGCCTTGCCTTGCTTTGCCTTGCATACCTATCCTTCCGTTACTCTTTCCTTGCCTAGCCGTGCACTGCCTATCCTTGCGTTGTCGTGCATTAGCCTTGCCTCGCCTGATCGTGCCTTGCCTTGCGTTACCCTTTCCTTGCCTTGCCGTGCATTGCCTAGCTTGCGTTGTCGTGCCTTAGCCTTGTTTCCCCTTGCCGTGCCGTGCCTTTTGTTACACTTGCCTTGCCTTGCTTTGCCTTGCCTTCCTATCCTTCCGTTACTCTTTCCTTGCCTAGCCGTGCACTGCCTAGCCTTGCGTTGTCGTGCATTAGCCTTGCCTCGCCTGATCGTGCCTTGCCTGGCGTTACTCTTTCCTTGCCTTGCCGTGCATTGCCAGGCTTGCGTTGTCGTGCCTTAGCCTTGTTTCCCCTTGCCGTGCCGTTCCTTCCCTTACCCTTGCCTTGCCTGACTTTCCCTTCCTTTCCTTGCCTTCCGTTACTCTTTGCTTGCCTTCCGTGCATTGCCTAGCCTTGCGTTGTCGTGCCTTAGCCTTGCTTCCCCTTTCCGTGAAGTTCCTTCTGTTACTCTTGCCTTGCCTTGCTTTCCCTTGCATTCCTTGCCTTCCGTTACTCTTTCCTTGCCTTTCCGTGCATTGCCTAGCCTTGCGTTGTCGTGCATTAGCCTTGCCTTGCCTGACCGTGCCTTGCCTTGCGTTACTCTTTCCGTGCCTTGCCGTGCATTGCCTAGCTTGCGTTGTCATGCCTTAGCCCTGTTTCCCCTTGCCGTGCCGTTCCTTCCCTTACCCTTAACTTGCCTTGCTTTCCCTTGCCTTCCTTGCCTTCCGTTACTCTTTGCTTACCTTCCGTGCATTGCCTAGCCTTGCGTTGTCGTGTATTAGCCTTGCCTCGCCTGACAGTGCCTTGCCTTGCGTTACCCTTGCCTTGCCTTGCCGTGCATTGCCTAGCCGTGCGTTGTCGTGCATTAGCCTTGCCTTGCCTCACCGTGCCTTGCCTTGCGTTACCCTTTCCTTGCCTTGCCGTGCATTGCCTAGCTTGCGTTGTCGTGCCTTACCCTTGTTTCCCCTTGCCGTGCCGTGCCTTTTGTTTCAGTTGCCTTGCATTGCTTTGCCTTGCCTTCCTTTCCTTCTGTTACGCTTTCCTTGCCTAGCCGTGCACTGCCAAGGCTTGCGTTGTCGTGCATTAGCCTTGCCTCGACTGACCGTGCCTTGCCTTGCGTTACCCTTTCCTTGCCTTGCCGTGCATTGCCTAGCTTGCGTTGTCGTGCCTTAGCCTTGTTTCCCCTTGCCGTGCCGTGCCTTTTGTTTCACTTGCCTTGCATTGCTTTGCCTTGCCTTCCTTTCCTTCTGTTACTCTTTCCTTGCCTAGCCTTGCACTGCCAAGCCTTGCGTCGTCGTGCATTAGCCTTGCCTCGACTGACCGTGCCTTGCCTTGCGTTACCCTTTCCTTGCCTTGCCGTGCTTTGCCTAGCTTGCGTTGTCGTGCCTTAGCCTTGTTTCCCCTTGCCGTGCCGTTCCTTCCCTTACTCTTAACTTGCCTTGCTTTCCCTTGCCTTCCTTGCCTTCCGTTACTCTTTGCTTACCTTCCGTGCATTGCCTAGCCTTGCGTTGTCGTTCCTTAGCCTTGCCTCGCTTGACCGTGCCTTGCCTTGCGTTACCCTCTCCTTCCCTCTCCTTGCTTTGCCTAGCCGTGCGTTGTCGTGCATTAGCCTTGCCTTGCCTCACCGTGCCTTGCCTTGCGTTACCCTTTCCTTGCCTTGCCGTGCATTGCCTAGCTTGTGTTGTCGTGCCTTAGCCTTGTTTCCCCTTGCCGTTCCGTTCCTTCCCTTACCCTTAACTTGCCTTGCTTTCCCTTGCCTTCCTTGCCTTCCGTTACTCTTTGCTTGCCTTCCGTGCATTGCCTAGTCTTGCGTTTTCGTGCCTTACCCTTGCCTTGCCTCACCGTGCCTTGCCTTGCGTTACCCTTTCCTTGCCTTGCCTTGCATTGCCTACCTTGCGTTGTCGTGCCTTACCCTTGTTTCCCCTTGCCGTGACGTGCCTTTTGTTACACTTGCCTTGCCTTGCTTTGCCTTGCCTTCCTTTCCTTCTGTTACTCTTTCCTTGCCTAGCCGTGCACTGCCTAGCCTTGCGTTGTCGTGCATTAGCCTTGCCTCGACTGACCGTGCCTTGCCTTGCGTTACCCTTTCCTTGCCTTGCCGTTCATTGCCTAGCCTTGCGTTTTCGTGTATTAGCGTTGCCTTGCCTGACAGTGCCTTGCCTTGCGTTACCCTTTCCTTGCCTTGCCGTGCATTGCCTAGCCGTGCGTTGTCGTGCATTAGCCTTGCCTTGCCTCACCGTGCCTTGCCTTGCGTTACCCTTTCCTTGCCTTGCCGTGCATTGCCTAGCTTGCGTTGTCGTGCCTTACCCTTGTTTCCCCTTGCCGTGCCGTGCCTTTTGTTTCAGTTGCCTTGCTTTGCTTTGCCTTGCCTTCCTTTCCTTCTGTTACGCTTTCCTTGCCTAGCCGTGCACTGCCAAGGCTTGCGTTGTCGTGCATTAGCCTTGCCTCGACTGACCGTGCCTTGCCTTGCGTTACCCTTTCCTTGCCTTGCCGTGCATTGCCTAGCTTGCGTTGTCGTGCCTTAGCCTTGTTTCCCCTTGCCGTGCCGTGCCTTTTGTTTCACTTGCCTTGCATTGCTTTGCCTTGCCTTCCTTTCCTTCTGTTACTCTTTCCTTGCCTAGCCTTGCACTGCCAAGCCTTGCGTCGTCGTGCATTAGCCTTGCCTCGACTGACCGTGCCTTGCCTTGCGTTACCCTTTCCTTGCCTTCCCGTGCATTGCCTAGCCGTGCGTTGTCGTGCCTTAGCCTTGTTTCACCTTGCCGTAGCCTTGCTTGCGTTGCCTTGTTTTGCCTTGCCTTCCTTGCCTTCCGTTACTCTTTGCTTGCCTTCCGTGCATTGCGTAGCCTTGCGTTGTCGTGCCGTAGCCTTTTTTTGACCTTGCCATAGCCTTGCTTGCGTTACCTTGCTTTGCCTTGCATTCCTTGCCTTGCGTTACCCTTTCCTTGCCTTGCCGTGCATTGCCTAGCTTGCGTTGTAGTGCCTTAGCCTTTTTTCCCCTTGCCGTGCCGTGCCTTTTGTTACACTTGCCTTGCCTTGCTTTGCCTTGCCTTCCATTCCTTCCGTTACTCGTTCCTTGCCTAGCCGTGCACTGCCTAGCCTTGCGTTGTCGTGCATTAGCGTTGCCTTGCCTGACCGTGCCTTGCCTTTCGTTACCCTTTCCTTGCCTTGCCGTGCTTTGCCTAGCTTGCGCTGTCGTGCCTTAGCCTTGTTTCCCCTTGCCGTGCCGTTCCTTCCCTTACTCTTAACTTGCCTTGCTTTCCCTTGCCTTCCTTGCCTTCCGTTACTCTTTGCTTACCTTCCGTGCATTGCCTAGCCTTGCGTTGTCGTGCCTTAGCCTTGCCTCGCCTGACAGAGCCTTGCCTTGCGTTACTCTTTCCTTGCCTGGCCGTGCATTGCCTAGACGTGCGTTCCCGTGCCTTAGCCTTGTTTCCCCTTGCCGTGCCGTTCCTTCCGTTACCCCTGCCTTGCCTTGATTTCCCTTGCCTTCCTTGCCTTCCGTTACTCTTTGCTTGCCTTCCCCGCATTGCCTAGCCTTGCGTTGTCGTGCCTTAGCCTGGCCTCGCCTGACCGTGACTTCCCTTGCGTTACCCTTTCCTTGCCTTGCCGTGCATTGCCTACCTTGCGTTGTCGTGCCTTACCCTTGTTTCCCCTTGCCGTGCCGTGCCTTTTGTTACACTTGCCTTGCCTTGCTTTGCCTTGCCTTCCTTTCCTTCTGTTACTCTTTCCTTGCCTAGCCGTGCACTGCCTAGCCTTGCGTTGTCGTGCATTAGCCTTGCCTCGACTGACCGTGCCTTGCCTTGCGTTACCCTTTCCTTGCCTTGCCGTGCATTGCCTAGCCTTGCGTTGTCGTGCCTTAGCCTTGCTTCCCCTTGCCGTGCCGTTCCTTCCGTTACTCTTGCCTTGCCTTGCTTTCCCTTGCATTCCTTGCCTTCTGTTACTCTTTCCTTGCCTTGCCGTGCATTGCCTAGCCTTGCGTTTTCGTGCCTTAGCCTTGCCTTGCCTCACCGTGCCTTGCCTTACGTTACCCTTTCCTTGCCTTGCCGTGCATTGCCTAGCCTTGCGTTGTCGTGCCTTAGCCTTGCTTCCCCTTGCCGTGCCGTTCCTTCCGTTACTCTTGCCTTGTCTTGCTTTCCCTTGCATTCCTTGCCTTCCGTTACTCTTTCCTTGCCTTGCCGTGCATTGCCTAGCCTTGCGTTGTCGTGCATTAGCCTTCCCTTGCCTGACCGTGCGTTGCCTTGCGTTACCCTTTCCTTGCCTTGCCGTGCATTGCCTAGCTTGCGTTGTCATGCCTTAGCCCTGTTTCCCCTTGTCGTGCCGTTGCTTCCCTTACCCTTAACTTGCCTTGCTTTCCCTTGCCTTCCTTGCCTTCCGTTACTCTTTGCTTACCTTCCGTGCATTGCCTAGCCTTGCGTTGTCGTGCCTTAGCCTTGCCTCGCCTGACAGAGCCTTGCCTTGCGTTACCCTTTCCTTGCCTTTCCGTGCATTGCCTAGACGTGCGTTGTTGTGCATTAGCCTTGCCTTGCCTCACCGTGCCTTGCCTTGCGTTACCCTTTCCTTGCCTTGCCGTGCATTGCCTACATTGCGTTGTCGTGCCTTACCCTTGTTTCCCCTTGCCGTGACGTGCCTTTTGTTACACTTGCCTTGCCTTGCTTTGCCTTGCCTTCCTTTCCTTCAGTTACTCTTTCGTTGCCTAGCCGTGCAGTGCCTAGCCTTGCGTTGTCGTGCATTAGCCTTGCCTCGACTGACCGTGCCTTGCCTTGCGTTACCCTTTCCTTGCCTTGCCGTGCATTGCCTAGCTTGCGTTGTCGTGCATTAGCCTTGCCTTGCCTGACCGTGCCTTGCCTTGCGTTACCCTTTCCTTGCCTTGCCGTGCTTTGCCTAGCTTGCGTTGTCGTGCCTTAGTCTTGTTTCCCCTTACCGTGCCGTTCCTTCCCTTACTCTTAACTTTCCTTGCTTTCCCTTGCCTTCCTTGCCTTCCGTTACTCTTTGCTTACCTTCCGTGCATTGCCTAGCCTTGCGTTGTCGTTCCTTAGCCTTGCCTCGCCTGACAGAGCCTTGCCTTGCGTTACTCTTTCCTTGCCTGGCCGTGCATTGCCTAGACGTGCGTTGCCGTGCCTTAGCCTTGTTTCCCCTTGCCGTGCCGTTCCTTCCGTTACCCCTGCCTTGCCTTGCTTTCCCTTGCCTTCCTTGCCTTCCGTTACTCTTTGTTTGCCTTCCCCGCATTGCCTAGCCTTGCGTTGTCGTGCCTTAGCCTGGCCTCGCCTGACCGTGCCTTCCCTTGCGTTACCCTTTCCTTGCCTTGCCGTGCATTGCCTACCTTGCGTTGTCGTGCCTTCTCTTGTTTCCCCTTGCCGTGCCGTGCCTTTTGTTACACTTGCCTTGCCTTGCTTTGCCTTGCCTTCCTTTCCTTCTGTTACTCTCTCCTTGCCTAGCCGTGCACTGCCTAGCCTTGCGTTGTCGTGCATTAGCCTTGCCTCGACTGACCGTGCCTTGCCTTGCGTTACCCTTTCCTTGCCTTGCCGTGCATTGCCTAGCTTGCGTTGTCATGCCTTAGCCCTGTTTCCCCTTGCCGTGCCGTTCCTTCCCTTACCCTTAACTTGCCTTGCTTTCCCTTGCCTTCCTTGCCTTCCGTTACTCTTTGCTTACCTTCCGTGCATTGCCTAGCCTTGCGTTGTCGTGCATTAGCGTTGCCTCGCCTGACAGTGCCTTGCCTTGCGTTACCCTTTCCTTCCCTTGCCGTGCATTGCCTAGCCGTGCGTTGTCGTCCATTAGCCTTGCCTTGCCTCACCGTGCCTTGCCTTGCGTTACCCTTTCCTTGCCTTGCCGTGCATTGCCTACCTTGCGTTTTCGTGCCTTCTCTTGTTTCCCCTTGCCGTGCCGTGCCTTTTGTTACACTTGCCTTGCCTTGCTTTGCCTTGCCTTCCTATCCTTCCGTTACTCTTTCCTTGCCTAGCCGTGCACTGCCTAGCCTTGCGTTGTCGTGCATTAGCCTTGCCTCGCCTGATCGTGCCTTGCCTGGCGTTACTCTTTCCTTGCCTTGCCGTGCATTGCCAGGCTTGCGTTGTCGTGCCTTAGCCTTGTTTCCCCTTGCCGTGCCGTTCCTTCCCTTACCCTTGCCTTGCCTGGCTTTCCCTTGCTTTCCTTGCCTTCCGTTACTCTTTGCTTGCCTTCCGTGCATTGCCTAGCCTTGCGTTGTCGTGCCTTAGCCTTGCTTCCCCTTTCCGTGCCGTTCCTTCTGTTACTCTTGCCTTGCCTTGCTTTCCCTTGCATTCCTTGCCTTCCGTTACTCTTTCCTTGCCTTTCCGTGCATTGCCTAGCCTTGCGTTGTCGTGCATTAGCCTTGCCTTGCCTGACCGTGCCTTGCCTTGCGTTACTCTTTCCGTGCCTTGCCGTGCATTGCCTAGCTTGCGTTGTCATGCCTTAGCCCTGTTTCCCCTTGCCGTGCCGTTCCTTCCCTTACCCTTAACTTGCCTTGCTTTCCCTTGCCTTCCTTGCCTTCCGTTACTCTTTGCTTACCTTCCGTGCATTGCCTAGCCTTGCGTTGTCGTGTATTAGCCTTGCCTCGCCTGACAGTGCCTTGCCTTGCGTTACCCTTTCCTTGCCTTGCCGTGCATTGCCTAGCCGTGCGTTGTCGTGCATTAGCCTTGCCTTGCCTCACCGTGCCTTGCCTTGCGTTACCCTTTCCTTGCCTTGCCGTGCATTGCCTAGCTTGCGTTGTCGTGCCTTACCCTTGTTTCCCCTTGCCGTGCCGTGCCTTTTGTTTCAGTTGCCTTGCATTGCTTTGCCTTGCCTTCCTTTCCTTCTGTTACGCTTTCCTTGCCTAGCCGTGCACTGCCAAGGCTTGCGTTGTCGTGCATTAGCCTTGCCTCGACTGACCGTGCCTTGCCTTGCGTTACCCTTTCCTTGCCTTGCCGTGCATTGCCTAGCTTGCGTTGTCGTGCCTTAGCCTTGTTTCCCCTTGCCGTGCCGTGCCTTTTGTTTCACTTGCCTTGCATTGCTTTGCCTTGCATTCCTTTCCTTCTGTTACTCTTTCCTTGCCTAGCCTTGCACTGCCAAGCCTTGCGTCGTCGTGCATTAGCCTTGCCTCGACTGACCGTGCCTTGCCTTGCGTTACCCTTTCCTTGCCTTGCCGTTCTTTGCCTAGCTTGCGTTGTCGTGCCTTAGCCTTGTTTCCCCTTGCCGTGCCGTTCCTTCCCTTACTCTTAACTTGCCTTGCTTTCCCTTGCCTTCCTTGCCTTCCGTTACTCTTTGCTTACCTTCCGTGCATTGCCTAGCCTTGCGTTGTCGTTCCTTAGCCTTGCCTCGCTTGACCGTGCCTTGCCTTGCGTTACCCTCTCCTTCCCTCTCCTTGCTTTGCCTAGCCGTGCGTTGTCGTGCATTAGCCTTACCTTGCCTCACCGTGCCTTGCCTTGCGTTACCCTTTCCTTGCCTTGCCGTGCATTGCCTAGCTTGCGTTGTCGTGCCTTAGCCTTGTTTCCCCTTGCCGTTCCGTTCCTTCCCTTACCCTTAACTTGCCTTGCTTTCCCTTGCCTTCCTTGCCTTCCGTTACTCTTTGCTTGCCTTCCGTGCATTGCCTAGCCTTGCGTTTTCGTGCCTTAGCCTTGCCTTGCCTCACCGTGCCTTGCCTTGCGTTACCCTTTCCTTGCCTTGCCGTGCATTGCCTACCTTGCGTTGTCGTGCCTTACCCTTGTTTCCCCTTGCCGTGACGTGCCTTTTCTTACACTTGCCTTGCCTTGCTTTGCCTTGCCTTCCTTTCCTTCTGTTACTCTTTCCTTGCCTAGCCGTGCACTGCCTAGCCTTGCGTTGTCGTGCATTAGCCTTGCCTCGACTGACCGTGCCTTGCCTTGCGTTACCCTTTCCTTGCCTTGCCGTTCATTGCCTAGCCTTGCGTTTTCGTGTATTAGCCTTGCCTCGCCTGACAGTGCCTTGCCTTGCGTTACCCTTTCCTTGCCTTGCCGTGCATTGCCTAGCCGTGCGTTGTCGTGCATTAGCCTTGCCTTGCCTCACCGTGCCTTGCCTTGCGTTACCCTTTCCTTGCCTTGCCGTGCATTGCCTAGCTTGCGTTGTCGTGCCTTAGCCTTGTTTCCCCTTGCCGTTCCGTTCCTTCCCTTACCCTTAACTTGCCTTGCTTTCCCTTGCCTTCCTTGCCTTCCGTTACTCTTTGCTTGCCTTCCGTGCATTGCCTAGCCTTGCGTTTTCGTGCCTTAGCCTTGCCTTGCCTCACCGTGCCTTGCCTTGCGTTACCCTTTCCTTGCCTTGCCGTGCATTGCCTAGCTTGCGTTGTCGTGCCTTACCCTTGTTTCCCCTTGCCGTGCCGTGCCTTTTGTTTCAGTTGCCTTGCTTTGCTTTGCCTTGCCTTCCTTTCCTTCTGTTACGCTTTCCTTGCCTAGCCGTGCACTGCCAAGGCTTGCGTTGTCGTGCATTAGCCTTGCCTCGACTGACCGTGCCTTGCCTTGCGTTACCCTTTCCTTGCCTTGCCGTGCATTGCCTAGCTTGCGTTGTCGTGCCTTAGCCTTGTTTCCCCTTGCCGTGCCGTGCCTTTTGTTTCACTTGCCTTGCATTGCTTTGCCTTGCCTTCCTTTCCTTCTGTTACTCTTTCCTTGCCTAGCCTTGCACTGCCAAGCCTTGCGTCGTCGTGCATTAGCCTTGCCTCGACTGACCGTGCCTTGCCTTGCGTTACCCTTTCCTTGCCATCCCGTGCATTGCCTAGCCGTGCGTTGTCGTGCCTTAGCCTTGTTTCACCTTGCCGTAGCCTTGCTTGCGTTGCCTTGCTTTGCCTTGCCTTCCTTGCCTTCCGTTACTCTTTGCTTGCCTTCCGTGCATTGCGTAGCCTTGCGTTGTCGTGCCGTAGCCTTTTTTTGACCTTGCCATAGCCTTGCTTGCGTTACCTTGCTTTGCCTTGCATTCCTTGCCTTGCGTTACCCTTTCCTTGCCTTGCCGTGCATTGCCTAGCTTGCGTTGTAGTGCCTTAGCCTTTTTTCCCCTTGCCGTGCCGTGCCTTTTGTTACACTTGCCTTGCCTTGCTTTGCCTTGCCTTCCATTCCTTCCGTTACTCGTTCCTTGCCTAGCCGTGCACTGCCTAGCCTTGCGTTGTCGTGCATTAGCGTTGCCTTGCCTGACCGTGCCTTGCCTTGCGTTACCCTTTCCTTGCCTTGCCGTGCTTTGCCTAGCTTGCGCTGTCGTGCCTTAGCCTTGTTTCCCCTTTCCGTGCCGTTCCTTCCCTTACTCTTAACTTGCCTTGCTTTCCCTTGCCTTCCTTGCCTTCCGTTACTCTTTGCTTACCTTCCGTGCATTGCCTAGCCGTGCGTTGTCGTGCATCAGCCTTGCCTTGCCTGACCGTGCCTTGCCTTGCGTTACCCTTTCCTTGCTTTGCCCTGCATTACCTAGCCGTGCGTTGTCGTGCCTTAGCCTTGTTTCACCTTGCCGTAGCCTTGCTTGCGTTGACTTGTTTTGCCTTGCCTTCCTTGCCTTCCGTTACCCTTTCCTTGCCTTGCCGTGCTTTGCCTAGCCTTGCGTTGTCGTGCCTTAGCCTTGCTTCCCCTTGCCGAGCCGTTCCTTCTGTTACTCTTGCTTTGCCTTGCTTTCCCTTGCATTCCTTGCCTTCCGTTACTCTTTCCATGCCTTGCCATGCATTGCCTAGCCTTGCGTTGTCGTGCATTAGCCTTGCCTTGCCTGACCGTGCCTTGCCTTGCGTTACCCTTTCCTTGCCTTGCCGTGCATTGCCTAGCTTGCGTTGTCATGCCTTAGCCCTGTTTCCCCTTGCCGTGCAGTTCCTTCCCTTACCCTTAACTTGCCTTGCTTTCCCTTGCCTTCCTTGCCTTCCGTTACTCTTTGCTTACCTTCCGTGCATTGCCTAGCCTTGCGTTGTCGTGCATTAGCGTTGCCTCGCCTGACAGTGCCTTGCCTTGCGTTACCCTTTCCTTGCCTTGCCGTGCATTGCCTAGCCGTGCGTTGTCGTGCATTAGCCTTGCCTTGCCTCACCGTGCCTTGCCTTGCGTTACCCTTTCCTTGCCTTGCCGTGCATTGCCTAGCTTGCGTTGTCGTGCCTTAGCCTTGTTTCCCCTTGCCGTGCCGTGCCTTTTGTTTCACTTGCCTTGCCTTGCTTTGCCTTGCATTCCTATCCTTCCGTTGCTCTTTCCTTGCCTAGCCGTGCACTGCCTATCCTTGCGTTGTCGTGCATTAGCCTTGCCTCGACTGACCGTGCCTTGCCTTGCGTTACCCTTTCCTTGCCTTGCCGTGCTTTGCCTAGCTTGCGCTGTCGTGCCTTAGCCTTGTTTCCCCTTTCCGTGCCGTTCCTTCCCTTACCCTTGCCTTGCCTTGCTTTCCCTTGCCTTTCTTGACTTCCGTTACTCTTTGCTTGCCTTCCGTGCATTGCCTGGCTTTGCGTTTTCGTGCCTTAGCCTTGCCTTGCCTCACCGTGCCTTGCCTTACGTTACCCTTTCCTTGCCTTGCCGTGCATTGCCTAGCCTTGCGTTGTCGTGCCTTAGCCTTGCTTCCCCTTGCCGTGCCGTTCCTTCCGTTACTCTTGCCTTGTCTTGCTTTCCCTTGCATTCCTTGCCATCCGTTACTCTTTCCTTGCCTTGCCGTGCATTGCCTAGCCTTGCGTTGTCGTGCATTAGCCTTGCCTTGCCTGACCGTGCCTTGCCTTGCGTTACCCTTTCCTTGCCTTGCCGTGCATTGCGTAGCTTGCGTTGTCATGCCTTAGCCCTGTTTCCCCTTGCCGTGTCGTTCCTTCCCTTACCCTTAACTTGCCTTGCTTTCCCTTGACTTCCTTGCCTTCCGTTACTCTTTGCTTACCTTCCGTGCATTGCCTAGCCTTGCGTTGTCGTGCCTTAGCCTTGCCTCGCCTGACAGAGCCTTGCCTTGCGTTACCATTTCCTTGCCTTGCCGTGCATTGCCTAGACGTGCGTTGTTGTGCATTAGCCTTGCCTTGCCTCACCGTGCTTTGCCTTGCGTTACCCTTTCCTTGACTTGCCGTGCATTGCCTACCTTGCGTTGTCGTGCCTTACCCTTGTTTCCCCTTGCCGTGACGTGCCTTTAGTTACACTTGCCTTGCCTTGCTTTGCCTTGCCTTCCTTTCCTTCTGTTACTCTTTCCTTGCCTAGCCGTGCACTGCCTAGCCTTGCGTTGTCGTGCATTAGCCTTGCCTCGACTGACCGTGCCTTGCCTTGCGTTACCCTTTCCTTGCCTTGCCGTGCATTGCCTAGCTTGCGTTGTCGTGCATTAGCCTTGCCTTGCCTGACCGTGCCTTGCCTTGCGTTACCCTTTCCTTGCCTTGCCGTGCTTTGCCTAGCTTGCGTTGTCGTGCCTTAGCCTTGTTTCCCCTTGCCGTGCCGTTCCTTCCCTTACTCTTAACTTGCCTTGCTTTCCCTTGCCTTCCTTGCCTTCCGTTACTCTTTGCTTACCTTTCGTGCATTGCCTAGCCTTGCGTTGTCCTGCCTTAGCCTTGCCTCGCTTGACCGTGCCTTGCCTTGCGTTACCCTCTCTTTCCCTTGCCTTGCTTTGCCTAGCCGTGCGTTGTCGTGCATTAGCCTTGCCTTGCCTCACCGTGCCTTGCCTTGCGTTACCCTTTCCTTGCCTTGCAGTGCATTGCCTAGCTTGCGTTGTCGTGCCTTAGCCTTGTTTCCCCTTTCCGTGCCGTTCCTTCCCTTACCTTTGCCTTGCCTTGCTTTCCCTTGCATTCCTTGCCTTCCGTTACTCTTTCCTTGCCTTGCCGTGCATTGCCTAGCCTTGCGTTGTCGTGCATTAGCCTTGCCTTGCCTGACCGTGCCTTGCCTTGCGTTACCCTTTCCTTGCTTTGCCCTGCATTGCCTAGCCGTGCGTTGTCGTGCCTTAGCCTTGTTTCACCTTGCCGTAGCCTTGCTTGCGTTGACTTGTTTTGCCTTGCCTTCCTTGCCTTCCGTTACCCTTTCCTTGCCTTGCCGTGCTTTGCCTAGCCTTGCGTTGTCGTGCCTTAGCCTTGCTTCCCCTTGCCGTGCCGTTCCTTCTGTTACTCTTGCCTTGCCTTGCTTTCCCTTGCATTCCTTGCCTTCCGTTACTCTTTCCATGCCTTGCCATGCATTGCCTAGCCTTGCGTTGTCGTGCATTAGCCTTGCCTTGCCTGACCGTGCCTTGCCTTGCGTTACCCTTTCCTTGCCTTGCCGTGCATTGCCTAGCTTGCGTTGTCATGCCTTAGCCCTGTTTCCCCTTGCCGTGCCGTTCCTTCCCTTACCCTTAACTTGCCTTGCTTTCCCTTGCCTTCCTTGCCTTCCGTTACTCTTTGCTTACCTTCCGTGCATTGCCTAGCCTTCCGTTGTCGTGCATTAGCGTTGCCTCGCCTGACAGTGCCTTGCCTTGCGTTACCCTTTCCTTGCCTTGCCGTGCATTGCCTAGCCGTGCGTTGTCGTGCATTAGCCTTGCCTTGCCTCACCGTGCCTTGCCTTGCGTTACCCATTCCTTGCCTTGCCGTGCATTGCCTAGCTTGCGTTGTCGTGCCTTAGCCTTGTTTCCCCTTGCCGTGCCGTGCCTTTTGTTTCACTTGCCTTGCCTTGCTTTGCCTTGCATTCCTATCCTTCCGTTACTCTTTCCTTGCCTAGCCGTGCACTGCCTATCCTTGCGTTGTCGTGCATTAGCCTTGCCTCGACTGACCGTGCCTTGCCTTGCGTTACCCTTTCCTTGCCTTGCCGTGCATTGCCTAGCTTGCGTTGTCGTGCCTTAGCCTTGTTTCCCCTTGCCGTGCCGTGCCTTTTGTTACACTTGCCTTGCCTTGCTTTGCCTTGCCTTCCTATCCTTCCGTTACTCTTTCCTTGCCTAGCCGTGCACTGCCTAGCCTTGCGTTGTCGTGCATTAGCCTTGCCTCGCCTGATCGTGCCTTGCCTGGCGTTACTCTTTCCTTGCCTTGCCGTGCATTGCCAGGCTTGCGTTGTCGTGCCTTAGCCTTGTTTCCCCTTGCCGTGCCGTTCCTTCCCTTACCCTTGCCTTGCCTGGCTTTCCCTTGCTTTCCTTGCCTTCCGTTACTCTTTGCTTGCCTTCCGTGCATTGCCTAGCCTTGCGTTGTCGTGCCTTATCCTTGCTTCCCCTTGCCGTGCCGTTCCTTCTGTTACTCTTGCCTTGCCTTGCTTTCCCTTGCATTCCTTGCCTTCCGTTACTCTTTCCTTGCCTTGCCGTGCATTGCCTAGCCTTGCGTTGTCGTGCATTAGCCTTGCCTTGCCTGACCGTGCCTTGCCTTGCGTTACTCTTTCCGTGCCTTGCCGTGCATTGCCTAGCTTGCGTTGTCATGCCTTAGCCCTGTTTCCCCTTGCCGTGCCGTTCCTTCCCTTACCCTTAACTTGCCTTGCTTTCCCTTGCCTTCCTTGCCTTCCGTTACTCTTTGCTTACCTTCCGTGCATTGCCTAGCCTTGCGTTGTCGTTCCTTAGCCTTGCCTCGCTTGACCGTGCCTTGCCTTGCGTTACCCTCTCCTTCCCTCTCCTTGCTTTGCCTAGCCGTGCGTTGTCGTGCATCAGCCTTGCCTTGCCTCACCGTGCATTGCCTTGCGTTACCCTTTCCTTGCCTTGCCGTGCTTTGCCTAGCCTTGCGTTGTCGTGCCTTAGCCTTGTTTCCCCTTGCCGTGCCGTTCCTTCCGTTACTCTTGCCTTGCCTTGCTTTCCCTTGCATTCCTTACATTCCGTTACTCTTTCCTTGCCTTGCCGTGCATTGCCTAGCCTTCCGTTGTCGTGCATTAGCCTTGCATTTCCTGACCGTGCCTTGCCTTGCGTTACGCTTTCCTTGCCTTGCCGTGCATTGCCTAGCTTGCGTTGTCGTGCCTTAGCCTTGTTTCCCCTTGCCGTGCCTTTCCTTCCCTTACCCTTAACTTGCCTTGCTTTCCCTTGCCTTCCTTGCCTTCCGTTACTCTTTGCTTACCTTCCGTGCATTGCCTAGCCTTGCGTTGTCGTGCCTTAGCCTTGCCTCGCCTGACAGAGCCTTGCCTTGCGTTACTCTTTCCTTGCCTGGCCGTGCATTGCCTAGACGTGCGTTCCCGTGCCTTAGCCTTGTTTCCCCTTGCCGTGCCGTTCCTTCCGTTACCCCTGCCTTGCCTTGCTTTCCCTTGCCTTCCTTGCCTTCCGTTACTCTTTGCTTGCCTTCCCCGCATTGCCTAGCCTTGCGTTGTCGTGCCTTAGCCTGGCCTCGCCTGACCGTGACTTCCCTTGCGTTACCCTTTCCTTGCCTTGCCGTGCATTGCCTACCTTGCGTTGTCGTGCCTTACCCTTGTTTCCCCTTGCCGTGCCGTGCCTTTTGTTACACTTGCCTTGCCTTGCTTTGCCTTGCCTTCCTTTCCTTCTGTTACTCTTTCCTTGCCTAGCCGTGCACTGCCTAGCCTTGCGTTGTCGTGCATTAGCCTTGCCTCGACTGACCGTGCCTTGCCTTGCGTTACCCTTTCCTTGCCTTGCCGTGCATTGCCTAGCCTTGCGTTGTCGTGCCTTAGCCTTGCTTCCCCTTGCCGTGCCGTTCCTTCCGTTACTCTTGCCTTGCCTTGCTTTCCCTTGCATTCCTTGCCTTCTGTTACTCTTTCCTTGCCTTGCCGTGCATTGCCTAGCCTTGCGTTTTCGTGCCTTAGCCTTGCCTTGCCTCACCGTGCCTTCCCTTACGTTACCCTTTCCTTGCCTTGCCGTGCATTGCCTAGCCTTGCGTTGTCGTGCCTTAGCCTTGCTTCCCCTTGCCGTGCCGTTCCTTCCGTTACTCTTGCCTTGTCTTGCTTTCCCTTGCATTCCTTGCCTTCCGTTACTCTTTCCTTGCCTTGCCGTGCATTGCCTAGCCTTGCGTTGTCGTGCATAAGCCTTGCCTTGCCTGACCGTGCCTTGCCTTGCGTTACCCTTTCCTTGCCTTGCCGTGCATTGCCTAGCTTGCGTTGTCATGCCTTAGCCCTGTTTCCCCTTGTCGTGCCGTTGCTTCCCTTACCCTTAACTTGCCTTGCTTTCCCTTGCCTTCCTTGCCTTCCGTTACTCTTTGCTTACCTTCCGTGCATTGCCTAGCCTTGCGTTGTCGTGCCTTAGCCTTGCCTCGCCTGACAGAGCCTTGCCTTGCGTTACCCTTTCCTTGCCTTTCCGTGCATTGCCTAGACGTGCGTTGTTGTGCATTAGCCTTGCCTTGCCTCACCGTGCCTTGCCTTGCGTTACCCTTTCCTTGCCTTGCCGTGCATTGCCTACCTTGCGTTGTCGTGCCTTACCCTTGTTTCCCCTTGCCGTGACGTGCCTTTTGTTACACTTGCCTTGCCTTGCTTTGCCTTGCCTTCCTTTCCTTCAGTTACTCTTTCCTTGCCTAGCCGTGCACTGCCTAGCCTTGCGTTGTCGTGCATTAGCCTTGCCTCGAATGACCGTGCCTTGCCTTGCGTTACCCTTTCCTTGCCTTGCCGTGCATTGCCTAGCTTGCGTTGTCGTGCATTAGCCTTGCCTTGCCTGACCGTGCCTTGCCTTGCGTTACCCTTTCCTTGCCTTGCCGTGCTTTGCCTAGCTTGCGTTGTCGTGCCTTAGTCTTGTTTCCCCTTACCGTGCCGTTCCTTCCCTTACTCTTAACTTGCCTTGCTTTCCCTTGCCTTCCTTGCCTTCCGTTACTCTTTGCTTACCTTTCGTGCATTGCCTAGCCTTGCGTTGTCGTGCCTTAGCCTTGCCTCGCTTGACCGTGCCTTGCCTTGCGTTACCCTGTCTTTCACTTGCCTTGCTTTGCCTAGCCGTGCGTTGTCGTGCATTAGCCTTGCCTTGCCTCACCGTGCCTTGCCTTGCGTTACCCTTTCCTTGCCTTGCCGTGCATTGCCTAGCTTGCGTTGTCGTGCCTTAGCCTTGTTTCCCCTTGCCGTGCCGTGCCGTTTGTTACACTTGCCTTGCCTTGCTTTGCCTTGCATTCCTATCCTTCCGTTACTCTTTCCTTGCCTAGCCGTGCACTGCCTATCCTTGCGTTGTCGTGCATTAGCCTTGCCTCGCCTGATCGTGCCTTGCCTTGCGTTACCCTTTCCTTGCCTTGCCGTGCATTGCCTAGCTTGCGTTGTCGTGCCTTAGCCTTGTTTCCCCTTGCCGTGCCGTGCCTTTTGTTACACTTGCCTTGCCTTGCTTTGCCTTGCCTTCCTATCCTTCCGTTACTCTTTCCTTGCCTAGCCGTGCACTGCCTAGCCTTGCGTTGTCGTGCATTAGCCTTGCCTCGCCTGATCGTGCCTTGCCTGGCGTTACTCTTTCCTTGCCTTGCCGTGCATTGCCAGGCTTGCGTTGTCGTGCCTTAGCCTTGTTTCCCCTTGCCGTGCCGTTCCTTCCCTTACCCTTGCCTTGCCTGGCTTTCCCTTGCTTTCCTTGCCTTCCGTTACTCTTTGCTTGCCTTCCGTGCATTGCCTAGCCTTGCGTTGTCGTGCCTTAGCCTTGCTTCCCCTTTCCGTGCCGTTCCTTCTGTTACGCTTGCCTTGCCTTGCTTTCCCTTGCATTCCTTGCCTTCCGTTACTCTTTCCTTGCCTTTCCGTGCATTGCCTAGCCTTGCGTTGTCGTGCATTAGCCTTGCCTCGCCTGACAGTGCCTTGCTTTGCGTTACCCTTTCCTTGCCTTGCCGTGCATTGCCTAGCCGTGCGTTGTCGTGCATTAGCCTTGCCTTGCCTCACCGTGCCTTGCCTTGCGTTACCCTTTCCTTGCCTTGCCGTGCATTGCCTAGCTTGCGTTGTCGTGCCTTACCCTTGTTTCCCCTTGCCGTGCCGTGCCTTTTGTTTCAGTTGCCTTGCATTGCTTTGCCTTGCCTTCCTTTCCTTCTGTTACGCTTTCCTTGCCTAGCCGTGCACTGCCAAGGCTTGCGTTGTCGTGCATTAGCCTTGCCTCGACTGACCGTGCCTTGCCTTGCGTTACCCTTTCTTTGCCTTGCCGTGCATTGCTTAGCTTGCGTTGTCGTGCCTTAGCCTTGTTTCCCCTTGCCTTGCCGTGCCTTTTGTTTCACTTGCCTTGCATTGCTTTGCCTTGCCTTCCTTTCCTTCTGTTACTCTTTCCTTGCCTAGCCTTGCACTGCCAAGCCTTGCGTCGTCGTGCATTAGCCTTGCCTCGACTGACCGTGCCTTGCCTTGCGTTACCCTTTCCTTGCCTTGCCGTGCTTTGCCTAGCTTGCGTTGTCGTGCCTTAGCCTTGTTTCCCCTTGCCGTGCCGTTCCTTCCCTTACTCTTAACTTGCCTTGCTTTCCCTTGCCTTCCTTGCCTTCCGTTACTCTTTGCTTACCTTCCGTGCATTGCCTAGCCTTGCGTTGTCGTTCCTTAGCCTTGCCTCGCTTGACCGTGCCTTGCCTTGCGTTACCCTCTCCTTCCCTCTCCTTGCTTTGCCTAGCCGTGCGTTGTCGTGCATTAGCCTTGCCTTGCCTCACCTTGCCTTGCCTTGCGTTACCCTTTCCTTGCCTTGCCGTGCATTGCCTAGCTTGCGTTGTCGTGCCTTAGCCTTGTTTCCCCTTGCCGTTCCGTTCCTTCCCTTACCCTTAACTTGCCTTGCTTTCCCTTGCCTTCCTTGCCTTCCGTTACTCTTTGCTTGCCTTCCGTGCATTGCCTAGCCTTGCGTTTTCGTGCCTTAGCCTTGCCTTGCCTCACCGTGCCTTGCCTTGCGTTACCCTTTCCTTGCCTTGCCGTGCATTGCCTACCTTGCGTTGTCGTGCCTTACCCTTGTTTCCCCTTGCCGTGACGTGCCTTTTGTTACACTTGCCTTGCCTTGCTTTGCCTTGCCTTCCTTTCCTTCTGTTACTCTTTCCTTGCCTAGCCGTGCACTGCCTAGCCTTGCGTTGTCGTGCATTAGCCTTGCCTCGACTGACCGTGCCTTGCCTTGCGTTACCCTTTCCTTGCCTTGCCGTTCATTGCCTAGCCTTGCGTTTTCGTGTATTAGCCTTGCCTCGCCTGACAGTGCCTTGCCTTGCGTTACCCTTTCCTTGCCTTGCCGTGCATTGCCTAGCCGTGCGTTGTCGTGCATTAGCCTTGCCTTGCCTCACCGTGCCTTGCCTTGCGTTACCCTTTCCTTGCCTTGCCGTGCATTGCCTAGCTTGCGTTGTCGTGCCTTAGCCTTGTTTCCCCTTGCCGTTCCGTTCCTTCCCTTACCCTTAACTTGCCTTGCTTTCCCTTGCCTTCCTTGCCTTCCGTTACTCTTTGCTTGCCTTCCGTGCATTGCCTAGCCTTGCGTTTTCGTGCCTTAGCCTTGCCTTGCCTCACCGTGCCTTGCCTTGCGTTACCCTTTCCTTGCCTTGCCGTGCATTGCCTAGCCGTGCGTTGTCGTGCCTTAGCCTTGTTTCACCTTGCCGTAGCCTTGCTTGCGTTGCCTTGCTTTGCCTTGCCTTCCTTGCCTTCCGTTACTCTTTGCTTGCCTTCCGTGCATTGCGTAGCCTTGCGTTGTCGTGCCGTAGCCTTTTTTTGACCTTGCCATAGCCTTGCTTGCGTTACCTTGCTTTGCCTTGCATTCCTTGCCTTGCGTTACCCTTTCCTTGCCTTGCCGTGCATTGCCTAGCTTGCGTTGTAGTGCCTTAGCCTTTTTTCCCCTTGCCGTGCCGTGCCTTTTGTTACACTTGCCTTGCCTTGCTTTGCCTTGCCTTCCATTCCTTCCGTTACTCGTTCCTTGCCTAGCCGTGCACTGCCTAGCCTTGCGTTGTCGTGCATTAGCGTTGCCTTGCCTGACCGTGCCTTGCCTTGCGTTACCCTTTCCTTGCCTTGCCGTGCTTTGCCTAGCTTGCGCTGTCGTGCCTTAGCCTTGTTTCCCCTTTCCGTGCCGTTCCTTCCCTTACTCTTAACTTGCCTTGCTTTCCCTTGCCTTCCGTTACTCTTTGCTTACCTTCCGTGCATTGCCTAGCCGTGCGTTGTCGTGCATCAGCCTTGCCTTGCCTGACCGTGCCTTGCCTTGCGTTACCCTTTCCTTGCTTTGCCCTGCATTGCCTAGCCGTGCGTTGTCGTGCCTTAGCCTTGTTTCACCTTGCCGTAGCCTTGCTTGCGTTGACTTGTTTTGCCTTGCCTTCCTTGCCTTCCGTTACCCTTTCCTTGCCTTGCCGTGCTTTGCCTAGCCTTGCGTTGTCGTGCCTTAGCCTTGCTTCCCCTTGCCGTGCCGTTCCTTCTGTTACTCTTGCTTTGCCTTGCTTTCCCTTGCATTCCTTGCCTTCCGTTACTCTTTCCATGCCTTGCCATGCATTGCCTAGCCTTGCGTTGTCGTGCATTAGCCTTGCCTTGCCTGACCGTGCCTTCCCTTGCGTTACCCTTTCCTTGCCTTGCCGTGCATTGCCTAGCTTGCGTTGTCATGCCTTAGCCCTGTTTCCCCTTGCCGTGCAGTTCCTTCCCTTACCCTTAACTTGCCTTGCTTTCCCTTGCCTTCCTTGCCTTCCGTTACTCTTTGCTTACCTTCCGTGCATTGCCTAGCCTTGCGTTGTCGTGCATTAGCGTTGCCTCGCCTGACAGTGCCTTGCCTTGCGTTACCCTTTCCTTGCCTTGCCGTGCATTGCCTAGCCGTGCGTTGTCGTGCATTAGCCTTGCCTTGCCTCACCGTGCCTTGCCTTGCGTTACCCTTTCCTTGCCTTGCCGTGCATTGCCTAGCTTGCGTTGTCGTGCCTTAGCCTTGTTTCCCCTTGCCGTGCCGTGCCTTTTGTTTCACTTGCCTTGCCTTGCTTTGCCTTGCATTCCTATCCTTCCGTTACTCTTTCCTTGCCTAGCCGTGCACTGCCTATCCTTGCGTTGTCGTGCATTAGCCTTGCCTCGACTGACCGTGCCTTGCCTTGCGTTACCCTTTCCTTGCCTTGCCGTGCTTTGCCTAGCTTGCGCTGTCGTGCCTTAGCCTTGTTTCCCCTTTCCGTGCCGTTCCTTCCCTTACTCTTAACTTGCCTTGCTTTCCCTTGCCTTCCTTGCCTTCCGTTACTCTTTGCTTACCTTCCGTGCATTGCCTAGCCGTGCGTTGTCGTGCATCAGCCTTGCCTTGCCTCACCGTGCATTGCCTTGCGTTACCCTTTCCTTGCCTTGCCGTGCTTTGCCTAGCCTTGCGTTGTCGTGCCTTAGCCTTGTTTCCCCTTGCCGTGCCGTTCCTTCCGTTACTCTTGCCTTGCCTTGATTTCCCTTGCATTCCTTACATTCCGTTACTCTTTCCTTGCCTTGCCGTGCATTGCCTAGCCTTGCGTTGTCGTGCATTAGCCTTGCCTCGACTGACCATGCCTTGCCTTGCGTTACCCTTTCTTTGCCTTGCCGTGCATTGCTTAGCTTGCGTTGTCGTGCCTTAGCATGTTTCCCCTTGCCGTGCCGTTCCTTCCCTTACCCTTGCCTTGCCTTGCTTTCCCTTGCCTTTCTTGCCTTCCGTTACTCTTTGCTTGCCTTCCGTGCATTGCCTAGCTTTGCGTTTTCGTGCCTTAGCCTTGCCTTGCCTCACCGTGCCTTGCCTTACGTTACCCTTTCCTTGCCTTGCCGTGCATTGCCTAGCCTTGCGTTGTCGTGCCTTAGCCTTGCTTCCCCTTGCCGTGCCGTTCCTTCCGTTACTCTTGCCTTGTCTTGCTTTCCCTTGCATTCCTTGCCATCCGTTACTCTTTCCTTGCCTTGCCGTGCATTGCCTAGCCTTGCGTTGTCGTGCATTAGCCTTGCCTTGCCTGACCGTGCCTTGCCTTGCGTTACCCTTTCCTTGCCTTGCCGTGCATTGCGTAGCTTGCGTTGTCATGCCTTAGCCCTGTTTCCCCTTGCCGTGTCGTTCCTTCCCTTACCCTTAACTTGCCTTGCTTTCCCTTGCCTTCCTTGCCTTCCGTTACTCTTTGCTTACCTTCCGTGCATTGCCTAGCCTTGCGTTGTCGTGCCTTAGCCTTGCCTCGCCTGACAGAGCCTTGCCTTGCGTTACCCTTTCCTTGCCTTGCCGTGCATTGCCTAGACGTGCGTTGTTGTGCATTAGCCTTGCCTTGCCTCACCGTGCTTTGCCTTGCGTTACCCTTTCCTTGACTTGCCGTGCATTGCCTACCTTGCGTTGTCGTGCCTTACCCTTGTTTCCCCTTGCCGTGACGTGCCTTTAGTTACACTTGCCTTGCCTTGCTTTGCCTTGCCTTCCTTTCCTTCTGTTACTCTTTCCTTGCCTAGCCGTGCACTGCCTAGCCTTGCGTTGTCGTGCATTAGCCTTGCCTCGACTGACCGTGCCTTGCCTTGCGTTACCCTTTCCTTGCCTTGCCGTGCATTGCCTAGCTTGCGTTGTCGTGCATTAGCCTTGCCTTGCCTGACCGTGCCTTGCCTTGCGTTACCCTTTCCTTGCCTTGCCGTGCTTTGCCTAGCTTGCGTTGTCGTGCCTTAGCCTTGTTTCCCCTTGCCGTGCCGTTCCTTCCCTTACTCTTAACTTGCCTTGCTTTCCCTTGCCTTCCTTGCCTTCCGTTACTCTTTGCTTACCTTTCGTGCATTGCCTAGCCTTGCGTTGTCCTGCCTTAGCCTTGCCTCGCTTGACCGTGCCTTGCCTTGCGTTACCCTCTCTTTCCCTTGCCTTGCTTTGCCTAGCCGTGCGTTGTCGTGCATTAGCCTTGCCTTGCCTCACCGTGCCTTGCCTTGCGTTACCCTTTCCTTGCCTTGCCGTGCATTGCCTAGCTTGCGTTGTCGTGCCTTAGCCTTGTTTCCCCTTTCCGTGCCGTTCCTTCCCTTACCTTTGCCTTGCCTTGCTTTCCCTTGCATTCCTTGCCTTCAGTTACTCTTTCCTTGCCTTGCCGTGCATTGCCTAGCCTTGCGTTGTCGTGCATTAGCCTTGCCTTGCCTGACCGTGCCTTGCCTTGCGTTACCCTTTCCTTTCTTTGCCCTGCATTGCCTAGCCGTGCGTTGTCGTGCCTTAGCCTTGTTTCACCTTGCCGTAGCCTTGCTTGCGTTGACTTGTTTTGCCTTGCCTTCCTTGCCTTCCGTTACCCTTTCCTTGCCTTGCCGTGCTTTGCCTAGCCTTGCGTTGTCGTGCCTTAGCCTTGCTTCCCCTTGCCGTGCCGTTCCTTCTGTTACTCGTGCCTTGCCTTGCTTTCCCTTGCATTCCTTGCCTTCCGTTACTCTTTCCATGCCTTGCCATGCATTGCCTAGCCTTGCGTTGTCTTTCATTAGCCTTGCCTTGCCTGACCGTGCCTTGCCTTGCGTTACCCTTTCCTTGCCTTGCCGTGCATTGCCTAGCTTGCGTTGTCATGCCTTAGCCCTGTTTCCCCTTGCCGTGCCGTTCCTTCCCTTACCCTTAACTTGCCTTGCTTTCCCTTGCCTTCCTTGCCTTCCGTTACTCTTTGCTTACCTTCCGTGCATTGCCTAGCCTTGCGTTGTCGTGCATTAGCGTTGCCTCGCCTGACAGTGCCTTGCCTTGCGTTACCCTTTCCTTGCCTTGCCGTTCATTGCCTAGCCTTGCGTTTTCGTGTATTAGCCTTGCCTCGCCTGACAGTGCCTTGCCTTGCGTTACCCTTTCCTTGCCTTGCCGTGCATTGCCTAGCCGTGCGTTGTCGTGCATTAGCCTTGCCTTGCCTCACCGTGCCTTGCCTTGAGTTACCCTTTCCTTGCCTTGCCGTGCATTGCCTAGCTTGCGTTGTCGTGCCTTAGCCTTGTTTCCCCTTGCCGTTCCGTTCCTTCCCTTACCCTTAACTTGCCTTGCTTTCCCTTGCCTTCCTTGCCTTCCGTTACTCTTTGCTTGCCTTCCGTGCATTGCCTAGCCTTGCGTTTTCGTGCCTTAGCCTTGCCTTGCCTCACCGTGCCTTGCCTTGCGTTACCCTTTCCTTGCCTTGCCGTGCATTGCCTACCTTGCGTTGTCGTGCCTTACCCTTGTTTCCCCTTGCCGTGACGTGCCTTTTGTTACACTTGCCTTGCCTTGCTTTGCCTTGCCTTCCTTTCCTTCTGTTACTCTTTCCTTGCCTAGCCGTGCACTGCCTAGCCTTGCGTTGTCGTGCATTAGCCTTGCCTCGACTGACCGTGCCTTGCCTTGCGTTACCCTTTCCTTGCCTTGCCGTTCATTGCCTAGCCTTGCGTTTTCGTGTATTAGCCTTGCCTCGCCTGACAGTGCCTTGCCTTGCGTTACCCTTTCCTTGCCTTGCCGTGCATTGCCTAGCCGTGCGTTGTCGTGCATTAGCCTTGCCTTGCCTCACCGTGCCTTGCCTTGCGTTACCCTTTCCTTGCCTTGCCGTGCATTGCCTAGCTTGCGTTGTCGTGCCTTAGCCTTGTTTCCCCTTGCCGTTCCGTTCCTTCCCTTACCCTTAACTTGCCTTGCTTTCCCCTGCCTTCCTTGCCTTCCGTTACTCTTTGCTTGCCTTCCGTGCATTGCCTAGCCTTGCGTTTTCGTGCCTTAGCCTTGCCTTGCCTCACCGTGCCTTGCCTTGCGTTACCCTTTCCTTGCCTTGCCGTGCATTGCCTAGCTTGCGTTGTCGTGCCTTACCCTTGTTTCCCCTTGCCGTGCCGTGCCTTTTGTTTCAGTTGCCTTGCTTTGCTTTGCCTTGCCTTCCTTTCCTTCTGTTACGCTTTCCTTGCCTAGCCGTGCACTGCCAAGGCTTGCGTTGTCGTGCATTAGCCTTGCCTCGACTGACCGTGCCTTGCCTTGCGTTACCCTTTCCTTGCCTTGCCGTGCATTGCCTAGCTTGCGTTGTCGTGCCTTAGCCTTGTTTCCCCTTGCCGTGCCGTGCCTTTTGTTTCACTTGCCTTGCATTGCTTTGCCTTGCCTTCCTTTCCTTCTGTTACTCTTTCCTTGCCTAGCCTTGCACTGCCAAGCCTTGCGTCGTCGTGCATTAGCCTTGCCTCGACTGACCGTGCCTTGCCTTGCGTTACCCTTTCCTTGCCTTCCCGTGCATTGCCTAGCCGTGCGTTGTCGTGCCTTAGCCTTGTTTCACCTTGCCGTAGCCTTGCTTGCGTTGCCTTGCTTTGCCTTGCCTTCCTTGCCTTCCGTTACTCTTTGCTTGCCTTCCGTGCATTGCGTAGCCTTGCGTTGTCGTGCCGTAGCCTTTTTTTGACCTTGCCATAGCCTTGCTTGCGTTACCTTGCTTTGCCTTGCATTCCTTGCCTTGCGTTACCCTTTCCTTGCCTTGCCGTGCATTGCCTAGCTTGCGTTGTAGTGCCTTAGCCTTTTTTCCCCTTGCCGTGCCGTGCCTTTTGTTACACTTGCCTTGCCTTGCTTTGCCTTGCCTTCCATTCCTTCCGTTACTCGTTCCTTGCCTAGCCGTGCACTGCCTAGCCTTGCGTTGTCGTGCATTAGCGTTGCCTTGCCTGACCGTGCCTTGCCTTGCGTTACCCTTTCCTTGCCTTGCCGTGCTTTGCCTAGCTTGCGCTGTCGTGCCTTAGCCTTGTTTCCCCTTTCCGTGCCGTTCCTTCCCTTACTCTTAACTTGCCTTGCTTTCCCTTGCCTTCCTTGCCTTCCGTTACTCTTTGCTTACCTTCCGTGCATTGCCTAGCCGTGCGTTGTCGTGCATCAGCCTTGCCTTGCCTGACCGTGCCTTGCCTTGCGTTACCCTTTCCTTGCTTTGCCCTGCATTACCTAGCCGTGCGTTGTCGTGCCTTAGCCTTGTTTCACCTTGCCGTAGCCTTGCTTGCGTTGACTTGTTTTGCCTTGCCTTCCTTGCCTTCCGTTACCCTTTCCTTGCCTTGCCGTGCTTTGCCTAGCCTTGCGTTGTCGTGCCTTAGCCTTGCTTCCCCTTGCCGAGCCGTTCCTTCTGTTACTCTTGCTTTGCCTTGCTTTCCCTTGCATTCCTTGCCTTCCGTTACTCTTTCCATGCCTTGCCATGCATTGCCTAGCCTTGCGTTGTCGTGCATTAGCCTTGCCTTGCCTGACCGTGCCTTGCCTTGCGTTACCCTTTCCTTGCCTTGCCGTGCATTGCCTAGCTTGCGTTGTCATGCCTTAGCCCTGTTTCCCCTTGCCGTGCAGTTCCTTCCCTTACCCTTAACTTGCCTTGCTTTCCCTTGCCTTCCTTGCCTTCCGTTACTCTTTGCTTACCTTCCGTGCATTGCCTAGCCTTGCGTTGTCGTGCATTAGCGTTGCCTCGCCTGACAGTGCCTTGCCTTGCGTTACCCTTTCCTTGCCTTGCCGTGCATTGCCTAGCCGTGCGTTGTCGTGCATTAGCCTTGCCTTGCCTCACCGTGCCTTGCCTTGCGTTACCCTTTCCTTGCCTTGCCGTGCATTGCCTAGCTTGCGTTGTCGTGCCTTAGCCTTGTTTCCCCTTGCCGTGCCGTGCCTTTTGTTTCACTTGCCTTGCCTTGCTTTGCCTTGCATTCCTATCCTTCCGTTGCTCTTTCCTTGCCTAGCCGTGCACTGCCTATCCTTGCGTTGTCGTGCATTAGCCTTGCCTCGACTGACCGTGCCTTGCCTTGCGTTACCCTTTCCTTGCCTTGCCGTGCTTTGCCTAGCTTGCGCTGTCGTGCCTTAGCCTTGTTTCCCCTTTCCGTGCCGTTCCTTCCCTTACCCTTGCCTTGCCTTGCTTTCCCTTGCCTTTCTTGACTTCCGTTACTCTTTGCTTGCCTTCCGTGCATTGCCTGGCTTTGCGTTTTCGTGCCTTAGCCTTGCCTTGCCTCACCGTGCCTTGCCTTACGTTACCCTTTCCTTGCCTTGCCGTGCATTGCCTAGCCTTGCGTTGTCGTGCCTTAGCCTTGCTTCCCCTTGCCGTGCCGTTCCTTCCGTTACTCTTGCCTTGTCTTGCTTCCCCTTGCATTCCTTGCCATCCGTTACTCTTTCCTTGCCTTGCCGTGCATTGCCTAGCCTTGCGTTGTCGTGCATTAGCCTTGCCTTGCCTGACCGTGCCTTGCCTTGCGTTACCCTTTCCTTGCCTTGCCGTGCATTGCGTAGCTTGCGTTGTCATGCCTTAGCCCTGTTTCCCCTTGCCGTGTCGTTCCTTCCCTTACCCTTAACTTGCCTTGCTTTCCCTTGACTTCCTTGCCTTCCGTTACTCTTTGCTTACCTTCCGTGCATTGCCTAGCCTTGCGTTGTCGTGCCTTAGCCTTGCCTCGCCTGACAGAGCCTTGCCTTGCGTTACCCTTTCCTTGCCTTGCCGTGCATTGCCTAGACGTGCGTTGTTGTGCATTAGCCTTGCCTTGCCTCACCGTGCTTTGCCTTGCGTTACCCTTTCCTTGACTTGCCGTGCATTGCCTACCTTGCGTTGTCGTGCCTTACCCTTGTTTCCCCTTACCGTGACGTGCCTTTAGTTACACTTGCCTTGCCTTGCTTTGCCTTGCCTTCCTTTCCTTCTGTTACTCTTTCCTTGCCTAGCCGTGCACTGCCTAGCCTTGCGTTGTCGTGCATTAGCCTTGCCTCGACTGACCGTGCCTTGCCTTGCGTTACCCTTTCCTTGCCTTGCCGTGCATTGCCTAGCTTGCGTTGTCGTGCATTAGCCTTGCCTTGCCTGACCGTGCCTTGCCTTGCGTTACCCTTTCCTTGCCTTGCCGTGCTTTGCCTAGCTTGCGTTGTCGTGCCTTAGCCTTGTTTCCCCTTGCCGTGCCGTTCCTTCCCTTACTCTTAACTTGCCTTGCTTTCCCTTGCCTTCCTTGCCTTCCGTTACTCTTTGCTTACCTTTCGTGCATTGCCTAGCCTTGCGTTGTCCTGCCTTAGCCTTGCCTCGCTTGACCGTGCCTTGCCTTGCGTTACCCTCTCTTTCCCTTGCCTTGCTTTGCCTAGCCGTGCGTTGTCGTGCATTAGCCTTGCCTTGCCTCACCGTGCCTTGCCTTGCGTTACCCTTTCCTTGCCTTGCAGTGCATTGCCTAGCTTGCGTTGTCGTGCCTTAGCCTTGTTTCCCCTTTCCGTGCCGTTCCTTCCCTTACCTTTGCCTTGCCTTGCTTTCCCTTGCATTCCTTGCCTTCCGTTACTCTTTCCTTGCCTTGCCGTGCATTGCCTAGCCTTGCGTTGTCGTGCATTAGCCTTGCCTTGCCTGACCGTGCCTTGCCTTGCGTTACCCTTTCCTTACTTTGCCCTGCATTGCCTTGCCGTGCGTTGTCGTGCCTTAGCCTTGTTTCACCTTGCCGTAGCCTTGCTTGCGTTGACTTGTTTTGCCTTGCCTTCCTTGCCTTCCGTTACCCTTTCCTTGCCTTGCCGTGCTTTGCCTAGCCTTGCGTTGTCGTGCCTTAGCCTTGCTTCCCCTTGCCGTGCCGTTCCTTCTGTTACTCTTGCCTTGCCTTGCTTTCCCTTGCATTCCTTGCATTCCGTTACTCTTTCCATGCCTTGCCATGCATTGCCTAGCCTTGCGTTGTCGTGCATTAGCCTTGCCTTGCCTGACCGTGCCTTGCCTTGCGTTACCCTTTCCTTGCCTTGCCGTGCATTGCCTAGCTTGCGTTGTCATGCCTTAGCCCTGTTTCCCCTTGCCGTGCCGTTCCTTCCCTTACCCTTAACTTGCCTTGCTTTCCCTTGCCTTCCTTGTCTTCCGTTACTCTTTGCTTACCTTCCGTGCATTGCCTAGCCTTCCGTTGTCGTGCATTAGCGTTGCCTCGCCTGACAGTGCCTTGCCTTGCGTTACCCTTTCCTTGCCTTGCCGTGCATTGCCTAGCCGTGCGTTGTCGTGCATTAGCCTTGCCTTGCCTCACCGTGCCTTGCCTTGCGTTACTCTTTCCTTGCCTGGCCGTGCATTGCCTAGACGTGCGTTCCCGTGCCTTAGCCTTGTTTCCCCTTGCCGTGCCGTTCCTTCCGTTACCCCTGCCTTGCCTTGCTTTCCCTTGCCTTCCTTGCCTTCCGTTACTCTTTGCTTGCCTTCCCCGCATTGCCTAGCCTTGCGTTGTCGTGCCTTAGCCTGGCCTCGCCTGACCGTGACTTCCCTTGCGTTACCCTTTCCTTGCCTTGCCGTGCATTGCCTACCTTGCGTTGTCGTGCCTTACCCTTGTTTCCCCTTGCCGTGCCGTGCCTTTTGTTACACTTGCCTTGCCTTGCTTTGCCTTGCCTTCCTTCCTTCCGTTACTCTTTCCTTGCCTAGCCGTGCACTGCCTAGCCTTGCGTTGTCGTGCATTAGCCTTGCCTCGCCTGACCGTGCCTTGCCTTGCGTTACCCTTTCCTTGCCTTGCCGTGCATTGCCTAGCCTTGCGTTGTCGTGCCTTAGCCTTGTTTCCCCTTGCCGTGCCGTTCCTTCCGTTACTCTTGCCTTGCCTTGCCTTGCATTCCTTGCCTTCTGCTTTCTTGCCTTGCTTTCCTTGCCTTCCGTTACCTCTTTACGTTACCCTTTCCTTGCCTTGCCGTGCATTGCCTAGCCTTGCGTTGTCGTGCCTTAGCCTTGCTTCCCCTTGCCGTGCCGTTCCTTCTGTTACTCTTGCTTTGCCTTGCTTTCCCTTGCATTCCTTGCCTTCCGTTACTCTTTCCATGCCTTGCCATGCATTGCCTAGCCTTGCGTTGTCGTGCATTAGCCTTGCCTTGCCTGACCGTGCCTTGCCTTGCGTTACCCTTTCCTTGCCTTGCCGTGCATTGCCTAGCTTGCGTTGTCATGCCTTAGCCCTGTTTCCCCTTGCCGTGCCGTTCCTTCCCTTACCCTTAACTTGCCTTGCTTTCCCTTGCCTTCCTTGCCTTCCGTTACTCTTTGCTTACCTTCCGTGCATTGCCTAGCCTTGCGTTGTCGTGCATTAGCCTTGCCTCGCCTGACAGTGCCTTGCCTTGCGTTACCCTTTCCTTGCCTTGCCGTGCATTGCCTAGCCGTGCGTTGTCGTGCATTAGCCTTGCCTTGCCTCACCGTGCCTTGCCTTGCGTTACCCTTTCCTTGCCTTGCCGTGCATTGCCTAGCTTGCGTTGTCGTGCCTTAGCCTTGTTTCCCCTTGCCGTGCCGTGCCTTTTGTTTCACTTGCCTTGCCTTGCTTTGCCTTGCATTCCTATCCTTCCGTTGCTCTTTCCTTGCCTAGCCGTGCACTGCCTATCCTTGCGTTGTCGTGCATTAGCCTTGCCTCGACTGACCGTGCCTTGCCTTGCGTTACCCTTTCCTTGCCTTGCCGTGCTTTGCCTAGCTTGCGCTGTCGTGCCTTAGCCTTGTTTCCCCTTTCCGTGCCGTTCCTTCCCTTACCCTTGCCTTGCCTTGCTTTCCCTTGCCTTTCTTGACTTCCGTTACTCTTTGCTTGCCTTCCGTGCATTGCCTGGCTTTGCGTTTTCGTGCCTTAGCCTTGCCTTGCCTCACCGTGCCTTGCCTTACGTTACCCTTTCCTTGCCTTGCCGTGCATTGCCTAGCCTTGCGTTGTCGTGCCTTAGCCTTGCTTCCCCTTGCCGTGCCGTTCCTTCCGTTACTCTTGCCTTGTCTTGCTTTCCCTTGCATTCCTTGCCATCCGTTACTCTTTCCTTGCCTTGCCGTGCATTGCCTAGCCTTGCGTTGTCGTGCATTAGCCTTGCCTTGCCTGACCGTGCCTTGCCTTGCGTTACCCTTTCCTTGCCTTGCCGTGCATTGCGTAGCTTGCGTTGTCATGCCTTAGCCCTGTTTCCCCTTGCCGTGTCGTTCCTTCCCTTACCCTTAACTTGCCTTGCTTTCCCTTGACTTCCTTGCCTTCCGTTACTCTTTGCTTACCTTCCGTGCATTGCCTAGCCTTGCGTTGTCGTGCCTTAGCCTTGCCTCGCCTGACAGAGCCTTGCCTTGCGTTACCCTTTCCTTGCCTTGCCGTGCATTGCCTAGACGTGCGTTGTTGTGCATTAGCCTTGCCTTGCCTCACCGTGCTTTGCCTTGCGTTACCCTTTCCTTGACTTGCCGTGCATTGCCTACCTTGCGTTGTCGTGCCTTACCCTTGTTTCCCCTTGCCGTGACGTGCCTTTAGTTACACTTGCCTTGCCTTGCTTTGCCTTGCCTTCCTTTCCTTCTGTTACTCTTTCCTTGCCTAGCCGTGCACTGCCTAGCCTTGCGTTGTCGTGCATTAGCCTTGCCTCGACTGACCGTGCCTTGCCTTGCGTTACCCTTTCCTTGCCTTGCCGTGCATTGCCTAGCTTGCGTTGTCGTGCATTAGCCTTGCCTTGCCTGACCGTGCCTTGCCTTGCGTTACCCTTTCCTTGCCTTGCCGTGCTTTGCCTAGCTTGCGTTGTCGTGCCTTAGCCTTGTTTCCCCTTGCCGTGCCGTTCCTTCCCTTACTCTTAACTTGCCTTG
Organism: Macrotis lagotis; assembly: GCF_037893015.1. Lineage (NCBI taxonomy): Eukaryota > Metazoa > Chordata > Mammalia > Peramelemorphia > Peramelidae > Macrotis > Macrotis lagotis. The sequence continues at coordinate 322,180 of NW_027421928.1, forward strand.
CTTTCCCTTGCCTTCCTTGCCTTCCGTTACTCTTTGCTTACCTTTCGTGCATTGCCTAGCCTTGCGTTGTCCTGCCTTAGCCTTGCCTCGCTTGACCGTGCCTTGCCTTGCGTTACCCTCTCTTTCCCTTGCCTTGCTTTGCCTAGCCGTGCGTTGTCGTGCATTAGCCTTGCCTTGCCTCACCGTGCCTTGCCTTGCGTTACCCTTTCCTTGCCTTGCAGTGCATTGCCTAGCTTGCGTTGTCGTGCCTTAGCCTTGTTTCCCCTTTCCGTGCCGTTCCTTCCCTTACCTTTGCCTTGCCTTGCTTTCCCTTGCATTCCTTGCCTTCCGTTACTCTTTCCTTGCCTTGCCGTGCATTGCCTAGCCTTGCGTTGTCGTGCATTAGCCTTGCCTTGCCTGACCGTGCCTTGCCTTGCGTTACCCTTTCCTTGCTTTGCCCTGCATTGCCTAGCCGTGCGTTGTCGTGCCTTAGCCTTGTTTCACCTTGCCGTAGCCTTGCTTGCGTTGACTTGTTTTGCCTTGCCTTCCTTGCCTTCCGTTACCCTTTCCTTGCCTTGCCGTGCTTTGCCTAGCCTTGCGTTGTCGTGCCTTAGCCTTGCTTCCCCTTGCCGTGCCGTTCCTTCTGTTACTCTTGCCTTGCCTTGCTTTCCCTTGCATTCCTTGCATTCCGTTACTCTTTCCATGCCTTGCCATGCATTGCCTAGCCTTGCGTTGTCGTGCATTAGCCTTGCCTTGCCTGACCGTGCCTTGCCTTGCGTTACCCTTTCCTTGCCTTGCCGTGCATTGCCTAGCTTGCGTTGTCATGCCTTAGCCCTGTTTCCCCTTGCCGTGCCGTTCCTTCCCTTACCCTTAACTTGCCTTGCTTTCCCTTGCCTTCCTTGTCTTCCGTTACTCTTTGCTTACCTTCCGTGCATTGCCTAGCCTTCCGTTGTCGTGCATTAGCGTTGCCTCGCCTGACAGTGCCTTGCCTTGCGTTACCCTTTCCTTGCCTTGCCGTGCATTGCCTAGCCGTGCATTGTCGTGCATTAGCCTTGCCTTGCCTCACCGTGCCTTGCCTTGCGTTACCCATTCCTTGCCTTGCCGTGCATTGCCTAGCTTGCGTTGTCGTGCCTTAGCCTTGTTTCCCCTTGCCGTGCCGTGCCTTTTGTTTCACTTGCCTTGCCTTGCTTTGCCTTGCATTCCTATCCTTCCGTTACTCTTTCCTTGCCTAGCCGTGCACTGCCTATCCTTGCGTTGTCGTGCATTAGCCTTGCCTCGACTGACCGTGCCTTGCCTTGCGTTACCCTTTCCTTGCCTTGCCGTGCATTGCCTAGCTTGCGTTGTCGTGCCTTAGCCTTGTTTCCCCTTGCCGTGCCGTGCCTTTTGTTACACTTGCCTTGCCTTGCTTTGCCTTGCCTTCCTATCCTTCCGTTACTCTTTCCTTGCCTAGCCGTGCACTGCCTAGCCTTGCGTTGTCGTGCATTAGCCTTGCCTCGCCTGATCGTGCCTTGCCTGGCGTTACTCTTTCCTTGCCTTGCCGTGCATTGCCAGGCTTGCGTTGTCGTGCCTTAGCCTTGTTTCCCCTTGCCGTGCCGTTCCTTCCCTTACCCTTGCCTTGCCTGGCTTTCCCTTGCTTTCCTTGCCTTCCGTTACTCTTTGCTTGCCTTCCGTGCATTGCCTAGCCTTGCGTTGTCGTGCCTTATCCTTGCTTCCCCTTGCCGTGCCGTTCCTTCTGTTACTCTTGCCTTGCCTTGCTTTCCCTTGCATTCCTTGCCTTCCGTTACTCTTTCCTTGCCTTGCCGTGCATTGCCTAGCCTTGCGTTGTCGTGCATTAGCCTTGCCTTGCCTGACCGTGCCTTGCCTTGCGTTACTCTTTCCGTGCCTTGCCGTGCATTGCCTAGCTTGCGTTGTCATGCCTTAGCCCTGTTTCCCCTTGCCGTGCCGTTCCTTCCCTTACCCTTAACTTGCCTTGCTTTCCCTTGCCTTCCTTGCCTTCCGTTACTCTTTGCTTACCTTCCGTGCATTGCCTAGCCTTGCGTTGTCGTTCCTTAGCCTTGCCTCGCTTGACCGTGCCTTGCCTTGCGTTACCCTCTCCTTCCCTCTCCTTGCTTTGCCTAGCCGTGCGTTGTCGTGCATCAGCCTTGCCTTGCCTCACCGTGCATTGCCTTGCGTTACCCTTTCCTTGCCTTGCCGTGCTTTGCCTAGCCTTGCGTTGTCGTGCCTTAGCCTTGTTTCCCCTTGCCGTGCCGTTCCTTCCGTTACTCTTGCCTTGCCTTGCTTTCCCTTGCATTCCTTACATTCCGTTACTCTTTCCTTGCCTTGCCGTGCATTGCCTAGCCTTCCGTTGTCGTGCATTAGCCTTGCATTTCCTGACCGTGCCTTGCCTTGCGTTACGCTTTCCTTGCCTTGCCGTGCATTGCCTAGCTTGCGTTGTCGTGCCTTAGCCTTGTTTCCCCTTGCCGTGCCTTTCCTTCCCTTACCCTTAACTTGCCTTGCTTTCCCTTGCCTTCCTTGCCTTCCGTTACTCTTTGCTTACCTTCCGTGCATTGCCTAGCCTTGCGTTGTCGTGCCTTAGCCTTGCCTCGCCTGACAGAGCCTTGCCTTGCGTTACTCTTTCCTTGCCTGGCCGTGCATTGCCTAGACGTGCGTTCCCGTGCCTTAGCCTTGTTTCCCCTTGCCGTGCCGTTCCTTCCGTTACCCCTGCCTTGCCTTGCTTTCCCTTGCCTTCCTTGCCTTCCGTTACTCTTTGCTTGCCTTCCCCGCATTGCCTAGCCTTGCGTTGTCGTGCCTTAGCCTGGCCTCGCCTGACCGTGACTTCCCTTGCGTTACCCTTTCCTTGCCTTGCCGTGCATTGCCTACCTTGCGTTGTCGTGCCTTACCCTTGTTTCCCCTTGCCGTGCCGTGCCTTTTGTTACACTTGCCTTGCCTTGCTTTGCCTTGCCTTCCTTTCCTTCTGTTACTCTTTCCTTGCCTAGCCGTGCACTGCCTAGCCTTGCGTTGTCGTGCATTAGCCTTGCCTCGACTGACCGTGCCTTGCCTTGCGTTACCCTTTCCTTGCCTTGCCGTGCATTGCCTAGCCTTGCGTTGTCGTGCCTTAGCCTTGCTTCCCCTTGCCGTGCCGTTCCTTCCGTTACTCTTGCCTTGCCTTGCTTTCCCTTGCATTCCTTGCCTTCTGTTACTCTTTCCTTGCCTTGCCGTGCATTGCCTAGCCTTGCGTTTTCGTGCCTTAGCCTTGCCTTGCCTCACCGTGCCTTCCCTTACGTTACCCTTTCCTTGCCTTGCCGTGCATTGCCTAGCCTTGCGTTGTCGTGCCTTAGCCTTGCTTCCCCTTGCCGTGCCGTTCCTTCCGTTACTCTTGCCTTGTCTTGCTTTCCCTTGCATTCCTTGCCTTCCGTTACTCTTTCCTTGCCTTGCCGTGCATTGCCTAGCCTTGCGTTGTCGTGCATAAGCCTTGCCTTGCCTGACCGTGCCTTGCCTTGCGTTACCCTTTCCTTGCCTTGCCGTGCATTGCCTAGCTTGCGTTGTCATGCCTTAGCCCTGTTTCCCCTTGTCGTGCCGTTGCTTCCCTTACCCTTAACTTGCCTTGCTTTCCCTTGCCTTCCTTGCCTTCCGTTACTCTTTGCTTACCTTCCGTGCATTGCCTAGCCTTGCGTTGTCGTGCCTTAGCCTTGCCTCGCCTGACAGAGCCTTGCCTTGCGTTACCCTTTCCTTGCCTTTCCGTGCATTGCCTAGACGTGCGTTGTTGTGCATTAGCCTTGCCTTGCCTCACCGTGCCTTGCCTTGCGTTACCCTTTCCTTGCCTTGCCGTGCATTGCCTACCTTGCGTTGTCGTGCCTTACCCTTGTTTCCCCTTGCCGTGACGTGCCTTTTGTTACACTTGCCTTGCCTTGCTTTGCCTTGCCTTCCTTTCCTTCAGTTACTCTTTCCTTGCCTAGCCGTGCACTGCCTAGCCTTGCGTTGTCGTGCATTAGCCTTGCCTCGAATGACCGTGCCTTGCCTTGCGTTACCCTTTCCTTGCCTTGCCGTGCATTGCCTAGCTTGCGTTGTCGTGCATTAGCCTTGCCTTGCCTGACCGTGCCTTGCCTTGCGTTACCCTTTCCTTGCCTTGCCGTGCTTTGCCTAGCTTGCGTTGTCGTGCCTTAGTCTTGTTTCCCCTTACCGTGCCGTTCCTTCCCTTACTCTTAACTTGCCTTGCTTTCCCTTGCCTTCCTTGCCTTCCGTTACTCTTTGCTTACCTTTCGTGCATTGCCTAGCCTTGCGTTGTCGTGCCTTAGCCTTGCCTCGCTTGACCGTGCCTTGCCTTGCGTTACCCTGTCTTTCACTTGCCTTGCTTTGCCTAGCCGTGCGTTGTCGTGCATTAGCCTTGCCTTGCCTCACCGTGCCTTGCCTTGCGTTACCCTTTCCTTGCCTTGCCGTGCATTGCCTAGCTTGCGTTGTCGTGCCTTAGCCTTGTTTCCCCTTGCCGTGCCGTGCCGTTTGTTACACTTGCCTTGCCTTGCTTTGCCTTGCATTCCTATCCTTCCGTTACTCTTTCCTTGCCTAGCCGTGCACTGCCTATCCTTGCGTTGTCGTGCATTAGCCTTGCCTCGCCTGATCGTGCCTTGCCTTGCGTTACCCTTTCCTTGCCTTGCCGTGCATTGCCTAGCTTGCGTTGTCGTGCCTTAGCCTTGTTTCCCCTTGCCGTGCCGTGCCTTTTGTTACACTTGCCTTGCCTTGCTTTGCCTTGCCTTCCTATCCTTCCGTTACTCTTTCCTTGCCTAGCCGTGCACTGCCTAGCCTTGCGTTGTCGTGCATTAGCCTTGCCTCGCCTGATCGTGCCTTGCCTGGCGTTACTCTTTCCTTGCCTTGCCGTGCATTGCCAGGCTTGCGTTGTCGTGCCTTAGCCTTGTTTCCCCTTGCCGTGCCGTTCCTTCCCTTACCCTTGCCTTGCCTGGCTTTCCCTTGCTTTCCTTGCCTTCCGTTACTCTTTGCTTGCCTTCCGTGCATTGCCTAGCCTTGCGTTGTCGTGCCTTAGCCTTGCTTCCCCTTTCCGTGCCGTTCCTTCTGTTACGCTTGCCTTGCCTTGCTTTCCCTTGCATTCCTTGCCTTCCGTTACTCTTTCCTTGCCTTTCCGTGCATTGCCTAGCCTTGCGTTGTCGTGCTTTAGCCTTGCCTCGCCTGACAGTGCCTTGCTTTGCGTTACCCTTTCCTTGCCTTGCCGTGCATTGCCTAGCCGTGCGTTGTCGTGCATTAGCCTTGCCTTGCCTCACCGTGCCTTGCCTTGCGTTACCCTTTCCTTGCCTTGCCGTGCATTGCCTAGCTTGCGTTGTCGTGCCTTACCCTTGTTTCCCCTTGCCGTGCCGTGCCTTTTGTTTCAGTTGCCTTGCATTGCTTTGCCTTGCCTTCCTTTCCTTCTGTTACGCTTTCCTTGCCTAGCCGTTCACTGCCAAGGCTTGCGTTGTCGTGCATTAGCCTTGCCTCGACTGACCGTGCCTTGCCTTGCGTTACCCTTTCCTTGCCTTGCCGTGCATTGCTTAGCTTGCGTTGTCGTGCCTTAGCCTTGTTTCCCCTTGCCGTGCCGTGCCTTTTGTTTCACTTGCCTTGCATTGCTTTGCCTTGCCTTCCTTTCCTTCTGTTACTCTTTCCTTGCCTAGCCTTGCACTGCCAAGCCTTGCGTCGTCGTGCATTAGCCTTGCCTCGACTGACCGTGCCTTGCCTTGCGTTACCCTTTCCTTGCCTTGCCGTGCTTTGCCTAGCTTGCGTTGTCGTGCCTTAGCCTTGTTTCCCCTTGCCGTGCCGTTCCTTCCCTTACTCTTAACTTGCCTTGCTTTCCCTTGCCTTCCTTGCCTTCCGTTACTCTTTGCTTACCTTCCGTGCATTGCCTAGCCTTGCGTTGTCGTTCCTTAGCCTTGCCTCGCTTGACCGTGCCTTGCCTTGCGTTACCCTCTCCTTCCCTCTCCTTGCTTTGCCTAGCCGTGCGTTGTCGTGCATTAGCCTTGCCTTGCCTCACCTTGCCTTGCCTTGCGTTACCCTTTCCTTGCCTTGCCGTGCATTGCCTAGCTTGCGTTGTCGTGCCTTAGCCTTGTTTCCCCTTGCCGTTCCGTTCCTTCCCTTACCCTTAACTTGCCTTGCTTTCCCTTGCCTTCCTTGCCTTCCGTTACTCTTTGCTTGCCTTCCGTGCATTGCCTAGCCTTGCGTTTTCGTGCCTTAGCCTTGCCTTGCCTCACCGTGCCTTGCCTTGCGTTACCCTTTCCTTGCCTTGCCGTGCATTGCCTACCTTGCGTTGTCGTGCCTTACCCTTGTTTCCCCTTGCCGTGACGTGCCTTTTGTTACACTTGCCTTGCCTTGCTTTGCCTTGCCTTCCTTTCCTTCTGTTACTCTTTCCTTGCCTAGCCGTGCACTGCCTAGCCTTGCGTTGTCGTGCATTAGCCTTGCCTCGACTGACCGTGCCTTGCCTTGCGTTACCCTTTCCTTGCCTTGCCGTTCATTGCCTAGCCTTGCGTTTTCGTGTATTAGCCTTGCCTCGCCTGACAGTGCCTTGCCTTGCGTTACCCTTTCCTTGCCTTGCCGTGCATTGCCTAGCCGTGCGTTGTCGTGCATTAGCCTTGCCTTGCCTCACCGTGCCTTGCCTTGCGTTACCCTTTCCTTGCCTTGCCGTGCATTGCCTAGCTTGCGTTGTCGTGCCTTAGCCTTGTTTCCCCTTGCCGTTCCGTTCCTTCCCTTACCCTTAACTTGCCTTGCTTTCCCTTGCCTTCCTTGCCTTCCGTTACTCTTTGCTTGCCTTCCGTGCATTGCCTAGCCTTGCGTTTTCGTGCCTTAGCCTTGCCTTGCCTCACCGTGCCTTGCCTTGCGTTACCCTTTCCTTGCCTTGCCGTGCATTGCCTAGCCGTGCGTTGTCGTGCCTTAGCCTTGTTTCACCTTGCCGTAGCCTTGCTTGCGTTGCCTTGCTTTGCCTTGCCTTCCTTGCCTTCCGTTACTCTTTGCTTGCCTTCCGTGCATTGCGTAGCCTTGCGTTGTCGTGCCGTAGCCTTTTTTTGACCTTGCCATAGCCTTGCTTGCGTTACCTTGCTTTGCCTTGCATTCCTTGCCTTGCGTTACCCTTTCCTTGCCTTGCCGTGCATTGCCTAGCTTGCGTTGTAGTGCCTTAGCCTTTTTTCCCCTTGCCGTGCCGTGCCTTTTGTTACACTTGCCTTGCCTTGCTTTGCCTTGCCTTCCCTTCCTTCCGTTACTCGTTCCTTGCCTAGCCGTGCACTGCCTAGCCTTGCGTTGTCGTGCATTAGCGTTGCCTTGCCTGACCGTGCCTTGCCTTGCGTTACCCTTTCCTTGCCTTGCCGTGCTTTGCCTAGCTTGCGCTGTCGTGCCTTAGCCTTGTTTCCCCTTTCCGTGCCGTTCCTTCCCTTACTCTTAACTTGCCTTGCTTTCCCTTGCCTTCCGTTACTCTTTGCTTACCTTCCGTGCATTGCCTAGCCGTGCGTTGTCGTGCATCAGCCTTGCCTTGCCTGACCGTGCCTTGCCTTGCGTTACCCTTTCCTTGCTTTGCCCTGCATTGCCTAGCCGTGCGTTGTCGTGCCTTAGCCTTGTTTCACCTTGCCGTAGCCTTGCTTGCGTTGACTTGTTTTGCCTTGCCTTCCTTGCCTTCCGTTACCCTTTCCTTGCCTTGCCGTGCTTTGCCTAGCCTTGCGTTGTCGTGCCTTAGCCTTGTTTCCCCTTGCCGTGCCGTTCCTTCCCTTACTCTTAACTTGCCTTGCTTTCCCTTGCCTTCCTTGCCTTCCGTTACTCTTTGCTTACCTTCCGTGCATTGCCTAGCCTTGCGTTGTCGTGCCTTAGCCTTGCCTCGCCTGACAGAGCCTTGCCTTGCGTTACCCTTTCCTTGCCTTGCCGTGCATTGCCTAGACGTGCGTTGTTGTGCATTAGCCTTGCCTTGCCTCACCGTGCTTTGCCTTGCGTTACCCTTTCCTTGACTTGCCGTGCATTGCCTACCTTGCGTTGTCGTGCCTTACCCTTGTTTCCCCTTGCCGTGACGTGCCTTTAGTTACACTTGCCTTGCCTTGCTTTGCCTTGCCTTCCTTTCCTTCTGTTACTCTTTCCTTGCCTAGCCGTGCACTGCCTAGCCTTGCGTTGTCGTGCATTAGCCTTGCCTCGACTGACCGTGCCTTGCCTTGCGTTACCCTTTCCTTGCCTTGCCGTGCATTGCCTAGCTTGCGTTGTCGTGCATTAGCCTTGCCTTGCCTGACCGTGCCTTGCCTTGCGTTACCCTTTCCTTGCCTTGCCGTGCTTTGCCTAGCTTGCGTTGTCGTGCCTTAGCCTTGTTTCCCCTTGCCGTGCCGTTCCTTCCCTTACTCTTAACTTGCCTTGCTTTCCCTTGCCTTCCTTGCCTTCCGTTACTCTTTGCTTACCTTTCGTGCATTGCCTAGCCTTGCGTTGTCCTGCCTTAGCCTTGCCTCGCTTGACCGTGCCTTGCCTTGCGTTACCCTCTCTTTCCCTTGCCTTGCTTTGCCTAGCCGTGCGTTGTCGTGCATTAGCCTTGCCTTGCCTCACCGTGCCTTGCCTTGCGTTACCCTTTCCTTGCCTTGCCGTGCATTGCCTAGCTTGCGTTGTCGTGCCTTAGCCTTGTTTCCCCTTTCCGTGCCGTTCCTTCCCTTACCTTTGCCTTGCCTTGCTTTCCCTTGCATTCCTTGCCTTCAGTTACTCTTTCCTTGCCTTGCCGTGCATTGCCTAGCCTTGCGTTGTCGTGCATTAGCCTTGCCTTGCCTGACCGTGCCTTGCCTTGCGTTACCCTTTCCTTTCTTTGCCCTGCATTGCCTAGCCGTGCGTTGTCGTGCCTTAGCCTTGTTTCACCTTGCCGTAGCCTTGCTTGCGTTGACTTGTTTTGCCTTGCCTTCCTTGCCTTCCGTTACCCTTTCCTTGCCTTGCCGTGCTTTGCCTAGCCTTGCGTTGTCGTGCCTTAGCCTTGCTTCCCCTTGCCGTGCCGTTCCTTCTGTTACTCGTGCCTTGCCTTGCTTTCCCTTGCATTCCTTGCCTTCCGTTACTCTTTCCATGCCTTGCCATGCATTGCCTAGCCTTGCGTTGTCTTTCATTAGCCTTGCCTTGCCTGACCGTGCCTTGCCTTGCGTTACCCTTTCCTTGCCTTGCCGTGCATTGCCTAGCTTGCGTTGTCATGCCTTAGCCCTGTTTCCCCTTGCCGTGCCGTTCCTTCCCTTACCCTTAACTTGCCTTGCTTTCCCTTGCCTTCCTTGCCTTCCGTTACTCTTTGCTTACCTTCCGTGCATTGCCTAGCCTTGCGTTGTCGTGCATTAGCGTTGCCTCGCCTGACAGTGCCTTGCCTTGCGTTACCCTTTCCTTGCCTTGCCGTGCATTGCCTAGCCGTGCGTTGTCGTGCATTAGCCTTGCCTTGCCTCACCGTGCCTTGCCTTGTGTTACCCATTCCTTGCCTTGCCGTGCATTGCCTAGCTTGCGTTGTCGTGCCTTAGCCTTGTTTCCCCTTGCCGTGCCGTGCCTTTTGTTTCACTTGCCTTGCCTTGCTTTGCCTTGCATTCCTATCCTTCCGTTACTCTTTCCTTGCCTAGCCGTGCACTGCCTATCCTTGCGTTGTCGTGCATTAGCCTTGCCTCGACTGACCGTGCCTTGCCTTGCGTTACCCTTTCCTTGCCTTGCCGTGCATTGCCTAGCTTGCGTTGTCGTGCCTTAGCCTTGTTTCCCCTTGCCGTGCCGTGCCTTTTGTTACACTTGCCTTGCCTTGCTTTGCCTTGCCTTCCTATCCTTCCGTTACTCTTTCCTTGCCTAGCCGTGCACTGCCTAGCCTTGCGTTGTCGTGCATTAGCCTTGCCTCGCCTGATCGTGCCTTGCCTGGCGTTACTCTTTCCTTGCCTTGCCGTGCATTGCCAGGCTTGCGTTGTCGTGCCTTAGCCTTGTTTCCCCTTGCCGTGCCGTTCCTTCCCTTACCCTTGCCTTGCCTGGCTTTCCCTTGCTTTCCTTGCCTTCCGTTACTCTTTGCTTGCCTTCCGTGCATTGCCTAGCCTTGCGTTGTCGTGCCTTATCCTTGCTTCCCCTTGCCGTGCCGTTCCTTCTGTTACTCTTGCCTTGCCTTGCTTTCCCTTGCATTCCTTGCCTTCCGTTACTCTTTCCTTGCCTTGCCGTGCATTGCCTAGCCTTGCGTTGTCGTGCATTAGCCTTGCCTTGCCTGACCGTGCCTTGCCTTGCGTTACTCTTTCCGTGCCTTGCCGTGCATTGCCTAGCTTGCGTTGTCATGCCTTAGCCCTGTTTCCCCTTGCCGTGCCGTTCCTTCCCTTACCCTTAACTTGCCTTGCTTTCCCTTGCCTTCCTTGCCTTCCGTTACTCTTTGCTTACCTTCCGTGCATTGCCTAGCCTTGCGTTGTCGTTCCTTAGCCTTGCCTCGCTTGACCGTGCCTTGCCTTGCGTTACCCTCTCCTTCCCTCTCCTTGCTTTGCCTAGCCGTGCGTTGTCGTGCATCAGCCTTGCCTTGCCTCACCGTGCATTGCCTTGCGTTACCCTTTCCTTGCCTTGCCGTGCTTTGCCTAGCCTTGCGTTGTCGTGCCTTAGCCTTGTTTCCCCTTGCCGTGCCGTTCCTTCCGTTACTCTTGCCTTGCCTTGCTTTCCCTTGCATTCCTTACATTCCGTTACTCTTTCCTTGCCTTGCCGTGCATTGCCTAGCCTTCCGTTGTCGTGCATTAGCCTTGCATTTCCTGACCGTGCCTTGCCTTGCGTTACCCTTTCCTTGCCCTGCCGTGCATTGCCTAGCTTGCGTTGTCGTGCCTTAGCCTTGTTTCCCCTTGCCGTGCCTTTCCTTCCCTTACCCTTAACTTGCCTTGCTTTCCCTTGCCTTCCTTGCCTTCCGTTACTCTTTGCTTACCTTCCGTGCATTGCCTAGCCTTGCGTTGTCGTGCCTTAGCCTTGCCTCGCCTGACAGAGCCTTGCCTTGCGTTACTCTTTCCTTGCCTGGCCGTGCATTGCCTAGACGTGCGTTCCCGTGCCTTAGCCTTGTTTCCCCTTGCCGTGCCGTTCCTTCCGTTACCCCTGCCTTGCCTTGCTTTCCCTTGCCTTCCTTGCCTTCCGTTACTCTTTGCTTGCCTTCCGCGCATTGCCTAGCCTTGCGTTGTCGTGCCTTTGCCTGGCCTCGCCTGACCGTGACTTCCCTTGCGTTACCCTTTCCTTGCCTTGCCGTGCATTGCCTACCTTGCGTTGTCTTGCCTTACCCTTGTTTCCCCTTGCCGTGCCGTGCCTTTTGTTACACTTGCCTTGCCTTGCTTTGCCTTGCCTTCCTTTCCTTCTGTTACTCTTTCCTTGCCTAGCCGTGCACTGCCTAGCCTTGCGTTGTCGTGCATTAGCCTTGCCTCGACTGACCGTGCCTTGCCTTGCGTTACCCTTTCCTTGCCTTGCCGTGCATTGCCTAGCCTTGCGTTGTCGTGCCTTAGCCTTGCTTCCCCTTGCCGTGCCGTTCCTTCCGTTACTCTTGCCTTGCCTTGCTTTCCCTTGCATTCCTTGCCTTCTGTTACTCTTTCCTTGCCTTGCCGTGCATTGCCTAGCCTTGCGTTTTCGTGCCTTAGCCTTGCCTTGCCTCACCGTGCCTTCCCTTACGTTACCCTTTCCTTGCCTTGCCGTGCATTGCCTAGCCTTGCGTTGTCGTGCCTTAGCCTTGCTTCCCCTTGCCGTGCCGTTCCTTCCGTTACTCTTGCCTTGTCTTGCTTTCCCTTGCATTCCTTGCCTTCCGTTACTCTTTCCTTGCCTTGCCGTGCATTGCCTAGCCTTGCGTTGTCGTGCATAAGCCTTGCCTTGCCTGACCGTGCCTTGCCTTGCGTTACCCTTTCCTTGCCTTGCCGTGCATTGCCTAGCTTGCGTTGTCATGCCTTAGCCCTGTTTCCCCTTGTCGTGCCGTTGCTTCCCTTACCCTTAACTTGCCTTGCTTTCCCTTGCCTTCCTTGCCTTCCGTTACTCTTTGCTTACCTTCCGTGCATTGCCTAGCCTTGCGTTGTCGTGCCTTAGCCTTGCCTCGCCTGACAGAGCCTTGCCTTGCGTTACCCTTTCCTTGCCTTTCCGTGCATTGCCTAGCCGTGCGTTGTCGTGCCTTAGCCTTGCCTTGCCTCACCGTGCCTTGCCTTGCGTTACCCTTTCCTTGCCTTGCCGTGCATTGCCTACCTTGCGTTGTCGTGCCTTACCCTTGTTTCCCCTTGCCGTGACGTGCCTTTTGTTACACTTGCCTTGCCTTGCTTTGCCTTGCCTTCCTTTCCTTCAGTTACTCTTTCCTTGCCTAGCCGTGCACTGCCTAGCCTTGCGTTGTCGTGCATTAGCCTTGCCTCGAATGACCGTGCCTTGCCTTGCGTTACCCTTTCCTTGCCTTGCCGTGCATTGCCTAGCTTGCGTTGTCGTGCATTAGCCTTGCCTTGCCTGACCGTGCCTTGCCTTGCGTTACCCTTTCCTTGCCTTGCCGTGCTTTGCCTAGCTTGCGTTGTCGTGCCTTAGTCTTGTTTCCCCTTACCGTGCCGTTCCTTCCCTTACTCTTAACTTGCCTTGCTTTCCCTTGCCTTCCTTGCCTTCCGTTACTCTTTGCTTACCTTTCGTGCATTGCCTAGCCTTGCGTTGTCGTGCCTTAGCCTTGCCTCGCTTGACCGTGCCTTGCCTTGCGTTACCCTGTCTTTCACTTGCCTTGCTTTGCCTAGCCGTGCGTTGTCGTGCATTAGCCTTGCCTTGCCTCACCGTGCCTTGCCTTGCGTTACCCTTTCCTTGCCTTGCCGTGCATTGCCTAGCTTGCGTTGTCGTGCCTTAGCCTTGTTTCCCCTTTCCGTGCCGTTCCTTCCCTTACCTTTGCCTTGCCTTGCTTTCCCTTGCATTCCTTGCCTTCCGTTACTCTTTCCTTGCCTTGCCGTGCATTGCCTAGCCTTGTGTTGTCGTGCATTAGCCTTGCCTTGCCTGACCGTGCCTTGCCTTGCGTTACCCTTTCCTTGCTTTGCCCTGCATTGCCTAGCCGTGCGTTGTCGTGCCTTAGCCTTGTTTCACCTTGCCTTAGGCTTGCTTGCGTTGACTTGTTTTGCCTTGCCTTCCTTGCCTTCCGTTACCCTTTCCTTGCCTTGCCGTGATTTGCCTAGCCTTGCGTTGTCGTGCCTTAGCCTTGCCTCGCCTGACAGAGCCTTGCCTTGCGTTACTCTTTCCTTGCCTGGCCGTGCATTGCCTAGACGTGCGTTGCCGTGCCTTAGCCTTGTTTCCCCTTGCCGTGCCGTTCCTTCCGTTACCCCTGCCTTGCCTTGCTTTCCCTTGCCTTCCTTGCCTTCCGTTACTCTTTGCTTGCCTTCCCCGCATTGCCTAGCCTTGCGTTGTCGTGCCTTAGCCTGGCCTCGCCTGACCGTGACTTCCCTTGCGTTACCCTTTCCTTGCCTTGCCGTGCATTGCCTACCTTGCGTTGTCGTGCCTTACCCTTGTTTCCCCTTGCCGTGCCGTGCCTTTTGTTACACTTGCCTTGCCATGCTTTGCCTTGCCTTCCTTTCCTTCTGTTACTCTTTCCTTGCCTAGCCGTGCACTGCCTAGCCTTGCGTTGTCGTGCATTAGCCTTGCCTCGACTGACCGTGCCTTGCCTTGCGTTACCCTTTCCTTGCCTTGCCGTGCATTGCCTAGCTTGCGTTGTCATGCCTTAGCCCTGTTTCCCCTTGCCGTGCCGTTCCTTCCCTTACCCTTAACTTGCCTTGCTTTCCCTTGCCTTCCTTGCCTTCCGTTACTCTTTGCTTACCTTCCGTGCATTGCCTAGCCTTGCGTTGTCGTGCATTAGCGTTGCCTCGCCTGACAGTGCCTTGCCTTGCGTTACCCTTTCCTTCCCTTGCCGTGCATTGCCCAGCCGTGTGTTGTCGTGCATTAGCCTTGCCTTGCCTCACCGTGCCTTGCCTTGCGTTACCCTTTCCTTGCCTTGCCGTGCATTGCCTAGCTTGCGTTGTCGTGCCTTAGCCTTGTTTCCCCTTGCCGTGCCGTGCCTTTTGTTTCACTTGCCTTGCATTGCTTTGCCTTGCCTTCCTTTCCTTCTGTTACTCTTTCCTTGCCTAGCCTTGCACTGCCAAGCCTTGCGTCGTCGTGCATTAGCCTTGCCTCGACTGACCGTGCCTTGCCTTGCGTTATCCTTTCCTTGCCTTGCCGTGCATTGCCTAGCTTGCGTTGTCGTGCCTTAGCATTGTTTCCCCTTGCCGTGCCGTGCCGTTTGTTACACTTGCCTTGCCTTGCTTTGCCTTGCCTTCCTATCCTTCCGTTACTCTTTCCTTGCCTAGCCGTGCACTGCCTATCCTTGCGTTGTCGTGCATTAGCCTTACCTCGCCTGATCGTGCCTTGCCTTGCGTTACCCTTTCCTTGCCTTGCCGTGCATTGCCTAGCTTGCGTTGTCGTGCCTTAGCCTTGTTTCCCCTTGCCGTGCCGTGCCTTTTGTTACACTTGCCTTGCCTTGCTTTGCCTTGCCTTCCTATCCTTCCGTTACTCTTTCCTTGCCTAGCCGTACACTGCCTAGCCTTCCGTTGTCGTGCATTAGCCTTGCCTCGCCTGATCGTGCCTTGCCTGGCGTTACTCTTTCCTTGCCTTGCCGTGCATTGCCAGGCTTGCGTTGTCGTGCCTTAGCCCTGTTTCCCCTTGCCGTGTCGTTCCTTCCCTTACCCTTAACTTGCCTTGCTTTCCCTTGCTTTCCTTGCCTTCCGTTACTCTTTGCTAGCCTTCCGTGCATTGCCTAGCCTTGCGTTGTCGTGCCTTAGCCTTGCTTCCCCTTTCCGTGCCGTTCCTTCTGTTACTCTTGCCTTGCCTTGCTTTCCCTTGCATTCCTTGCCTTCCGTTACTCTTTCCTTGCCTTTCCGTGCATTGCCTAGCCTTGCGTTGTCGTGCATTAGCCTTGCCTTGCCTGACCGTGCCTTGCCTTGCGTTACTCTTTCCGTGCCTTGCCGTGCATTGCCTAGCTTGCGTTGTCATGCCTTAGCCCTGTTTCCCCTTGCCGTGCCGTTCCTTCCCTTACCCTTAACTTGCCTTGCTTTCCCTTGCCTTCCTTGCCTTCCGTTACTCTTTGCTTACCTTCCGTGCATTGCCTAGCCTTGCGTTGTCGTGTATTAGCCTTGCCTCGCCTGACAGTGCCTTGCCTTGCGTTACCCTTTCCTTGCCTTGCCGTGCATTGCCTAGCCGTGCGTTGTCGTGCATTAGCCTTGCCTTGCATCACCGTGCCTTGCCTTGCGTTACCCTTTCCTTGCCTTGCCGTGCATTGCCTAGCTTGCGTTGTCGTGCCTTACCCTTGTTTCCCCTTGCCGTGCCGTGCCTTTTGTTTCAGTTGCCTTGCATTGCTTTGCCTTGCCTTCCTTTCCTTCTGTTACGCTTTCCTTGCCTAGCCGTGCACTGCCAAGGCTTGCGTTGTCGTGCATTAGCCTTGCCTCGACTGACCGTGCCTTGCCTTGCGTTACCCTTTCCTTGCCTTGCCGTGCATTGCCTAGCTTGCGTTGTCGTGCCTTAGCCTTGTTTCCCCTTGCCGTGCCGTGCCTTTTGTTTCACTTGCCTTGCATTGCTTTGCCTTGCCTTCCTTTCCTTCTGTTACTCTTTCCTTGCCTAGCCTTGCACTGCCAAGCCTTGCGTCGTCGTGCATTAGCCTTGCCTCGACTGACCGTGCCTTGCCTTGCGTTACCCTTTCCTTGCCTTGCCGTGCTTTGCCTAGCTTGCGTTGTCGTGCCTTAGCCTTGTTTCCCCTTGCCGTGCCGTTCCTTCCCTTACTCTTAACTTGCCTTGCTTTCCCTTGCCTTCCTTGCCTTCCGTTACTCTTTGCTTACCTTCCGTGCATTGCCTAGCCTTGCGTTGTCGTTCCTTAGCCTTGCCTCGCTTGACCGTGCCTTGCCTTGCGTTACCCTCTCCTTCCCTCTCCTTGCTTTGCCTAGCCGTGCGTTGTCGTGCATTAGCCTTGCCTTGCCTCACCGTGCCTTGCCTTGCGTTACCCTTTCCTTGCCTTGCCGTGCATTGCCTAGCTTGCGTTGTCGTGCCTTAGCCTTGTTTCCCCTTGCCGTTCCGTTCCTTCCCTTACCCGTAACTTGCCTTGCTTTCCCTTGCCTTCCTTGCCTTCCGTTACTCTTTGCTTGCCTTCCGTGCATTGCCTAGCCTTGCGTTTTCGTGCCTTAGCCTTGCCTTGCCTCACCGTGCCTTGCCTTGCGTTACCCTTTCCTTGCCTTGCCGTGCATTGCCTACCTTGCGTTGTCGTGCCTTACCCTTGTTTCCCCTTGCCGTGACGTGCCTTTTGTTACACTTGCCTTGCCTTGCTTTGCCTTGCCTTCCTTTCCTTCTGTTACTCTTTCCTTGCCTAGCCGTGCACTGCCTAGCCTTGCGTTGTCGTGCATTAGCCTTGCCTCGACTGACCGTGCCTTGCCTTGCGTTACCCTTTCCTTGCCTTGCCGTCACCTGCCTTGCCTTAGCTTGCCTTGCGTTACCCTTTCCTTGCCTTGCCGTGCATTGCCTAGCTGCGTTGTCGTGCTTGCGTTGTCGTGCCTTAGCCTTGTTTCCCCTTGCCGTTCCGTTCCTTCCCTTACCCTTAACTTGCCTTGCTTTCCCTTGCCTTCCTTGCCTTCCGTTACTCTTTGCTTGCCTTCCGTGCATTGCCTAGCCTTGCGTTTTCGTGCCTTAGCCTTGCCTTGCCTCACCGTGCCTTGCCTTGCGTTACCCTTTCCTTGCCTTGCCGTGCATTGCCTAGCCGTGCGTTGTCGTGCCTTAGCCTTGTTTCACCTTGCCGTAGCCTTGCTTGCGTTGCCTTGCTTTGCCTTGCCTTCCTTGCCTTCCGTTACTCTTTGCTTGCCTTCCGTGCATTGCGTAGCCTTGCGTTGTCGTGCCGTAGCCTTTTTTTGACCTTGCCATAGCCTTGCTTGCGTTACCTTGCTTTGCCTTGCATTCCTTGCCTTGCGTTACCCTTTCCTTGCCTTGCCGTGCATTGCCTAGCTTGCGTTGTCGTGCCTTAGCCTTGTTTCCCCTTGCCGTGCCGTGCCTTTTGTTACACTTGCCTTGCCTTGCTTTGCCTTGCCTTCCTATCCTTCCGTTACTCTTTCCTTGCCTAGCCGTGCACTGCCTAGCCTTCCGTTGTCGTGCATTAGCCTTGCATCGCCTGATCGTGCCTTGCCTGGCGTTACTCTTTCCTTGCCTTGCCGTGCATTGCCAGGCTTGCGTTGTCGTGCCTTAGCCTTGTTTCCCCTTGCCGTGCCGTTCCTTCCCTTACCCTTGCCTTGCCTGGCTTTCCCTTGCTTTCCTTGCCTTCCGTTACTCTTTGCTTGCCTTCCGTGCATTGCCTAGCCTTGCGTTGTCGTGCCTTAGCCTTGCTTCCCCTTTCCGTGCCGTTCCTTCTGTTACTCTTGCCTTGCCTTGCTTTCCCTTGCATTCCTTGCCTTCCGTTACCCTTTCCTTGCCTTGCCGTGCATTGCCTAGCCTTGCGTTGTCGTGCATTAGCCGTGCCTTGCCTGACCGTGCCTTGCCTTGCGTTACCCTTTCCTTGCCTTGCCGTGCATTGCCTAGCTTGCGTTGTCGTGCCTTAGCCTTGTTTCCCCTTGCCGTGCCGTGCCTTTTGTTTCAGTTGCCTTGCATTGCTTTGCCTTGCCTTCCTTTCCTTCTGTTACGCTTTCCTTGCCTAGCCGTGCACTGCCAAGGCTTGCGTTGTCGTGCATTAGCCTTGCCTCGACTGACCGTGCCTTGCCTTGCGTTACCCTTTCCTTGCCTTGCCGTGCATTGCCTAGCTTGCGTTGTCGTGCCTTAGCCTTGTTTCCCCTTGCCGTGCCGTGCCTTTTGTTTCACTTGCCTTGCATTGCTTTGCCTTGCCTTCCTTTCCTTCTGTTACTCTTTCCTTGCCTAGCCTTGCACTGCCAAGCCTTGCGTCGTCGTGCATTAGCCTTGCCTCGACTGACCGTGCCTTGCCTTGCGTTACCCTTTCCTTGCCTTGCCGTGCTTTGCCTAGCTTGCGTTGTCGTGCCTTAGCCTTGTTTCCCCTTGCCGTGCCGTTCCTTCCCTTACTCTTAACTTGCCTTGCTTTCCCTTGCCTTCCTTGCCTTCCGTTACTCTTTGCTTACCTTCCGTGCATTGCCTAGCCTTGCGTTGTCGTATTAGCCTTGCCTCGCCTGACAGTGCCTTGCCTTGCGTTACCCTTTCCTTCCCTTGCCGTGCATTGCCTAGCCGTGCGTTGTCGTGCATTAGCCTTGCCTTGCCTCACCGTGCCTTGCCTTGCGTTACCCTTTCCTTGCCTTGCCGTGCATTGCCTAGCTTGCGTTGTCGTGCCTTAGCCTTGTTTCCCCTTGCCGTGCCGTGCCTTTTGTTTCCTTGCCTTGCATTGCTTTGCCTTGCCTTCCTTTCCTTCTGTTACTCTTTCCTTGCCTAGCCGTGCACTGCCAAGCCTTGCGTTGTCGTGCATTAGCCTTGCCTCGACTGACCGTGCCTTGCCTTGCGTTACCCTTTCCTTGCCTTGCCGTGCATTGCCTAGCTTGCGTTGTCGTGCCTTAGCCTTGTTTCCCCTTGCCGTGCCGTGCCTTTTGTTACACTTGCCTTGCCTTGCTTTGCCTTGCCTTCCTTTCCTTCTGTTACTCTTTCCTTGCCTAGCCGTGCACTGCCTAGCCTTGCGTTGTCGTGCATTAGCCTTGCCTCGACTGACCGTGCCTTGCCTTGCGTTACCCTTTCCTTGCCTTGCCGTTCATTGCCTAGCCTTGCGTTTTCGTGTATTAGCCTTGCCTCGCCTGACAGTGCCTTGCCTTGCGTTACCCTTTCCTTGCCTTGCCGTGCATTGCCTAGCCGTGCGTTGTCGTGCATTAGCCTTGCCTTGCCTCACCGTGCCTTGCCTTGCGTTACCCTTTCCTTGCCTTGCCGTGCATTGCCTAGCTTGCGTTGTCGTGCCTTAGCCTTGTTTCCCCTTGCCGTTCCGTTCCTTCCCTTACCCTTAACTTGCCTTGCTTTCCCTTGCCTTCCTTGCCTTCCGTTACTCTTTGCTTGCCTTCCGTGCATTGCCTAGCCTTGCGTTTTCGTGCCTTAGCCTTGCCTTGCCTCACCGTGCCTTGCCTTGCGTTACCCTTTCCTTGCCTTGCCGTGCATTGCCTAGCCGTGCGTTGTCGTGCCTTAGCCTTGTTTCACCTTGCCGTAGCCTTGCTTGCGTTGCCTTGCTTTGCCTTGCCTTCCTTGCCTTCCGTTACTCTTTGCTTGCCTTCCGTGCATTGCGTAGCCTTGCGTTGTCGTGCCGTAGCCTTTTTTTGACCTTGCCATAGCCTTGCTTGCGTTACCTTGCTTTGCCTTGCATTCCTTGCCTTGCGTTACCCTTTCCTTGCCTTGCCGTGCATTGCCTAGCTTGCGTTGTCGTGCCTTAGCCTTGTTTCCCCTTGCCGTGCCGTGCCTTTTGTTACACTTGCCTTGCCTTGCTTTGCCTTGCCTTCCTATCCTTCCGTTACTCTTTCCTTGCCTAGCCGTGCACTGCCTAGCCTTCCGTTGTCGTGCATTAGCCTTGCATCGCCTGATCGTGCCTTGCCTGGCGTTACTCTTTCCTTGCCTTGCCGTGCATTGCCAGGCTTGCGTTGTCGTGCCTTAGCCTTGTTTCCCCTTGCCGTGCCGTTCCTTCCCTTACCCTTGCCTTGCCTGGCTTTCCCTTGCTTTCCTTGCCTTCCGTTACTCTTTGCTTGCCTTCCGTGCATTGCCTAGCCTTGCGTTGTCGTGCCTTAGCCTTGCTTCCCCTTTCCGTGCCGTTCCTTCTGTTACTCTTGCCTTGCCTTGCTTTCCCTTGCATTCCTTGCCTTCCGTTACTCTTTCCTTGCCTTTCCGTGCATTGCCTAGCCTTGCGTTGTCGTGCATTAGCCGTGCCTTGCCTGACCGTGCCTTGCCTTGCGTTACTCTTTCCGTGCCTTGCCGTGCATTGCCTAGCTTGCGTTGTCATGCCTTAGCCCTGTTTCCCCTTGCCGTGCCGTTCCTTCCCTTACCCTTAACTTGCCTTGCTTTCCCTTGCCTTCCTTGCCTTCCGTTATTCTTTGCTTACCTTCCGTGCATTGCCTAGCCTTGTGTTGTCGTGTATTAGCCTTGCCTCGCCTGACAGTGCCTTGCCTTGCGTTACCCTTTCCTTGCCTTGCCGTGCATTGCCTAGCCGTGCGTTGTCGTGCATTAGCCTTGCCTTGCCTCACCGTGCCTTGCCTTGCGTTACCCTTTCCTTGCCTTGCCGTGCATTGCCTAGCTTGCGTTGTCGTGCCTTACCCTTGTTTCCCCTTGCCGTGCCGTGCCTTTTGTTTCAGTTGCCCAGCATTGCTTTGCCTTGCCTTCCTTTCCTTCTGTTACGCTTTCCTTGCCTAGCCGTGCACTGCCAAGGCTTGCGTTGTCGTGCATTAGCCTTGCCTCGACTGACCGTGCCTTGCCTTGCGTTACCCTTTCCTTGCCTTGCCGTGCATTGCCTAGCTTGCGTTGTCGTGCCTTAGCCTTGTTTCCCCTTGCCGTGCCGTGCCTTTTGTTTCACTTGCCTTGCATTGCTTTGCCTTGCCTTCCTTTCCTTCTGTTACTCTTTCCTTGCCTAGCCTTGCACTGCCAAGCCTTGCGTCGTCGTGCATTAGCCTTGCCTCGACTGACCGTGCCTTGCCTTGCGTTACCCTTTCCTTGCCTTGCCGTGCTTTGCCTAGCTTGCGTTGTCGTGCCTTAGCCTTGTTTCCCCTTGCCGTGCCGTTCCTTCCCTTACTCTTAACTTGCCTTGCTTTCCCTTGCCTTCCTTGCCTTCCGTTACTCTTTGCTTACCTTCCGTGCATTGCCTAGCCTTGCGTTGTCGTTCCTTAGCCTTGCCTCGCTTGACCGTGCCTTGCCTTGCGTTACCCTCTCCTTCCCTCTCCTTGCTTTGCCTAGCCGTGCGTTGTCGTGCATTAGCCTTGCCTTGCCTCACCGTGCCTTGCCTTGCGTTACCCTTTCCTTGCCTTGCCGTGCATTGCCTAGCTTGCGTTGTCGTGCCTTAGCCTTGTTTCCCCTTGCCGTTCCGTTCCTTCCCTTACCCTTAACTTGCCTTGCTTTCCCTTGCCTTCCTTGCCTTCCGTTACTCTTTGCTTGCCTTCCGTGCATTGCCTAGCCTTGCGTTTTCGTGCCTTAGCCTTGCCTTGCCTCACCGTGCCTTGCCTTGCGTTACCCTTTCCTTGCCTTGCCGTGCATTGCCTACCTTGCGGTGTCGTGCCTTACCCTTGTTTCCCCTTGCCGTGACGTGCCTTTTGTTACACTTGCCTTGCCTTGCTTTGCCTTGCCTTCCTTTCCTTCTGTTACTCTTTCCTTGCCTAGCCGTGCACTGCCAAGGCTTGCGTTGTCGTGCATTAGCCTTGCCTCGACTGACCGTGCCTTGCCTTGCGTTACCCTTTCCTTGCCTTGCCGTGCATTGCCTAGCTTGCGTTGTCGTGCCTTAGCCTTGTTTCCCCTTGCCGTGCCGTGCCTTTTGTTTCACTTGCCTTGCATTGCTTTGCCTTGCCTTCCTTTCCTTCTGTTACTCTTTCCTTGCCTAGCCTTGCACTGCCAAGCCTTGCGTCGTCGTGCATTAGCCTTGCCTCGACTGACCGTGCCTTGCCTTGCGTTACCCTTTCCTTGCCTTCCCGTGCATTGCCTAGCCGTGCGTTGTCGTGCCTTAGCCTTGTTTCACCTTGCCGTAGCCTTGCTTGCGTTGCCTTGCTTTGCCTTGCCTTCCTTGCCTTCCGTTACTCTTTGCTTGCCTTCCGTGCATTGCGTAGCCTTGCGTTGTCGTGCCGTAGCCTTTTTTTGACCTTGCCATAGCCTTGCTTGCGTTACCTTGCTTTGCCTTGCATTCCTTGCCTTGCGTTACCCTTTCCTTGCCTTGCCGTGCATTGCCTAGCTTGCGTTGTAGTGCCTTAGCCTTTTTTCCCCTTGCCGTGCCGTGCCTTTTGTTACACTTGCCTTGCCTTGCTTTGCCTTGCCTTCCATTCCTTCCGTTACTCGTTCCTTGCCTAGCCGTGCACTGCCTAGCCTTGCGTTGTCGTGCATTAGCGTTGCCTTGCCTGACCGTGCCTTGCCTTGCGTTACCCTTTCCTTGCCTTGCCGTGCTTTGCCTAGCTTGCGCTGTCGTGCCTTAGCCTTGTTTCCCCTTTCCGTGCCGTTCCTTCCCTTACTCTTAACTTGCCTTGCTTTCCCTTGCCTTCCTTGCCTTCCGTTACTCTTTGCTTACCTTCCGTGCATTGCCTAGCCGTGCGTTGTCGTGCATCAGCCTTGCCTTGCCTGACCGTGCCTTGCCTTGCGTTACCCTTTCCTTGCTTTGCCCTGCATTGCCTAGCCGTGCGTTGTCGTGCCTTAGCCTTGTTTCACCTTGCCGTAGCCTTGCTTGCGTTGACTTGTTTTGCCTTGCCTTCCTTGCCTTCCGTTACCCTTTCCTTGCCTTGCCGTGCTTTGCCTAGCCTTGCGTTGTCGTGCCTTAGCCTTGCTTCCCCTTGCCGTGCCGTTCCTTCTGTTACTCTTGCTTTGCCTTGCTTTCCCTTGCATTCCTTGCCTTCCGTTACTCTTTCCATGCCTTGCCATGCATTGCCTAGCCTTGCGTTGTCGTGCATTAGCCTTGCCTTGCCTGACCGTGCCTTGCCTTGCGTTACCCTTTCCTTGCCTTGCCGTGCATTGCCTAGCTTGCGTTGTCATGCCTTAGCCCTGTTTCCCCTTGCCGTGCAGTTCCTTCCCTTACCCTTAACTTGCCTTGCTTTCCCTTGCCTTCCTTGCCTTCCGTTACTCTTTGCTTACCTTCCGTGCATTGCCTAGCCTTGCGTTGTCGTGCATTAGCGTTGCCTCGCCTGACAGTGCCTTGCCTTGCGTTACCCTTTCCTTGCCTTGCCGTGCATTGCCTAGCCGTGCGTTGTCGTGCATTAGCCTTGCCTTGCCTCACCATGCCTTGCCTTGCGTTACCCTTTCCTTGCCTTGCCGTGCATTGCCTAGCTTGCGTTGTCGTGCCTTAGCCTTGTTTCCCCTTGCCGTGCCGTGCCTTTTGTTTCACTTGCCTTGCCTTGCTTTGCCTTGCATTCCTATCCTTCCGTTACTCTTTCCTTGCCTAGCCGTGCACTGCCTATCCTTGCGTTGTCGTGCATTAGCCTTGCCTCGACTGACCGTGCCTTGCCTTGCGTTTCCCTTTCCTTGCCTTGCCGTGCTTTGCCTAGCTTGCGCTGTCGTGCCTTAGCCTTGTTTCCCATTTCCGTGCCGTTCCTTCCCTTACTCTTAACTTGCCTTGCTTTCCCTTGCCTTCCTTGCCTTCCGTTACTCTTTGCTTACCTTCCGTGCATTGCCTAGCCGTGCGTTGTCGTGCATCAGCCTTGCCTTGCCTCACCGTGCATTGCCTTGCGTTACCCTTTCCTTGCCTTGCCGTGCTTTGCCTAGCCTTGCGTTGTCGTGCCTTAGCCTTGTTTCCCCTTGCCGTGCCGTTCCTTCCGTTACTCTTGCCTTGCCTTGCTTTCCCTTGCATTCCTTACATTCCGTTACTCTTTCCTTGCCTTGCCGTGCATTGCCTAGCCTTGCGTTGTCGTGCATTAGCCTTGCCTCGACTGACCGTGCCTTGCCTTGCGTTACCCTTTCTTTGCCTTGCCGTGCATTGCTTAGCTTGCGTTGTCGTGCCTTAGCATGTTTCCCCTTGCCGTGCCGTTCCTTCCCTTACCCTTGCCTTGCCTTGCTTTCCCTTGCCTTTCTTGCCTTCCGTTACTCTTTGCTTGCCTTCCGTGCATTGCCTAGCTTTGCGTTTTCGTGCCTTAGCCTTGCCTTGCCTCACCGTGCCTTGCCTTACGTTACCCTTTCCTTGCCTTGCCGTGCATTGCCTAGCCTTGCGTTGTCGTGCCTTAGCCTTGCTTCCCCTTGCCGTGCCGTTCCTTCCGTTACTCTTGCCTTGTCTTGCTTTCCCTTGCATTCCTTGCCATCCGTTACTCTTTCCTTGCCTTGCCGTGCATTGCCTAGCCTTGCGTTGTCGTGCATTAGCCTTGCCTTGCCTGACCGTGCCTTGCCTTGCGTTACCCTTTCCTTGCCTTGCCGTGCATTGCGTAGCTTGCGTTGTCATGCCTTAGCCCTGTTTCCCCTTGCCGTGTCGTTCCTTCCCTTACCCTTAACTTGCCTTGCTTTCCCTTGCCTTCCTTGCCTTCCGTTACTCTTTGCTTACCTTCCGTGCATTGCCTAGCCTTGCGTTGTCGTGCCTTAGCCTTGCCTCGCCTGACAGAGCCTTGCCTTGCGTTACCCTTTCCTTGCCTTGCCGTGCATTGCCTAGACGTGCGTTGTTGTGCATTAGCCTTGCCTTGCCTCACCGTGCTTTGCCTTGCGTTACCCTTTCCTTGACTTGCCGTGCATTGCCTACCTTGCGTTGTCGTGCCTTACCCTTGTTTCCCCTTGCCGTGACGTGCCTTTAGTTACACTTGCCTTGCCTTGCTTTGCCTTGCCTTCCTTTCCTTCTGTTACTCTTTCCTTGCCTAGCCGTGCACTGCCTAGCCTTGCGTTGTCGTGCATTAGCCTTGCCTCGAATGACCGTGCCTTGCCTTGCGTTACCCTTTCCTTGCCTTGCCGTGCATTGCCTAGCTTGCGTTGTCGTGCATTAGCCTTGCCTTGCCTGACCGTGCCTTGCCTTGCGTTACCCTTTCCTTGCCTTGCCGTGCTTTGCCTAGCTTGCGTTGTCGTGCCTTAGTCTTGTTTCCCCTTACCGTGCCGTTCCTTCCCTTACTCTTAACTTGCCTTGCTTTCCCTTGCCTTCCTTGCCTTCCGTTACTCTTTGCTTACCTTTCGTGCATTGCCTAGCCTTGCGTTGTCGTGCCTTAGCCTTGCCTCGCTTGACCGTGCCTTGCCTTGCGTTACCCTGTCTTTCACTTGCCTTGCTTTGCCTAGCCGTGCGTTGTCGTGCATTAGCCTTGCCTTGCCTCACCGTGCCTTGCCTTGCGTTACCCTTTCCTTGCCTTGCCGTGCATTGCCTAGCTTGCGTTGTCGTGCCTTAGCCTTGTTTCCCCTTTCCGTGCCGTTCCTTCCCTTACCTTTGCCTTGCCTTGCTTTCCCTTGCATTCCTTGCCTTCCGTTACTCTTTCCTTGCCTTGCCGTGCATTGCCTAGCCTTGTGTTGTCGTGCATTAGCCTTGCCTTGCCTGACCGTGCCTTGCCTTGCGTTACCCTTTCCTTGCTTTGCCCTGCATTGCCTAGCCGTGCGTTGTCGTGCCTTAGCCTTGTTTCACCTTGCCTTAGGCTTGCTTGCGTTGACTTGTTTTGCCTTGCCTTCCTTGCCTTCCGTTACCCTTTCCTTGCCTTGCCGTGATTTGCCTAGCCTTGCGTTGTCGTGCCTTAGCCTTGCCTCGCCTGACAGAGCCTTGCCTTGCGTTACTCTTTCCTTGCCTGGCCGTGCATTGCCTAGACGTGCGTTGCCGTGCCTTAGCCTTGTTTCCCCTTGCCGTGCCGTTCCTTCCGTTACCCCTGCCTTGCCTTGCTTTCCCTTGCCTTCCTTGCCTTCCGTTACTCTTTGCTTGCCTTCCCCGCATTGCCTAGCCTTGCGTTGTCGTGCCTTAGCCTGGCCTCGCCTGACCGTGTCTTCCCTTGCGTTACCCTTTCCTTGCCTTGCCGTGCATTGCCTACCTTGCGTTGTCGTGCCTTACCCTTGTTTCCCCTTGCCGTGCCGTGCCTTTTGTTACACTTGCCTTGCCTTGCTTTGCCTTGCCTTCCTTTCCTTCTGTTACTCTTTCCTTGCCTAGCCGTGCACTGCCTAGCCTTGCGTTGTCGTGCATTAGCCTTGCCTCGACTGACCGTGCCTTGCCTTGCGTTACCCTTTCCTTGCCTTGCCGTGCATTGCCTAGCTTGCGTTGTCATGCCTTAGCCCTGTTTCCCCTTGCCGTGCCGTTCCTTCCCTTACCCTTAACTTGCCTTGCTTTCCCTTGCCTTCCTTGCCTTCCGTTACTCTTTGCTTACCTTCCGTGCATTGCCTAGCCTTGCGTTGTCGTGCATTAGCGTTGCCTCGCCTGACAGTGCCTTGCCTTGCGTTACCCTTTCCTTCCCTTGCCGTGCATTGCCCAGCCGTGTGTTGTCGTGCATTAGCCTTGCCTTGCCTCACCGTGCCTTGCCTTGCGTTACCCTTTCCTTGCCTTGCCGTGCATTGCCTAGCTTGCGTTGTCGTGCCTTAGCCTTGTTTCCCCTTGCCGTGCCGTGCCTTTTGTTTCACTTGCCTTGCATTGCTTTGCCTTGCCTTCCTTTCCTTCTGTTACTCTTTCCTTGCCTAGCCTTGCACTGCCAAGCCTTGCTTCGTCGTGCATTAGCCTTGCCTCGACTGACCGTGCCTTGCCTTGCGTTATCCTTTCCTTGCCTTGCCGTGCATTGCCTAGCTTGCGTTGTCGTGCCTTAGCATTGTTTCCCCTTGCCGTGCCGTGCCGTTTGTTACACTTGCCTTGCCTTGCTTTGCCTTGCATTCCTATCCTTCCGTTACTCTTTCCTTGCCTAGCCGTGCACTGCCTATCCTTGCGTTGTCGTGCATTAGCCTTACCTCGCCTGATCGTGCCTTGCCTGGCGTTACTCTTTCCTTGCCTTGCCGTGCATTGCCAGGCTTGCGTTGTCGTGCCTTAGCCTTGTTTCCCCTTGCCGTGCCGTGCCTTTTGTTACACTTGCCTTGCCTTGCTTTGCCTTGCCTTCCTATCCTTCCGTTACTCTTTCCTTGCCTAGCCGTGCACTGCCTAGCCTTCCGTTGTCGTGCATTAGCCTTGCCTCGCCTGATCGTGCCTTGCCTGGCGTTACTCTTTCCTTGCCTTGCCGTGCATTGCCAGGCTTGCGTTGTCGTGCCTTAGCCTTGTTTCCCCTTGCCGTGCCGTTCCTTCCCTTACCCTTGCCTTGCCTGGCTTTCCCTTGCTTTCCTTGCCTTCCGTTACTCTTTGCTTGCCTTCCGTGCATTGCCTAGCCTTGCGTTGTCGTGCCTTAGCCTTGCTTCCCCTTTCCGTGCCGTTCCTTCTGTTACTCTTGCCTTGCCTTGCTTTCCCTTGCATTCCTTGCCTTCCGTTACTCTTTCCTTGCCTTTCCGTGCATTGCCTAGCCTTGCGTTGTCGTGCATTAGCCTTGCCTTGCCTGACCGTGCCTTGCCTTGCGTTACTCTTTCCGTGCCTTGCCGTGCATTGCCTAGCTTGCGTTGTCATGCCTTAGCCCTGTTTCCCCTTGCCGTGCCGTTCCTTCCCTTACCCTTAACTTGCCTTGCTTTCCCTTGCCTTCCTTGCCTTCCGTTACTCTTTGCTTACCTTCCGTGCATTGCCTAGCCTTGCGTTGTCGTGTATTAGCCTTGCCTCGCCTGACAGTGCCTTGCCTTGCGTTACCCTTTCCTTGCCTTGCCGTGCATTGCCTAGCCGTGCGTTGTCGTGCATTAGCCTTGCCTTGCCTCACCGTGCCTTGCCTTGCGTTACCCTTTCCTTGCCTTGCCGTGCTTTGCCTAG
This sequence comes from Macrotis lagotis, assembly GCF_037893015.1. Classification (NCBI taxonomy): domain Eukaryota; kingdom Metazoa; phylum Chordata; class Mammalia; order Peramelemorphia; family Peramelidae; genus Macrotis; species Macrotis lagotis. Next base: position 349,502 of record NW_027421928.1, read on the forward strand.
CCTTGCGTTGTCGTGCCTTACCCTTGTTTCCCCTTGCCGTGACGTGCCTTTAGTTACACTTGCCTTGCCTTGCTTTGCCTTGCCTTCCTTTCCTTCTGTTACTCTTTCCTTGCCTAGCCGTGCACTGCCTAGCCTTGCGTTGTCGTGCATTAGCCTTGCCTCGACTGACCGTGCCTTGCCTTGCGTTACCCTTTCCTTGCCTTGCCGTGCATTGCCTATCTTGCGTTGTCGTGCATTAGCCTTGCCTTGCCTGACCGTGCCTTGCCTTGCGTTACCCTTTCCTTGCCTTGCCGTGCTTTGCCTAGCTTGCGTTGTCGTGCCTTAGCCTTGTTTCCCCTTTCCGGGCCGTTCCTTCCCTTACTCTTAACTTGCCTTGCTTTCCCTTGCCTTCCTTGCCTTCCGTTACTCTTTGCTTACCTTTCGTGCATTGCCTAGCCTTGCGTTGTAGTGCATTAGCCTTGCCTTGCCTGACCGTGCCTTGCCTTGCGTTACCCTTTCCTTGCCTTGCCGTGCATTGCCTAGCTTGCGTTATCATGCCTTAGCCCTGTTTCCCCTTGCCGTGCCGTTCCTTCCCTTACCCTTAACTTGCCTTGCTTTCCCTTGCCTTCCTTGCCTTCCGTTACTCTTTGCTTACCTTCCGTGCATTGCCTAGCCTTGCGTTGTCGTGCATTAGCGTTGCCTCGCCTGACAGTGCCTTGTCTTGCGTTACCCTTTCCTTGCCTTGCCGTGCATTACCTAGCCGTGCGTTGTCGTGCATTAGCCTTGCCTTGCCTCACCGTGCCTTGCCTTGCGTTACCCTTTCCTTGCCTTGCCGTGCATTGCCTAGCTTGCGTTGTCGTGCCTTAGCCTTGTTTCCCCTTGCCGTGCCGTGCCTTTTGTTTCACTTGCCTTGCATTGCTTTGCCTTGCCTTCCTTTCCTTCTGTTACTCTTTCCTTGCCTAGCCGTGCACTGCCTAGCTTTGCGTTGTCGTGCATTAGCCTTGCCTCGACTGACCGTGCCTTGCCTTGCGTTACCCTTTCCTTGCCTTGCCGTGCATTGCCTAGCTTGCGTTGTCGTGCCTTAGCCTTGTTTCCCCTTTCCGTGCCGTTCCTTCCCTTACCCTTGCCTTGCCTTGCTTTGCCTTGCATTCCTTGCCTTCCGTTACTCTTTCCTTGCCTTCCCGTGCATTGCCTAGGCGTGCGTTGTCGTGCCTTAGCCTTGTTTCACCTTGCCGTAGCCTTGCTTGCGTTGCCTTGCTTTGCCTTGCCTTCCTTGCCTTCCGTTACTCTTTGCTTGCCTTCCGTGCATTGCGTAGCCTTGCGTTGTCGTGCCGTAGCCTTTTTTTGACCTTGCTATAGCCTTGCTTGCGTTACCTTGCTTTGCCTTGCATTCCTTGCCTTGCGTTACCCTTTCCTTGCCTTGCCGTGCATTGCCTAGCTTGCGTTGTCGTGCCTTAGCCTTTTTTCCCCTTGCCGTGCCGTGCCTTTTGTTACACTTGCCTTGCCTTGCTTTGCCTTGCCTTCCATTCCTTCCGTTACTCGTTCCTTGCCTAGCCGTGCACTGCCTAGCCTTGCGTTGTCGTGCATTAGCGTTGCCTTGCCTGACCGTGCCTTGCCTTGCGTTACCCTTTCCTTGCCTTGCCGTGCTTTGCCTAGCTTGCGCTGTCGTGCCTTAGCCTTGTTTCCCCTTTCCGTGCCGTTCCTTCCCTTACTCTTAACTTGCCTTGCTTTCCCTTGCCTTCCTTGCCTTCCGTTACTCTTTGCTTACATTCCGTGCATTGCCTAGCCTTGCGTTGTCGTGCGTTAGCCTTGCCTCGCCTGACAGACCCTTGCCTTGCGTTACCCTTTCCTTTCCTTGCCGTGCATTGCCTAGACGTGCGTTGTTGTGCATTAGCCTTGCCTTGCCTCACCGTGCTTTGCCTTGCGTTACCCTTTCCTTGACTTGCCGTGCATTGCCTACCTTGCGTTGTCGTGCCTTACCCTTGTTTCCCCTTGCCGTGACGTGCCTTTAGTTACACTTGCCTTGCCTTGCTTTGCCTTGCCTTCCTTTCCTTCTGTTACTCTTTCCTTGCCTAGCCGTGCACTGCCTAGCCTTGCGTTGTCGTGCATTAGCCTTGCCTCGACTGACCGTGCCTTGCCTTGCGTTACCCTTTCCTTGCCTTGCCGTGCATTGCCTAGCTTGCGTTGTCGTGCATTAGCCTTGCCTTGCCTGACCGTGCCTTGCCTTGCGTTACCCTTTCCTTGCCTTGCCGTGCTTTGCCTAGGTTGCGTTGTCGTGCCTTAGCCTTGTTTCCCCTTGCCGTGCCGTTCCTTCCCTTACTCTTAACTTGCCTTGCTTTCCCTTGCCTTCCTTGCCTTCCGTTACTCTTTGCTTACCTTTCGTGCATTGCCTAGCCTTGCGTTGTCCTGCCTTAGCCTTACCTCGCTTGACCGTGCCTTGCCTTGCGTTACCCTCTCTTTCCCTTGCCTTGCTTTGCCTAGCCGTGCGTTGTCTTGCATTAGCCTTGCCTTGCCTCACCGTGCCTTGCCTTGCGTTACCCTTTCCTTGCCTTGCCGTGCATTGCCTAGCTTGCGTTGTCGTGCCTTAGCCTTGTTTCCCCTTTCCGTGCCGTTCCTTCCCTTACCTTTGCCTTGCCTTGCTTTCCCTTGCATTCCTTGCCTTCCGTTACTCTTTCCTTGCCTTGCCGTGCATTGCCTAGCCTTGCGTTGTCGTGCATTAGCCTTGCCTTGCCTGACCGTGCCTTGCCTTGCGTTACCCTTTCCTTTCTTTGCCCTGCATTGCCTAGCCGTGCGTTGTCGTGCCTTAGCCTTGTTTCACCTTACCGTAGCCTTGCTTGCGTTGACTTGTTTTGCCTTGCCTTCCTTGCCTTCCGTTACCCTTTCCTTGCCTTGCCGTGCTTTGCCTAGCCTTGCGTTGTCGTGCCTTAGCCTTGCTTCCCCTTGCCGTGCCGTTCCTTTTGTTACACTTGCCTTGCCTTGCTTTGCCTTGCCTTCCTATCCTTCCGTTACTCTTTCCTTGCCTAGCCGTGCACTGCCTAGCCTTGCGTTGTCGTGCATTAGCCTTGCCTCGCCTGATCGTGCCTTGCCTGGCGTTACTCTTTCCTTGCCTTGCCGTGCATTGCCAGGCTTGCGTTGTCGTGCCTTAGCCTTGTTTCCCCTTGCCGTGCCGTTCCTTCCCTTACCCTTGCCTTGCCTGGCTTTCCCTTGCTTTCCTTGCCTTCCGTTACTCTTTGCTTGCCTTCCGTGCATTGCCTAGCCTTGCGTTGTCGTGCCTTATCCTTGCTTCCCCTTTCCGTGCCGTTCCTTCTGTTACTCTTGCCTTGCCTTGCTTTCCCTTGCATTCCTTGCCTTCCGTTACTCTTTCCTTGCCTTTCCGTGCATTGCCTAGCCTTGCGTTGTCGTGCATTAGCCTTGCCTTGCCTGACCGTGCCTTGCCTTGCGTTACTCTTTCCGTGCCTTGCCGTGCATTGCCTAGCTTGCGTTGTCATGCCTTAGCCCTGTTTCCCCTTGCCGTGCCGTTCCTTCCCTTACCCTTAACTTGCCTTGCTTTCCCTTGCCTTCCTTGCCTTCCGTTACTCTTTGCTTACCTTCCGTGCATTGCCTAGCCTTGCGTTGTCGTTCCTTAGCCTTGCCTCGCTTGACCGTGCCTTGCCTTGCGTTACCCTCTCCTTCCCTCTCCTTGCTTTGCCTAGCCGTGCGTTGTCGTGCATCAGCCTTGCCTTGCCTCACCGTGCATTGCCTTGCGTTACCCTTTCCTTGCCTTGCCGTGCTTTGCCTAGCCTTGCGTTGTCGTGCCTTAGCCTTGTTTCCCCTTGCCGTGCCGTTCCTTCCGTTACTCTTGCCTTGCCTTGCTTTCCCTTGCATTCCTTACATTCCGTTACTCTTTCCTTGCCTTGCCGTGCATTGCCTAGCCTTCCGTTGTCGTGCATTAGCCTTGCATTTCCTGACCGTGCCTTGCCTTGCGTTACCCTTTCCTTGCCTTGCCGTGCATTGCCTAGCTTGCGTTGTCGTGCCTTAGCCTTGTTTCCCCTTGCCGTGCCTTTCCTTCCCTTACCCTTAACTTGCCTTGCTTTCCCTTGCCTTCCTTGCCTTCCGTTACTCTTTGCTTACCTTCCGTGCATTGCCTAGCCTTGCGTTGTCGTGCCTTAGCCTTGCCTCGCCTGACAGAGCCTTGCCTTGCGTTACTCTTTCCTTGCCTGGCCGTGCATTGCCTAGACGTGCGTTCCCGTGCCTTAGCCTTGTTTCCCCTTGCCGTGCCGTTCCTTCCGTTACCCCTGCCTTGCCTTGCTTTCCCTTGCCTTCCTTGCCTTCCGTTACTCTTTGCTTGCCTTCCCCGCATTGCCTAGCCTTGCGTTGTCGTGCCTTTGCCTGGCCTCGCCTGACCGTGACTTCCCTTGCGTTACCCTTTCCTTGCCTTGCCGTGCATTGCCTACCTTGCGTTGTCGTGCCTTACCCTTGTTTCCCCTTGCCGTGCCGTGCCTTTTGTTACACTTGCCTTGCCTTGCTTTGCCTTGCCTTCCTTTCCTTCTGTTACTCTTTCCTTGCCTAGCCGTGCACTGCCTAGCCTTGCTTTGTCGTGCATTAGCCTTGCCTCGACTGACCGTGCCTTGCCTTGCGTTACCCTTTCCTTGCCTTGCCGTGCATTGCCTAGCCTTGCGTTGTCGTGCCTTAGCCTTGCTTCCCCTTGCCGTGCCGTTCCTTCCGTTACTCTTGCCTTGCCTTGCTTTCCCTTGCATTCCTTGCCTTCTGTTACTCTTTCCTTGCCTTGCCGTGCATTGCCTAGCCTTGCGTTTTCGTGCCTTAGCCTTGCCTTGCCTCACCGTGCCTTCCCTTACGTTACCCTTTCCTTGCCTTGCCGTGCATTGCCTAGCCTTGCGTTGTCGTGCCTTAGCCTTGCTTCCCCTTGCCGTGCCGTTCCTTCCGTTACTCTTGCCTTGTCTTGCTTTCCCTTGCATTCCTTGCCTTCCGTTACTCTTTCCTTGCCTTGCCGTGCATTGCCTAGCCTTGCGTTGTCGTGCATAAGCCTTGCCTTGCCTGACCGTGCCTTGCCTTGCGTTACCCTTTCCTTGCCTTGCCGTGCATTGCCTAGCTTGCGTTGTCATGCCTTAGCCCTGTTTCCCCTTGTCGTGCCGTTGCTTCCCTTACCCTTAACTTGCCTTGCTTTCCCTTGCCTTCCTTGCCTTCCGTTACTCTTTGCTTACCTTCCGTGCATTGCCTAGCCTTGCGTTGTCGTGCCTTAGCCTTGCCTCGCCTGACAGAGCCTTGCCTTGCGTTACCTTTTCCTTGCCTTTCCGTGCATTGCCTAGCCGTGCGTTGTCGTGCCTTAGCCTTGCTTTGCCTCACCGTGCCTTGCCTTGCGTTACCCTTTCCTTGCCTTGCCGTGCATTGCCTACCTTGCGTTGTCGTGCCTTACCCTTGTTTCCCCTTGCCGTGACGTGCCTTTTGTTACACTTGCCTTGCCTTGCTTTGCCTTGCCTTCCTTTCCTTCAGTTACTCTTTCCTTGCCTAGCCGTGCACTGCCTAGCCTTGCGTTGTCGTGCATTAGCCTTGCCTCGAATGACCGTGCCTTGCCTTGCGTTACCCTTTCCTTGCCTTGCCGTGCATTGCCTAGCTTGCGTTGTCGTGCATTAGCCTTGCCTTGCCTGACCGTGCCTTGCCTTGCGTTACCCTTTCCTTGCCTTGCCGTGCTTTGCCTAGCTTGCGTTGTCGTGCCTTAGTCTTGTTTCCCCTTACCGTGCCGTTCCTTCCCTTACTCTTAACTTGCCTTGCTTTCCCTTGCCTTCCTTGCCTTCCGTTACTCTTTGCTTACCTTTCGTGCATTGCCTAGCCTTGCGTTGTCGTGCCTTAGCCTTGCCTCGCTTGACCGTGCCTTGCCTTGCGTTACCCTGTCTTTCACTTGCCTTGCTTTGCCTAGCCGTGCGTTGTCGTGCATTAGCCTTGCCTTGCCTCACCGTGCCTTGCCTTGCGTTACCCTTTCCTTGCCTTGCCGTGCATTGCCTAGCTTGCGTTGTCGTGCCTTAGCCTTGTTTCCCCTTTCCGTGCCGTTCCTTCCCTTACCTTTGCCTTGCCTTGCTTTCCCTTGCATTCCTTGCCTTCCGTTACTCTTTCCTTGCCTTGCCGTGCATTGCCTAGCCTTGTGTTGTCGTGCATTAGCCTTGCCTTGCCTGACCGTGCCTTGCCTTGCGTTACCCTTTCCTTGCTTTGCCCTGCATTGCCTAGCCGTGCGTTGTCGTGCCTTAGCCTTGTTTCACCTTGCCTTAGGCTTGCTTGCGTTGACTTGTTTTGCCTTGCCTTCCTTGCCTTCCGTTACCCTTTCCTTGCCTTGCCGTGATTTGCCTAGCCTTGCGTTGTCGTGCCTTAGCCTTGCCTCGCCTGACAGAGCCTTGCCTTGCGTTACTCTTTCCTTGCCTGGCCGTGCATTGCCTAGACGTGCGTTGCCGTGCCTTAGCCTTGTTTCCCCTTGCCGTGCCGTTCCTTCCGTTACCCCTGCCTTGCCTTGCTTTCCCTTGCCTTCCTTGCCTTCCGTTACTCTTTGCTTGCCTTCCCCGCATTGCCTAGCCTTGCGTTGTCGTGCCTTAGCCTGGCCTCGCCTGACCGTGACTTCCCTTGCGTTACCCTTTCCTTGCCTTGCCGTGCATTGCCTACCTTGCGTTGTCGTGCCTTACCCTTGTTTCCCCTTGCCGTGCCGTGCCTTTTGTTACACTTGCCTTGCCTTGCTTTGCCTTGCCTTCCTTTCCTTCTGTTACTCTTTCCTTGCCTAGCCGTGCACTGCCTAGCCTTGCGTTGTCGTGCATTAGCCTTGCCTCGACTGACCGTGCCTTGCCTTGCGTTACCCTTTCCTTGCCTTGCCGTGCATTGCCTAGCTTGCGTTGTCATGCCTTAGCCCTGTTTCCCCTTGCCGTGCCGTTCCTTCCCTTACCCTTAACTTGCCTTGCTTTCCCTTGCCTTCCTTGCCTTCCGTTACTCTTTGCTTACCTTCCGTGCATTGCCTAGCCTTGCGTTGTCGTGCATTAGCGTTGCCTCGCCTGACAGTGCCTTGCCTTGCGTTACCCTTTCCTTCCCTTGCCGTGCATTGCCCAGCCGTGTGTTGTCGTGCATTAGCCTTGCCTTGCCTCACCGTGCCTTGCCTTGCGTTACCCTTTCCTTGCCTTGCCGTGCATTGCCTAGCTTGCGTTGTCGTGCCTTAGCCTTGTTTCCCCTTGCCGTGCCGTGCCTTTTGTTTCACTTGCCTTGCATTGCTTTGCCTTGCCTTCCTTTCCTTCTGTTACTCTTTCCTTGCCTAGCCTTGCACTGCCAAGCCTTGCTTCGTCGTGCATTAGCCTTGCCTCGACTGACCGTGCCTTGCCTTGCGTTATCCTTTCCTTGCCTTGCCGTGCATTGCCTAGCTTGCGTTGTCGTGCCTTAGCATTGTTTCCCCTTGCCGTGCCGTGCCGTTTGTTACACTTGCCTTGCCTTGCTTTGCCTTGCATTCCTATCCTTCCGTTACTCTTTCCTTGCCTAGCCGTGCACTGCCTAACCTTGCGTTGTCGTGCATTAGCCTTACCTCGCCTGATCGTGCCTTGCCTGGCGTTACTCTTTCCTTGCCTTGCCGTGCATTGCCAGGCTTGCGTTGTCGTGCCTTAGCCTTGTTTCCCCTTGCCGTGCCGTGCCTTTTGTTACACTTGCCTTGCCTTGCTTTGCCTTGCCTTCCTATCCTTCCGTTACTCTTTCCTTGCCTAGCCGTGCACTGCCTAGCCTTCCGTTGTCGTGCATTAGCCTTGCCTCGCCTGATCGTGCCTTGCCTGGCGTTACTCTTTCCTTGCCTTGCCGTGCATTGCCAGGCTTGCGTTGTCGTGCCTTAGCCTTGTTTCCCCTTGCCGTGCCGTGCCTTTTGTTTCAGTTGCCTTGCATTGCTTTGCCTTGCCTTCCTTTCCTTCTGTTACGCTTTCCTTGCCTAGCCGTGCACTGCCAAGGCTTGCGTTGTCGTGCATTAGCCTTGCCTCGACTGACCGTGCCTTGCCTTGCGTTACCCTTTCCTTGCCTTGCCGTGCATTGCCTAGCTTGCGTTGTCGTGCCTTAGCCTTGTTTCCCCTTGCCGTGCCGTGCCTTTTGTTTCACTTGCCTTGCATTGCTTTGCCTTGCCTTCCTTTCCTTCTGTTACTCTTTCCTTGCCTAGCCTTGCACTGCCAAGCCTTGCGTCGTCGTGCATTAGCCTTGCCTCGACTGACCGTGCCTTGCCTTGCGTTACCCTTTCCTTGCCTTGCCGTGCTTTGCCTAGCTTGCGTTGTCGTGCCTTAGCCTTGTTTCCCCTTGCCGTGCCGTTCCTTCCCTTACTCTTAACTTGCCTTGCTTTCCCTTGCCTTCCTTGCCTTCCGTTACTCTTTGCTTACCTTCCGTGCATTGCCTAGCCTTGCGTTGTCGTTCCTTAGCCTTGCCTCGCTTGACCGTGCCTTGCCTTGCGTTACCCTCTCCTTCCCTCTCCTTGCTTTGCCTAGCCGTGCGTTGTCGTGCATTAGCCTTGCCTTGCCTCACCGTGCCTTGCCTTGCGTTACCCTTTCGTTGCCTTGCCGTGCATTGCCTAGCTTGCGTTGTCGTGCCTTAGCCTTGTTTCCCCTTGCCGGTCCGTTCCTTCCCTTACCCTTAACTTGCCTTGCTTTCCCTTGCCTTCCTTGCCTTCCGTTACTCTTTGCTTGCCTTGCCGTGCATTGCCTAGCCTTGCGTTTTCGTGCCTTAGCCTTGCCTTGCCTCACCGTGCCTTGCCTTGCGTTACCCTTTCCTTGCCTTGCCGTGCATTGCCTACCTTGCGTTGTCGTGCCTTACCCTTGTTTCCCCTTGCCGTGACGTGCCTTTTGTTACACTTGCCTTGCCTTGCTTTGCCTTGCCTTCCTTTCCTTCTGTTACTCTTTCCTTGCCTAGCCGTGCACTGCCTAGCCTTGCGTTGTCGTGCATTAGCCTTGCCTCGACTGACCGTGCCTTGCCTTGCGTTACCCTTTCCTTGCCTTGCCGTGCATTGCCTAGCCTTGCGTTTTCGTGTATTAGCCTTGCCTCGCCTGACAGTGCCTTGCCTTGCGTTACCCTTTCCTTGCCTTGCCGTGCATTGCCTAGCCGTGCGTTTTCGTGCATTAGCCTTGCCTTGCCTCACCGTGCCTTGCCTTGCGTTACCCTTTCCTTGCCTTGCCGTGCTTTGCCTAGCCTTGCGTTGTCGTGCCTTACCCTTGTGTCCCCTTGCCGTGACGTGCCTTTAGTTACACTTGCCTTGCCTTGCTTTGCCTTGCCTTCCTTTCCTTCTGTTACTCTTTCCTTGCCTAGCCGTGTTACTCGTGCATTAGCCTTGCCTCGACTGACCGTGCCGTGCATTGCCGTAGCTTGCGTTGTTGCATTAGCCTTTGCCTGACCGTGCCTTGCCTTGCGTTACCCTTTCCTTGCCTTGCCGTGCTTTGCCTAGCCTTGCCTTTCCGGGCCGTTCCTTCCCTTACTCTTAACCGTGCCTTGCCTTGCGTTAGCCCCTTTCCTTGCCTTGCCGTGCATTGCCTAGCCTAGCTTGCGTTATCATGCCTTAGCCCTGTTTCCCCTTGCCGTGCCGTTCCTTCCCTTACCCTTAACTTGCCTTGCTTTCCCTTGCCTTCCTTGCCTTCCGTTACTCTTTGCTTACCTTCCGTGCATTGCCTAGCCTTGCGTTGTCGTGCATTAGCGTTGCCTCGCCTGACAGTGCCTTGTCTTGCGTTACCCTTTCCTTGCCTTGCCGTGCATTACCTAGCCGTGCGTTGTCGTGCATTAGCCTTGCCTTGCCTCACCGTGCCTTGCCTTGCGTTACCCTTTCCTTGCCTTGCCGTGCATTGCCTAGCTTGCGTTGTCGTGCCTTAGCCTTGTTTCCCCTTGCCGTGCCGTGCCTTTTGTTTCACTTGCCTTGCATTGCTTTGCCTTGCCTTCCTTTCCTTCTGTTACTCTTTCCTTGCCTAGCCGTGCACTGCCTAGCTTTGCGTTGTCGTGCATCAGCCTTGCCTCGACTGACCGTGCCTTGCCTTGCGTTACCCTTTCCTTGCCTTGCCGTGCATTGCCTAGCTTGCGTTGTCGTGCCTTAGCCTTGTTTCCCCTTTCCGTGCCGTTCCTTCCCTTACCCTTGCCTTGCCTTGCTTTCCCTTGCATTCCTTGCCTTCCGTTACTCTTTCCTTGCCTTCCCGTGCATTGCCTAGCCGTGCGTTGTCGTGCCTTAGCCTTGTTTCACCTTGCCGTAGCCTTGCTTGCGTTGCCTTGCTTTGCCTTGCCTTCCTTGCCTTCCGTTACTCTTTGCTTGCCTTCCGTGCATTGCGTAGCCTTGCGTTGTCGTGCCGTAGCCTTTTTTTGACCTTGCTATAGCCTTGCTTGCGTTACCTTGCTTTGCCTTGCATTCCTTGCCTTGCGTTACCCTTTCCTTGCCTTGCCGTGCATTGCCTAGCTTGCGTTGTCGTGCCTTAGCCTTTTTTCCCCTTGCCGTGCCGTGCCTTTTGTTACACTTGCCTTGCCTTGCTTTGCCTTGCCTTCCATTCCTTCCGTTACTCGTTCCTTGCCTAGCCGTGCACTGCCTAGCCTTGCGTTGTCGTGCATTAGCGTTGCCTTGCCTGACCGTGCCTTGCCTTGCGTTACCCTTTCCTTGCCTTGCCGTGCTTTGCCTAGCTTGCGCTGTCGTGCCTTAGCCTTGTTTCCCCTTTCCGTGCCGTTCCTTCCCTTACTCTTAACTTGCCTTGCTTTCCCTTGCCTTCCTTGCCTTCCGTTACTCTTTGCTTACCTTCCGTGCATTGCCAAGCCGTGCGTTGTCGTGCATCAGCCTTGCCTTGCCTCACCGTGCATTGCCTTGCGTTACCCTTTCCTTGCCTTGCCGTGCTTTTCCTAGACTTGCGTTGTCGTGCCTTAGCCTTGTTTCCCCTTGCCGTGCCGTTCCTTCCGTTACTCTTGCCTTGCCTTGCTTTCCCTTGCATTCCTTACATTCCGTTACTCTTTCCTTGCCTTGCCGTGCATTGCCTAGCCTTCCGTTGTCGTGCATTAGCCTTGCATTTCCTGACCGTGCCTTGCCTTGCGTTACCCTTTCCTTGCCTTGCCGTGCAATGCCTAGCTTGCGTTGTCGTGCCTTAGCCTTGTTTCCCCTTGCCGTGCCGTTCCTTCCCTTACCCTTAACTTGCCTTGCTTTCCTTGCCTTCCTTGCCTTCCGTTACTCTTTGCTTACCTTCCGTGCATTGCCTAGCCTTGCGTTGTCGTGCCTTAGCCCTGCCTCGCCTGACAGAGCCTTGCCTTGCGTTACTCTTTCCTTGCCTGGCCGTGCATTGCCTAGACGTGCGTTGCCGTGCCTTAGCCTTGTTTCCCCTTGCCGTGCCGTTCCTTCCGTTACCCCTGCCTTGCCTTGCTTTCCCTTGCCTTCCTTGCCTTCCGTTACTCTTTGCTTGCCTTCCCGCATTGCCTAGCCTTGCGTTGTCGTGCCTTAGCCTGGCCTCGCCTGACCGTGACTTCCCTTGCGTTACCCTTTCCTTGCCTTGCCGTGCATTGCCTACCTTGCGTTGTCGTGCCTTACCCTTGTTTCGCCTTGCCGTGCCGTGCCTTTTGTTACACTTGCCTTGCCTTGCTTTGCCTTGCCTTCCTTTCCTTCTGTTACTCTTTCCTTGCCTAGCCGTGCACTGCCTAGCCTTGCGTTGTCGTGCATTAGCCTTGCCTCGACTGACCGTGCCTTGCCTTGCGTTACCCTTTCCTTGCCTTGCCGTGCATTGCCTAGCCCTGCGTTGTCGTGTATTAGCCTTGCCTCGCCTGACAGTGCCTTGCCTTGCGTTACCCTTTCCTTGCCTTGCCGTGCATTGCCTAGCCGTGCGTTGTCGTGCATTAGCCATGCCTTGCCTCACCGTGCCTTGCCTTGCGTTACCCTTTCCTTGCCTTGCCGTGCATTGCCTAGCTTGCGTTGTCGTGCCTTACCCTTGTTTCCCCTTGCCGTGCCGTGCCTTTTGTTTCAGTTGCCTTGCTTTGCTTTGCCTTGCCTTCCTTTCCTTCTGTTACTCTTTCCTTGCCTAGCCTTGCACTGCCAAGCCTTGCGTCGTCGTGCATTAGCCTTGCCTCGACTGACCGTGCCTTGCCTTGCGTTACCCTTTCCTTGCCTTGCCGTGCATTGCCTAGCCTTGCGTTGTCGTGCCTTAGCCTTGTTTCACTTTGCCGTAGCCTTTCTTGCTTTGCCTTGCTTTGCCTTGCCTTCCTTGCCTTCCGTTACCCTTTGCTTGCCTTGCCGTGCTTTGCCTAGCTTGCGTCGTCGTGCATTAGCCTTGCCTCGCCTGACAGTGCCTTGCCTTGCGTTACCCTTTCCTTGCCTTGCCGTGCTTTGCCTAGCTTGCGCTGTCGTGCCTTAGCCTTGTTTCCCCTTTCCGTGCCGTTCCTTCCCTTACTCTTAACTTGCCTTGCTTTCCCTTGCCTTCCTTGCCTTCCGTTACTCTTTGCTTACCTTCCGTGCATTGCCTAGCCGTGCGTTGTCGTGCATCAGCCTTGCCTTCCCTCACCGTGCCTTGCATTGCGTTACCCTTTCCTTGCCTTGCCGTGCATTGCCTACCTTGCGTTGTCGTGCCTTACACTTGTTTCCCCTTGCCGTGATGTGCCTTTTGTTACACTTGCCTTGCCTGGCTTTGCCTTGCCTTCCTTTCCTTCTGTTACTCTTTCCTTGCCTAGACGTTCACTGCCTAGCTTTGCGTTGTCGTGCATTAGCCTTGCCTCGACTGACCGTGCCTTGCCTTGCGTTACCCTTTCCTTGCCTTGCCGTGCATTGCCTAGCTTGCGTTGTCGTGCCTTAGCCTTGTTTCCCCTTTCCGTGCCGTTCCTTCCCTTACCCTTGCCTTGCCTTGCTTTCCCTTGCATTCCTTGCCATCCGTTACTCTTTCCTTGCCTTCCCGTGCATTGCCTAGCCGTGCGTTGTCGTGCCTTAGCCTTGTTTCACCTTGCCGTAGCCTTGCTTGCGTTGCCTTGCTTTGCCTTGCCTTCCTTGCCTTCCGTTACTCTTTGCTTGCCTTCCGTGCATTGCGTAGCCTTGCGTTGTCGTGCCGTAGCCTTTTTTTGACCTTGCCATAGCCTTGCTTGCGTTACCTTGCTTTGCCTTGCATTCCTTGCCTTGCGTTACCCTTTCCTTGCCTTGCCGTGCATTGCCTAGCTTGCGTTGTCGTGCCTTAGCCTTTTTTCCCCTTGCCGTGCCGTGCCTTTTGTTACACTTGCCTTGCCTTGCTTTGCCTTGCCTTCCATTCCTTCCGTTACTCGTTCCTTGCCTAGCCGTGCACTGCCTAGCCTTGCGTTGCCGTGCATTAGCGTTGCCTTGCCTGACCGTGCCTTGCCTTGCGTTACCCTTTCCTTGCCTTGCCGTGCTTTGCCTAGCTTGCGCTGTCGTGCCTTAGCCTTGTTTCCCCTTTCCGTGCCGTTCCTTCCCTTACTCTTAACTTGCCTTGCTTTCCCTTGCCTTCCTTTCCTTCCGTTACTCTTTGCTTACCTTCCGTGCATTGCCTAGCCGTGCGTTGTCGTGCATCAGCCTTGCCTTGCCTCACCGTGCCTTGCCTTGCGTTACCCTTTCCTTGCCTTGCCGTGCATTGCCTACCTTGCGTTGTCGTGCCTTACCCTTGTTTCCCCTTGCCGTGATGTGCCTTTTGTTACACTTGCCTTGCCTTGCTTTGCCTTGCCTTCCTTTCCTTCTGTTACTCTTTCCTTGCCTAGCCGTGCACTGCCTAGCTTTGCGTTGTCGTGCATTAGCCTTGCCTCGACTGACCGTGCCTTGCCTTGCGTTACCCTTTCCTTGCCTTGCCGTGCATTGCCTAGCTTGCGTTGTCGTTCCTTAGCCTTGTTTCCCCTTTCCGTGCCGTTCCTTCCCTTACCCTTGCCTTGCCTTGCTTTCCCTTGCATTCCTTGCCTTCCGTTACCCTTTCCTTGCCTTCCCGTGCATTGCCTAGCCGTGCGTTGTCGTGCCTTAGCCTTGTTTCACCTTGCCGTAGCCTTGCTTGCGTTGCCTTGCTTTGCCTTGCCTTCCTTGCCTTCCGTTACTCTTTGCTTGCCTTCCGTGCATTGCGTAGCCTTGCGTTGTCGTGCCGTAGCCTTTTTTTGACCTTGCCATAGCCTTGCTTGCGTTACCTTGCTTTGCCTTGCATTCCTTGCCTTGCGTTACCCTTTCCTTGCCTTGCCGTGCATTGCCTAGCTTGCGTTGTCGTGCCTTAGCCTTTTTTCCCCTTGCCGTGCCGTGCCTTTTGTTACACTTGCCTTGCCTTGCTTTGCCTTGCCTTCCATTCCTTCCGTTACTCGTTCCTTGCCTAGCCGTGCACTGCCTAGCCTTGCGTTGTCGTGCATTAGCGTTGCCTTGCCTGACCGTGCCTTGCCTTGCGTTACCCTTTCCTTGCCTTGCCGTGCTTTGCCTAGCTTGCGCTGTCGTGCCTTAGCCTTGTTTCCCCTTTCCGTGCCGTTCCTTCCCTTACTCTTAACTTGCCTTGCTTTCCCTTGCCTTCCTTGCCTTCCGTTACTCTTTGCTTACCTTCCGTGCATTGCCTAGCCGTGCGTTGTCGTGCATCAGCCTTGCCTTGCCTCACCGTGCCTTGCCTTGCGTTACCCTTTCCTTGCCTTGCCGTGCATTGCCTACCTTGCGTTGTCGTGCCTTACCCTTGTTTCCCCTTGCCGTGATGTGCCTTTTGTTACACTTGCCTTGCCTTGCTTTGCCTTGCCTTCCTTTCCTTCTGTTACTCTTTCCTTGCCTAGCCGTGCACTGCCTAGCTTTGCGTTGTCGTGCATTAGCCTTGCCTCGACTGACCGTGCCTTGCCTTGCGTTACCCTTTCCTTGCCTTGCCGTGCATTGCCTAGCTTGCGTTGTCGTGCCTTAGCCTTGTTTCCTCTTTCCGTGCCGTTCCTTCCCTTACCCTTGCCTTGCCTTGCTTTCCCTTGCATTCCTTGCCTTCCGTTACTCTTTCCTTGCCTTCCCGTGCATTGCCTAGCCGTGCGTTGTCGTGCCTTAGCCTTGTTTCACCTTGCCGTAGCCTTCCTTGCGTTGCCTTGCTTTGCCTTGCCTTCCTTGCCTTCCGTTACTCTTTGCTTGCCTTCCGTGCATTGCGTAGCCTTGCGTTGTCGTGCCGTAGCCTTTTTTTGACCTTGCCATAGCCTTGCTTGCGTTACCTTGCTTTGCCTTGCATTACTTGCCTTGCGTTACCCTTTCCTTGCCTTGCCGTGCATTGCCTAGCTTGCGTTGTCGTGCCTTAGCCTTGTTTCGCCTTGCCGTGCCGTGCCTTTTGTTACACTTCCCTTGCCTTGCTTTGCCTTGCCTTCCTTTCCTTCTGTTACTCTTTCCTTGCCTAGCCGTGCACTGCCTAGCCTTGCTTTAACGTGCATTAGCCTTGCCTCGACTGACCGTGCCTTTGCTTGCGTTACCCTTTCCTTGCCTTGCCGTGCATTGCCTAGCCTTGCGTTTTCGTGTATTAGCCTTGCCTCGCCTGACAGTGCCTTGCCTTGCGTTACCCTTTCCTTGCCTTGCCGTGCATTGCCTAGCCGTGCGTTGTCGTGCATTAGCCTTGCCTTGCCTCACCGTGCCTTGCCTTGCGTTACCCTTTCCTTGCCTTGCCGTGCATTGCCTAGCTTGCGTTGTCGTGCCTTACCCTTGTTTCCCCTTGCCGTGCCGTGCCTTTTGTTTCAGTTGCCTTGCTTTGCTTTGCCTTGCCTTCCTTTCCTTCTGTTACGCTTTCCTTGCCTAGCCGTGCACTGCCAAGGCTTGCGTTGTCGTGCATTAGCCTTGCCTCGACTGACCGTGCCTTGCCTTGCGTTACCCTTTCCTTGCCTTGCCGTGCATTGCCTAGCTTGCGTTGTCGTGCCTTAGCCTTGTTTCCCCTTGCCGTGCCGTGCCTTTTGTTTCACTTGCCTTGCATTGCTTTGCCTTGCCTTCCTTTCCTTCTGTTACTCTTTCCTTGCCTAGCCTTGCACTGCCAAGCCTTGCGTCGTCGTGCATTAGCCTTGCCTCGACTGACCGTGCCTTGCGTTGCGTTACCCTTTCCTTGCCTTCCCGTGCATTGCCTAGGCGTGCGTTGTCGTGCCTTAGCCTTGTTTCACCTTGCCGTAGCCTTGCTTGCGTTGCCTTGCTTTGCCTTGCCTTCCTTGCCTTCCGTTACTCTTTGCTTGCCTTCCGTGCATTGCGTAGCCTTGCGTTGTCGTGCCGTAGCCTTTTTTTGACCTTGCCATAGCCTTGCTTGCGTTACCTTGCTTTGCCTTGCATTCCTTGCCTTGCGTTACCCTTTCCTTGCCTTGCCGTGCATTGCCTAGCTTGCGTTGTCGTGCCTTAGCCTTTTTTCCCCTTGCCGTGCCGTGCCTTTTGTTACACTTGCCTTGCCTTGCTTTGCCTTGCCTTCCATTCCTTCCGTTACTCGTTCCTTGCCTAGCCGTGCACTGCCTAGCCTTGCGTTGTCGTGCATTAGCCTTGCCTTGCCTGACCGTGCCTTGCCTTGCGTTACCCTTTCCTTGCCTTGCCGTGCTTTGCCTAGCTTGCGCTGTCGTGCCTTAGCCTTGTTTCCCCTTTCCGTGCCGTTCCTTCCCTTACTCTTAACTTGCCTTGCTTTCCCTTGCCTTCCTTGCCTTCCGTTACTCTTTGCTTACCTTCCGTGCATTGCCTAGCCGTGCGTTGTCGAGCATCAGCCTTGCCTTGCCTCACCGTGCATTGCCTTGCGTTACCCTTTCCTTGCCTTGCCGTGCTTTGCCTAGCCTTGCGTTGTCGTGCCTTAGCCTTGTTTCCCCTTGCCGTGCCGTTCCTTCCGTTACCCCTGCCTTGCCTTGCTTTCCCTTGCCTTCCTTGCCTTCCGTTACTCTTTGCTTGCCTTCCCCGCATTGCCTAGCCTTGCGTTGTCGTGCCTTAGCCTGGCCTCGCCTGACCGTGACTTCCCTTGCGTTACGCTTTCCTTGCCTTGCCGTGCATTGCTTAGCTTGCGTTGTCGTGCCTTAGCATGTTTCCCCTTGCCGTGCCGTTCCTTCCCTTACCCTTGCCTTGCCTTGCTTTCCCTTGCCTTTCTTGCCTTCCGTTACTCTTTGCTTGCCTTCCGTGCATTGCCTAGCTTTGCGTTTTCGTGCCTTAGCCTTGCCTTGCCTCACCGTGCCTTGCCTTACGTTACCCTTTCCTTGCCTTGCCGTGCATTGCCTAGCCTTGCGTTGTCGTGCCTTAGCCTTGCTTCCCCTTGCCGTGCCGTTCCTTCCGTTACTCTTGCCTTGTCTTGCTTTCCCTTGCATTCCTTGCCATCCGTTACTCTTTCCTTGCCTTGCCGTGCATTGCCTAGCCTTGCGTTGTCGTGCATTAGCCTTGCCTTGCCTGACCGTGCCTTGCCTTGCGTTACCCTTTCCTTGCCTTGCCGTGCATTGCCTAGCTTGCGTTGTCATGCCTTAGCCCTGTTTCCCCTTGCCGTGCCGTTCCTTCCCTTACCCTTAACTTGCCTTGCTTTCCCTTGCCTTCCTTGCCTTCCGTTACTCTTTGCTTACCTTCCGTGCATTGCCTAGCCTTGCGTTGTCGTGTCTTAGCCTTGCCTCGCCTGACAGAGCCTTGCCTTGCGTTACCCTTTCCTTGCCTTGCCGTGCATTGCCTAGACGTGCGTTGTTGTGCATTAGCCTTGCCTTGCCTCACCGTGCCTTGCCTTGCGTTACCCTTTCCTTGCCTTGCCGTGCATTGCCTACCTTGCGTTGTCGTGCCTTACCCTTGTTTCCCCTTGCCGTGACGTGCCTTTAGTTACACTTGCCTTGCCTTGCTTTGCCTTGCCTTCCTTTCCTTCTGTTACTCTTTCCTTGCCTAGCCGTGCACTGCCTAGCCTTGCGTTGTCGTGCATTAGCCTTGCCTCGACTGACCGTGCCTTGCCTTGCGTTACCCTTTCCTTGCTTTGCCGTGCATTGCCTAGCTTGCGTTGTCGTGCATTAGCCTTGCCTTGCCTGACCGTGCCTTGCCTTGCGTTACCCTTTCCTTGCCTTGCCGTGCTTTGCCTAGCTTGCGTTGTCGTGCCTTAGCCTTGTTTCCCCTTGCCGTGCCGTTCCTTCCCTTACTCTTAACTTGCCTTGCTTTCCCTTGCCTTCCTTGCCTTCCGTTACTCTTTGCTTACCTTTCGTGCATTGCCTAGCCTTGCGTTGTCCTGCCTTAGCCTTGCCTCGCTTGACCGTGCCTTGCCTTGCGTTACCCTTTCCTTGCTTTGCCCTGCATTGCCTAGCCGTGCGTTGTCGTGCCTTAGCCTTGTTTCACCTTGCCGTAGCCTTGCTTGCGTTGACTTGTTTTGCCTTGCCTTCCTTGCCTTCCGTTACCCTTTCCTTGCCTTGCCGTGCTTTGCCTAGCCTTGCGTTGTCGTGCCTTAGCCTTGCTTCCCCTTGCCGTGCCGTTCCTTCTGTTACTCTTGCCTTGCCTTGCTTTCCCTTGCATTCCTTGCCTTCCGTTACTCTTTCCATGCCTTGCCATGCATTGCCTAGCCTTGCGTTGTCGTGCATTAGCCTTGCCTTGCCTTACCGTGCCTTGCCTTGCGTTACCCTTTCCTTGCCTTGCCGTGCATTGCCTAGCTTGCGTTGTCATGCCTTAGCCCTGTTTCCCCTTGCCGTGCCGTTCCTTCCCTTACCCTTAACTTGCCTTGCTTTCCCTTGCCTTCCTTGCCTTCCGTTACTCTTTGCTTACCTTCCGTGCATTGCCTAGCCTTGCGTTGTCGTGCATTAGCGTTGCCTCGCCTGACAGTGCCTTGCCTTGCGTTACCCTTTCCTTGCCTTGCCGTGCATTGCCTAGCCGTGCGTTGTCGTGCATTAGCCTTGCCTTGCCTCACCGTGCCTTGCCTTGCGTTACCCTTTCCTTTCCTTGCCGTGCATTGCCTAGCTTGCGTTGTCGTGCCTTAGCATTGTTTCCCCTTGCCGTGCCGTGCCTTTTGTTTCACATGCCTTGCATTGCTTTGCCTTGCCTTCCTTTCCTTCTGTTACTCTTTCCTTGCCTAGCCTTGCACTGCCAAGCCTTGCTTCGTCGTGCATTAGCCTTGCCTCGACTGACCGTGCCTTGCCTTGCGTTATCCTTTCCTTGCCTTGCCGTGCATTACCTAGCTTGCGTTGTCGTGCCTTAGCCTTGTTTCCCCTTGCCGTGCCGTGCCTTTTGTTACACTTGCCTTGCCTTGCTTTCGCCTTGCCTTGCCTTGCTACCCTTTCCTTCCTTCCGTTACTCTTTGCCTTGCCTAGCCGTGCACTGCCTAGCCTTGCGTTGTCGTGCATTAGCCTTGCCTCGCCTGATCGTGCCTTGCCTGGCGTTACTCTTTCCTTGCCTTGCCGTGCATTGCCAGGCTTGCGTTGTCGTGCCTTAGCCTTGTTTCCCCTTGCCGTGCCGTTCCTTCCCTTACCCTTGCCTTGCCTGGCTTTCCCTTGCTTTCCTTGCCTTCCGTTACTCTTTGCTTGCCTTCCGTGCATTGCCTAGCCTTGCGTTGTCGTGCCTTAGCCTTGCTTCCCCTTGCCGTGCCGTTCCTTCTGTTACTCTTGCCTTGCCTTGCTTTCCCTTGCATTCCTTGCCTTCCTTTACTCTTTCCTTGCCTTGCCGTGCATTGCCTAGCCTTGCGTTGTCGTGCATTAGCCTTGCCTTGCCTGACCGTGCCTTGCCTTGCGTTACTCTTTCCGTGCCTTGCCGTGCATTGCCTAGCTTGCGTTGTCATGCCTTAGCCCTGTTTCCCCTTGCCGTGCCGTTCCTTCCCTTACCCTTAACTTGCCTTGCTTTCCCTTGCCTTCCTTGCCTTCCGTTACTCTTTGCTTACCTTCCGTGCATTGCCTAGCCTTGCGTTGTCGTGTATTAGCCTTGCCTCGCCTGACAGTGCCTTGCCTTGCGTTACCCTTTCCTTGCCTTGCCGTGCATTGCCTAGCCGTGCGTTGTCGTGCATTAGCCTTGCCTTGCCTCACCGTGCCTTGCCTTGCGTTACCCTTTCCTTGCCTTGCCGTGCATTGCCTAGCTTGCGTTGTCGTGCCTTACCCTTGTTTCCCCTTGCCGTGCCGTGCCTTTTGTTTCAGTTGCCTTGCATTGCTTTGCCTTGCCTTCCTTTCCTTCTGTTACGCTTTCCTTGCCTAGCCGTGCACTGCCAAGGCTTGCGTTGTCGTGCATTAGCCTTGCCTCGACTGACCGTGCCTTGCCTTGCGTTACCCTTTCCTTGCCTTGCCGTGCATTGCCTAGCTTGCGTTGTCGTGCCTTAGCCTTGTTTCCCCTTGCCGTGCCGTGCCTTTTGTTTCACTTGCCTTGCATTGCTTTGCCTTGCCTTCCTTTCCTTCTTTTACTCTTTCCTTGCCTAGCCTTGCACTGCCAAGCCTTGCGTCGTCGTGCATTAGCCTTGCCTCGACTGACCGTGCCTTGCCTTGCGTTACCCTTTCCTTGCCTTGCCGTGCTTTGCCTAGCTTGCGTTGTCGTGCCTTAGCCTTGTTTCCCCTTGCCGTGCCGTTCCTTCCCTTACTCTTAACTTGCCTTGCTTTCCCTTGCCTTCCTTGCCTTCCGTTACTCTTTGCTTACCTTCCGTGCATTGCCTAGCCTTGCGTTGTCGTTCCTTAGCCTTGCCTCGCTTGACCGTGCCTTGCCTTGCGTTACCCTCTCCTTCCCTCTCCTTGCTTTGCCTAGCCGTGCGTTGTCGTGCATCAGCCTTGCCTTGCCTCACCGTGCATTGCATTGCGTTACCCTTTCCTTGCCTTGCCGTGCTTTGCCTAGCCTTGCGTTGTCGTGCCTTAGCCTTGTTTCCCCTTGCCGTGCCGTTCCTTCCGTTACTCTTGCCTTGCCTTGCTTTCCCTTGCATTCCTTACATTCCGTTACTCTTTCCTTGCCTTGCCGTGCATTGCCTAGCCTTCCGTTGTCGTGCATTAGCCTTGCATTTCCTGACCGTGCCTTGCCTTGCGTTACCCTTTCCTTGCCTTGCCGTGCATTGCCTAGCTTGCGTTGTCGTGCCTTACCCTTGTTTCCCCTTGCCGTGCCGTGCCTTTTGTTTCAGTTGCCTTGCTTTGCTTTGCCTTGCCTTCCTTTCCTTCTGTTACTCTTTCCTTGCCTAGCCTTGCACTGCCAAGGCTTGCGTCGTCGTGCATTAGCCTTGCCTCGACTGACCGTGCCTTGCCTTGCGTTACCCTTTCCTTGCCTTCCCGTGCATTGCCTAGCCGTGCGTTGTCGTGCCTTAGCCTTGTTTCACTTTGCCGTAGCCTTGCTTGCGTTGCCTTGCTTTGCCTTGCCTTCCTTGCCTTCCGTTACTCTTTGCTTGCCTTCCGTGCATTGCGTAGCCTTGCGTTGTCGTGCCGTAGCCTTTTTTTGACCTTGCCATAGCCTTGCTTGCGTTACCTTGCTTTGCCTTGCATTCCTTGCCTTGCGTTACCCTTTCCTTGCCTTGCCGTGCATTGCCTAGCTTGCGTTGTCGTGCCTTAGCCTTTTTTCCCCTTGCCGTGCCGTGCCTTTTGTTACACTTGCCTTGCCTTGCTTTGCCTTGCCTTCCATTCCTTCCGTTACTCGTTCCTTGCCTAGCCGTGCACTGCCTAGCCTTGCGTTGTCGTGCATTAGCGTTGCCTTGCCTGACCGTGCCTTGCCTTGCGTTACCCTTTCCTTGCCTTGCCGTGCTTTGCCTAGCTTGCGCTGTCGTGCCTTAGCCTTGTTTCCCCTTTCCGTGCCGTTCCTTCCCTTACTCTTAACTTGCCTTGCTTTCCCTTGCCTTCCTTGCCTTCCGTTACTCTTTGCTTACCTTCCGTGCATTGCCTAGCCGTGCGTTGTCGTGCATCAGCCTTGCCTTGCCTCACCGTGCCTTGCCTTGCGTTACCCTTTCCTTGCCTTGCCGTGCATTGCCTACCTTGCGTTGTCGTGCCTTACACTTGTTTCCCCTTGCCGTGATGTGCCTTTTGTTACACTTGCCTTGCCTGGCTTTGCCTTGCCTTCCTTTCCTTCTGTTACTCTTTCCTTGCCTAGCCGTTCACTGCCTAGCTTTGCGTTGTCGTGCATTAGCCTTGCCTCGACTGACCGTGCCTTGCCTTGCGTTACCCTTTCCTTGCCTTGCCGTGCATTGCCTAGCTTGCGTTGTCGTGCCTTAGCCTTGTTTCCCCTTTCCGTGCCGTTCCTTCCCTTACCCTTGCCTTGCCTTGCTTTCCCTTGCATTCCTTGCCTTCCGTTACTCTTTCCTTGCCTTCCCGTGCATTGCCTAGCCGTGCGTTGTCGTGCCTTAGCCTTGTTTCACCTTGCCGTAGCCTTGCTTGCGTTGCCTTGCTTTGCCTTGCCTTCCTTGCCTTCCGTTACTCTTTGCTTGCCTTCCGTGCATTGCGTAGCCTTGCGTTGTCGTGCCGTAGCCTTTTTTTGACCTTGCCATAGCCTTGCTTGCGTTACCTTGCTTTGCCTTGCATTCCTTGCCTTGCGTTACCCTTTCCTTGCCTTGCCGTGCATTGCCTAGCTTGCGTTGTCGTGCCTTAGCATTTTTTCCCCTTGCCGTGCCGTGCCTTTTGTTACACTTGCCTTGCCTTGCTTTGCCTTGCCTTCCATTCCTTCCGTTACTCGTTCCTTGCCTAGCCGTGCACTGCCTAGCCGTGCGTTGTCGTGCATCAGCCTTGCCTTGCCTCACCGTGCATTGCCTTGCGTTACCCTTTCCTTGCCTTGCCGTGCTTTGCCTAGCCTTGCGTTGTCGTGCCTTAGCCTTGTTTCCCCTTGCCGTGCCGTTCCTTCCGTTACTCTTGCCTTGCCTTGCTTTCCCTTGCATTCCTTGCCATCCGTTACTCTTTCCTTGCCTTGCCGTGCATTGCCTAGCCTTGCGTTGTCGTGCATTAGCCTTGCCTTGCCTGACCGTGCCTTGCCTTGCGTTACCCTTTCCTTGCCTTGCCGTGCATTGCCTAGCTTGCGTTGTCATGCCTTAGCCCTGTTTCCCCTTGCCGTGCCGTTCCTTCCCTTACCCTTAACTTGCCTTGCTTTCCCTTGCCTTCCTTGCCTTCCGTTACTCTTTGCTTACCTTCCGTGCATTGCCTAGCCTTGCGTTGTCGTGCCTTAGCCTTGCCTCGCCTGACAGAGCCTTGCCTTGCGTTACCCTTTCCTTGCCTTGCCGTGCATTGCCTAGCTTGCGTTGTCGTGCCTTACCCATGTTTCCCCTTGCCGTGACGTGCCTTTAGTTACACTTGCCTTGCCTTGCTTTGCCTTGCCTTCCTTTCCTTCTGTTACTCTTTCCTTGCCTAGCCGTGCACTGCCAAGGCTTGCGTTGTCGTGCATTAGCCTTGCCTCGACTGACCGTGCCTTGCCTTGCGTTACCTTTTCCTTGCCTTGCCGTGCATTGCCTGGATTGCGTTGTCGTGTCTTATCCTTGTTTCCCCTTGCCGTGCCGTGCCTTTTGTTACACTTGCTTGCCTTGCTTTCCCTTGCCTTGAATTCCTTCCGTTACTCGTTCTTGCCTAGCCGTGCACTGCCTAGCCTTGCGTTGTCGTGCATTAGCCTTGCCTCGCCTGATCGTGCCTTGCCTTGCGTTACCCTTTCCTTGCCTTGCCGTGCATTGCCTAGCTTGCGTTGTCGTGCCTTAGCCTTGTTTCCCCTTGCCGTGCCGTTCCTTCCCTTACCCTTTACTTGCCTTGCTTTCCCTTGCCTTCCTTGCCTTCCGTTACTCTTTGCTTACCTTCCGTGCATTGCCTAGCCTTGCGTTGTCGTGCCTTAGCCTTGCCTCGCCTGACAGAGCCTTGACTTGCGTTACCATTTCCTTGCCTGGCCGTGCATTGCCTAGCCGTGCGTTGCCGTGCCTTAGCCTTGTTTCCCCTTGCCGTGCCGTTCCTTCCGTTACCCTTGCCATGCCTTGCTTTCCCTTGCCTTCCTTGCCTTCCGTTACTCTTTGCTTGCCTTCCCTGCATTGCCTAGCCTTGCGTTGTCGTGCCTTAGCCTTGCCTCAACTGACCGTGACTTCCCTTGCGTTACCCTTTACTTGCCTTGCCGTGCATTGCGTAGACGTGCGTTGTTGTGCATTAGCCTTGCCTTGCCTGACCGTGCCTTGCCTTGCGTTACCCTTTCCTTGCCTTGTCGTGCTTTGCCTTGCTTGCGTTGTCGTGCCTTAGCCTTGTTTCCCCTTGCCGTGCCGTTCCTTCCCTTACTCTTACCTTGCCTTGCTTTCCCTTGCCTTCCTTGCCTTCCGTTACTCTTTGCTTGCCTTCCAGTGCATTGCCTAGCCTTGCGTTGTCGTGCATTAGCCTTGCCTTGCCTGACCGTGCCTTGCCTTGCGTTACCCTTTCCTTGCTTTGCCGTGCATTGCCTAGCCGTGCGTTGTCATGCCTTAGCCCTGTTTCCCCTTGCCGTGCCGTTCCTTCCCTTACCCTTAACTTGCTTTGCTTTCCCTTGCCTTCGTTGCCTTCCGTTACTCTTTGCTTACCTTCCGTGCATTGCCTAGCCTTGCGTTGTCGTGCATTAGCCTTGCCTCGCCTGACAGTGCCTTGCCTTGCGTTACCCTTTCCTTGCCTTGCCGTGCATTGCCTAGCCGTGCGTTGTCGTGCATTAGCCTTGCCTTGCCTCTCCGTGCCTTGCCTTGCGTTACCCTTTCCTTGCCTTGCCGTGCATTGCCTAGCTTGCGTTGTCGTGCCTTAGCCTTGTTTCCCCTTGACGTGCCGTTCCTTCCCTTACCCTTGCCTTGCCTTGCTTTCCCTTGCCTTTCTTGCCTTCCGTTACTCTTTGCTTGCCTTCCGTGCATTGCCTAGCCTTGCGTTTTCGTGCCTTAGCCTTGCCTTGACTCACCGTGCCTTGCCTTGCGTTACCCTTTCCTTGCCTTCCGTGCATTGCGTAGCCTTGCGTTGTCGTGCCTTAGCCTTGCTTCCCCTTGCCGTGCCGTTCCTTCCGTTACTCTTGCCTTGCCTTGCTTTCCCTTGCATTCCTTGCCTTGCGTTACTCTTTCCTTGCCTTGCCGTGCATTGCCTAGCTTGCGTTGTCGTGCCTTAGCCTTGTTTCACCTTGCCGTAGCCTTGCTTGCGTTGCCTTGCTTTGCCTTGCCTTCCTTGCCTTCCGTTACTCTTTGCTTGCCTTCCGTGCATTGCCTAGCCTTGCGTTTTCGTGCCTTAGACTTGTCTCGCCTGACCCTGCCTTGCCTTGCGTTACCCTTTCCTTGCCTTTCCGTGCATTGCCTAGCTTGCGTTGTCGTGCCTTAGCCTTGATTCCCCTTGCCGTGCCGTGCCTTTTGTTACACTTGCCTTGCCTTGTTTTGCCTTGCCTTCCATTCCTTCCGTTACTCGTTCCTTGCCTAGCCGTGCACTGCCTAGCTTTGCATTGTCGTGCATTAGCCTTGCCTCGACTGACCGTGCCTTGCCTTGCGTTACCCTTTCCTTGCCTTTCGTGCATTGCCTAGCCTTGCGTTGCCGTGTCTTAGCCTTGTTTCCCCTTCCCGTGCCGTGCCTTTTGTTACACTTGCCTTGCCTTGCTTTGCCTTGCCTTGAATTCCTTCCGTTACTCGGTCCTTGCCTAGCCGTGCACTGCCTAGCCTTGCGTTGTCGTGCATTAGCCTTGCCTTGCCTGACCGTGCCTTGCCTTGCGTTACCCTTTCCTTGCTTTGCCGTGCATTGCCTAGCCGTGCGTTGTCGTGCCTTAGCCTTGTTTCACCTTACCGTAGCCTTGCTTGCGTTGCCTTGCTTTGCCTTGCCTTCCTTGCCTTCCGTCACTCTTTGCTTGCCTTCCGTGCATTGCGTAGCCTTGCGTTGTCGTGCCGTAGCCTTTTTCTGACCTTGCCATAGCCTTGCTTGCGTTACCTTGCTTTGCCTTGCATTCCTTGCCTTGCGTTACCCTTTCCTTGCCTTGCCGTGCATTGCCTAGCTTGCGTTGTCGTGCCTTAGCCTTGTTTCCCCTTGCCGTGCCGTGCCTTTTGTTTCACTTGCCTTGCATTGCTTTGCCTTGCCTTCCTTTCCTTCTGTTAGGCTTTCCTTGCCTAGGCGTGCACTGCCAAGCCTTGCGTTGTCGTGCATTAGCCTTCCCTCGACTGACCGTGCCTTGGCCTTGCTTTGCCTAGCCGTGCGATGTCGTGCATTAGCCTTGCCTTGCCTCACCGTGCCTTGCCTTGCGTTGCCCTTTCCTTGCCTTGCCGTGCTTTGCCTAGCCTTGCGTTGTCGTGCCTTAGCCTTGTTTCCCCTTGCCGTGCCGTTCCTTCCGTTACTGTTGCCTTGCCTTGCTTTCCCTTGCATTCCTTACATTCCGTTACTCTTTCCTTGCCTTGCCGTACATTGCCTAGCCTTCCGTTGTCGTGCATTAGCATTGCATTTCCTGACCGTGCCTTGCCTTGCGGTACCCTTTCCTTACCTTGCCGTGCATTGCCTAGCTTGCGTTGTCGTGCCTTAGCCTTGTTTCCCCTTGCCGTGCCGTTCCTTCCCTTACCCTTAACTTGCCTTGCTTTCCCTTGCCTTCCTTCCCTTCCGTTACTCTTTGCTTACCTTCCGTGCATTGCCTAGCCTTGCGTTGTCGTGCCTTAGCCTTGCCTCGCCTGACAGAGCCTAGCCTTGCGTTACCCTTACCTTGCCTTGCCGTGCATAGCCTAGACGTGCGTTGTTGTGCATTAGCCTTGCCTTGCCTCACCGTGCCTTGCCTTGCATTACCCTTTCCTTGACTTGCCGTGCATTGCCTACCTTGCGTTGTCGTGCCTTACCCTTGTTTCCCCTTGCCGTGCCGTGCCTTTTGTTACACTTGCCTTGCCTTGCTTTGCCTTGCCTTCCTTTCCTTCTGTTACTCTTTCCTTGCCTAGCCGTGCACTGCCTAGCCTTGCGTTGTCGTGCATTAGCCTTGCCTCGACTGACCGTGCCTTGCCTTGCGTTACCCTTTCCTTGCCTTGCCGTGCATTGCCTAGCTTGCGTTGTCGTGCCTTAGCCTTGTTTCCCCTTGCCGTGCCGTTCCTTCCCTTACCCTTGCCTTGCCTTGCTTTCCCTTGCCTTCCTTGCCTTCCGTTACTCTTTGCTTGCCTTGCCGTGCATTGCCTAGCCTTGCGTTGTCGTGCATTAGCCTTGCCTTGCCTGACCGTGCCTTGCCTTGCGTTACCCTTTCCTTGCCTTGCCGTGCATTGCCTAGCCGTGCGTTGTCGTGCCTTAGCCTTGTTTCCCCTTGCCGTGCCGCCTTGCTTGCCTTGCCTTGCTTTGCCTTGCCTTCCTTGCCTTCCGTTACTCTTTGCTTGCCTTGCCGTGCATTGCCTAGCCTTGCGTTGTCGTGCATTAGCCTTGCCTTGCCTGACCCTGCAGTGCCTTGCGTTACCCTTTCCTTGCCTTGCCGTGCATTGCCTAGCTTGCGTTGTCGTGCCTTAGCCTTGTTTCCCCTTGCCGTGCCGTGCCTTTTGTTACACTTGCCTTGCCTTGCTTTGCCTTGCCTTCCTTCCTTCCGTTACTCTTTCCTTGCCTAGCCGTGCACTGCCTAGCCTTGCGTTGTCGTGCATTAGCCTTGCCTCGACTGACCGTGCCTTGCCTTGCGTTACCCTTTCCTTGCCTTGCCGTGCATTGCCTAGCTTGCGTTGTCGTGCCTTAGCCTTGTTTCCCCTTGCCGTGCCGTGCCTTTTGTTACACTTGCCTTGCCTTGCTTTGCCTTGCCTTTTCCTTCCGTTACTCTTCCTTGCCTAGCCGTGCACTGCCTAGCCTTGCGTTGTCGTGCATTAGCCTTCCCTGCCTGACCGTGCCTTGCCTTGCGTTACCCTTTCCTTGCCTTGCCGTGCTTTGCCTTGCTTGCGTTGTCGTGCCTTAGCCTTGTTTCCCCTTGCCGTGCCGTTCCTTTCCTTACTCTTAACTTGCCTTGCTTTCCCTTGCCTTCCTTGCCTTCCGTTACTCTTTGCTTACCTTCCGTGCATTGCCTAGCCTTGCGTTGTCGTGCCTTAGCCTTGCCTCGCCTGACAGAGCCTTGCCTTGCGTTACCCTTTCCTTGCCTGGCGGTGCATTGCCTAGCCTTGCGTTGTCGTGCCTTAGCCTTGTTTCCCCTTGCCGTGCCGTTCCTTCCGTTACTGTTGCCTTGCCTTGCTTTCCCTTGCATTCCTTACATTCCGTTACTCTTTCCTTGCCTTGCCGTACATTGCCTAGCCTTCCGTTGTCGTGCATTAGCATTGCATTTCCTGACCGTGCCTTGCCTTGCGTTACCCTTTCCTTACCTTGCCGTGCATTGCCTAGCTTGCGTTGTCGTGCCTTAGCCTTGTTTCCCCTTACCGTGCCGTTCCTTCCCTTACCCTTAACTTGCCTTGCTTTCCCTTGCCTTCCTTCCCTTCCGTTACTCTTTGCTTTCCTTCCGTGCATTGCCTAGCCTTGCGTTGTCGTGCCTTAGCCTTGCCTCGCCTGACAGAGCCTAGCCTTGCGTTACCCTTTCCTTGCCTTGCCGTGCATTGCCTAGACGTGCGTTGTTGTGCATTAGCCTTGCCTTGCCTCACCGTGCCTTGCCTTGCGTTACCCTTTCCTTGCCTTGCCGTGCATTGCCTACCTTGCGTTGTCGTGCCTTACCCTTGTTTCCCCTTGCCGTGCCGTGCCTTTTGTTACACTTGCCTTGCCTTGCTTTGCCTTGCCTTCCTTTCCTTCTGTTACTCTTTCCTTGCCTAGCCGTGCACTGCCTAGCCTTGCGTTGTCGTGCATTAGCCTTGCCTCGACTGACCGTGCCTTGCCTTGCGTTACCCTTTCCTTGCCTTGCCGTGCATTGCCTAGCTTGCGTTGTCGTGCCTTAGCCTTGTTTCCCCTTGCCGTGCCGTTCCTTCCCTTACCCTTGCCTTGCCTTGCTTTCCCTTGCCTTCCTTGCCTTCCGTTACTCTTTGCTTGCCTTGCCGTGCATTGCCTAGCCTTGCGTTGTCGTGCATTAGCCTTGCCTTGCCTGACCGTGCCTTGCCTTGCGTTACCCTTTCCTTGCCTTGCCGTGCATTGCCTAGCCGTGCGTTGTCGTGCCTTAGCCTTGTTTCCCCTTGCCGTAGCCTTGCTTGCGTTGCCTTGCTTTGCCTTGCCTTCCTTGCCTTCCGTTACTCTTTGCTTGCCTTCCGTGCATTGCCTAGCCTTGCGTTGTCGTGCCTTAGCCTTGTCTCGCCTTGACCTGCTGCTTGCCTTGCGTTACCCTTTCCTTGCCTTGCCGTGCATTGCCTAGCTTGCGTTGTCGTGCCTTAGCCTTGTTTCCCCTTGCCGTGCCGTGCCTTTTGTTACACTTGCCTTGCCTTGCTTTGCCTTGCCTTCCTTTCCTTCCGTTACTCTTTCCTTGCCTAGCCGTGCACTGCCTAGCCTTGCGTTGTCGTGCATTAGCCTTGCCTCGACTGACCGTGCCTTGCCTTGCGTTACCCTTTCCTTGCCTTGCCGTGCATTGCCTAGCTTGCGTTGTCGTGCCTTAGCCTTGTTTCCCCTTGCCGTGCCGTGCCTTTTGTTACACTTGCCTTGCCTTGCTTTGCCTTGCCTTGATTCCTTCCGTTACTCTTTCCTTGCCTAGCCGTGCACTGCCTAGCCTTGCGTTGTCGTGCATTAGCCTTGCCTTGCCTGACCGTGCCTTGCCTTGCGTTACCCTTTCCTTGCCTTGCCGTGCATTGCCTAGCTTGCGTTGTCGTGCCTTAGCCTTGTTTCCCCTTGCCGTGCCGTTCCTTCCCTTACTCTTGCCTTGCCTTGCTTTCCCTTGCCTTCCTTGCCTTCCGTTACTCTTTGCTTGCCTTCCGTGCATTGCCTAGCCTTGCGTTGTCGTGCCTTAGCCTTGCCTTGCCTGACAGTGCCTTGCCTTGCGTTACCCTTTCCTTGCCTTGCCGTGCATTGCCTAGCCTTGCGTTGTCGTGCCTTAGCCTTGTTTCCCCTTGCCGTGCCGTTCCTTCCGTTACCCTTGCCTTGCCTTGCTTTCCCTTGCCTTCCTTGCCTTCCGTTACTCTTTGCTTGCCTTCCCTGCATTGCCTAGCCTTGCGTTGTCGTGCCTTAGCCTTGCCTCAACTGACCGTGACTTCCCTTGCGTTACCCTTTCCTTGCCTTGCCGTGCAATGCGTAGACGTGCGTTGTTGTGCATTAGCCTTGCCTTGCCTCACCGTGCCTTGCCTTGCGTTACCCTTTCCTTGCCTTGCCGTGCATTGCCTACCTTGCGTTTTCGTGCGTTACCCTTGTTTCCCCTTGCCGTGCCGGGCCTTTTGTTACACTTGCCTTGCCTTGCTTTGCCTTGACTTCCTTTCCTTCTGTTACTCTTTCCTTGCCTAGTCGTGCACTGCCTAGCCTTGCGTTGTCGTGCATTAGCCTTGCCTCGACTGACCGTGCCTTGCCTTGCGTTACCCTTTCCTTGCCTTGCCGTACATTGCCTAGCTTGCGTTGTCATGCCTTAGCCCTGTTTCCCCTTGCCGTGCCGTTCCTTCCCTTACCCTTAACTTGCCTTGCTTTCCCTTGCCTTCCTTGCCTTCCGTTACTCTTTGCTTACCTTCCGCGCATTGCCTAGCTTGCGTTGTCGTGCCTTACCCTTGTTTCCCCTTGCCGTGCCGTGCCTTTTGTTTCACTTGCCTTGCATTGCTTTGCCTTGCCTTCCTTTCCTTCTGTTACGCTTTCCTTGCCTAGCCGTGCACTGCCAAGGCTTGCGTTGTCGTGCATTAGCCTTGCCTCGCCTGACCGTGCCTTGCCTTGCGTTACCCTTTCCTTGCCTTGCCGTGCATTGCCTGCTTGCGTTGTCGTGCCTTAGCCTTGTTTCCCCTTGCCGTGCCGTGCCTTTTGTTACACTTGCCTTGCCTTGCTTTGCCTTGCCTTCCTTTCCTTCCGTTACTCTTTCCTTGCCTAGCCGTGCACTGCCAAGCCTTGCGTCGTCGTGCATTAGCCTTGCCTCGACTGACCGTGCCTTGCCTTG
The DNA here is from genome assembly GCF_037893015.1 of Macrotis lagotis. Classification (NCBI taxonomy): domain Eukaryota; kingdom Metazoa; phylum Chordata; class Mammalia; order Peramelemorphia; family Peramelidae; genus Macrotis; species Macrotis lagotis. The sequence continues at coordinate 380,169 of NW_027421928.1, forward strand.
CGTTACCCTTTCCTTGCCTTGCCGTGCATTGCCTAGCTTGCGTTGTCGTGCCTTAGCCTTGTTTCACCTTGCCGTAGCCTTGCTTGCGTTGCCTTGCTTTGCCTTGCCTTCCTTGCCTTCCGTTACTCTTTGCTTGCCTTCCGTGCATTGCCTAGCCTTGCGTTTTCGTGCCTTAGACTTGTCTCGCCTGACCCTGCCTTGCCTTGCGTTACCCTTTCCTTGCCTTTCCGTGCATTGCCTAGCTTGCGTTGTCGTGCCTTAGCCTTGTTTCCCCTTGCCGTGCCGTGCCTTTTGTTACACTTGCCTTGCCTTGTTTTGCCTTGCCTTCCATTCCTTCCGTTACTCGTTCCTTGCCTAGCCGTGCACTGCCTAGCTTTGCATTGTCGTGCATTAGTCGTGCCTCGACTGACCGTGCCTTGCCTTGCGTTACCTTTTCCTTGCCTTGCCGTGCATTGCCTGGCTTGCGTTGTCGTGTCTTAGCCTTGTTTCCCCTTGCCGTGCCGTGCCTTTTGTTACACTTGCCTTGCCTTGCTTTGCCTTGACTTCCTTTCCTTCTGTTACTCTTTCCTTGCCTAGCCGTGCACTGCCTAGCCTTGCGTTGTCGTGCATTAGCCTTGCCTCGACTGACCGTGCCTTGCCTTGCGTTACCCTTTCCTTGCCTTGCCGTGCATTGCCTAGCTTGCGTTGTCGTGCCTTAGCCTTGTTTCCCCTTGCCGTGCCGTTCCTTCCCTTACCCTTGCCTTGCCTTGCTTTCCCTTGCCTTTCTTGCCTTCCGATACTCTTTGCTTGCCTTCCGTGCATTGCCTAGCCTTGCGTTTTCATGCCTTAGCCTTGACTTGCCTCACCGTGCCTTGCCTTGCGTTACCCTTTCCTTGCCTTGCCGTGCATTGCCTAACCTTGCGTTGTCGTGCCTTAGCCTTGCTTCCCCTTGCCGTGCCGTTCCTTCCGTTACTCTTGCCTTGCCTTGCTTTCCATTGCATTCCCTTGCCTTCCGTTACTCTTTCCTTGCCTTGCCGTGCATTGCCTAGCCTTGCGTTGTCGTGCATTAGCCTTGCCTTGCCTGACAGTGCCTTGCCTTGCGTTACCCTTTCCTTTCCTTGCCGTGCATTGCCTAGCTTGCGTTGTCATGCCTTAGCCCTGTTTCCCCTTGCCGTGCCGTTCCTTCCCTTACCCTTAACTTGCCTTGCTTTCCCTTGCCTTCCTTGCCTTCCGTTACTCTTTGCTTACCTTCCGTGCATTGCCTAGCCTTGAATTGTCGTGCATTAGCCTTGCCTCGCCTGACAGTGCCTTGCCTTGCGTTACCCTTTCCTTGCCTTGCCGTGCATTGCCTAGCCGTGCGTTGTCGTGCATTAGCCTTGCCTTGCCTCACCGTGCCTTACCTTGCGTTAGCCTTTCCTTGCCTTGCCGTGCATTGCCTAGCTTGCGTTGTCGTGCCTTACCCTTGTTTCCCCTTGCCGTGCCGTGCCTTTTGTTTCACTTGCCTTGCATTGCTTTGCCTTGCCTTCCTTTCCTTCTGTTACGCTTTCCTTGCCTAGCCGTGCACTGCCAAGCCTTGCGTTGTCGTGCATTAGCCTTGCCTCGACTGACCGTGCCTTGCCTTGCGTTACCCTTTCCTTGCCTTGCCGTGCATTGCCTAGCTTGCGTTGTCGTGCCTTAGCCTTGTTTCCCCTTGCCGTGCCGTGCCTTTTGTTTCACTTGCCTTGCATTGCTTTGCCTTGCCTTCCTTTCCTTCTGTTACTCTTTCCTTGCCTAGCCGTACACTGCCTAGCCGTGCGTTGTCGTGCCTTAGCCTTGTTTCACCTTGCCGTAGCCTTGCTTGCGTTGCCTTGCTTTGCCTTGCCTTCCTTGCCTTCCGTTACTCTTTGCTTGCCTTCCGTGCATTGCCTAGCCTTGCGTTTTCGTGCCTTAGCCTTGTCTCGCCTGACCCTGCCTTGCCTTGCGTTACCCTGTCCTTGCCTTTCCGTGCATTGCCTAGCTTGCGTTGTCGTGCCTTAGCCTTGTTTCCCCTTGCCGTGCCGTTCCTTCCCTTACCCTTAACTTGCCTTGCTTTCCCTTGCCTTCCTTGCCTTCCGTTACTCTTTGCTTACCTTCCGTGCATTGCCTATCCTTGCGTTGTCGTGCCTTAGCCTTGCCTCGCCTGACAGAGCCTTGCCTTGCGTTACCCTTTCCTTGCCTGGCCGTGCATTGCCTAGACGTGCGTTGCCGTGCCTTAGCCTTGTTTCCCCTTGCCGTGCCGTTCCTTCCGTTACCCTTGCCTTGCCTTGCTTTCCCTTGCCTTCCTTGCGTTCCGTTACTCTTTGCTTGCCTTCCCCGCATTGCCTAGCCTTGCGTTGTCGTGCCTTAGCCTGGCCTCGCCTGACCGTGACTTCCCTTGCGTTACCCTATCTTGCCTTGCCGTGCATTGCCTACCTTGCGTTGTCGTGCCTTACCCTTGTTTCCCCTTGCCGTGCCGTGCCTTTTGTTACACTTGCCTTGCCTTGCCTTGCCTTGCCTTCCTTTCCTTCTGTTACTCTTTCCTTGCCTAGCCGTGCACTGCCTAGCCTTGCGTTGTCGTGCATTAGCCTTGCCTCGACTGACCGTGCCTTGCCTTGCGTTACCCTTTCTTTGCCTTGCCGTGCATTGCCTAGCTTGCGTTGTCGTGCCTTAGCCTTGTTTCCCCTTGCCGTGCCGTTCCTTCCCTTACCCTTGCCTTGCCTTGCTTTCCCTTGCCTTTCTTGCCTTCCGATACTCTTTGCTTGCCTTCCGTGCATTGCCTAGCCTTGCGTTTTCGTGCCTTAGCCTTGCCTTGCCTCACCGTGCCTTGCCTTGCGTTACCCTTTCCTTGCCTTGCCGTGCATTGCCTAGCCTTGCGTTGTCGTGCCTTAGCCTTGCTTCCCCTTGCCGTGCCGTTCCTTCCGTTACTCTTGCCTTGTCTTGCTTTCCCTTGCATTCCTTGCCTTCCGTTACTCTTTGCTTGCCTTGCCGTGCATTGCCTAGCCTTGCGTTGTCGTGCATGAGCCTTGCCTTGCCTGACCGTCCATTGCCTTGCGTTACCCTTTCCTTGCCTTGCCGTGCATTGCCTAGCTTGCGTTGTCATGCCTTAGCCCTGTTTCCCCTTTGCCGTGCCGTTCCTTCCCTTACCCTTAACTTGCCTTGCTTTCCCTTGCCTTCCTTGCCTTCCGTTACTCTTTGCTTGCCTTCCGTACATTGCCTAGCCTTGCGTTTTCGTGCCTTAGCCTTGCCTTGCCTCACCGTGCCTTGCCTTGCGTTACCCTTTCCTTGCCTTGCCGTGCATTGCCTAGCCTTGCGTTGTCGTGCCTTAGCCTTGCTTCCCCTTGCCGTTCCGTTCCTTCTGTTACTCTAGCCTTGCCTTGCTTTCCCTTGCATTCCTTGCCTTCCGTTACTCTTTCCTTGCCTTGCCGTGCATTGCCTAGCCTTGCGTTGTCGTGCATTAGCCTTCCCTTGCCTGACCGTGTCTTGCCTTGCGTTACTCTTTCCTTGCCTTGCCGTGCATTGCCTAGCTTGCGTTGTCATGCCTTAGCCCTGTTTCCCCTTGCCGTGCCGTTCCTTCCCATACCCTTAACTTGCTTTGCTTTCCCTTGCCTTCCTTGCCTTCCGTTACTCTTTGCTTACCTTCCCTGCATTGCCTAGCCTTGCGTTGTCGTGCATTAGCCTTGCCACGCCTGACAGTGCCTTGCCTTGCGTTACCCTTTCCTTGCCTTGCCGTGCATTGCCTAGCCGTGCGTTGTCGTGCATTAGCGTTGCCTTGCCTCACCGTGCCTTGCCTTGCGTTACCCTTTCCTTGCCTTGCCGTGCATTGCCTAGCTTGCGTTGTCGTGCCTTACCCTTGTTTCCCCTTGCCGTGCCGTGCCTTTTGTTTCACTTGCCTTGCATTGCTTTGCCTTGCGTTCCTTTCCTTCTGTTACGCTTTCCTTGCCTAGCCGTGCACTGCCAAGGCTTGCGTTGTCGTGCATTAGCCTTGCCTCGACTGACCGTGCCTTGCCTTGCGTTACCTTTTCCTTGCCTTGCCGTGCATTGCCTGGATTGCGTTGTCGTGTCTTAGCCTTGTTTCCCCTTGCCGTGCCGTGCCTTTTGTTACACTTGCTTGCCTTGCTTTCCCTTGCCTTGAATTCCTTCCGTTACTCGTTCTTGCCTAGCCGTGCACTGCCTAGCCTTGCGTTGTCGTGCATTAGCCTTGCCTCGCCTGATCGTGCCTTGCCTTGCGTTACCCTTTCCTTGCCTTGCCGTGCATTGCCTAGCTTGCGTTGTCATGCCTTATCCCTGTTTCCCCTTGCCGTGCCGTTCCTTCCCTTACCCTTAACATGCCTTGCTTTCCCTTGCCTTCCTTGCCTTCCGTTACTCTTTGCTTACCTTCCGTGCATTGCCTAGCCTTGCGTTGTCGTGCATTAGCCTTCCCTTGCCTGACCGTGTCTTGCCTTGCGTTACCCTTTCCTTGCCTTGCCGTGCATTGCCTAGCTTGCGTTGTCATGCCTTATCCCTGTTTCCCCTTGCCGTGCCGTTCCTTCCCATACCCTTAACTTGCTTTGCTTTCCCTTGCCTTCCTTGCCTTCCGTTACTCTTTGCTTACCTTCCCTGCATTGCCTAGCCTTGCGTTGTCGTGCATTAGCCTTGCCACGCCTGACAGTGCCTTGCCTTGCGTTACCCTTTCCTTGCCTTGCCGTGCATTGCCTAACCGTGCGTTGTCGTGCATTAGCGTTGCCTTGCCTCACCGTGCCTTGCCTTGCGTTACCCTTTCCTTGCCTTGCCGTGCATTGCCTAGCTTGCGTTGTCGTGCCTTACCCTTGTTTCCCCTTGCCGTGCCGTGCCTTTTGTTTCACTTGCCTTGCATTGCTTTGCCTTTCGTTCCTTTCCTTCTGTTACGCTTTCCTTGCCTAGCCGTGCACTGCCAAGGCTTGCGTTGTCGTGCATTAGCCTTGCCTCGACTGACCGTGCCTTGCCTTGCGTTACCTTTTCCTTGCCTTGCCGTGCATTGCCTGGCTTGCGTTGTCGTGTCTTAGCCTTGTTTCCCCTTGCCGTGCCGTGCCTTTTGTTACACTTGCCTTGCCTTGCTTTCCCTTGCCTTGAATTCCTTCCGTTACTCGTTCCTTGCCTAGCCGTGCACTGCCTAGCCTTGCGTTGTCGTGCATTAGCCTTCCCTTGCCTGACCGTGCCTTGCCTTGCGTTACCCTTTCCTTGCCTTGCCGTGCTTTGCCTTGCTTGCGTTGTCGTGCCTTAGCCTTGTTTCCCCTTGCCGTGCCGTTCCTTTCCTTACTCTTAACTTGCCTTGCTTTCCCTTGCCTTCCTTGCCTTCCGTTACTCTTTGCTTACCTTCCGTGCATTGCCTAGCCTTGCGTTGTCGTGCCTTAGCCTTGCCTGGCCTGACAGAGCCTTGACTTGCGTTACCATTTCCTTGCCTGGCCGTGCATTGCCTAGCCGTGCGTTGCCGTGCCTTAGCCTTGTTTCCCCTTGCCGTGCCGTTCCTTCCGTTACCCTTGCCATGCCTTGCTTTCCCTTGCCTTCCTTGCCTTCCGTTACTCTTTGCTTGCCTTCCCTGCATTGCCTAGCCTTGCGTTGTCGTGCCTTAGCCTTGCCTCAACTGACCGTGACTTCCCTTGCGTTACCCTTTCCTTGCCTTGCCGTGCATTGCGTAGACGTGCGTTGTTGTGCATTAGCCTTGCCTTGCCTCACCGTGCCTTGCCTTGCGTTACCCTTTCTTTGCCTTGCCGTGCATTGCCTACCTTGCGTTCTCGTGCCTTAGCCTTGTTTCCCCTTGCCGTGCCGTGCCTTTTGTTACACTTGCCTTGCCTTGCTTTGCCTTGACTTCCTTTCCTTCTGTTACTCTTTCCTTGCCTAGCCGTGCACTGCCTAGCCTTGCGTTGTCGTGCATTAGCCTTGCCTCGACTGACCGTGCCTTGCCTTGCGTTACCCTTTCCTTGCCTTGCCGTGCATTGCCTAGCTTGCGTTGTCGTGCCTTAGCCTTGTTTCCCCTTGCCGTGCCGTTCCTTCCCTTACCCTTAACTTGCCTTGCTTTCCCTTGCCTTCCTTGCCTTCCGTTACTCTTTGCTTACCTTCCGTGCATTGCCTAGCCTTGCATTGTCGTGCATTAGCCTTGCCTTGCCTCACCGTGCCTTGCCTTGCGTTACCCTTTCCTTGCCTTGCCGTGCATTGCCTAGCCGTGCGTTGTCGTGCCTTAGCCTTGCCTTGCCTCACCGTGCCTTACCTTGCGTTACCTTTCCTTGCCTTGCCGTGCATTGCCTAGCTTGCGTTGTCGTGCCTTACCCTTGTTTCCCCTTGCCGTGCCGTGCCTTTTGTTTCACTTGCCTTGCATTGCTTTGCCTTGCCTTCCTTTCCTTCCGTTACGCTTTCCTTGCCTAGCCGTGCACTGCCTAGCCTTGCGTTGTCGTGCATTAGCCTTGCCTCGCCTGACCGTGCCTTGCCTTGCGTTACCCTTTCCTTGCCTTGCCGTGCATTGCCTAGCTTGCGTTGTCGTGCCTTAGCCTTGTTTCCCCTTGCCGTGCCGTGCCTTTTGTTTCACTTGCCTTGCATTGCTTTGCCTTGCCTTCCTTTCCTTCTGTTACTCTTTCCTTGCCTAGCCGTGCACTGCCTAGCCTTGCGTTGTCGTGCATTAGCCTTGCCTCGACTGACCGTGCCTTGCCTTGCGTTACCCTTTCCTTGCCTTGCCGTGCATTGCCTAGCTTGCGTTGTCGTGCCTTAGCCTTGTTTCCCCTTGCCGTGCCGTGCCTTTTGTTTCACTTGCCTTGCATTGCTTTGCCTTGCCTTCCTTTCCTTCTGTTACTCTTTCCTTGCCTAGCCGTGCATTGCCTAGCCTTGCGTTGTCGTGCATTAGCCTTGCCTCGCTGACCGTGCCTTGCCTTGCGTTACCCTTTCCTTGCCTTGCCGTGCATTGCCTAGCTTGCGTTGTCGTGCCTTAGCCTTGTTTCCCCTTGCCGTGCCGTTCCTTCCGTTACCTTGCCTTGCCTTGCTTTCCCTTGCCTTCCTTCCTTCCGTTACTCTTTCCTTGCCTTGCCGTACATTGCCTAGCTCGTTGTCGTGTTAGTCGTGCCTTGCCTTCGTTTCCCTTGCCGTAGCCCTTGCTTGGTTGCCTTGCTTTCCCTTGCCTTCCTTGCCTTCCGTTACTGCTTTGCATTGCCTAGCCTTGCGTGTCGTGCTTAGCCTTGCCTAGTGCCTTGCCTTGCGTTACCTTTCCTTGCCTTGCCGTGCATTGCCTAGCCGTGCGTTGTCGTGCATTAGCCTTGCCTGACCGTGCCTTGCCTTGCGTTACCCTTTCCTTGCCTTGCCGTGCATTGCCTAGCTTGCGTTGTCGTGCCTTAGCCTTGTTTCCCCTTGCCGTGCCGTGCCTTTTGTTCACTTGCCTTGCCTTGCTTTGCCTTGCCTTCCTTTCCTTCCGTTACTCTTTCCTTGCCTAGCCGTGCACTGCCTAGCCTTGCGTTGTCGTGCATTAGCCTTGCCTCGCCTGACCGTGCCTTGCCTTGCGTTACCCTTTCCTTGCCTTGCCGTGCATTGCCTAGCTTGCGTTGTCGTGCCTTAGCCTTGTTTCCCCTTGCCGTGCCGTGCCTTTTGTTACACTTGCCTTGCCTTGCTTTGCCTTGCCTTCCTTCCTTCCGTTACTCTTTCCTTGCCTAGCCGTGCACTGCCTAGCCTTGCGTTGTCGTGCATTAGCCTTGCCTCGCCTGACCGTGCCTTGCCTTGCGTTACCCTTTCCTTGCCTTGCCGTGCATTGCCTAGCTTGCGTTGTCGTGCCTTAGCCTTGTTTCCCCTTGCCGTGCCGTTCCTTCCGTTACCCTTGCCTTGCCTTGCTTTCCCTTGCCTTTCTTGCCTTCCGTTACTCTTTGCTTGCCTTCCGTGCATTGCCTAGCCTTGCGTTGTCGTGCTTGCCTTACCGTGCCTTGCCTTGTTACCCTTTCCTTGCCTTGCCGTGCATTGCCTAGCTTGCGTTGTCTGCCTTAGCCTGTTCCCCTTGCCGTGCCGTTCTTTCCTTGCCTTGCTTGCTTTGCCTTGCCTTCCTTGCCTTCCGTTACTCTTTGCTTGCCTCCGTGCATTGCCTAGCCTTGCGTTGTCGTGCATTAGCCTTCCCTCGACTGACCGTGCCTTGCCTTGCGTTACCCTTTCCTTGCCTTGCCGTGCATTGCCTAGCCGTGCGTGTCGTGCATTAGCCTTGCCTTGCCTCACCGTGCCTTGCCTTGCGTTACCCTTTCCTTGCCTTGCCGTGCATTGCCTAGCCTTGCGTTGTCGTGCCTTAGCCTTGTTTCCCCTTGCCGTGCCGTTCCTTGTTACTCTTGCCTTGCCTTGCTTTCCCTTGCATTCCTTCCTTCCGTTACTCTTTCCTTGCCTTGCCGTGCATTGCCTAGCCTTGCGTTGTCGTGCATTAGCCTTGCCTTCCTGACCGTGCCTTGCCTTGCGTTACCCTTTCCTTGCCTTGCCGTGCATTGCCTAGCTTGCGTTGTCGTGCCTTAGCCTTGTTTCCCCTTGCCGTGCCGTTCCTTCCCTTACCCTTAACTTGCCTTGCTTTCCCTTGCCTTCCTTCCCTTCCGTTACTCTTTGCTTACCTTCCGTGCATTGCCTAGCCTTGCGTTGTCGTGCTTAGCCTTGCCTCGCCTGACAGTGCCTGCCTTGCGTTACCCTTTCCTTGCCTTGCCGTGCATTGCCTAGCGTGCGTTGTCGTGCATTAGCCTTGCCTTGCCTCACCGTGCCTTGCCTTGCGTTACCCTTTCCTTGCCTTGCCGTGCATTGCCTAGCCTTGCGTTGTCGTGCCTTAGCCTTGTTTCCCCTTGCCGTGCCGTTCCTTCCGTTACTCTTGCCTTGCCTTGCTTTCCCTTGCATTCCTTGCCTTCCGTTACTCTTTCCTTGCCTTGCCGTGCATTGCCTAGCCTTGCGTTGTCGTGCATTAGCCTTGCCTTGCCTGACCGTGCCTTGCCTTGCGTTACCCTTTCCTTGCCTTGCCGTGCATTGCCTAGCTTGCGTTGTCGTGCCTTAGCCTTGTTTCCCCTTGCCGTGCCGTTCCTTCCCTTACCCTTAACTTGCCTTGCTTTCCCTTGCCTTCCTTGCCTTCCGTTACTCTTTGCTTACCTTCCGTGCATTGCCTAGCCTTGCGTTGTCGTGCCTTAGCCTTGCCTCGCCTGACAGTGCCTTGCCTTGCGTTACCCTTTCCTTGCCTTGCCGTGCATTGCCTAGCGTGCGTTGTCGTGCATTAGCCTTGCCTTGCCTCACCGTGCCTTGCCTTGCGTTACCCTTTCCTTGCCTTGCCGTGCATTGCCTACCTTGCGTTGTCGTGCCTTACCCTTGTTTCCCCTTGCCGTGCCGTGCCTTTTGTTACACTTGCCTTGCCTTGCTTTGCCTTGCCTTCCTTTCCTTCTGTTACTCTTTCCTTGCCTAGCCGTGCACTGCCTAGCCTTGCGTTGTCGTGCATTAGCCTTGCCTCGACTGACCGTGCCTTGCCTTGCGTTACCCTTTCCTTGCCTTGCCGTGCATTGCCTAGCTTGCGTTGTCGTGCCTTAGCCTTGTTTCCCCTTGCCGTGCCGTTCCTTCCCTTACCCTTGCCTTGCCTTGCTTTCCCTTGCCTTCCTTGCCTTCCGTTACTCTTTCCTTGCCTTGCCGTGCATTGCCTAGCCTTGCGTTGTCGTGCATTAGCCTTGCCTTGCCTGACCGTGCCTTGCCTTGCGTTACCCTTTCCTTGCCTTGCCGTGCATTGCCTAGCCGTGCGTTGTCGTGCCTTAGCCTTGTTTCCCCTTGCCGTAGCCTTGCTTGCCTTGCCTTGCTTTGCCTTGCCTTCCTTGCCTTCCGTTACTCTTTGCTTGCCTTCCGTGCATTGCCTAGCCTTGCGTTGTCGTGCCTTAGCCTTGTCTCGCCTGACCGTGCCTTGCCTTGCGTTACCCTTTCCTTGCCTTGCCGTGCATTGCCTAGCTTGCGTTGTCGTGCCTTAGCCTTGTTTCCCCTTGCCGTGCCGTGCCTTTTGTTACCCTTGCCTTGCCTTGCTTTCCCTTGCCTTCCTTGCCTTCCGTTACTCTTTCCTTGCCTGCCGTGCACTGCCTAGCCTTGCGTTGTCGTGCATTAGCCTTGCCTCGACTGACCGTGCCTTGCCTTGCGTTACCCTTTCCTTGCCTTGCCGTGCATTGCCTAGCTTGCGTTGTCGTGCCTTAGCCTTGTTTCCCCTTGCCGTGCCGTTCCTTTTGTTACACTTGCCTTGCCTTGCTTTCCCTTGCCTTCCTTGCCTTCCGTTACTCTTTCCTTGCCTAGCCGTGCATTGCCTAGCCTTGCGTTGTCGTGCATTAGCCTTGCCTTGCCTGACCGTGCCTTGCCTTGCGTTACCCTTTCCTTGCCTTGCCGTGCATTGCCTAGCCTTGCGTTGTCGTGCCTTAGCCTTGTTTCCCCTTGCCGTGCCGTTCCTTCCCTTACCCTTAACTTGCCTTGCTTTCCCTTGCCTTCCTTGCCTTCCGTTACTCTTTGCTTGCCTTCCGTGCATTGCCTAGCCTTGCGTTGTCGTGCATTACCTTGCCTTGCCTCGCCTGACAGTGCCTTGCCTTGCGTTACCCTTTCCTTGCCTTGCCGTGCATTGCCTAGCCGTGCGTTGTCGTGCATTAGCCTTGCCTTGCCTCACCGTGCCTTGCCTTGCGTTACCCTTTCCTTGCCTTGCCGTGCATTGCCTTGCTTGCGTTGTCGTGCCTTAGCCTTGTTTCCCCTTGCCGTGCCGTTCCTTCCTTACTTGTTGCCTTGCTTTCCCTTGCCTTCCTTTGTTACTCTTTGCTTACCTTCGTGCATTGCCTAGCCTTGCGTTGTCGTGCCTTAGCCTTGCCTCGCTTGACCCTTGCCTTGCGTTACCCTTTCCTTGCCTTGCCGTGCATTGCCTAGCCGTGCGTTGTCGTGCATTAGCCTTGCCTTGCCTCACCGTGCCTTGCCTTGCGTTACCCTTTCCTTGCCTTGCCGTGCATTGCCTAGCTTGCGTTGTCGTGCCTTAGCCTTGTTTCCCCTTGCCGTGCCGTTCCTTCCCTTACCCTTGCCTTGCCTTGCTTTCCCTTGCCTTCCTTGCCTTCCGTTACTCTTTCCTTGCCTTGCCGTGCATTGCCTAGCCTTGCGTTGTCGTGCATTAGCCTTGCCTTGCCTGACCGTGCCTTGCCTTGCGTTACCCTTTCCTTGCCTTGCCGTGCATTGCCTAGCTTGCGTTGTCGTGCCTTAGCCTTGTTTCCCCTTGCCGTGCCGTTCCTTTTGTTACACTTGCCTTGCCTTGCTTTGCCTTGCCTTCCTTGCCTTCCGTTACTCTTTCCTTGCCTAGCCGTGCATTGCCTAGCCTTGCGTTGTCGTGCATTAGCCTTGCCTTGCCTGACCGTGCCTTGCCTTGCGTTACCCTTTCCTTGCCTTGCCGTGCATTGCCTAGCTTGCGTTGTCGTGCCTTAGCCTTGTTTCCCCTTGCCGTGCCGTGCCTTGTTACACTTGCCTTGCCTTGCTTTCCCTTGCCTTCCTTGCCTTCCGTTACTCTTTCCTTGCCTAGCCGTGCATTGCCTAGCCTTGCGTTGTCGTGCATTAGCCTTGCCTTGCCTGACCGTGCCTTGCCTTGCGTTACCCTTTCCTTGCCTTGCCGTGCATTGCCTAGCCGTGCGTTGTCGTGCCTTAGCCTTGTTTCACCTTGCCGTAGCCTTGCTTGCGTTGCCTTGCTTTGCCTTGCCTTCCTTGCCTTCCGTTACTCTTTGCTTGCCTTCCGTGCATTGCCTAGCCTTGCGTTTTCGTGCCTTACCCTTGTCTCGCCTGACCCTGCCTTGCCTTGCGTTACCCTTTCCTTGCCTTTCCGTGCATTGCCTAGCTTGCGTTGTCGTGCCTTAGCCTTGTTTCCCCTTGCCGTGCCGTGCCTTTTGTTACACTTGCCTTGCCTTGCTTTGCCTTGCCTTCCATTCCTTCCGTTACTCGTTCCTTGCCTAGCCGTGCACTGCCAAGCTTTGCGTTGTCGTGCCTTAGCCTTGCCTCGACTGACCGTGCCTTGCCTTGCGTTACCTTTTCCTCACCGTGCCTTGCCTTGCGTTACCCTTTCCTTGCCTTGCCGTGCATTGCCTACCTTGCGTTGTCGTGCCTTAGCCTTGTTTCCCCTTGCCGTGCCGTGCCTTTTGTTACACTTGCCTTGCCTTGCTTTGCCTTGCCTTCCTTTCCTTCTGTTACTCTTTCCTTGCCTAGCCGTGCACTGCCTAGCCTTGCGTTGTCGTGCATTAGCCTTGCCTCGACTGACCGTGCCTTGCCTTGCGTTACCCTTTCCTTGCCTTGCCGTGCATTGCCTAGCTTGCGTTGTCGTGCCTTAGCCTTGTTTCCCCTTGCCGTGCCGTTCCTTCCCTTACCCTTAACTTGCCTTGCTTTCCCTTGCCTTCCTTGCCTTCCGTTACTCTTTGCTTACCTTCCGTGCATTGCCTAGCCTTGCGTTGTCGTGCATTAGCCTTGCCTCGCCTGACAGTGCCTTGCCTTGCGTTACCCTTTCCTTGCCTTGCCGTGCATTGCCTAGCCGTGCGTTGTCGTGCATTAGCCTTGCCTTGCCTCACCGTGCCTTACCTTGCGTTAGCCTTTCTTTGCCTTGCCGTGCATTGCCTAGCTTGCGTTGTCGTGCCTTACCCTTGTTTCCCCTTGCCGTGCCGTGCCTTTTGTTTCACTTGCCTTGCATTGCTTTGCCTTGCCTTCCTTTACTTCTGTTACGCTTTCCTTGCCTAGCCGTGCATTGCCTAGCCTTGCGTTGTCGTGCATTAGCCTTGCCTCGACTGACCGTGCCTTGCCTTGCGTTACCCTTTCCTTGCCTTGCCGTGCATTGCCTAGCTTGCGTTGTCGTCCCTTAGCCTTGTTTCCCCTTGCCGTGCCGTGCCTTTTGTTTCACTTGCCTTGCATTGCTTTGCCTTGCCTTCCTTTCGTTCTGTTACGCTTTCCTTGCCTAGCCGTGCACTGCCAAGCCTTGCGTTGTCGTGCATTCGCCTTGCCTCGACTGACCGTGCCTTGCCTTGCGTTACCCTTTCCTTGCCTTGCCGTGCATTGCCTAGCTTGCGTTGTCGTGCCTTACCCTTCTTTCCCCTTGCCGTGCCGTGCCTTTTGTTTCACTTGCCTTGCATTGCTTTGCCTTGCCTTCCTTTCCTTCTGTTACGCTTTCCTTGCCTAGCCGTGCACTGCCAAGCCTTGCGTTGTCGTGCATTAGCCTTGCCTCGACTGACCGTGCCTTGCCTTGCGTTACCCTTTCCTTGCCTTGCCGTGCTTTGCCTAGCCTTGCGTTGTGGTGCCTTAGCCTTGTTTCCCCTTGCCGTGCCGTTCCTTCCGTTACTCTTGCCTTGCCTTGCTTTCCCTTGCATTCCTTACATTCCGTTACTCTTTCCTTGCCTTGCCGTACATTGCCTAGCCGTGCGTTGTCGTGCCTTAGCCTTGTTTCACCTTGCCGTAGCCTTGCTTGCGTTGCCTTGCTTTCCCTTGCCTTCCTTGCCTTCCGTTACTCTTTGCTTACCTTCCGTGCATTGCCTAGCCTTGCGGTGTCGTGCATTAGCCTTGCCTCGCCTGACAGTGCCTTGCCTTGCGTTACTCTTTCCTTGCCTTGCCGTGCATTGCCTAGCCGTGCGTTGTCGTGCATTAGCCTTGCCTTGCCTCACCGTGCCTTGCCTTGCGTTACCCTTTCCTTCCCTTGCCGTGCATTGCCTAGCTGGCGTTGTCGTGCCTTAGCCTTGTTTCCCCTTGCCGTGCCGTGCCTTTTGTTTCACTTGCCTTGCATTGCTTTGCCTTGCCTTCCTTTCCTTCTGTTACTCTTTCCTTGCCTAGCCTTGCACTGCCAAGCCTTGCGTCGTCGTGCATTAGCCTTGCCTCGACTGACCGTGCCTTGCCTTGCGTTATCCTTTCCTTGCCTTGCCGTGCATTGCCTAGCTTGCGTTGTCGTGCCTTAGCCTTGTTTCCCCTTGCCGTGCCGTGCCGGTTGTTACACTTGCCTTGCCTTGCTTTGCCTTGCCTTCCTATCCTTCCGTTACTCTTTCCTTACCTAGCCGTGCACTGCCTATCCTTGCGTTGTCGTGCATTAGCCTTGCCTCGCCTGATCGTGCCTTGCCTTGCGTTACCCTTTCCTTGCCTTGCCGTGCATTGCCTAGCTTGCGTTGTCGGGCCTTAGCCTTGTTTCCCCTTGCCGTGCCGTTCCTTCCGTTACCCTTGCCTTGCCTTGCTTTCCCTTGCCTTTCTTGCCTTCCGTTACTCTTTGCTTGCATTCCGTGCATTGCCTAGCCTTGCGTTGTCGTGCCTTAGCCTTGCTTCCCCTTGCCGTGCCGTGACTTTTGTTTCACTTGCCATGCATTGCTTTGCCTTGCCTTCCTTTCCTTCTGTTACGCTTTCCTTGCCTAGCCGTGCACTGCCAAGCCTTGCGTTGTCGTGCATTAGCCTTCCCTCGACTGACCGTGCCTGGCCTTGCGTTACCCTCTCCTTCCCTTGCCTTGCTTTGCCTAGCCGTGCGATGTCGTGCATTAGCCTTGCCTTACCTCACCGTGCCTTGCCTTGCGTTACCCTTTCCTTGCCTTGCCGTGCTTTGCCTAGCCTTGCGTTGTCGTACCTTAGCCTTGTTTCCCCTTGCCGTGCCGTTCCTTCCGTTACTCTTGCCTTGCCTTGCTTTCCCTTGCATTCCTTACATTCCGTTACTCTTTCCTTGCCTTGCCGTGCATTGCCTAGCTTTCCGTTGTCGTGCATTAGCCTTGCATTTCCTGACCGTGCCTTGCCTTGCGTTACCCTTTCCTTACCTTGCCGTGCATTGCCTAGCTTGCGTTGTCGTGCCTTAGCCTTGTTTCCCCTTGCCGTGCCGTTCCTTCCCTTACCCTTAACTTGCCTTGCTTTCCCTTGCCTTCCTTCCCTTCCGTTACTCTTTGCTTACCTTCCGTGCATTGCCTAGCCTTGCGTTGTCGTGCCTTAGCCTTGCCTCGCCTGACAGAGCCTAGCCTTGCGTTACCCTTTCCTTGCCTTGGCGTGCATTGCCTAGACGTGCGTTGTTGTGCATTAGCCTTGCCTTGCCTCACCGTGCCTTGCCTTGCGTTACCCTTTCCTTGCCTTGCCGTGCTTTGCCTAGCCTTGCGTTGTCGTGCCTTAGCCTTGTTTCCCCTTGCCGTGCCGTTCCTTCCGTTACTCTTGCCTTGCCTTGCTTTCCCTTGCATTCCTTACATTCCGTTACTCTTTCCTTGCCTTGCCGTGCATTGCGTAGCCTTCCGTTGTCGTGCATTAGCCTTGAATTTCCTGACCGTGCCTTGCCTTGCGTTACCCTTTCCTTACCTTGCCGTGCTTTGCCTAGCTTGCGTTGTCGTGCCTTAGCCTTGTTTCCCCTTGCCGTGCCGTTCCTTCCCTTACCCTTAACGTGCCTTGCTTTCCCTTGCCTTCCTTCCTTTCCGTTACTCTTTGCTTACCTTCCGTGCATTGCCTAGCCTTGCGTTGTCGTGCCTTAGCCTTGCCTCGCCTGACAGAGCCTAGCCTTGCGTTACCGTTTCCTTGCCTTGCCGTGCATTGCCTAGACGTGCGTTGTTGTGCATTAGCCTTGCCTTGCCTCACCGTGCCTTGCCTTGCGTTACCCTTTCCTTGCCTTGCCGTGCATTGCCTACCTTGCGTTGTCGTGCCTTACCCTTGTTTCCCCTTGCCGTGCCGTGCCTTTTGTTACACTTGCCTTGCCTTGCTTTGCCTTGCCTTCCTTTCCTTCTGTTACTCTTTCCTTGCCTAGCCGTGCACTGCCTAGCCTTGCGTTGTCGTGCATTAGCCTTGCCTCTACTGACCGTGCCTTGCCTTGCGTTACCCTTTCCTTGCCTTGCCGTGCATTGCCTAGCTTGCGTTGTCGTGCCTCAGCCTTGTTTCCCCTTTCCGTGCCGTTCCTTCCCTTACCCTTGCCTTGCCTTGCTTTCCCTTGCATTCCTTGCCTTCCGTTACTCTTTCCTTGCCTTGCCGTGCATTGCCTAGCCTTGCGTTGTCGTGCATTAGCCTTGCCTTGCCTGACCGTGCCTTGCCTTGCGTTACCCTTTCCTTGATTTGCCGTGCATTGCCTAGCCGTGCGTTGTCGTGCCTTAGCCTTGTTTCACCTTGCCGTAGCCTTGCTTGCGTTGCCTTGCTTTGCCTTGCCTTCCTTGCCTTCCGTTACTCTTTGCTTGCCTTCCGTGCATTGCCTAGCCTTGCGTTTTCGTGCCTTAGCCTTGTCTCGCCTGACCCTGCCTTGCCTTGCGTTACCCTTTCCTTGCCTTGCCGTGCATTGCCTAGCTTGCGTTGTCGTGCCTTAGCCTTGTTTCCCCTTGCCGTGCCGTGCCTTTTGTTACACTTGCCTTGCCTTGCTTTGCCTTGCCTTCCATTCCTTCCGTTACTCGTTCCTTGCCTGGCCGTGCACTGCCTAGCTTTGCGTTGTCGTGCATTAGCCTTGCCTCGACTGACCGTGCCTTGCCTTGCGTTACCTTTTCCTTGCCTTGCCGTGCATTGCCTGGCTTGCGTTGTCGTGTCTTAGCCTTGTTTCCCCTTGCCGTGCCGTGCCTTTTGTTACACTTCCCTTGCCTTGCTTTGCCTTGCCTTGAATTCCTTCCGTTACTCGTTCCTTGCCTAGCCGTGCACTGCCTAGCCTTGCGTTGTCGTGCATTAGCCTTGCCTTGCCTGACCGTGCCTTGCCTTGCGTTACCCTTTCCTTGGTTTGCCGTGCATTGCCTAGCCTTGCGTTGTCGTGCCTTAGCCTTGTTTCCCCTTGCCGTGCCGTTCCTTCCCTTACCATTAACTTGCTTTGCTTTCCCTTGCCTTCCTTGCCTTCCGTTACTCTTTGCTTACCTTCCGTGCATTGCCTAGCCTTGCGTTGTCGTGCTTAGCCTTGCCTCGCCTGACAGTGCCTTGCCTTGCGTTACTCTTTCCTTGCCTTGCCGTGCATTGCCTAGCCGTGCGTTGTCGTGCATTAGCCTTGCCTTGCCTCACCGTGCCTTGCCTTGCGTTACCCTTTCCTTGCCTTGCCGTGCATTGCCTAGCTTGCGTTGTCGTGCCTTAGCCTTGTTTCCCCTTGCCGTGCCGTTCCTTCCCTTACTCTTGCCTTGCCTTGCTTTCCCTTGCCTTCCTTGCCTTCCGTTACTCTTTGCTTACCTTCGTGCATTGCCTAGCCTTGCGTTGTCGTGCTTAGCCTTGCCTCGCTGACCGTGCTTGCCTTGCGTTCCCTCTCTTTCCCTTGCCTTGCTTTGCCTAGCCGTGCGTTGTCGTGCTTAGCCTTGCTTGCCTCACCGTGCCTTGCCTTGCGTTACCCTTTCCTTGCCTTGCCGTGCATTGCCTAGCTTCCGTTGTCGTGCCTTAGCCTTGTTTCCCCTTTGCCGTGCCGTTCCTTCCCTTACCCTTGCCTTGCCTTGCTTTCCCTTGCCTTCCTTGCCTTCCGTTACTCTTTCCTTGCCTTGCCGTGCATTGCCTAGCCTTGCGTTGTCGTGCATTAGCCTTGCCTTGCCTGACCGTGCCTTGCCTTGCGTTACCCTTTCCTTGCCTTGCCGTGCATTGCCTAGCTTGCGTTGTCGTGCCTTAGCCTTGTTTCCCCTTGCCGTTCCGTGCCTTTTGTTACACTTGCCTTGCCTTGCTTTGCCTTGCCTTCCATTCCTTCCGTTACTCTTTCCTTGCCTAGCCGTGCACTGCCTAGCCTTGCGTTGTCGTGCATTAGCCTTTCCTCGACTGACCGTGCCTTGCCTTGCGTTACCCTTTCCTTGCCTTGCCGTGCATTGCCTAGCTTGCGTTGTCGTGCCTTAGCCTTGTTTCCCCTTGCCGTGCCGTGCCTTTTGTTACACTTCCCTTGCCTTGCTTTGCCTTGCCTTGAATTCCTTCCGTTACTCGTTCCTTGCCTAGCCGTGCACTGCCTAGCCTTGCGTTGTCGTGCATTAGCCTTGCCTTGCCTGACCGTGCCTTGCCTTGCGTTACCCTTTCCTTGATTTGCCGTGCATTGCCTAGCCGTGCGTTGTCGTGCCTTAGCCTTGTTTCACCTTGCCGTAGCCTTGCTTGCGTTGCCTTGCTTTGCCTTGCCTTCCTTGCCTTCCGTTACTCTTTGCTTGCCTTCCGTGCATTGCCTAGCCTTGCGTTTTCGTGCCTTACCCTTGTCTCGCCTGACCCTGCCTTGCCTTGCGTTACCCTTTCCTTGCCTTTCCGTGCATTGCCTAGCTTGCGTTGTCGTGCCTTAGCCTTGTTTCCCCTTGCCGTGCCGTGCCTTTTGTTACACTTGCCTTGCCTTGCTTTGCCTTGCCTTCCATTCCTTCCGTTACTCGTTCCTTGCCTAGCCGTGCACTGCCTAGCTTTGCGTTGTCGTGCATTAGCCTTGCCTCGACTGACCGTGCCTTGCCTTGCGTTACCTTTTCCTTGCCTTGCCGTGCATTGCCTGGCTTGCGTTGTCGTGTCTTAGCCTTGTTTCCCCTTGCCGTGCCGTGCCTTTTGTTACACTTGCCTTGCCTTGCTTTGCCTTGCCTTGAATTCCTTCCGTTACTCGTTCCTTGCCTAGCCGTGCACTGCCTAGCCTTGCGTTGTCGTGCATTAGCCTTGCCTTGCCTGACCGTGCCTTGCCTTGCGTTACCCTTTCCTTGCCTTGCCGTGCTTTGCCTTGCTTGCGTTGTCGTGCCTTAGCCTTGTTTCCCCTTGCCGTGCCGTTCCTTTCCTTACTCTTAACTTGCCTTGCTTTCCCTTGCCTTCCTTGCCTTCCGTTACTCTTTGCTTACCTTCCGTGCATTGCCTAGCCTTGCGTTGCGTGCCTTAGCCTTGCCTCGCTTGACCGTGCCTTGCCTTGCGTTACCCTCTCTTTCCCTTGCCTTGCTTTGCCTAGCCGTGCGTTGTCGTGCATTAGCCTTGCCTTGCCTCACCGTGCCTTGGCTTGCGTTACCCTTTCCTTGCCTTGCCGTGCATTGCCTAGCTTGCGTTGTCGTGCCTTAGCCTTGTTTCCCCTTGACGTGCCGTTCCTTCCCTTACCCTTGCCTTGCCTTGCTTTCCCTTGCCTTTCTTGCCTTCCGTTACTCTTTGCTTGCCTTCCGTGCATTGCCTACCTTGCGTTTTCGTGCCTTAGCCTTGCCTTGCCTCACCGTGCCTTGCCTTGCGTTACCCTTTCTTTGCCTTGCCGTGCATTGCCTAGCCTTGCGTTGTCGTGCCTTAGCCTTGCTTCCCCTTGCCGTGCCGTTCCTTCCTTTACTCTTGCCTTTCCTTGCTTTCCCTTGCATTCCTTGCCTTCCGTTACTCTTTCCTTGCTTTGCCGTGCATTGCCTAGCCTTGCGTTGTCGTGCCTTAGCCTTGTTTCACCTTGCCGTAGCCTTGCTTGCGTTGCCTTGCTTTGCCTTGCCTTCCTTGCCTTCCGTTACTCTTTGCTTGCCTTCCGTGCATTGCGTAGCCTTGCGTTGTCGTGCCGTAGCCTTTTTCTGTCCTTGCCATAGCCTTGCTTGCGTTACCTTGCTTTGCCTTGCATTCCTTGCCTTGCGTTACCCTTTCCTTGCCTTGCCGTGCATTGCCTAGCTTGCGTTGTCGTGCCTTAGCCTTGTTTCCCCTTGCCGTGCCGTGCCTTTTGTTACACTTGCCTTGCCTTGCTTTGCCTTGCCTTCCATTCCTTCCGTTACTCGTTCCTTGCCTAGCCGTGCACTGCCTAGCCTTGCGTTGTCGTGCATTAGCCTTGCCTTGCCTGACCGTGCCTTGCCTTGCGTTACCCTTTCCTTGCCTTGCCGTGCTTTGCCTAGCTTGCGTTGTCGTGCCTTAGCCTTGTTTCCCCTTGCCGTGCCGTTCCTTCCCTTACTCTTAACTTGCCTTGCTTTCCCTTGCCTTCTTTGCCTTCCGTTACTCTTTGCTTACCTTCCGTGCATTGCCTAGCCTTGCGTTGTCGTTCCTTAGCCTTGCCTCGCTTGACCGTGCCTTGCCTTGCGTTACCCTTTCCTTGCCTTGCCGTGCATTGCCTAGCTTGCGTTGTCGTGCCTTAGCCTTGCCTCGCCTGACAGAGCCTTGCCTTGCGTTACCCTTTCCTTGCCTGGCCGTGCATTGCCTAGACGTGCGTTGCCGTGCCTTAGCCTTGTTTCCCCTTACCGTGCCGTTCCTTCCGTTACCCTTGCCTTGCCTTGCTTTCCCTTGCCTTCCGTTAATCTTTGCTTGCCTTCCCCGCATTGCCTAGCCTTGCGTTGTCGTGCCTTAGCCTGGCCTCGCCTGACCGTGACTTCCCTTGCGTTACCCTTTCCTTGCCTTGCCGTGCATTGCCTACCTTGCGTTGTCGTGCCTTACCCTTGTTTCCCCTTGCCGTGCCGTGCCTTTTGTTACACTTGCCTTGCCTTGCTTTGCCTTGCCTTCCTTTCCTTCTGTTACTCTTTCCTTGCCTAGCCGTGCACTGCCTAGCCTTCCGTTGTCGTGCATTAGCCTTGCCTCGACTGACCGTGCCTTGCCTTGCGTTACCCTTTCTTTGCCTTGCCGTGCATTGCCTAGCTTGCGTTGTCGTGCCTTAGCCTTGTTTCCCCTTGCCGTGCCGTTCCTTCCGTTACCCTTGCCTTGCCTTGCTTTCCCTTGCCTTTCTTGCCTTCCGTTACTCTTTGCTTGCCTTCCGTGCATTGCCTAGCCTTGCGTTTTCGTGCCTTAGCCTTGCCTCGCCTGACCGTGCCTTGCCTTGCGTTACCCTTTCCTTGCCTTGCCGTGCATTGCCTAGCTTGCGTTGTCGTGCCTTAGCCTTGTTTCCCCTTGCCGTGCCGTTCCTTTTGTTACTCTTGCCTTGCCTTGCTTTCCCTTGCTTTCCTTGCCTTCCGTTACTCTTTCCTTGCCTAGCCGTGCATTGCCTAGCCTTGCGTTGTCGTGCATTAGCCTTGCCTTGCCTGACCGTGCCTTGCCTTGCGTTACCCTTTCCTTGCCTTGCCGTGCATTGCCTAGCTTGCGTTGTCGTGCCTTAGCCTTGTTTCCCCTTGCCGTGCCGTGCCTTTTGTTACACTTGCCTTGCCTTGCTTTGCCTTGCCTTCCTTCCTTCCGTTACTCTTTCCTTGCCTAGCCGTGCATTGCCTAGCCTTGCGTTGTCGTGCATTAGCCTTGCCTTGCCTGACCGTGCCTTGCCTTGCGTTACCCTTTCCTTGCCTTGCCGTGCATTGCCTAGCGTGCGTTGTCGTGCCTTAGCCTTGTTTCCCCTTGCCGTGCCGTTCCTTCCCTTACCCTTAACTTGCTTTGCTTTCCCTTGCCTTCCTTGCCTTCCGTTACTCTTTGCTTCCTTCCGTGCATTGCCTAGCCTTGCGTTGTCGTGCATTAGCCTTGCCTCGCCTGACGTGCCTTGCCTTGCGTTACTCTTTCCTTGCCTTGCCGTGCATTGCCTAGCCTTGCGTTGTCGTGCATTAGCCTTGCCTTGCCTGACCGTGCCTTGCCTTGCGTTACCCTTTCCTTGCTTTGCCGTGCATTGCCTAGCCGTGCGTTGTCGTGCCTTAGCCTTGTTTCACCTTGCCGTAGCCTTGCTTGCGTTGCCTTGCTTTGCCTTGCCTTCCTTGCCTTCCGTTACTCTTTGCTTGCCTTCCGTGCATTGCCTAGCCTTGCGTTTTCGTGCCTTAGCCTTGTCTCGCCTGACCCTGCCTTGCCTTGCGTTACCCTTTCCTTGCCTTTCCGTGCATTGCCTAGCTTGCGTTGTCGTGCCTTAGCCTTGTTTCCCCTTGCCGTGCCGTGCCTTTTGTTACACTTGCCTTGCCTTGCTTTGCCTTGCCTTCCATTCCTTCCGTTACTCGTTCCTTGCCTAGCCGTGCACTGCCTAGCTTTGCGTTGTCGTGCATTAGCCTTGCCTCGACTGACCGTGCCTTGCCTTGCGTTACCTTTTCCTTGCCTTGCCGTGCATTGCCTGGCTTGCGTTGTCGTGTCTTAGCCTTGTTTCCCCTTGCCGTGCCGTGCCTTTTGTTACACTTGCCTTGCCTTGCTTTGCCTTGCCTTGAATTCCTTCCGTTACTCGTTCCTTGCCTAGCCGTGCACTGCCTAGCCTTGCGTTGTCGTGCATTAGCCTTGCCTTGCCTGACCGTGCCTTGCCTTGCGTTACCCTTTCCTTGCCTTGCCGTGCTTTGCCTTGCTTGCGTTGTCGTGCCTTAGCCTTGTTTCCCCTTGCCGTGCCGTTCCTTTCCTTACTCTTAACTTGCCTTGCTTTCCCTTGCCTTCCTTGCCTTCCGTTACTCTTTGCTTACCTTCCGTGCATTGCCTAGCCTTGCGTTGTCGTGCCTTAGCCTTGCCTCGCTTGACCGTGCCTTGCCTTGCGTTACCCTCTCTTTCCCTTGCCTTGCTTTGCCTAGCCGTGCGTTGTCGTGCATTAGCCTTGCCTTGCCTCACCGTGCCTTGGCTTGCGTTACCCTTTCCTTGCCTTGCCGTGCATTGCCTAGCTTGCGTTGTCGTGCCTTAGCCTTGTTTCCCCTTGACGTGCCGTTCCTTCCCTTACCCTTGCCTTGCCTTGCTTTCCCTTGCCTTTCTTGCCTTCCGTTACTCTTTGCTTGCCTTCCGTGCATTGCCTACCCTTGCGTTTTCGTGCCTTAGCCTTGCCTTGCCTCACCGTGCCTTGCCTTGCGTTACCCTTTCTTTGCCTTGCCGTGCATTGCCTAGCCTTGCGTTGTCGTGCCTTAGCCTTGCTTCCCCTTGCCGTGCCGTTCCTTCCTTTACTCTTGCCTTTCCTTGCTTTCCCTTGCATTCCTTGCCTTCCGTTACTCTTTCCTTGCCTAGCCGTGCGTTGTCGTAGCCTTGCGTTGTCGTGCCTTAGCCGTTGCCTTGCTTGACCGTTGCTTGCTTTGCCTTGCGTTCCTTGCCTTCCGTTACTCTTTGCTTGCCTGCCGTGCATTGCCTAGCCTTGCGTTGTCGTGCCTTAGCCTTGTTTCTGTCCTTGCCGTAGCCTTGCTTGCGTTACCTTGCTTTGCCTTGCATTCCTTGCCTTGCGTTACCCTTTCCTTGCCTTGCCGTGCATTGCCTAGCTTGCGTTGTCGTGCCTTAGCCTTGTTTCCCCTTGCCGTGCCGTGCCTTTTGTTACACTTGCCTTGCCTTGCTTTGCCTTGCCTTCCATTCCTTCCGTTACTCGTTCCTTGCCTAGCCGTGCACTGCCTAGCCTTGCGTTGTCGTGCATTAGCCTTGCCTCGCCTGACCGTGCCTTGCCTTGCGTTACCCTTTCCTTGCCTTGCCGTGCTTTGCCTAGCTTGCGTTGTCGTGCCTTAGCCTTGTTTCCCCTTGCCGTGCCGTTCCTTCCCTTACTCTTAACTTGCCTTGCTTTCCCTTGCCTTCTTTGCCTTCCGTTACTCTTTGCTTACCTTCCGTGCATTGCCTAGCCTTGCGTTGTCGTTCCTTAGCCTTGCCTCGCTTGACCGTGCCTTGCCTTGCGTTACCCTTTCCTTGCCTTGCCGTGCATTGCCTAGCTTGCGTTGTCGTGCCTTAGCCTTGCCTCGCCTGACAGAGCCTTGCCTTGCGTTACCCTTTCCTTGCCTGGCCGTGCATTGCCTAGACGTGCGTTGCCGTGCCTTAGCCTTGTTTCCCCTTACCGTGCCGTTCCTTCCGTTACCCTTGCCTTGCCTTGCTTTCCCTTGCCTTCCTTGCCTTCCGTTAATCTTTGCTTGCCTTCCCCGCATTGCCTAGCCTTGCGTTGTCGTGCCTTAGCCTGGCCTCGCCTGACCGTGACTTCCCTTGCGTTACCCTTTCCTTGCCTTGCCGTGCATTGCCTACCTTGCGTTGTCGTGCCTTACCCTTGTTTCCCCTTGCCGTGCCGTGCCTTTTGTTACACTTGCCTTGCCTTGCTTTGCCTTGCCTTCCTTTCCTTCTGTTACTCTTTCCTTGCCTAGCCGTGCACTGCCTAGCCTTCCGTTGTCGTGCATTAGCCTTGCCTCGACTGACCGTGCCTTGCCTTGCGTTACCCTTTCTTTGCCTTGCCGTGCATTGCCTAGCTTGCGTTGTCGTGCCTTAGCCTTGTTTCCCCTTGCCGTGCCGTTCCTTCCCTTACCCTTGCCTTGCCTTGCTTTCCCTTGCCTTTCTTGCCTTCCGTTACTCTTTGCTTGCCTTCCGTGCATTGCCTAGCCTTGCGTTTTCGTGCCTTAGCCTTGCCTCCTGACCGTGCCTTGCCTTGCGTTATCCTTTCCTTGCCTTGCCGTGCATTGCCTAGCTTGCGTTGTCGTGCCTTAGCCTTGTTTCCCCTTGCCGTGCCGTGCCTTTTGTTACATCTTGCCTTGCCTTGTTTTGCCTTGCTTCCATTCCTTCCGTTACTCGTTCCTTGCCTTGCCGTGCATTGCCTAGCCTTGCGTTGTCGTGCATTAGCCTTGCCTTGCCTGACCGTGCCTTGCCTTGCGTTACCCTTTCCTTGCCTTGCCGTGCATTGCCTAGCTTGCGTTGTCGTGCCTTAGCCTTGTTTCCCCTTGCCGTGCCGTTCCTTCCCTTACCTTAACTTGCCTTGCTTTCCCTTGCCTTCCTTGCCTTCCGTTACTCGTTCCTTGCCTAGCCGTGCACTGCCTAGCCTTGCGTTGTCGTGCATTAGCCTTGCCTTGCCTGACCGTGCCTTGCCTTGCGTTACCCTTTCCTTGCCTTGCCGTGCATTGCCTAGCCTTGCGTTGTCGTGCCTTAGCCTTGTTTCCCCTTGCCGTGCCGTTCCTTCCCTTACCTTAACTTGCTTTGCTTTCCCTTGCCTTCCTTGCCTTCCGTTACTCTTTGCTTACCTTCCGTGCATTGCCTAGCCTTGCGTTGTCGTGCATTAGCCTTGCCTCGCCTGACAGTGCCTTGCCTTGCGTTACCTTTCCTTGCCTTGCCGTGCATTGCCTAGCCTTGCGTTGTCGTGCATTAGCCTTGCCTTGCCTGACCGTGCCTTGCCTTGCGTTACCCTTTCCTTGCTTTGCCGTGCATTGCCTAGCCGTGCGTTGTCGTGCCTTAGCCTTGTTTCACCTTGCCGTAGCCTTGCTTGCGTTGCCTTGCTTTGCCTTGCCTTCCTTGCCTTCCGTTACTCTTTGCTTGCCTTCCGTGCATTGCCTAGCCTTGCGTTTTCGTGCCTTAGCCTTGTCTCGCCTGACCCTGCCTTGCCTTGCGTTACCCTTTCCTTGCCTTGCCGTGCATTGCCTAGCTTGCGTTGTCGTGCCTTAGCCTTGTTTCCCCTTGCCGTGCCGTGCCTTTTGTTACACTTGCCTTGCCTTGCTTTGCCTTGCCTTCCATTCCTTCCGTTACTCGTTCCTTGCCTAGCCGTGCACTGCCTAGCTTTGCGTTGTCGTGCATTAGCCTTGCCTCGACTGACCGTGCCTTGCCTTGCGTTACCTTTTCCTTGCCTTGCCGTGCATTGCCTGGCTTGCGTTGTCGTGTCTTAGCCTTGTTTCCCCTTGCCGTGCCGTGCCTTTTCTTACACTTGCCTTGCCTTGCTTTGCCTTGCCTTGAATTCCTTCCGTTACTCGTTCCTTGCCTAGCCGTGCACTGCCTAGCCTTGCGTTGTCGTGCATTAGCCTTGCCTTGCCTGACCGTGCCTTGCCTTGCGTTACCCTTTCCTTGCCTTGCCGTGCTTTGCCTTGCTTGCGTTGTCGTGCCTTAGCCTTGTTTCCCCTTGCCGTGCCGTTCCGTTACTTACTCTTAACTTGCCTTGCTTTCCCTTGCCTTCCTTGCCTTCCGTTACTCTTTGCTTACCTTCCGTGCATTGCCTAGCCTTGCGTTGTCGTGCCTTAGCCTTGCCTCGCTTGACCGTGCCTTGCCTTGCGTTACCCTCTCTTTCCCTTGCCTTGCTTTGCCTAGCCGTGCGTTGTCGTGCATTAGCCTTGCCTTGCCTCACCGTGCCTTGGCTTGCGTTACCCTTTCCTTGCCTTGCCGTGCATTGCCTAGCTTGCGTTGTCGTGCCTTAGCCTTGTTTCCCCTTGACGTGCCGTTCCTTCCCTTACCCTTGCCTTGCCTTGCTTTCCCTTGCCTTTCTTGCCTTCCGTTACTCTTTGCTTGCCTTCCGTGCATTGCCTACCCTTGCGTTTTCGTGCCTTAGCCTTGCCTTGCCTCACCGTGCCTTGCCTTGCGTTACCCTTTCTTTGCCTTGCCGTGCATTGCCTAGCCTTGCGTTGTCGTGCCTTAGCCTTGCTTCCCCTTGCCGTGCCGTTCCTTCCTTTACTCTTGCCTTTCCTTGCTTTCCCTTGCATTCCTTGCCTTCCGTTACTCTCCTTTCCTTGCTTTGCCGTGCATTGCCTAGCCGTGCGTTTCGTGCCTAGCCTTGCGTTTCACCTTGCCGTAGCCTTGCTTGCGTTGCCTTGCTTTGCCTTGCCTTCCTTGCCTTCCGTTACTCTTTGCTTGCCTTCCGTGCATTGCGTAGCCTTGCGTTGTCGTGCCGTAGCCTTTTTCTGTCCTTGCCATAGCCTTGCTTGCGTTACCTTGCTTTGCCTTGCATTCCTTGCCTTGCGTTACCCTTTCCTTGCCTTGCCGTGCATTGCCTAGCTTGCGTTGTCGTGCCTTAGCTTTGTTTCCCCTTGCCGTGCTGTGCCTTTTGTTACAGTTGCCTTGCCTTGCTTTGCCTTGCCTTCCATTCCTTCCGTTACTCGTTCCTTGCCTAGCCGTGCACTGCCTAGCCTTGCGTTGTCGTGCATTAGCCTTGCCTTGCCTGACCGTGCCTTGCCTTGCGTTACCCTTTCCTTGCCTTGCCGTGCTTTGCCTAGCTTGCGTTGTCGTGCCTTAGCCTTGTTTCCCCTTGCCGTGCAGTTCCTTCCCTTACTCTTAACTTGCCTTGCTTTCCCTTGCCTTCTTTGCCTTCCGTTACTCTTTGCTTACCTTCCGTGCATTGCCTAGCCTTGCGTTGTCGTTCCTTAGCCTTGCCTCGCTTGACCGTGCCTTGCCTTGCGTTACCCTTTCCTTGCCTTGCCGTGCATTGCCTAGCTTGCGTTGTCGTGCCTTAGCCTTGCCTCGCCTGACAGAGCCTTGCCTTGCGTTACCCTTTCCTTGCCTGGCCGTGCATTGCCTAGACGTGCGTTGCCGTGCCTTAGCCTTGTTTCCCTTTACCGTGCCGTTCCTTCCGTTACCCTTGCCTTGCCTTGCTTTCCCTTGCCTTCCTTGCCTTCCGTTAATCTTTGCTTGCCTTCCCCGCATTGCCTAGCCTTGCGTTGTCGTGCCTTAGCCTGGCCTCGCCTGACCGTGACTTCCCTTGCGTTACCCTTTCCTTGCCTTGCCGTGCATTGCCTACCTTGCGTTGTCATGCCTTACCCTTGTTTCCCCTTGCCGTGCCGTGCCTTTTGTTACACTTGCCTTGCCTTGCTTTGCCTTGCCTTCCTTTCCTTCTGTTACTCTTTCCTTGCCTAGCCGTGAACTGCCTAGCCTTCCGTTGTCGTGCATTAGCCTTGCCTCGACTGACCGTGCCTTGCCTTGCGTTACCCTTTCTTTGCCTTGCCGTGCATTGCCTAGCTTGCGTTGTCGTGCCTTAGCTTTGTTTCCCCTTGCCGTGCCGTTCCTTCCGTTACCCTTGCCTTGCCTTGCTTTCCCTTGCCTTTCTTGCCTTCCGTTACTCTTTGCTTGCCTTCCGTGCATTGCCTAGCCTTGCGTTTTCGTGCCTTAGCCTTGCCTCGACTGACCGTGCCTTGCCTTGCGTTATCCTTTCCTTGCCTTGCCGTGCATTGCCTAGCTTGCGTTGTCGTGCCTTAGCCTTGTTTCCCCTTGCCGTGCCGTGCCTTTTGTTACATTTGCCTTGCCTTGTTTTGCCTTGCTTCCATTCCTTCCGTTACTCGTTCCTTGCCTAGCCGTGCACTGCCTAGCTTTGCATTGTCGTGCATTAGCCTTGCCAGACTGACCGTGCCTTGCCTTGCGTTACCTTTTCCTTGCCTTGCCGTGCATTGCCTGGCTTGCGTTGTCGTGTCTTAGCCTTGTTTCCCCTTGCCGTGCCGTGCCTTTTGTTACACTTGCCTTGCCTTGCTTTGCCTTGCCTTGAATTCCTTCCGTTACTCGTTCCTTGCCTAGCCGTGCACTGCCTAGCCTTGCGTTGTCGTGCATTAGCCTTGCCTTGCCTGACCGTGCCTTGCCTTGCGTTACCCTTTCCTTGCCTTGCCGTGCTTTGCCTAGCTTGCGTTGTCGTGCCTTAGCCTTGTTTCCCCTTGCCGTGCCGTTCCTTCCCTTACTCTTACCTTGCCTTGCTTTCCCTTGCCTTCCTTGCCTTCCGTTACTCTTTGCTTGCCTTCCGTGCATTGCCTAGCCTTGCGTTGTCGTGCATTAGCCTTGCCTTGCCTGACCGTGCCTTGCCTTGCGTTACCCTTTCCTTGCCTTGCCGTGCATTGCCTAGCCTTGCGTTGTCGTGCCTTAGCCTTGTTTCCCCTTGCCGTGCCGTTCCTTCCTTACTTGCCTTCCTTCTTACCTTCTTTTGCTTTCCCTTGCCTTCCTTGCCTTCCGTTACTCTTTGCTTACCTTCCGTGCATTGCCGTAGCCTTGCGTTGTCGTGCATTAGCCTTGCCTCGCCTGACATGCCTTGCCTTGCGTTACTCTTTCCTTGCCTTGCCGTGCATTGCCTAGCCTTGCGTTGTCGTGCATTAGCCTTGCCTTGCCTCACCGTGCCTTGCCTTGCGTTACCCTTTCCTTGCCTTGCCGTGCTTTGCCTAGCTTGCGTTGTCGTGCCTTAGCCTTGTTTCCCCTTGCCGTGCCGTTCCTTCCCTTACTCTTGCCTTGCCTTGCTTTCCCTTGCCTTCCTTGCCTTCCGTTACTCTTTGCTTACCTTCCGTGCATTGCCTAGCCTTGCGTTGTCGTGCCTTAGCCTTGCCTCGCTTGACCGTGCCTTGCCTTGCGTTACCCTCTCCTTCCCTTGCCTTGCTTTGCCTAGCCGTGCGTTGTCGTGCATTAGCCTTGCGTTGCCTCACCGTGCCTTGCCTTGCGTTACCCTTTCCTTGCCTTGCCGTGCATTGCCTAGCTTGCGTTGTCGTGCCTTAGCCTTGTTCCCCTTGCCGTGCCGTTCCTTCCTTACTCTTGCCTTCCTTGCTTTCCCTTGCATTCCTTGCCTTCCGTTACTCTTTCCTTGCCTTCCAGTGCATTGCCTAGCCTTGCGTTGTCGTGCATTAGCCTTGCCTTGCCTGACCGTGCCTTGCCTTGCGTTACCCTTTCCTTGCTTTGCCGTGCATTGCCTAGCCGTGCGTTGTCGTGCCTTAGCCTTGTTTCACCTTGCCGTAGCCTTGCTTGCGTTGCCTTGCTTTGCCTTGCCTTCCTTGCCTTCCGTTACTCTTTGCTTGCCTTCCGTGCATTGCGTAGCCTTGCGTTGTCGTGCCGTAGCCTTTTTCTGACCTTGCCATAGCCTTGCTTGCGTTACCTTGCTTTGCCTTGCATTCCTTGCCTTGCGTTACCCTTTCCTTCCCTTGCCGTGCATTGCCTAGCTTGCGTTGTCGTGCCTTAGCCTTGTTTCCCCTTGCCGTGCCGTGCCTTTTGTTTCACTTGCCTTGCATTGCTTTGCCTTGCCTTCCTTTCCTTCTGTTACGCTTTCCTTGCCTAGCCGTGCACTGCCAAGCCTTGCGTTGTCGTGCATTAGCCTTCCCTCGACTGACCGTGCCTGGCCTTGCGTTACCCTCTCCTTCCCTTGCCTTGCTTTGCCTAGCCGTTCGATGTCGTGCATTAGCCTTGCCTTGCCTGACCGTGCCTTGCCTTGCGTTACCCTTTCCTTGCCTTGCCGTGCATTGCCTAGCCTGCGTTGTCGTGCCTTAGCCTTGTTTCCCCTTGCCGTGCCGTTCCTTCCGTTACTCTTGCCTTGCCTTGCTTTCCCTTGCATTCCTTACATTCCGTTACTCTTTCCTTGCCTTGCCGTGCATTGCCTAGCCGTGCGTTGTCGTGCCTTAGCCTTGTTTCACCTTGCCGTAGCCTTGCTTGCGTTGCCCTTTCCTTGCCTTGCCTTGCCTTCCGTTACTTTTGCTTACCTTCCGTGCTTCCTAGCCTTGCGGTGTCGTGCTTAGCCTTGCCTCTTGCCTGACAGTGCCTTGCCTTGCGTTACTCTTTCCTTGCCTTGCCGTGCATTGCCTAGCCGTGCGTTGTCGTGCATTAGCCTTGCCTTGCCTCACCGTGCCTTGCCTTGCGTTACCCTTTCCTTGCCTTGCCGTGCATTGCCTAGCTTGCGTTGTCGTGCCTTACCCTTGTTTCCCCTTGCCGTGCCGTGCCTTTTGTTTCACTTGCCTTGCATTGCTTTGCCTTGCCTTCCTTTCCTTCTGTTACGCTTTCCTTGCCTAGCCGTGCACTGCCAAGCCTTGCATTGTCGTGCATTAGCCTTCCCTCGACTGACCGTGCCTGGCCTTGCGTTACCCTCTCCTTCCCTTGCCTTGCATTGCCTAGCCGTGCGATGTCGTGCATTAGCCTTGCCTTGCCTCACCGTGCCTTGCCTTGCGTTACCCTTTCCTTGCCTTGCCGTGCTTTGCCTAGACTTGCGTTGTTGTGCATTAGCCTTGCCTTGCCTCACCGTGCCTTGCCTTGCGTTACCCTTTCCTTGCCTTGCCGTGCATTGCCTAGCCTTGCGTTGTCGTGCCTTAGCCTTGTTTCCCCTTGCCGTGCCGTAGCCTTCCGTTACTCTTGCCTTGCCTTGCTTTGCCTTGCCTTCCTTCCTTCCGTTACTCTTTCCTTGCCTTGCCGTGCATTGCCTAGCCTTGCGTTGTCGTGCATTAGCCTTGCCTGCCTGACCGTGCCTTGCCTTGCGTTACCCTTTCCTTGCCTTGCCGTGCATTGCCTAGCTTGCGTTGTCGTGCCTTAGCCTTGTTTCCCCTTGCCGTGCCGTTCCTTCCCTTACCCTTAACGTGCCTTGCTTTCCCTTGCCTTCCTTCCCTTCCGTTACTCTTTGCTTACCTTCCGTGCATTGCCTAGCCTTGCGTTGTCGTGCCTTAGCCTTGCCTCGCCTGACAGAGCCTAGCCTTGCGTTACCCTTTCCTTGCCTTGCCGTGCATTGCCTAGACGTGCGTTGTTGTGCATTAGCCTTGCCTTGCCTCACCGTGCCTTGCCTTGCGTTACCCTTTCCTTGCCTTGCCGTGCATTGCCTACCTTGCGTTGTTGTGCCTTACCCTTGTTTCCCCTTGCCGTGCCGTGCCTTTTGTTACACTTGCCTTGCCTTGCTTTGCCTTGCCTTCCTTTCCTTCTGTTACTCTTTCCTTGCCTAGCCGTGCACTGCCTAGCCTTGCGTTGTCGTGCATTAGCCTTGCCTCGACTGACCGTGCCTTGCCTTGCGTTACCCTTTCCTTGCCTTGCCGTGCATTGCCTAGCTTGCGTTGTCGTGCCTTAGCCTTGCCTCGCCTGACAGAGCCTTGCCTTGCGTTACCCTTTCCTTGCCTGGCCGTGCATTGCCTAGACGTGCGTTGCCGTGCCTTAGCCTTGTTTCCCCTTACCGTGCCGTTCCTTCCGTTACCCTTGCCTTGCCTTGCTTTCCCTTGCCTTCCTTGCCTTCCGTTAATCTTTGCTTGCCTTCCCCGCATTGCCTAGCCTTGCGTTGTCGTGCCTTAGCCTGGCCTCGCCTGACCGTGACTTCCCTTGCGTTACCCTTTCCTTGCCTTGCCGTGCATTGCCTACCTTGCGTTGTCGTGCCTTACCCTTGTTTCCCCTTGCCGTGCCGTGCCTTTTGTTACACTTGCCTTGCCTTGCTTTGCCTTGCCTTCCTTTCCTTCTGTTACTCTTTCCTTGCCTAGCCGTGCACTGCCTAGCCTTCCGTTGTCGTGCATTAGCCTTGCCTCGACTGACCGTGCCTTGCCTTGCGTTACCCTTTCTTTGCCTTGCCGTGCATTGCCTAGCTTGCGTTGTCGTGCCTTAGCCTTGTTTCCCCTTGCCGTGCCGTTCCTTCCGTTACCCTTGCCTTGCCTTGCTTTGCCTTGCCTTCCTTGCCTTCCGTTACTCTTTGCTTGCCTTCCCTGCATTGCCTAGCCTTGCGTTTTCGTGCCTTAGCCTTGCCTCGACTGACCGTGCCTTGCCTTGCGTTATCCTTTCCTTGCCTTGCCGTGCATTGCCTAGCTTGCGTTGTCGTGCCTTAGCCTTGTTTCCCCTTGCCGTGCCGTGCCTTTTGTTACATTTGCCTTGCCTTGTTTTGCCTTGCCTTCCATTCCTTCCGTTACTCGTTCCTTGCCTAGCCGTGCACTGCCTAGCTTTGCATTGTCGTGCATTAGCCTTGCCTCGACTGACCGTGCCTTGCCTTGCGTTACCTTTTCCTTGCCTTGCCGTGCATTGCCTGGCTTGCGTTGTCGTGTCTTAGCCTTGTTTCCCCTTGCCGTGCCGTGCCTTTTGTTACACTTGCCTTGCCTTGCTTTGCCTTGCCTTGAATTCCTTCCGTTACTCGTTCCTTGCCTAGCCGTGCACTGCCTAGCCTTGCGTTGTCGTGCATTAGCCTTGCCTTGCCTGACCGTGCCTTGCCTTGCGTTACCCTTTCCTTGCCTTGCCGTGCTTTGCCTTGCTTGCGTTGTCGTGCCTTAGCCTTGTTTCCCCTTGCCGTGCCGTTCCTTCCCTTACTCTTACCTTGCCTTGCTTTCCCTTGCCTTACTTGCCTTCCGTTACTCTTTGCTTGCCTTCCAGTGCATTGCCTAGCCTTGCGTTGTCGTGCATTAGCCTTGCCTTGCCTGACCGTGCCTTGCCTTGCGTTAC
Organism: Macrotis lagotis; assembly: GCF_037893015.1. NCBI lineage: Eukaryota > Metazoa > Chordata > Mammalia > Peramelemorphia > Peramelidae > Macrotis > Macrotis lagotis. The sequence goes on from NW_027421928.1 coordinate 412,599, forward strand.
CCTTTCCTTGCTTTGCCGTGCATTGCCTAGCCATGCGTTGTCATGCCTTAGCCCTGTTTCCCCTTGCCGTGCCGTTCCTTCCCTTACCTTAACTTGCTTTGCTTTCCCTTGCCTTCCTTGCCTTCCGTTACTCTTTGCTTACCTTCCGTGCATTGCCTAGCCTTGCGTTGTCGTGCATTAGCCTTGCCTCGCCTGACAGTGCCTTGCCTTGCGTTACCCTTTCCTTGCCTTGCCGTGCATTGCCTAGCGTGCGTTGTCGTGCCTTAGCCTTGTTTGCCCCTTGCGTTACCCTTTCCGTGCCGCCTTGCCTTCGTGCCTTAGCCTTGTTTCCCCTTGCCTTGCTTTCTTACCTTGCCTTTCCCTTGCCTTCCTTCCGTTACTCTTTGCTTGCCTTCCGTGCATTGCCTAGCCTTGCGTTGTCGTGCCTTAGCCTTGCCTCGCTTGACCGTGCCTTGCCTTGCGTTACCCTCTCTTTCCCTTTCCTTGCTTTGCCTAGCCGTGCGTTGTCGTGCATTAGCCTTGCGTTGCCTCACCGTGCCTTGCCTTGCGTTACCCTTTCCTTGCCTTGCCGTGCATTGCCTAGCCTTGCGTTGTCGTGCCTTAGCCTTGCTTCCCCTTGCCGTGCCGTTCCTTCCTTTACTCTTGCCTTTCCTTGCTTTCCCTTGCATTCCTTGCCTTCCGTTACTCTTTCCTTGCCTTCCAGTGAATTGCCTAGCCTTGCGTTGTCGTGCATTAGCCTTGCCTTGCCTGACCGTGCCTTGCCTTGCGTTACCCTTTCCTTGCTTTGCCGTGCATTGCCTAGCCGTGCGTTGTCGTGCCTTAGCCTTGTTTCACCTTGCCGTAGCCTTGCTTGCGTTGCCTTGCTTTGCCTTGCCTTCCTTGCCTTCCGTTACTCTTTGCTTGCCTTCCGTGCATTGCGTAGCCTTGCGTTGTCGTGCCGTAGCCTTTTTCTGACCTTGCCATAGCCTTGCTTGCGTTACCTTGCTTTGCCTTGCATTCCTTGCCTTGCGTTACCCTTTCCTTGCCTTGCCGTGCATTGCCTAGCTTGCGTTGTCGTGCCTTAGCCTTGTTTCCCCTTGCCGTGCCGTGCCTTTTGTTTCACTTGCTTGCATTGCTTTGCCTTGCCTTCCTTTCCTTCTGTTACGCTTTCCTTGCCTAGCCGTGCACTGCCAAGCCTTGCGTTGTCGTGCATTAGCCTTCCCTCGACTGACCGTGCCTGGCCTTGCGTTACCCTCTCCTTCCCTTGCCTTGCTTTGCCTAGCCGTGCGATGTCGTGCATTAGCCTTGCCTTGCCTGACCGTGCCTTGCCTTGCGTTACCCTTTCCTTGCCTTGCCGTGCATTGCCTAGCCTTGCGTTGTCGTGCCTTAGCCTTGTTTCCCCTTGCCGTGCCGTTCCTTCCGTTACTCTTGCCTTGCCTTGCTTTCCCTTGCATTCCTTACATTCCGTTACTCTTTCCTTGCCTTGCCGTGCATTGCCTAGCCTTGCGTTGTCGTGCCTTAGCCTTGTTTCTGACGGCCTTGCCGTAGCCTTGCTTGCCGTGCATTGCCCTTGCTTTCGTGCCTTAGCCTTCCTTGCCTTCCCGTTACTCTTTGCTTGCCTTCCGTGCATTGCCTAGCCTTGCCTTGTCGTGCTCTTAGCCTTGCCTCGCCTTGACAGTGCCTTGCCTTGCGTTACTCTTTCCTTGCCTTGCCGTGCATTGCCTAGCCGTGCGTTGTCGTGCATTAGCCTTGCCTTGCCTCACCGTGCCTTGCCTTGCGTTACCCTTTCCTTGCCTTGCCGTGCATTGCCTAGCTTGCGTTGTCGTGCCTTACCCTTGTTTCCCCTTGCCGTGCCGTGCCTTTTGTTTCACTTGCCTTGCATTGCTTTGCCTTGCCTTCCTTTCCTTCTGTTACGCTTTCCTTGCCTAGCCGTGCACTGCCAAGCCTTGCGTTGTCGTGCATTAGCCTTGCCTCGACTGACCGTGCCTGGCCTTGCGTTACCCTTTCCTTGCCTTGCCGTGCTTTGCCTAGCCGTGCGTTGTCGTGCATTAGCCTTGCCTTACCTTCACCTTGCCTTGCCTTGCGTTCCCCCTCTTGCCTTCGCCTTGCCGTGCTTTGCCTAGCCGTGCGTTGTTGTGCATTAGCCTTGCCTTGCCTCACCGTGCCTTGCCTTGCGTTACCCTTTCCTTGCCTTGCCGTGCTTTGCCTAGCCTTGCGTTGTCGTGCCTTAGCCTTGTTTCCCCTTGCCGTGCCGTTCCTTCCGTTACTCTTGCCTTGCCTTGCTTTCCCTTGCATTCCTTACATTCCGTTACTCTTTCCTTGCCTTGCCGTGCATTGCCTAGCCTTCCGTTGTCGTGCATTAGCCTTGAATTTCCTGACCGTGCCTTGCCTTGCGTTACCCTTTCCTTACCTTGCCGTGCTTTGCCTAGCTTGCGTTGTCGTGCCTTAGCCTTGTTTCCCCTTGCCGTGCCGTTCCTTCCCTTACCCTTAACTTGCCTTGCTTTCCCTTGCCTTCCTTCCCTTCCGTTACTCTTTGCTTACCTTCCGTGCATTGCCTAGCCTTGCGTTGTCGTGCCTTAGCCTTGCCTCGCCTGACAGAGCCTAGCCTTGCGTTACCCTTTCCTTGCCTTGCCGTGCATTGCCTAGACGTGCGTTGTTGTGCATTAGCCTTGCCTTGCCTCACCGTGCCTTGCCTTGCGTTACCCTTTCCTTGCCTTGCCGTGCATTGCCTACCTTGCGTTGTCGTGCCTTACCCTTGTTTCCCCTTGCCGTGCCGTGCCTTTTGTTACACTTGCCTTGCCTTGCTTTGCCTTGCCTTCCTTTCCTTCTGTTACTCTTTCCTTGCTTTGCCGTGCACTGCCTAGCCTTGCGTTGTCGTGCATTAGCCTTGCCTCTACTGACCGTGCCTTGCCTTGCGTTACCCTTTCCTTGCCTTGCCGTGCATTGCCTAGCTTGCGTTGTCGTGCCTCAGCCTTGTTTCCCCTTTCCGTGCCGTTCCTTCCCTTACCCTTGCCTTGCCTTGCTTTCCCTTGCATTCCTTGCCTTCCGTTACTCTTTCCTTGCCTTGCCGTGCATTGCCTAGCCTTGCGTTGTCGTGCATTAGCCTTGCCTTGCCTGACCGTGCCTTGCCTTTCGTTACCCTTTCCTTGATTTGCCGTGCATTGCCTAGCCGTGCGTTGTCGTGCCTTAGCCTTGTTTCACCTTGCCGTAGCCTTGCTTGCGTTGCCTTGCTTTGCCTTGCCTTCCTTGCCTTCCGTTACTCTTTGCTTACCTTCCGTGCATTGCCTAGCCTTGCGGTGTCGTGCATTAGCCTTGCCACGCCTGACAGTGCCTTGCCTTGCGTTACTCATTCCTTGCCTTGCCGTGCATTGCCTAGCCGTGCGTTGTCATGCCTTAGCCCTGTTTCCCCTTGCCGTGCCGTTCCTTCCCTTACCATTAACTTGCTTTGCTTTCCCTTGCCTTCCTTGCCTTCCGTTACTCTTTGCTTACCTTCCGTGCATTGCCTAGCCTTGCGTTGTCGTGCATTAGCCTTGCCTCGCCTGACAGTGCCTTGCCTTGCGTTACTCTTTCCTTGCCTTGCCGTGCATTGCCTAGCCGTGCGTTGTCGTGCATTAGCCTTGCCTTGCCTCACCGTGCCTTGCCTTGCGTTACCCTTTCCTTGCCTTGCCGTGCTTTGCCTTGCTTGCGTTGTCGTGCCTTAGCCTTGTTTCCCCTTGCCGTGCCGTTCCTTCCCTTACTCTGACCTTGCCTTGCTTTCCCTTGCCTTCCTTGCCGTCCGTTACTCTTTGCTTACCTTCAGTGCATTGCCTAGCCTAGCGTTGTCGTGCCTTAGCCTTGCCTCGCTTGACCGTGCCTTGCCTTGCGTTACCCTCTCTTTCCCTTGCCTTGCTTTGCCTAGCCGTGCGTTGTCGTGCATTAGCCTTGCGTTGCCTCACCGTGCCTTGCCTTGCGTTACCCTTTCCTTGCCTTGCCGTGCATTGCCTAGCTTGCGTTGTCGTGCCTTAGCCTTGTTTCCCCTTGACGTGCCGTTCCTTCCCTTACCCTTGCCTTGCCTTGCTTTCCCTTGCCTTTCTTGCCTTCCGTTACTCTTTGCTTGCCTTCCGTGCATTGCCTACCCTTGCGTTTTCGTGCCTTAGGCTTGCCTTGCCTCACCGTGCCTTGCCTTGCGTTACCCTTGCCTTGCTTTGCCGTGCATTGCGTAGCTTGCGTTGTCGTGCCTTAGCCTTGTTTCCCCTTGCCGTGCCGTTCCTTCCCTTACCCTTAACGTGCCTTGCTTTCCCTTGACTTCCTTCCCTTCCGTTACTCTTTGCTTACCTTCCGTGCATTGCCTACCGTTGCGTTGTCGTGCCTTAGCCTTGCCTCGCCTGACAGAGCCTAGCCTTGCGTTACCCTTTCCTTGCCTTGCCGTGCATTGCCTAGACGTGCGTTGTTGTGCATTAGCCTTGCCTTGCCTCACCGTGCCTTGCCTTGCGTTACCCTTTCCTTGCCTTGCCGTGCATTGCCTACCTTGCGTTGTCGTGCCTTACCCTTGTTTCCCCTTGCCGTGCCGTGCCTTTCGTTACACTTGCCTTGCCTTGATTTGCCTTGCCTTCCTTTCCTTCTGTTACTCTTTCCTTGCCTAGCCGTACACTGCCTAGCCTTGCGTTGTCGTGCATTAGCCTTGCCTCGACTGACCGTGCCTTGCCTTGCGTTACTCTTTGCTTACCTTCCGTGCATTGCCTATCCTTGCGTTGTCGTGCCTTAGCCTTGCCTCGCCTGACAGAGCCTTGCCTTGCGTTACCCTTTCCTTGCCTGGCCGTGCATTGCCTAGACGTGCGTTGCCGTGCCTTAGCCTTGTTTCCCCTTGCCGTGCCGTTCCTTCCGTTACCCTTGCCTTGCCTTGCTTTCCCTTGCCTTCCTTGCGTTCCGTTACTCTTTGCTTGCCTTCCCCGCATTGCCTAGCCTTGCGTTGTCGTGCCTTAGCCTGGCCTCGCCTGACCGTGACTTCCCTTGCGTTACCCTTTCCTTGCCTTGCCGTGCATTGCCTAGCCTTGCGTTGTCGTGCCTTAGCCTTGCTTCCCCTTGCCGTTCCGTTCCTTCTGTTACTCTAGCCTTGCCTTGCTTTCCCTTGCATTCCTTGCCTTCCGTTACTCTTTCCTTGCCTTGCCGTGCATTGCCTAGCCTTGCGTTGTCGTGCATTAGCCTTCCCTTGCCTGACCGTGTCTTGCCTTGCGTTACCCTTTCCTTGCCTTGCCGTGCATTGCCTAGCTTGCGTTGTCATGCCTTAGCCCTGTTTCCCCTTGCCGTGCCGTTCCTTCCCATACCCTTAACTTGCTTTGCTTTCCCTTGCCTTCCTTGCCTTCCGTTACTCTTTGCTTACCTTCCCTGCATTGCCTAGCCTTGCGTTGTCGTGCATTAGCCTTGCCACGCCTGACAGTGCCTTGCCTTGCGTTACCCTTTCCTTGCCTTGCCGTGCATTGCCTAGCCGTGCGTTGTCGTGCATTAGCGTTGCCTTGCCTCACCGTGCCTTGCCTTGCGTTACCCTTTCCTTGCCTTGCCGTGCATTGCCTAGCTTGCGTTGTCGTGCCTTACCCTTGTTTCCCCTTGCCGTGCCGTGCCTTTTGTTTCACTTGCCTTGCATTGCTTTGCCTTGAGTTCCTTTCCTTCTGTTACGCTTTCCTTGACTAGCCGTGCACTGCCAAGGCTTGCGTTGTCGTGCATTAGCCTTGCCTCGACTGACCGTGCCTTGCCTTGCGTTACCTTTTCCTTGCCTTGCCGTGCATTGCCTGGATTGCGTTGTCGTGTCTTATCCTTGTTTCCCCTTGCCGTGCCGTGCCTTTTGTTACACTTGCTTGCCTTGCTTTCCCTTGCCTTGAATTCATTCCGTTACTCGTTCTTGCCTAGCCGTGCACTGCCTAGCCTTGCGTTGTCGTGCATTAGCCTTGCCTCGCCTGATCGTGCCTTGCCTTGCGTTACCCTTTCCTTGCCTTGCCGTGCATTGCCTAGCTTGCGTTGTCGTGCCTTAGCCTTGTTTCCCCTTGCCGTGCCGTTCCTTCCCTTACCCTTAACTTGCCTTGCTTTCCCTTGCCTTCCTTGCCTTCCGTTACTCTTTGCTTACCTTCCGTGCATTGCCTAGCCTTGCGTTGTCGTGCCTTAGCCTTGCCTCGCCTGACAGAGCCTTGACTTCCGTTACCTTTTCCTTGCCTGGCCGTGCATTGCCTAGCCGTGCGTTGCCGTGCCTTAGCCTTGTTTCCCCTTGCCGTGCCGTTCCTTCCGTTACCCTTGCCATGCCTTGCTTTCCCTTGCCTTCCTTGCCTTCCGTTACTCTTTGCTTGCCTTCCCTGCATTGCCTAGCCTTGCGTTGTCGTGCCTTAGCCTTGCCTCAACTGACCGTGACTTCCCTTGCGTTACCCTTTCCTTGCCTTGCCGTGCATTGCGTAGACGTGCGTTGTTGTGCATTAGCCTTGCCTTGCCTCACCGTGCCTTGCCTTGCGTTACCCTTTCTTTGCCTTGCCGTGCATTGCCTACCTTGCGTTGTCGTGCGTTACCCTTGTTTCCCCTTGCCGTGCCGTGCCTTTTGTTACACTTGCCTTGCCTTCCTTTGCCTTGCCTTGAATTCCTTCCGTTACTCGTTCCTTGCCTAGCCGTGCACTGCCTAGCCTTGCGTTGTCGTGCATTAGCCTTGCCTTGCCTGACCGTGCCTTGCCTTGCGTTACCCTTTCCTTGCCTTGCCGTGCTTTGCCTTGCTTGCGTTGTCGTGCCTTAGCCTTGTTTCCCCTTGCCGTGCCGTTCCTTCCCTTACTCTTACCTTGCCTTGCTTTCCCTTGCCTTCCTTGCCTTCCGTTACTCTTTGCTTGCCTTCCAGTGCATTGCCTAGCCTTGCGTTGTCGTGCATTAGCCTTGCCTTGCCTGACCGTGCCTTGCCTTGCGTTACCCTTTCCTTGCTTTCCCGTGCATTGCCTAGCCGTGCGTTGTCATGCCTTAGCCCTGTTTCCCCTTGCCGTGCCGTTCCTTCCCTTACCATTAACTTGCTTTGCTTTCCCTTGCCTTCCTTGCCTTCCGTTACTCTTTGCTTACCTTCCGTGCATTGCCTAGCCTTGCGGTGTCGTGCATTAGCCTTGCCTCGCCTGACAGTGCCTTGCCTTGCGTTACTCTTTCCTTGCCTTGCCGTGCATTGCCTATCCGTGCGTTGTCGTGCATTAGCCTTGCCTTGCCTACCGTGCCTTGCCTTGCGTTACCCTTTCCTTGCCTTGCCGTGCATTGCCTAGCTTGCGTTGTCGTGCCTTAGCCTTGTTTCCCCTTGACGTGCCGTTCCTTCCCTTACCCTTGCCTTGCCTTGCTTTCCCTTGCCTTTCTTGCCTTCCGTTACTCTTTGCTTGCCTTCCGTGCATTGCCTACCCTTGCGTTTTCGTGCCTTAGCCTTGCCTTGCCTCACCGTGCCTTGCCCGTTACCCTTTCCTTGCTTGCCGTGCATTGCTAGCCTTGCGTTGTCGTGCCTTAGCCTTGCTTCCCCTTGCCGTGCCGTTCCTTCCTTTACTCTTGCCTTTCCTTGCTTTCCCTTGCATTCCTTGCCTTCCGTTACTCTTTCCTTGCCTTCCAGTGAATTGCCTAGCCTTGCGTTGTCGTGCATTAGCCTTGCCTTGCCTGACCGTGCCTTGCCTTGCGTTACCCTTTCCTTGCTTTGCCGTGCATTGCCTAGCCGTGCGTTGTCGTGCCTTAGCCTTGTTTCACCTTGCCGTAACCTTGCTTGCGTTGCCTTGCTTTGCCTTCCCTTCCTTGCCTTCCGTTACTCTTTGCTTGCCTTCCGTGCATTGCGTAGCCTTGCGTTGTCGTGCCGTAGCCTTTTTCTGACCTTGCCATAGCCTTGCTTGCGTTACCTTGCTTTGCCTTGCATTCCTTGCCTTGCGTTACCCTTTCCTTGCCTTGCCGTGCATTGCCTAGCTTGCATTGTCGTGCCTTAGCCTTGTTTCCCCTTGCCGTGCCGTGCCTTTTGTTTCACTTGCCTTGCATTGCTTTGCCTTTCCTTCCTTTCCTTCTATTACGCTTTCCTAGCGTAGCCGTGCACTGCCAAGCCTTGCGTTGTCGTGCATTAGCCTTCCCTCGACTGACCGTGCCTTGCCTTGCGTTACCCTTTCCTTGCCTTGCCGTGCTTTGCCTAGCCTTGCGTTGTGGTGCCTTAGCCTTGTTTCCCCTTGCCGTGCCGTTCCTTCCGTTACTCTTGCCTTGCCTTGCTTTCCCTTGCATTCCTTACATTCCGTTACTCTTTCCTTGCCTTGCCGTACATTGCCTAGCCGTGCGTTGTCGTGCCTTAGCCTTGTTTCACCTTGCCGTAGCCTTGCTTGGGTTGCCTTGCTTTCCCTTGCCTTCCTTGCCTTCCGTTACTCTTTGCTTACCTTCCGTGCATTGCCTAGCCTTGCGGTGTCGTGCATTAGCCTTGCCTCGCCTGACAGTGCCTTGCCTTGCGTTACTCTTTCCTTGCCTTGCCGTGCATTGCCTAGCCGTGCGTTGTCGTGCATTAGCCTTGCCTTGCCTCACCGTGCCTTGCCTTGCGTTACCCTTTCCTTCCCTTGCCGTGCATTGCCTAGCTGGCGTTGTCGTGCCTTACCCTTGTTTCCCCTTGCCGTGCCGTGCCTTTTGTTTCACTTGCCTTGCATTGCTTTGCCTTGCCTTCCTTTCCTTCTGTTAGGCTTTCCTTGCCTAGCCGTGCACTGCCAAGGCTTGCGTTGTCGTGCATTAGCCTTGCCTCGACTGACCGTGCCTTGCCTTGCGTTACCCTTTCCTTGCCTTGCCGTGCATTGCATAGCTTGCGTTGTCGTGCCTTAGCCTTGTTTCCCCTTGTCGTGCCGTGCCTTTTGTTTCACTTGCCTTGCATTGCTTTGCCTTGCCTTCCTTTCCTTCTGTTACTCTTTCCTTGCCTAGCCTTGCACTGCCAAGCCTTGCGTCGTCGTGCATTAGCCTTGCCTCGACTGACCGTGCCTTGCCTTGCGTTATCCTTTCCTTGCCTTGCCGTGCATTTCCTAGCTTGCGTTGTCGTGCCTTAGCCTTGTTTCCCCTTGCCGTGCCGTGCCGGTTGTTACACTTGCCTTGCCTTGCTTTGCCTTGCCTTCCTATCCTTCCGTTACTCTTTCCTTACCTAGCCGTGCACTGCCTATCCTTGCGTTGTCGTGCATTAGCCTTGCCTAGCCTGATCGTGCCTTGCCTTGCGTTACCCTTTCCTTGCCTTGCCGTGCATTGCCTAGCTTGCGTTGTCGGGCCTTAGCCTTGTTTCCCCTTGCCGTGCCGTTCCTTCCGTTACCCTTGCCTTGCCTTGCTTTCCCTTGCCTTTCTTGCCTTCCGTTACTCTTTGCTTGCATTCCGTGCATTGCCTAGCCTTGCGTTGTCGTGCCTTAGCCTTGCTTCCCCTTGCCGTGCCGTGACTTTTGTTTCACTTGCCATGCATTGCTTTGCCTTGCCTTCCTTTCCTTCTGTTACGCTTTCCTTGCCTAGCCGTGCACTGCCAAGCCTTGCGTTGTCGTGCATTAGCCTTCCCTCGACTGACCGTGCCTGGCCTTGCGTTACCCTCTCCTTCCCTTGCCTTGCTTTGCCTAGCCTTTCGTTGTCGTACCTTAGCCTTGTTTCCCCTTGCCGTGCCGTTCCTTCCTTTACTCTTGCCTTGCCTTGCTTTCCCTTGCATTCCTTGCCTTCCGTTACTCTTTGCTTACCTTCCGTGCATTGCCTAGCCTTGCGTTGTCGTGCATTAGCCTTGCCTCGCCTGACAGTGCCTTGCCTTGCGTTACTCTTTCCTTGCCTTGCCGTGCATTGCCTAGCCGTGCGTTGTCGTGCATTAGCCTTGCCTTGCCTCACCGTGCCTTGCCTTGCGTTACCCTTTCCTTGCCTTGCCGTGCATTGCCTAGCTTGCGTTGTCGTGCCTTAGCCTTGTTTCCCCTTGACGTGCCGTTCCTTCCCTTACCCTTGCCTTGCCTTGCTTTCCCTTGCCTTTCTTGCCTTCCGTTACTCTTTGCTTGCCTTCCGTGCATTGCCTACCCTTGCGTTTTCGTGCCTTAGCCTTGCCTTGCCTCACCGTGCCTTGCCTTGCGTTACCCTTTCCTTGCTTTGCCGTGCATTGCGTAGCCTTGCGTTGTCGTGCCTTAGCCTTGCTTCCCCTTGCCGTGCCGTTCCTTCCTTTACTCTTGCCTTTCCTTGCTTTCCCTTGCATTCCTTGCCTTCCGTTACTCTTTCCTTGCCTTCCAGTGAATTGCCTAGCCTTGCGTTGTCGTGCATTAGCCTTGCCTTGCCTGACCGTGCCTTGCCTTGCGTTACCCTTTCCTTGCTTTGCCGTGCATTGCCTAGCCGTGCGTTGTCGTGCCTTAGCCTTGTTTCACCTTGCCGTAACCTTGCTTGCGTTGCCTTGCTTTGCCTTGCCTTCCTTGCCTTCCGTTACTCTTTGCTTGCCTTCCGTGCATTGTGTAGCCTTGCGTTGTCGTGCCGTAGCCTTTTTCTGACCTTGCCATAGCCTTGCTTGCGTTACCTTGCTTTGCCTTGCATTCCTTGCCTTGCGTTACCCTTTCCTTGCCTTGCCGTGCATTGCCTAGCTTGCATTGTCGTGCCTTAGCCTTGTTTCCCCTTGCCGTGCCGTGCCTTTTGTTTCACTTGCCTTGCATTGCTTTGCCTTTCCTTCCTTTCCTTCTGTTACGCTTTCCTTGCCTAGCCGTGCACTGCCAAGCCTTGCGTTGTCGTGCATTAGCCTTCCCTCGACTGACCGTGCCTTGCCTTGCGTTACCCTTTCCTTGCCTTGCCGTGCTTTGCCTAGCCTTGCGTTGTGGTGCCTTAGCCTTGTTTCCCCTTGCCGTGCCGTTCCTTCCGTTACTCTTGCCTTGCCTTGCTTTCCCTTGCATTCCTTACATTCCGTTACTCTTTCCTTGCCTTGCCGTACATTGCCTAGCCGTGCGTTGTCGTGCCTTAGCCTTGTTTCACCTTGCCGTAGCCTTGCTTGCGTTGCCTTGCTTTCCCTTGCCTTCCTTGCCTTCCGTTACTCTTTGCTTACCTTCCGTGCATTGCCTAGCCTTGCGGTGTCGTGCATTAGCCTTGCCTCGCCTGACAGTGCCTTGCCTTGCGTTACTCTTTCCTTGCCTTGCCGTGCATTGCCTAGCCGTGCGTTGTCGTGCATTAGCCTTGCCTTGCCTCACCATGCCTTGCCTTGCGTTACCCTTTCCTTCCCTTGCCGTGCATTGCCTAGCTGGCGTTGTCGTGCCTTACCCTTGTTTCCCCTTGCCGTGCCGTGCCTTTTGTTTCACTTGCCTTGCATTGCTTTGCCTTGCCTTCCTTTCCTTCTGTTAGGCTTTCCTTGCCTAGCCGTGCACTGCCAAGGCTTGCGTTGTCGTGCATTAGCCTTGCCTCGACTGACCGTGCCTTGCCTTGCGTTACCCTTTCCTTGCCTTGCCGTGCATTGCCTAGCTTGCGTTGTCGTGCCTTAGCCTTGTTTCCCCTTGCCGTGCCGTGCCTTTTGTTTCACTTGCCTTGCATTGCTTTGCCTTGCCTTCCTTTCCTTCTGTTACTCTTTCCTTGCCTAGCCTTGCACTGCCAAGCCTTGCGTCGTCGTGCATTAGCCTTGCCTCGACTGACCGTGCCTTGCCTTGCGTTATCCTTTCCTTGCCTTGCCGTGCATTGCCTAGCTTGCGTTGTCGTGCCTTAGCCTTGTTTCCCCTTGCCGTGCCGTGCCGGTTGTTACACTTGCCTTGCCTTGCTTTGCCTTGCCTTCCTATCCTTCCGTTACTCTTTCCTTACCTAACCGTGCACGGCCTATCCTTGCGTTGTCGTGCATTAGCCTTGCCTCGCCTGATCGTGCCTTGCCTTGCGTTACCCTTTCCTTGCCTTGCCGTGCATTGCCTAGCTTGCGTTGTCGGGCCTTAGCCTTGTTTCCCCTTGCCGTGCCGTTCCTTCCGTTACCCTTGCCTTGCCTTGCTTTCCCTTGCCTTTCTTGCCTTCCGTTACTCTTTGCTTGCATTCCGTGCATTGCCTAGCCTTGCGTTGTCGTGCCTTAGCCTTGCTTCCCCTTGCCGTGCCGTGACTTTTGTTTCACTTGCCATGCATTGCTTTGCCTTGCCTTCCTTTCCTTCTGTTACGCTTTCCTTGCCTAGCCGTGCACTGCCAAGCCTTGCGTTGTCGTGCATTAGCCTTCCCTCGACTGACCGTGCCTGGCCTTGCGTTACCCTCTCCTTCCCTTGCCTTGCTTTGCCTAGCCGTGCGATGTCGTGCATTAGCCTTGCCTTACCTCACCGTGCCTTGCCTTGCGTTACCCTTTCCTTGCCTTGCCGTGCTTTGCCTAGCCTTTCGTTGTCGTACCTTAGCCTTGTTTCCCCTTGCCGTGCCGTTCCTTCCGTTACACTTGCCTTGCCTTGCTTTCCCTTGCATTCCTTACATTCCGTTACTCTTTCCTTGCCTTGCCGTGCATTGCCTAGCTTTCCGTTGTCGTGCATTAGCCTTGCATTTCCTGACCGTGCCTTGCCTTGCGTTACCCTTTCCTTACCTTGCCGTGCATTGCCTAGCTTGCGTTGTCGTGCCTTAGCCTTGTTTCCCCTTGCCGTGCCGTTCCTTCCCTTACCCTTAACTTGCCTTGCTTTCCCTTGCCTTCCTTCCCTTCCGTTACTCTTTGCTTACCTTCCGTGCATTGCCTAGCCTTGCGTTGTCGTGCCTTAGCCTTGCCTCGCCTGACAGAGCCTAGCGTGCGTTACCCTTTCCTTGCCTTGGCGTGCATTGCCTAGACGTGCGTTGTTGTGCATTAGCCTTGCCTTGCCTCACCGTGCCTTGCCTTGCGTTACCCTTTCCTTGCCTTGCCGTGCTTTGCCTAGCCTTGCGTTGTCGTGCCTTAGCCTTGTTTCCCCTTGCCGTGCCGTTCCTTCCGTTACTCTTGCCTTGCCTTGCTTTCCCTTGCATTCCTTACATTCCGTTACTCTTTCCTTGCCTTGCCGTGCATTGCGTAGCCTTCCGTTGTCGTGCATTAGCCTTGAATTTCCTGACCGTGCCTTGCCTTGCGTTACCCTTACCTTACCTTGCCGTGCTTTGCCTAGCTTGCGTTGTCGTGCCTTTGCCTTGTTTCCCCTTGCCGTGCCGTTCCTTCCCTTACCCTTAACGTGCCTTGCTTTCCCTTGCCTTCCTTCCCTTCCGTTACTCTTTGCTTACCTTCCGTGCATTGCCTAGCCTTGCGTTGTCGTGCCTTAGCCTTGCCTCGCCTGACAGAGCCTAGCCTTGCGTTACCCTTTCCTTGCCTTGCCGTGCATTGCCTAGACGTGCGTTGTTGTGCATTAGCCTTGCCTTGCCTCACCGTGCCTTGCCTTGCGTTACCCTTTCCTTGCCTTGCCGTGCATTGCCTACCTTGCGTTGTCGTGCCTTACCCTTGTTTCCCCTTGCCGTGCCGTGCCTTTTGTTACACTTGCCTTGCCTTGCTTTGCCTTGCCTTCTTTTCCTTCTGTTACTCTTTCCTTGCCTAGCCGTGCACTACCTAGCCTTGCGTTGTCGTGCATTAGCCTTGCCTCTACTGACCGTGCCTTGCCTTGCGTTACCCTTTCCTTGCCTTGCCGTGCATTGCCTAGCTTGCGTTGTCATGCCTCAGCCTTGTTTCCCCTTTCCGTGCCGTTCCTTCCCTTACCCTTGCCTTGCCTTGCTTTCCCTTGCATTCCTTGCCTTCCGTTACTCTTTCCTTGCCTTGCCGTGCATTGCCTAGCCTTGCGTTGTCGTGCATTAGCCTTGCCTTGCCTGACCGTGCCTTGCCTTGCGTTACCCTTTCCTTGATTTGCCGTGCATTGCCTAGCCGTGCGTTGTCGTGCCTTAGCCTTGTTTCACCTTGCCGTAGCCTTGCTTGCGTTGCCTTGCTTTGCCTTGCCTTCCTTGCCTTCCGTTACTCTTTGCTTGCCTTCCGTGCATTGCCTAGCCTTGCGTTTTCGTGCCTTAGCCTTGTCTCGCCTGACCCTGCCTTGCCTTGCGTTACACTTTCCTTGCCTTTCCGTGCATTGCCTAGCTTGCGTTGTCGTGCCTTAGCCTTGTTTCCCCTTGCCGTGCCGTGCCTTTTGTTACACTTGCCTTGCCTTGCTTTGCCTTGCCTTCCATTCCTTCCGTTACTCGTTCCTTGCCTGGCCGTGCACTGCCTAGCTTTGCGTTGTCGTGCATTAGCCTTGCCTCGACTGACCGTGCCTTGCCTTGCGTTACCTTTTCCTTGCCTTGCCGTGCATTGTCTGGCTTGCGTTGTCGTGTCTTAGCCTTGTTTCCCCTTGCCGTGCCGTGCCTTTTGTTACACTTCCCTTGCCTTGCTTTGCCTTGCCTTGAATTCCTTCCGTTACTCGTTCCTTGCCTAGCCGTGCACTGCCTAGCCTTGCGTTGTCGTGCATTAGCCTTGCCTTGCCTGACCGTGCCCTGCCTTGCGTTACCCTTTCCTTGGTTTGCCGTGCATTGCCTAGCCGTGCGTTGTCATGCCTTAGCCCTGTTTCCCCTTGCCGTGCCGTTCCTTCCCTTACCATTAACTTGCTTTGCTTTCACTTGCCTTCCTTGCCTTCCGTTACTCTTTGCTTACCTTCCGTGCATTGCCTAGCCTTGCGTTGTCGTGCATTAGCCTTGCCTCGCCTGACAATGCCTTGCCTTGCGTTACTCTTTCCTTGCCTTGCCGTGCATTGCCTAGCCGTGCGTTGTCGTGCATTAGCCTTGCCTTGCCTCACCGTGCCTTGCCTTGCGTTACGCTTTCCTTGCCTTGCCGTGCTTTGCCTTGCTTGCGTTGTCGTGCCTTAGCCTTGTTTCCCCTTGCCGTGCCGTTCCTTCCCTTACTCTGACCTTGCCTTGCTTTCCCTTGCCTTCCTTGCCGTCCGTTACTCTTTGCTTACCTTCAGTGCATTGCCTAGCCTTGCGTTGTCGTGCCTTAGCCTTGCCTCGCTTGACCGTGCCTTGCCTTGCGTTACCCTCTCTTTCCCTTGCCTTGCTTTGCCTAGCCGTGCGTTGTCGTGCATTAGCCTTGCGTTGCCTCACCGTGCCTTGCCTTGCGTTACCCTTTCCTTGCCTTGCCGTGCATTGCCTAGCTTGCGTTGTCGTGCCTCAGCCTTGTTTCCCCTTTCCGTGCCGTTCCTTCCCTTACCCTTGCCTTGCCTTGCTTTCCCTTGCATTCCTTGCCTTCCGTTACTCTTTCATTGCCTTGCCGTGCATTGCCTAGCCTTGCGTTGTCGTGCATTAGCCTTGCCTTGCCTGACCGTGCCTTGCCTTGCGTTACCCTTTCCTTGCCTTTCCGTGCATTGCCTAGCTTGCGTTGCCGTGCCTTAGCCTTGTTTCCCCTTGCCGTTCCGTGCCTTTTGTTACACTTGCCTTGCCTTGCTTTGCCTTGCCTTCCATTCCTTCCGTTACTCGTTCCTTGCCTAGCCGTGCACTGCCTAGCTTTGCGTTGTCGTGCATTAGCCTTTCCTCGACTGACCGTGCCTTGCCTTGCGTTACCTTTTCCTTGCCTTGCCGTGCATTGCCTGGCTTGCGTTGTCGTGTCTTAGCCTTGTTTCCCCTTGCCGTGCCGTGCCTTTTGTTACACTTCCCTTGCCTTGCTTTGCCTTGCCTTGAATTCCTTCCGTTACTCGTTCCTTGCCTAGCCGTGCACTGCCTAGCCTTGCGTTGTCGTGCATTAGCCTTGCCTTGCCTGACCGTGCCTTGCCTTGCGTTACCCTTTCCTTGCTTTGCCGTGCATTGCCTAGCCGTGCGTTGTCATGCCTTAGCCCTGTTTCCCCTTGCCGTGCCGTTCCTTCCCTTACCATTAACTTGCTTTGCTTTCCCTTGCCTTCCTTGCCTTCCGTTACTCTTTGCTTACCTTCCGTGCATTGCCTAGCCTTGCGTTGTCGTGCATTAGCCTTGCCTCGCCTGACAGTGCCTTGCCTTGCGTTACTCTTTCCTTGCCTTGCCGTGCATTGCCTAGCCGTGCGTTGTCGTGCATTAGCCTTGCCTTGCCTGACCGTGCCTTGCCTTGCGTTACCCTTTCCTTGATTTGCCGTGCATTGCCTAGCCGTGCGTTGTCGTGCCTTAGCCTTGTTTCACCTTGCCGTAGCCTTGCTTGCGTTGCCTTGCTTTGCCTTGCCTTCCTTGCCTTCCGTTACTCTTTGCTTGCCTTCCGTGCATTGACTAGCCTTGCGTTTTCGTGCCTTAGCCTTGCCTCGATTGACCGTGCCTTGCCTTGCGTTATCCTTTCCTTGCCTTGCCGTGCATTGCCTAGCTTGCGTTGTCGTGCCTTAGCCTTGTTTCCCCTTGCCGTGCCGTGCCTTTTGTTACATTTGCCTTGCCTTGTTTTGCCTTGCTTTCCATTCCTTCCGTTACTCGTTCCTTGCCTAGCCGTGCACTGCCTAGCTTTGCATTGTCGTGCATTAGCCTTGCCGAGACTGACCGTGCCTTGCCTTGCGTTACCTTTTCCTTGCCTTGCCGTGCATTGCCTGGCTTGCGTTGTCGTGTCTTAGCCTTGTTTCCCCTTGCCGTGCCGTGCCTTTTGTTACACTTGCCTTGCCTTGCTTTGCCTTGCCTTGAATTCCTTCCGTTACTCGTTCCTTGCCTAGCCGTGCACTGCCTAGCCTTGCGTTGTCGTGCATTAGCCTTGCCTTGCCTGACCGTGCCTTGCCTTGCGTTACCCTTTCCTTGCTTTGCCGTGCTTTGCCTTGCTTGCGTTGTCGTGCCTTAGCCTTGTTTCCCCTTGCCGTGCCGTTCCTTCCCTTACTCTTACCTTGCCTTGCTTTCCCTTGCCTTACTTGCCTTCCGTTACTCTTTGCTTGCCTTCCAGTGCATTGCCTAGCCTTGCGTTGTCGTGCATTAGCCTTGCCTTGCCTGACCCTGCCTTGCCTTGCGTTACCCTTTCCTTGCTTTGCCGTGCATTGCCTAGCCGTGCGTTGTCATGCCTTAGCCCTGTTTCCCCTTGCCGTGCCGTTCCTTCCCTTACCATTAACTTGCTTTGCTTTCCCTTGCCTTCCTTGCCTTCCGTTACTCTTTGCTTACCTTCCGTGCATTGCCTAGCCTTGCGTTGTCGTGCATTAGCCTTGCCTCGCCTGACAGTGCCTTGCCTTGCGTTACTCTTTCCTTGCCTTGCCGTGCATTGCCTAGCCGTGCGTTGTCGTGCATTAGCCTTGCCTTGCCTCACCGTGCCTTGCCTTGCGTTACCCTTTCCTTGCCTTGCCGTGCTTTGCCTTGCTTGCGTTGTCGTGCCTTAGCCTTGTTTCCCCTTGCCGTGCCGTTCCTTCCCTTACTCTTACCTTGCCTTGCTTTCCCTTGCCTTCCTTGCCGTCCGTTACTCTTTGCTTACCTTCAGTGCATTGCCTAGCCTTGCGTTGTCGTGCCTTAGCCTTGCCTCGCTTGACCGTGCCTTGCCTTGCGTTACCCTCTCTTTCCCTTGCCTTGCTTTGCCTAGCCTTGCGTTGTCGTGCATTAGCCTTGCGTTGCCTCACCGTGCCTTGCCTTGCGTTACCCTTTCCTTGCCTTGCCGTGCATTGCCTAGCTTGCGTTGTCGTGCCTTAGCCTTGCTTCCCCTTGCCGTGCCGTTCCTTCCTTTACTCTTGCCTTTCCTTGCTTTCCCTTGCATTCCTTGCCTTCCGTTACTCTTTCCTTGCCTTCCAGTGAATTGCCTAGCCTTGCGTTGTCGTGCATTAGCCTTGCCTTGCCTGACCGTGCCTTGCCTTGCGTTACCCTTTCCTTGCTTTGCCGTGCATTGCCTAGCCGTGCGTTGTCGTGCCTTAGCCTTGTTTCACCTTGCCGTAGCCTTGCTTGCGTTGCCTTGCTTTGCCTTCCCTTCCTTGCCTTCCGTTACTCTTTGCTTGCCTTCCGTGCATTGCGTAGCCTTGCGTTGTCGTGCCGTAGCCTTTTTCTGACCTTGCCATAGCCTTGCTTGCGTTACCTTGCTTTGCCTTGCATTCCTTGCCTTGCGTTACCCTTTCCTTGCCTTGCCGTGCATTGCCTAGCTTGCGTTGTCGTGCCTTAGCCTTGTTTCCCCTTGCCGTGCCGTGCCTTTTGTTTCACTTGCTTTGCATTGCTTTGCCTTGCCTTCCTTTCCTTCTGTTACGCTTTCCTTGCCTAGCCGTGCACTGCCAAGCCTTGCGTTGTCGTGCATTAGCCTTCCCTCGACTGACCGTGCCTGGCCTTGCGTTACCCTCTCCTTCCCTTGCCTTGCTTTGCCTAGCCGTGCGATGTCGTGCATTAGCCTTGCCTTGCCTCACCGTGCCTTGCATTGCGTTACCCTTTCCTTGCCTTGCCGTGCTTTGCCTAGCCTTGCGTTGTCGTGCCTTAGCCCTGTTTCCCCTTGCCGTGCCGTTCCTTCCCTTACCCTTGCCTTGCCTTGCTTTCCCTTGCATTCCTTGCCTTCCGTTACTCTTTCCTTGCCTTGCCGTGCATTGCCTAGCCTTGCGTTGTCGTGCATTAGCCTTGCCTTGCCTGACCGTGCCTTGCCTTGCGTTACCCTTTCCTTGATTTGCCGTGCATTGCCTAGCCGTGCGTTGTCGTGCCTTAGCCTTGTTTCACCTTGCCGTAGCCTTGCTTGCGTTGCCTTGCTTTGCCTTGCCTTCCTTGCCTTCCGTTACTCTTTGCTTACCTTCCGTGCATTGCCTAGCCTTGCGGTGTCGTGCATTAGCCTTGCCACGCCTGACAGTGCCTTGCCTTGCGTTACTCTTTCCTTGCCTTGCCGTGCATTGCCTAGCCGTGCATTGTCGTGCATTAGCCTTGCCTTGCCTCACCCTGCCTTGCCTTGCGTTACCCTTTCCTTCCCTTGCCGTGCATTGCCTAGCTGGCGTTGTCGTGCCTTACCCTTGTTTACCCTTGCCGTGCCGTGCCTTTTGTTTCACTTGCCTTGCATTGCTTTGCCTTGCCTTCCTTTCCTTCTGTTAGGCTTTCCTTGCCTAGCCGTGCACTGCCAAGGCTTGCGTTGTCGTGCATTAGCCTTGCCTCGACTGACCGTGCCTTGCCTTGCGTTACCCTTTCCTTGCCTTGCCGTGCATTGCCTAGCTTGCGTTGTCGTGCCTTAGCCTTGTTTCCCCTTGCCGTGCCGTGCCTTTTGTTTCACTTGCCTTGCATTGCTTTGCCTTGCCTTCCTTTCCTTCTGTTACTCTTTCCTTGCCTAGCCTTGCACTGCCAAGCCTTCCGTCGTCGTGCATTAGCCTTGCCTCGACTGACCGTGCCTTGCCTTGCGTTATCCTTTCCTTGCCTTGCCGTGCATTGCCTAGCTTGCGTTGTCGGGCCTTAGCCTTGTTTCCCCTTGCCGTGCCGTTCCTTCTGTTACCCTTGCCTTGCCTTGCTTTCCCTTGCCTTTCTTGCCTTCCGTTACTCTTTGCTTGCATTCCGTGAATTGCCTAGCCTTGCGTTGTCGTGCCTTAGCCTTGCTTCCCCTTGCCGTGCCGTGACTTTTGTTTCACTTGCCTTGCATTGCTTTGCCTTGCCTTCCTTTCCTTCTGTTACGCTTTCCTTGCCTAGCCGTGCACTGCCAAGCCGTGCGATGTCGTGCATTAGCCTTCCCTCGACTGACCGTGCCTGGCCTTGCGTTACCCTTTCCTTGCCTTGCCGTGCTTTGCCTAGACGTGCGTTGTTGTGCATTAGCCTTGCCTTGCCTCACCGTGCCTTGCCTTGCGTTACCCTTTCCTTGCCTTGCCGTCCTTTGCCTAGCCTTGCGTTGTCGTGCCTTAGCCTTGTTTCCCCTTGCCGTGCCGTTCCTTCCGTTACTCTTGCCTTGCCTTGCTTTCCCTTGCATTCCTTACATTCCGTTACTCTTTCCTTGCCTTGCCGTGCATTGCGTAGCCTTCCGTTGTCGTGCATTAGCCATGAATTTCCTGACCGTGCCTTGCCTTGCGTTACCCTTTCCTTACCTTGCCGTGCTTTGCCTAGCTTGCGTTGTCGTGCCTTAGCCTTGTTTCCCCTTGCCGTGCCGTTCCTTCCCTTACCCTTAACGTGCCTTGCTTTCCCTTGCCTTCCTTCCCTTCCGTTACTCTTTGCTTAACTTCCGTGCATTGCCTAGCCTTGCGTTTTCGTGCCTTAGCCTTGCCTCGCCTGACAGAGCCTAGCCTTGCGTTACCCTTTCCTTGCCTTGCCGTGCATTGCCGAGACGTGCGTTGTTGTGCATTAGCCTTGCCTTGCCTCACCGTGCCTTGCCTTGCGTTACCCTTTCCTTGCCTTGCCGTGCATTGCCTACCTTGCGTTGTCGTGCCTTACCCTTGTTTCCCCTTGCCGTGCCGTGCCTTTTGTTACACTTGCCTTGCCTTGCTTTGCCTTGCCTTCCTTTCCTTCTGTTACTCTTTCCTTGCCTAGCCGTGCACTGCCTAGCCTTGCGTTGTCGTGCATTAGCCTTGCCTCTACTGACCGTGCCTTGCCTTGCGTTACCCTTTCCTTGCCTTGCCGTGCATTGCCTAGCTTGCGTTGTCGTGCCTCAGCCTTGTTTCCCCTTTCCGTGCCGTTCCTTCCCTTACCCTTGCCTTGCCTTGCTTTCCCTTGCATTCCTTGCCTTCCGTTACTCTTTCCTTGCCTTGCCGTGCATTGCCTAGCCTTGCGTTGTCGTGCATTAGCCTTGCCTTGCCTGACCGTGCCTTGCCTTGCGTTACCCTTTCCTTGATTTGCCGTGCATTGCCTAGCCGTGCGTTGTCGTGCCTTAGCCTTGTTTCACCTTGCCGTAGCCTTGCTTGCGTTGCCTTGCTTTGCCTTGCCTTCCTTGCCTTCCGTTACTCTTTGCTTACCTTCCGTGCATTGCCTAGCCTTGCGGTGTCGTGCATTAGCCTTGCCACGCCTGACAGTGCCTTGCCTTGCGTTACTCATTCCTTGCCTTGCCGTGCATTGCCTAGCCGTGCGTTGTCATGCCTTAGCCCTGTTTCCCCTTGCCGTGCCGTTCCTTCCCTTACCATTAACTTGCTTTGCTTTCCCTTGCCTTCCTTGCCTTCCGTTACTCTTTGCTTACCTTCCGTGCATTGCCTAGCCTTGCGTTGTCGTGCATTAGCCTTGCCTCGCCTGACAGTGCCTTGCCTTGCGTTACTCTTTCCTTGCCTTGCCGTGCATTGCCTAGCCGTGCGTTGTCGTGCATTAGCCTTGCCTTGCCTCACCGTGCCTTGCCTTGCGTTACCCTTTCCTTGCCTTGCCGTGCTTTGCCTTGCTTGCGTTGTCGTGCCTTAGCCTTGTTTCCCCTTGCCGTGCCGTTCCTTCCCTTACTCTGACCTTGCCTTGCTTTCCCTTGCCTTCCTTGCCGTCCGTTACTCTTTGCTTACCTTCAGTGCATTGCCTAGCCTTGCGTTGTCGTGCCTTAGCCTTGCCTCGCTTGACCGTGCCTTGCCTTGCGTTAACCTCTCTTTCCCTTGCCTTGCTTTGCCTAGCCGTGCGTTGTCGTGCATTAGCCTTGCTTTGCCTCACCGTGCCTTGCCTTGCGTTACCCTTTCCTTGCCTTGCCGTGCATTGCCTAGCTTGCGTTGTCGTGCCTTAGCCTTGTTTCCCCTTGACGTGCCGTTCCTTCCCTTACCCTTGCCTTGCCTTGCTTTCCCTTGCCTTTCTTGCCTTCCGTTACTCTTTGCTTGCCTTCCGTGCATTGCCTACCCTTGCGTTTTCGTGCCTTAGGCTTGCCTTGCCTCACCGTGCCTTGCCTTGCGTTACCCTTGCCTTGCTTTGCCGTGCATTGCGTAGCTTGCGTTGTCGTGCCTTAGCCTTGTTTCCCCTTGCCGTGCCGTTCCTTCCCTTACCCTTAACGTGCCTTGCTTTCCCTTGCCTTCCTTCCCTTCCGTTACTCTTTGCTTACCTTCCGTGCATTGCCTACCCTTGCGTTGTCGTGCCTTAGCCTTGCCTTGCCTCACCGTGCCTAGCCTTGCGTTACCCTTTCCTTGCCTTGCCGTGCATTGCCTAGACGTGCGTTGTTGTGCATTAGCCTTGCCTTGCCTCACCGTGCCTTGCCTTGCGTTACCCTTTCCTTGCCTAGCCGTACACTGCCTAGCCTTGCGTTGTCGTGCATTAGCCTTGCCTCGACTGACCGTGCCTTGCCTTGCGTTACCCTTTCCTTGCCTTGCCGTGCATTGGCTAGCTTGCGTTGTCGTGCCTCAGCCTTGTTTCCCCTTTCCGTGCCGTTCCTTCCCTTACCCTTGCCTTGCCTTGCTTTCCCTTGCATTCCTTGCCTTCCGTTACTCTTTCCTTGCCTTGCCGTGCATTGCCTAGCCTTGCGTTGTCGTGCATTAGCCTTGCCTTGCCTCACCGTGCCTTGCCTTGCGTTACCCTTTCCTTGCCTTGCCGTGCATTGCCTAGCTTGCGTTGTCGTGCCTCAGCCTTCTTTCCCCTTTCCGTGCCGTGCCGTTCCTTCCCTTACCCTTGCCTTGCCTTGCTTTCCCTTGCATTCCTTGCCTTCCGTTACTCTTTCATTGCCTTGCCGTGCATTGCCTAGCCTTGCGTTGTCGTGCATTAGCCTTGCCTTGCCTGACCGTGCCTTGCCTTGCGTTACCCTTTCCTTGCCTTTCCGTGCATTGCCTAGCTTGCGTTGCCGTGCCTTAGCCTTGTTTCCCCTTGCCGTTCCGTGCCTTTTGTTACACTTGCCTTGCCTTGCTTTGCCTTGCCTTCCATTCCTTCCGTTACTCGTTCCTTGCCTAGCCGTGCACTGCCTAGCTTTGCGTTGTCGTGCATTAGCCTTTCCTCGACTGACCGTGCCTTGCCTTGCGTTACCTTTTCCTTGCCTTGCCGTGCATTGCCTGGCTTGCGTTGTCGTGCCTTAGCCTTGTTTCCCCTTGCCGTGCCGTTCCTTCCCTTACCCTTAACGTGCCTTGCTTTCCCTTGCCTTCCTTCCCTTCCGTTACTCTTTGCTTACCTTCCGTGCATTGCCTAGCCTTGCGTTGTCGTGCCTTAGCCTTGCCTCGCCTGACAGAGCCTAGCCTTGCGTTACCCTTTCCTTGCCTTGCCGTGCATTGCCTAGCTTGCGTTGTCGTGCCTTAGCCTTGTTTCCCCTTGACGTGCCGTTCCTTCCCTTACCCTTGCCTTGCCTTGCTTTCCCTTGCCTTTCTTGCCTTCCGTTACTCTTTGCTTGCCTTCCGTGCATTGCCTACAGTTGCGTTTTCGTGCCTTAGCCTTGCCTTGCCTCACCGTGCCTTGCCTTGCGTTACCCTTTCTTTGCCTTGCCGTGCATTGCCTAGCCTTGCGTTGTCGTGCCTTAGCCTTGCTTCCCCTTGCCGTGCCGTTCCTTCCTTTACTCTTGCCTTTCCTTGCTTTCCCTTGCATTCCTTGCTTTCCGTTACCCTTTCCTTGCTTTGCCGTGCATTGCCTAGCCGTGCGTTGTCGTGCCTTAGCCTTGTTTCACCTTGCCGTAGCCTTGCTTGCGTTGCCTTGCTTTGCCTTGCCTTCCTTGCCTTCCGTTACTCTTTGCTTGCCTTCCGTGCATTGCGTAGCCTTCCGTTGTCGTGCCGTAGCCTTTTTCTGTCCTTGCCATAGCCTTGCTTGCGTTACCTTGCTTTGCCTTGCATTCCTTGCCTTGCGTTACCCTTTCCTTGCCTTGCCGTGCATTGCCTAGCTTGCGTTGTCGTGACTTAGCCTTGTTTCCCCTTGCCGTGCCGTGCCTTTTGTTACACTTGCCTTGCCTTGCTTTGCCTTGCCTTCCATTCCTTCCGTTACTCGTTCCTTGCCTAGCCGTGCACTGCCTAGCCTTGCGTTGTCGTGCATTAGCCTTGGCTTGCCTGACCGTGCCTTGCCTTGCGTTACCCTTTCCTTGCCTTGCCGTGTTTTGCCTAGCTTGCGTTGTGGTGCCTTAGCCTTGTTTCCCCTTGCCGTGCAGTTCCTTCCCTTACTCTTAACTTGCCTTGCTTTCCCTTGCCTTCTTTGCCTTCCGTTACTCTTTGCTTACCTTCCGTGCATTGCCTAGCCTTGCGTTGTCGTTCCTTAGCCTTGCCTCGCTTGACCGTGCCTTGCCTTGCGTTACCCTTTCCTTGCCTTGCCGTGCATTGCCTAGGTTGCGTTGTCGTGCCTTAGCCTTGCCTCGCCTGACCGTGCCTTGCCTTGCGTTACCCTTTCCTTGCCTGGCCGTGCATTGCCTAGACGTGCGTTGCCGTGCCTTAGCCTTGTTTCCCCTTACCGTGCCGTTCCTTCCGTTACCCTTGCCTTCCTTGCCTTCCGTTAATCTTTGCTTGCCTTCCCCGCATTGCCTAGCCTTGCGTTGTCGTGCCTTAGCCTGGCCTCGCCTGACCGTGACTTCCCTTGCGTTACCCTTTCCTTGCCTTGCCGTGCATTGCCTACCTTGCGTTGTTGTGCCTTACCCTTGTTTCCCCTTGCCGTGCCGTGCCTTTTGTTACACTTGCCTTGCCTTGCTTTGCCTTGCCTTCCTTTCCTTCTGTTACTCTTTCCTTGCCTAGCCGTGCACTGCCTAGCCTTCCGTTGTCGTGCATTAGCCTTGCCTCGACTGACCGTGCCTTGCCTTGCGTTACCCTTTCTTTGCCTTGCCGTGCATTGCCTAGCTTGCGTTGTCGTGCCTTAGCCTTGTTTCCCCTTGCCGTGCCGTTCCTTCCGTTACCCTTGCCTTGCCTTGCTTTCCCTTGCCTTTCTTGCCTTCCGTTACTCTTTGCTTGCCTTCCCTGCATTGACTAGCCTTGCGTTTTCGTGCCTTAGCCTTGCCTCGACTGACCGTGCCTTGCCTTGCGTTATCCTTTCCTTGCCTTGCCGTGCATTGCCTAGCTTGCGTTGTCGTGCCTTAGCCTTGTTTCCCCTTGCCGTGCCGTGCCTTTTGTTACATTTGCCTTGCCTTGTTTTGCCTTGCTTTCCATTCCTTCCGTTACTCGTTCCTTGCCTAGCCGTGTACTGCCTAGCTTTGCATTGTCGTGCATTAGCCTTGCCGAGACTGACCGTGCCTTGCCTTGCGTTACCTTTTCCTTGCCTTGCCGTGCATTGCCTGGCTTGCGTTGTCGTGTCTTAGCCTTGTTTCCCCTTGCCGTGCCGTGCCTTTTGTTACACTTGCCTTGCCTTGCTTTGCCTTGCCTTGAATTCCTTCCGTTACTCGTTCCTTGCCTAGCCGTGCACTGCCTAGCCTTGCGTTGTCGTGCATTAGCGTTGCCTTGCCTGACCGTGCCTTGCCTTGCGTTACCCTTTCCTTGCCTTGCCGTGCTTTGCCTTGCTTGCGTTGTCGTGCCTTAGCCTTGTTTCCCCTTCCCGTGCCGTTCCTTCCCTTACTCTTACCTTGCCTTGCTTTCCCTTGCCTTACTTGCCTTCCGTTACTCTTTGCTTGCCTTCCAGTGCATTGCCTAGCCTTGCGTTGTCGTGCATTAGCCTTGCCTTGCCTGACCGTGCCTTGCCTTGCGTTACCCTTTCCTTGCTTTGCCGTGCATTGCCTAGCCATGCGTTGTCATGCCTTAGCCCTGTTTCCCCTTGCCGTGCCGTTCCTTCCCTTACCATTAACTTGCTTTGCTTTCCCTTGCCTTCCTTGCCTTCCGTTACTCTTTGCTTACCTTCCGTGCATTGCCTAGCCTTGCGTTGTCGTGCATTAGCCTTGCCTCGCCTGACAGTGCCTTGCCTTGCGTTACTCTTTCCTTGCCTTGCCGTGCATTGCCTAGCCGTGCGTTGTCGTGCATTAGCCTTGCCTTGCCTCACCGTGCCTTGCCTTGCGTTACCCTTTCCTTGCCTTGCCGTGCTTTGCCTTGCTTGCGTTGTCGTGCCTTAGCCTTGTTTCCCCTTGCCGTGCCGTTCCTTCCCTTACTCTTACCTTGCCTTGCTTTCCCTTGCCTTCCTTGCCGTCCGTTACTCTTTGCTTACCTTCAGTGCATTGCCTAGCCTTGCGTTGTCGTGCCTTAGCCTTGCCTCGCTTGACCGTGCCTTGCCTTGCGTTACCCTCTCTTTCCCTTTCCTTGCTTTGCCTAGCCGTGCGTTGTCGTGCATTAGCCTTGCGTTGCCTCACCGTGCCTTGCCTTGCGTTACCCTTTCCTTGCCTTGCCGTGCATTGCCTAGCTTGCGTTGTCGTGCCTTAGCCTTGCTTCCCCTTGCCGTGCCGTTCCTTCCTTTACTCTTGCCTTTCCTTGCTTTCCCTTGCATTCCTTGCCTTCCGTTACTCTTTCCTTGCCTTCCAGTGAATTGCCTAGCCTTGCGTTGTCGTGCATTAGCCTTGCCTTGCCTGACCGTGCCTTGCCTTGCGTTACCCTTTCCTTGCTTTGCCGTGCATTGCCTAGCCGTGCGTTGTCGTGCCTTAGCCTTGTTTCACCTTGCCGTAGCCTTGCTTGCGTTGCCTTGCTTTGCCTTCCCTTCCTTGCCTTCCGTTACTCTTTGCTTGCCTTCCGTGCATTGCGTAGCCTTGCGTTGTCGTGCCGTAGCCTTTTTCTGACCTTGCCATAGCCTTGCTTGCGTTACCTTGCTTTGCCTTGCATTCCTTGCCTTGCGTTACCCTTTCCTTGCCTTGCCGTGCATTGCCTAGCTTGCGTTGTCGTGCCTTAGCCTTGTTTCCCCTTGCCGTGCCGTGCCTTTTGTTTCACTTGCTTTGCATTGCTTTGCCTTGCCTTCCTTTCCTTCTGTTACGCTTTCCTTGCCTAGCCGTGCACTGCCAAGCCTTGCGTTGTCGTGCATTAGCCTTCCCTCGACTGACCGTGCCTGGCCTTGCGTTACCCTCTCCTTCCCTTGCCTTGCTTTGCCTAGCCGTTCGATGTCGTGCATTAGCCTTGCCTTGCCTGACCGTGCCTTGCCTTGCGTTACCCTTTCCTTGATTTGCCGTGCATTGCCTAGCCGTGCGTTGTCGTGCCTTAGCCTTGTTTCACCTTGCCGTGCCGTTCCTTCCGTTACTCTTGCCTTGCCTTGCTTTCCCTTGCATTCCTTACATTCCGTTACTCTTTCCTTGCCTTGCCGTACATTGCCTAGCCGTGCGTTGTCGTGCCTTAGCCTTGTTTCACCTTGCCGTAGCCTTGCTTGCGTTGCCTTGCTTTCCCTTGCCTTCCTTGCCTTCCGTTACTCTTTGCTTACCTTCCGTGCATTGCCTAGCCTTGCGGTGTCGTGCATTAGCCTTGCCTCGCCTGACAGTGCCTTGCCTTGCGTTACTCTTTCCTTGCCTTGCCGTGCATTGCCTAGCCGTTGCGTTGTCGTGCATTAGCCTTGCCTTGCCTCACCGTGCCTTGCCTTGCGTTACCCTTTCCTTCCCTTGCCGTGCATTGCCTAGCTGGCGTTGTCGTGCCTTACCCTTGTTTCCCCTTGCCGTGCCGTGCCTTTTGTTTCACTTGCCTTGCATTGCTTTGCCTTGCCTTCCTTTCCTTCTGTTACGCTTTCCTTGCCTAGCCGTGCACTGCCAAGCCTTGCGTTGTCGTGCATTAGCCTTCCCTCGACTGACCGTGCCTGGCCTTGCGTTACCCTCTCCTTCCCTTGCCTTGCTTTGCCTAGCCGTGCGATGTCGTGCATTAGCCTTGCCTTACCTCACCGTGCCTTGCCTTGCGTTACCCTTTCCTTGCCTTGCCGTGCTTTGCCTAGACGTGCGTTGTTGTGCATTAGCCTTGCCTTGCCTCACCGTGCCTTGCCTTGCGTTACCCTTTCCTTGCCTTGCCGTGCTTTGCCTAGCCTTGCGTTGTCGTGCCTTAGCCTTGTTTCCCCTTGCCGTGCCGTTCCTTCCGTTACTCTTGCCTTGCCTTGCTTTCCCTTGCATTCCTTACATTCCGTTACTCTTTCCTTGCCTTGCCGTGCATTGCGTAGCCTTCCGTTGTCGTGCATTAGCCATGAATTTCCTGACCGTGCCTTGCCTTGCGTTACCCTTTCCTTACCTTGCCGTGCTTTGCCTAGCTTGCGTTGTCGTGCCTTAGCCTTGTTTCCCCTTGCCGTGCCGTTCCTTCCCTTACCCTTAACGTGCCTTGCTTTCCCTTGCCTTCCTTCCCTTCCGTTACTCTTTGCTTACCTTCCGTGCATTGCCTAGCCTTGCGTTGTCGTGCCTTAGCCTTGCCTCGCCTGACAGAGCCTAGCCTTGCGTTACCCTTTCCTTGCCTTGCCGTGCATTGCCTAGACGTGCGTTGTTGTGCATTAGCCTTGCCTTGCCTCACCGTGCCTTGCCTTGCGTTACCCTTTCCTTGCCTTGCCGTGCATTGCCTACCTTGCGTTGTCGTGCCTTACCCTTGTTTCCCCTTGCCGTGCCGTGCCTTTTGTTACACTTGCCTTGCCTTGCTTTGCCTTGCCTTCCTTTCCTTCTGTTACTCTTTCCTTGCCTTGCCGTGCACTGCCTAGCCTTGCGTTGTCGTGCATTAGCCTTGCCTCTACTGACCGTGCCTTGCCTTGCGTTACCCTTTCCTTGCCTTGCCGTGCATTGCCTAGCTTGCGTTGTCGTGCCTCAGCCTTGTTTCCCCTTTCCGTGCCGTTCCTTCCCTTACCCTTGCCTTGCCTTGCTTTCCCTTGCATTCCTTGCCTTCCGTTACTCTTTCCTTGCCTTGCCGTGCATTGCCTAGCCTTGCGTTGTCGTGCATTAGCCTTGCCTTGCCTGACCGTGCCTTGCCTTTCGTTACCCTTTCCTTGATTTGCCGTGCATTGCCTAGCCGTGCGTTGTCGTGCCTTAGCCTTGTTTCACCTTGCCGTAGCCTTGCTTGCGTTGCCTTGCTTTGCCTTGCCTTCCTTGCCTTCCGTTACTCTTTGCTTACCTTCCGTGCATTGCCTAGCCTTGCGGTGTCGTGCATTAGCCTTGCCACGCCTGACAGTGCCTTGCCTTGCGTTACTCATTCCTTGCCTTGCCGTGCATTGCCTAGCCGTGCGTTGTCATGCCTTAGCCCTGTTTCCCCTTGCCGTGCCGTTCCTTCCCTTACCATTAACTTGCTTTGCTTTCCCTTGCCTTCCTTGCCTTCCGTTACTCTTTGCTTACCTTCCGTGCATTGCCTAGCCTTGCGTTGTCGTGCATTAGCCTTGCCTCGCCTGACAGTGCCTTGCCTTGCGTTACTCTTTCCTTGCCTTGCCGTGCATTGCCTAGCCGTGCGTTGTCGTGCATTAGCCTTGCCTTGCCTCACCGTGCCTTGCCTTGCGTTACCCTTTCCTTGCCTTGCCGTGCTTTGCCTTGCTTGCGTTGTCGTGCCTTAGCCTTGTTTCCCCTTGCCGTGCCGTTCCTTCCCTTACTCTGACCTTGCCTTGCTTTCCCTTGCCTTCCTTGCCGTCCGTTACTCTTTGCTTACCTTCAGTGCATTGCCTAGCCTAGCGTTGTCGTGCCTTAGCCTTGCCTCGCTTGACCGTGCCTTGCCTTGCGTTACCCTCTCTTTCCCTTGCCTTGCTTTGCCTAGCCGTGCGTTGTCGTGCATTAGCCTTGCGTTGCCTCACCGTGCCTTGCCTTGCGTTACCCTTTCCTTGCCTTGCCGTGCATTGCCTAGCTTGCGTTGTCGTGCCTTAGCCTTGTTTCCCCTTGACGTGCCGTTCCTTCCCTTACCCTTGCCTTGCCTTGCTTTCCCTTGCCTTTCTTGCCTTCCGTTACTCTTTGCTTGCCTTCCGTGCATTGCCTACCCTTGCGTTTTCGTGCCTTAGGCTTGCCTTGCCTCACCGTGCCTTGCCTTGCGTTACCCTTGCCTTGCTTTGCCGTGCATTGCGTAGCTTGCGTTGTCGTGCCTTAGCCTTGTTTCCCCTTGCCGTGCCGTTCCTTCCCTTACCCTTAACGTGCCTTGCTTTCCCTTGACTTCCTTCCCTTCCGTTACTCTTTGCTTACCTTCCGTGCATTGCCTACCGTTGCGTTGTCGTGCCTTAGCCTTGCCTCGCCTGACAGAGCCTAGCCTTGCGTTACCCTTTCCTTGCCTTGCCGTGCATTGCCTAGACGTGCGTTGTTGTGCATTAGCCTTGCCTTGCCTCACCGTGCCTTGCCTTGCGTTACCCTTTCCTTGCCTTGCCGTGCATTGCCTACCTTGCGTTGTCGTGCCTTACCCTTGTTTCCCCTTGCCGTGCCGTGCCTTTCGTTACACTTGCCTTGCCTTGATTTGCCTTGCCTTCCTTTCCTTCTGTTACTCTTTCCTTGCCTAGCCGTACACTGCCTAGCCTTGCGTTGTCGTGCATTAGCCTTGCCTCGACTGACCGTGCCTTGCCTTGCGTTACCCTTTCCTTGACTTGCCGTGCATTGCCTAGCTTGCGTTGTCGTGCCTTAGCCCTGTTTCCCCTTGCCGTGCCGTTCCTTCCCTTACCCTTAACTTGCCTTGCTTTCCCTTGCCTTCCTTGCCTTCCGTTACTCTTTGCTTACCTTCCGTGCATTGCCTAGCCTTGCGTTGTCGTGCCTTAGCCTTGCCTCGCCTGACAGAGCCTTGCCTTGCGTTACCCTTTCCTTGCCTGGCCGTGCATTGCCTAGACGTGCGTTGCCGTGCCTTAGCCTTGTTTCCCCTTGCCGTGCCGTTCCTTCCGTTACCCTTGCCTTGCCTTGCTTTCCCTTGCCTTCCTTGCGTTCCGTTACTCTTTGCTTGCCTTCCCCGCATTGCCTAGCCTTGCGTTGTCGTGCCTTAGCCTGGCCTCGCCTGACCGTGACTTCCCTTGCGTTACCCTTTCCTTGCCTTGCCGTGCATTGCCTAGCCTTGCGTTGTCGTGCCTTAGCCTTGCTTCCCCTTGCCGTTCCGTTCCTTCTGTTACTCTAGCCTTGCCTTGCTTTCCCTTGCATTCCTTGCCTTCCGTTACTCTTTCCTTGCCTTGCCGTGCATTGCCTAGCCTTGCGTTGTCGTGCATTAGCCTTCCCTTGCCTGACCGTGTCTTGCCTTGCGTTACCCTTTCCTTGCCTTGCCGTGCATTGCCTAGCTTGCGTTGTCATGCCTTAGCCCTGTTTCCCCTTGCCGTGCCGTTCCTTCCCATACCCTTAACTTGCTTTGCTTTCCCTTGCCTTCCTTGCCTTCCGTTACTCTTTGCTTACCTTCCCTGCATTGCCTAGCCTTGCGTTGTCGTGCATTAGCCTTGCCACGCCTGACAGTGCCTTGCCTTGCGTTACCCTTTCCTTGCCTTGCCGTGCATTGCCTAGCCGTGCGTTGTCGTGCATTAGCGTTGCCTTGCCTCACCGTGCCTTGCCTTGCGTTACCCTTTCCTTGCCTTGCCGTGCATTGCCTAGCTTGCGTTGTCGTGCCTTACCCTTGTTTCCCCTTGCCGTGCCGTGCCTTTTGTTTCACTTGCCTTGCATTGCTTTGCCTTGAGTTCCTTTCCTTCTGTTACGCTTTCCTTGACTAGCCGTGCACTGCCAAGGCTTGCGTTGTCGTGCATTAGCCTTGCCTCGACTGACCGTGCCTTGCCTTGCGTTACCTTTTCCTTGCCTTGCCGTGCATTGCCTGGATTGCGTTGTCGTGTCTTATCCTTGTTTCCCCTTGCCGTGCCGTGCCTTTTGTTACACTTGCTTGCCTTGCTTTCCCTTGCCTTGAATTCCTTCCGTTACTCGTTCTTGCCTAGCCGTGCACTGCCTAGCCTTGCGTTGTCGTGCATTAGCCTTGCCTCGCCTGATCGTGCCTTGCCTTGCGTTACCCTTTCCTTGCCTTGCCGTGCATTGCCTAGCTTGCGTTGTCGTGCCTTAGCCTTGTTTCCCCTTGCCGTGCCGTTCCTTCCCTTACCCTTAACTTGCCTTGCTTTCCCTTGCCTTCCTTGCCTTCCGTTACTCTTTGCTTACCTTCCGTGCATTGCCTAGCCTTGCGTTGTCGTGCCTTAGCCTTGCCTCGCCTGACAGAGCCTTGACTTGCGTTACCATTTCCTTGCCTGGCCGTGCATTGCCTAGCCGTGCGTTGCCGTGCCTTAGCCTTGTTTCCCCTTGCCGTGCCGTTCCTTCCGTTACCCTTGCCATGCCTTGCTTTCCCTTGCCTTCCTTGCCTTCCGTTACTCTTTGCTTGCCTTCCCTGCATTGCCTAGCCTTGCGTTGTCGTGCCTTAGCCTTGCCTCAACTGACCGTGACTTCCCTTGCGTTACCCTTTCCTTGCCTTGCCGTGCATTGCGTAGACGTGCGTTGTTGTGCATTAGCCTTGCCTTGCCTCACCGTGCCTTGCCTTGCGTTACCCTTTCTTTGCCTTGCCGTGCATTGCCTACCTTGCGTTGTCGTGCGTTACCCTTGTTTCCCCTTGCCGTGCCGTGCCTTTTGTTACACTTGCCTTGCCTTCCTTTGCCTTGCCTTGAATTCCTTCCGTTACTCGTTCCTTGCCTAGCCGTGCACTGCCTAGCCTTGCGTTGTCGTGCATTAGCCTTGCCTTGCCTGACCGTGCCTTGCCTTGCGTTACCCTTTCCTTGCCTTGCCGTGCTTTGCCTTGCTTGCGTTGTCGTGCCTTAGCCTTGTTTCCCCTTGCCGTGCCGTTCCTTCCCTTACTCTTACCTTGCCTTGCTTTCCCTTGCCTTCCT
This sequence comes from Macrotis lagotis, assembly GCF_037893015.1. Taxonomy (NCBI): domain Eukaryota; kingdom Metazoa; phylum Chordata; class Mammalia; order Peramelemorphia; family Peramelidae; genus Macrotis; species Macrotis lagotis. The sequence continues at coordinate 444,759 of NW_027421928.1, forward strand.
TGCCTTCCGTTACTCTTTGCTTGCCTTCCAGTGCATTGCCTAGCCTTGCGTTGTCGTGCATTAGCCTTGCCTTGCCTGACCGTGCCTTGCCTTGCGTTACCCTTTCCTTGCTTTGCCGTGCATTGCCTAGCCGTGCGTTGTCATGCCTTAGCCCTGTTTCCCCTTGCCGTGCCGTTCCTTCCCTTACCATTAACTTGCTTTGCTTTCCCTTGCCTTCCTTGCCTTCCGTTACTCTTTGCTTACCTTCCGTGCATTGCCTAGCCTTGCGTTGTCGTGCATTAGCCTTGCCTCGCCTGACAGTGCCTTGCCTTGCGTTACTCTTTCCTTGCCTTGCCGTGCATTGCCTAGCCGTGCGTTGTCGTGCATTAGCCTTGCCTTGCCTCACCGTGCCTTGCCTTGCGTTACCCTTTCCTTGCCTTGCCGTGCATTGCCTAGCTTGCGTTGTCGTGCCTTAGCCTTGTTTCCCCTTGACGTGCCGTTCCTTCCCTTACCCTTGCCTTGCCTTGCTTTCCCTTGCCTTTCTTGCCTTCCGTTACTCTTTGCTTGCCTTCCGTGCATTGCCTACCCTTGCGTTTTCGTGCCTTAGCCTTGCCTTGCCTCACCGTGCCTTGCCTTGCGTTACCCTTTCCTTGCTTTGCCGTGCATTGCGTAGCCTTGCGTTGTCGTGCCTTAGCCTTGCTTCCCCTTGCCGTGCCGTTCCTTCCTTTACTCTTGCCTTTCCTTGCTTTCCCTTGCATTCCTTGCCTTCCGTTACTCTTTCCTTGCCTTCCAGTGAATTGCCTAGCCTTGCGTTGTCGTGCATTAGCCTTGCCTTGCCTGACCGTGCCTTGCCTTGCGTTACCCTTTCCTTGCTTTGCCGTGCATTGCCTAGCCGTGCGTTGTCGTGCCTTAGCCTTGTTTCACCTTGCCGTAACCTTGCTTGCGTTGCCTTGCTTTGCCTTCCCTTCCTTGCCTTCCGTTACTCTTTGCTTGCCTTCCGTGCATTGCGTAGCCTTGCGTTGTCGTGCCGTAGCCTTTTTCTGACCTTGCCATAGCCTTGCTTGCGTTACCTTGCTTTGCCTTGCATTCCTTGCCTTGCGTTACCCTTTCCTTGCCTTGCCGTGCATTGCCTAGCTTGCATTGTCGTGCCTTAGCCTTGTTTCCCCTTGCCGTGCCGTGCCTTTTGTTTCACTTGCCTTGCATTGCTTTGCCTTTCCTTCCTTTCCTTCTATTACGCTTTCCTAGCCTAGCCGTGCACTGCCAAGCCTTGCGTTGTCGTGCATTAGCCTTCCCTCGACTGACCGTGCCTTGCCTTGCGTTACCCTTTCCTTGCCTTGCCGTGCTTTGCCTAGCCTTGCGTTGTGGTGCCTTAGCCTTGTTTCCCCTTGCCGTGCCGTTCCTTCCGTTACTCTTGCCTTGCCTTGCTTTCCCTTGCATTCCTTACATTCCGTTACTCTTTCCTTGCCTTGCCGTACATTGCCTAGCCGTGCGTTGTCGTGCCTTAGCCTTGTTTCACCTTGCCGTAGCCTTGCTTGGGTTGCCTTGCTTTCCCTTGCCTTCCTTGCCTTCCGTTACTCTTTGCTTACCTTCCGTGCATTGCCTAGCCTTGCGGTGTCGTGCATTAGCCTTGCCTCGCCTGACAGTGCCTTGCCTTGCGTTACTCTTTCCTTGCCTTGCCGTGCATTGCCTAGCCGTGCGTTGTCGTGCATTAGCCTTGCCTTGCCTCACCGTGCCTTGCCTTGCGTTACCCTTTCCTTCCCTTGCCGTGCATTGCCTAGCTGGCGTTGTCGTGCCTTACCCTTGTTTCCCCTTGCCGTGCCGTGCCTTTTGTTTCACTTGCCTTGCATTGCTTTGCCTTGCCTTCCTTTCCTTCTGTTAGGCTTTCCTTGCCTAGCCGTGCACTGCCAAGGCTTGCGTTGTCGTGCATTAGCCTTGCCTCGACTGACCGTGCCTTGCCTTGCGTTACCCTTTCCTTGCCTTGCCGTGCATTGCATAGCTTGCGTTGTCGTGCCTTAGCCTTGTTTCCCCTTGTCGTGCCGTGCCTTTTGTTTCACTTGCCTTGCATTGCTTTGCCTTGCCTTCCTTTCCTTCTGTTACTCTTTCCTTGCCTAGCCTTGCACTGCCAAGCCTTGCGTCGTCGTGCATTAGCCTTGCCTCGACTGACCGTGCCTTGCCTTGCGTTATCCTTTCCTTGCCTTGCCGTGCATTTGCCTAGCTTGCGTTGTCGTGCCTTAGCCTTGTTTCCCCTTGCCGTGCCGTGCCGGTTGTTACACTTGCCTTGCCTTGCTTTGCCTTGCCTTCCTATCCTTCCGTTACTCTTTCCTTACCTAGCCGTGCACTGCCTATCCTTGCGTTGTCGTGCATTAGCCTTGCCTCGCCTGATCGTGCCTTGCCTTGCGTTACCCTTTCCTTGCCTTGCCGTGCATTGCCTAGCTTGCGTTGTCGTGCCTTAGCCTTGTTTCCCCTTGCCGTGCCGTTCCTTCCGTTACCCTTGCCTTGCCTTGCTTTCCCTTGCCTTTCTTGCCTTCCGTTACTCTTTGCTTGCATTCCGTGCATTGCCTAGCCTTGCGTTGTCGTGCCTTAGCCTTGCCTCGCCTGACAGTGCCTTGCCTTGCGTTACTCTTTCCTTGCCTTGCCGTGCATTGCCTAGCCGTGCGTTGTCGTGCATTAGCCTTGCCTTGCCTCACCGTGCCTTGCCTTGCGTTACCCTTTCCTTGCCTTGCCGTGCATTGCCTAGCTTGCGTTGTCGTGCCTTAGCCTTGTTTCCCCTTGCCGTGCCGTTCCTTCCCTTACCCTTGCCTTGCCTTGCTTTCCCTTGCCTTTCTTGCCTTCCGTTACTCTTTGCTTGCCTTCCGTGCATTGCCTAGCCTTGCGTTTTCGTGCCTTAGCCTTGCCTTGCCTCACCGTGCCTTGCCTTGCGTTACCCTTTCCTTGCTTTGCCGTGCATTGCGTAGCCTTGCGTTGTCGTGCCTTAGCCTTGCTTCCCCTTGCCGTGCCGTTCCTTCCTTTACTCTTGCCTTTCCTTGCTTTCCCTTGCATTCCTTGCCTTCCGTTACTCTTTCCTTGCCTTCCGTGATTGCCTAGCCTTGCGTTGTCGTGCTTAGCCTTGCCTTGCCTGACCGTGCCTTGCCTTGCGTTACCCTTTCCTTGCTTTGCCGTGCATTGCCTAGCCGTGCGTTGTCGTGCCTTAGCCTTGTTTCACCTTGCCGTACCTTGCTTGCGTTGCCTTGCTTTGCCTTGCCTTCCTTGCCTTCCGTTACTCTTTGCTTGCCTTCCGTGCATTGTGTAGCCTTGCGTTGTCGTGCCGTAGCCTTTTTCTGACCTTGCCATAGCCTTGCTTGCGTTACCTTGCTTTGCCTTGCATTCCTTGCCTTGCGTTACCCTTTCCTTGCCTTGCCGTGCATTGCCTAGCTTGTTGTCGTGCCTTAGCCTTGTTTCCCCTTGCCGTGCCGTGCCTTTTGTTTCACTTGCCTTGCATTGCTTTGCCTTGCCTTCCTTTCCTTCTGTTACGCTTTCCTTGCCTAGCCGTGCACTGCCAAGCCTTGCGTTGTCGTGCATTAGCCTTCCCTCGACTGACCGTGCCTTGCCTTGCGTTACCCTTTCCTTGCCTTGCCGTGCTTTGCCTAGCCTTGCGTTGTGGTGCCTTAGCCTTGTTTCCCCTTGCCGTGCCGTTCCTTCCGTTACTCTTGCCTTGCCTTGCTTTCCCTTGCATTCCTTACATTCCGTTACTCTTTCCTTGCCTTGCCGTACATTGCCTAGCCTTCCGTTGTCGTGCATTAGCCTTGCATTTCCTGACCGTGCCTTGCCTTGCGTTACCCTTTCCTTACCTTGCCGTGCATTGCCTAGCTTGCGTTGTCAAGCCTTAGCCCTGTTTCCCCTTGCCGTGCCGTTCCTTCCCTTACCCTTAACTTGCCTTGCTTTCCCTTGCCTTCCTTGCCTTCCGTTACTCTTTGCTTACCTTCCGTGCATTGCCTAGCCTTGCGTTGTCGTGCATTAGCCTTGCCTCGCCTGACAGTGCCTTGCCTTGCGTTACCCTTTCCTTGCCTTGCCGTGCATTGCCTAGCCGTGCGTTGTCGTGCATTAGCCTTGCCTTGCCTCACCGTGCCTTGCCTTGCGTTACCCTTTCCTTGCCTTGCCGTGCATTGCCTAGCTTGCGTTGTCGTGCCTTACCCTTGTTTCCCCTTGCCGTGCCGTGCCTTTTGTTTCACTTGCCTTGCATTGCTTTGCCTTGCCTTCCTTTCCTTCTGTTACGCTTTCCTTGCCTAGCCGTGCACTGCCAAGGCTTGCGTTGTCGTGCATTAGCCTTGCCTCGACTGACCGTGCCTTGCCTTGCGTTACCCTTTCCTTGCCTTGCCGTGCATTGCCTAGCTTGCGTTGTCGTGCCTTAGCCTTGTTTCCCCTTGCCGTGCCGTGCCTTTTGTTTCACTTGCCTTGCATTGCTTTGCCTTGCCTTCCTTTCCTTCTGTTACTCTTTCCTTGCCTAGCCTTGCACTGCCAAGCCTTGCGTCGTCGTGCATTAGCCTTGCCTCGACTGACCGTGCCTTGCCTTGCGTTATCCTTTCCTTGCCTTGCCGTGCATTGCCTAGCTTGCGTTGTCGTGCCTTAGCCTTGTTTCCCCTTGCCGTGCCGTGCCGGTTGTTACACTTGCCTTGCCTTGCTTTGCCTTGCCTTCCTATCCTTCCGTTACTCTTTCCTTACCTAACCGTGCACTGCCTATCCTTGCGTTGTCGTGCATTAGCCTTGCCTCGCCTGATCGTGCCTTGCCTTGCGTTACCCTTTCCTTGCCTTGCCGTGCATTGCCTAGCTTGCGTTGTCGGGCCTTAGCCTTGTTTCCCCTTGCCGTGCCGTTCCTTCCGTTACCCTTGCCTTGCCTTGCTTTCCCTTGCCTTTCTTGCCTTCCGTTACTCTTTGCTTGCATTCCGTGCATTGCCTAGCCTTGCGTTGTCGTGCCTTAGCCTTGCTTCCCCTTGCCGTGCCGTGACTTTTGTTTCACTTGCCATGCATTGCTTTGCCTTGCCTTCCTTTCCTTCTGTTACGCTTTCCTTGCCTAGCCGTGCACTGCCAAGCCTTGCGTTGTCGTGCATTAGCCTTCCCTCGACTGACCGTGCCTGGCCTTGCGTTACCCTCTCCTTCCCTTGCCTTGCTTTGCCTAGCCGTGCGATGTCGTGCATTAGCCTTGCCTTACCTCACCGTGCCTTGCCTTGCGTTACCCTTTCCTTGCCTTGCCGTGCTTTGCCTAGCCTTTCGTTGTCGTACCTTAGCCTTGTTTCCCCTTGCCGTGCCGTTCCTTCCGTTACACTTGCCTTGCCTTGCTTTCCCTTGCATTCCTTACATTCCGTTACTCTTTCCTTGCCTTGCCGTGCATTGCCTAGCTTTCCGTTGTCGTGCATTAGCCTTGCATTTCCTGACCGTGCCTTGCCTTGCGTTACCCTTTCCTTACCTTGCCGTGCATTGCCTAGCTTGCGTTGTCGTGCCTTAGCCTTGTTTCCCCTTGCCGTGCCGTTCCTTCCCTTACCCTTAACTTGCCTTGCTTTCCCTTGCCTTCCTTCCCTTCCGTTACTCTTTGCTTACCTTCCGTGCATTGCCTAGCCTTGCGTTGTCGTGCCTTAGCCTTGCCTCGCCTGACAGAGCCTAGCGTGCGTTACCCTTTCCTTGCCTTGGCGTGCATTGCCTAGACGTGCGTTGTTGTGCATTAGCCTTGCCTTGCCTCACCGTGCCTTGCCTTGCGTTACCCTTTCCTTGCCTTGCCGTGCTTTGCCTAGCCTTGCGTTGTCGTGCCTTAGCCTTGTTTCCCCTTGCCGTGCCGTTCCTTCCGTTACTCTTGCCTTGCCTTGCTTTCCCTTGCATTCCTTACATTCCGTTACTCTTTCCTTGCCTTGCCGTGCATTGCGTAGCCTTCCGTTGTCGTGCATTAGCCTTGAATTTCCTGACCGTGCCTTGCCTTGCGTTACCCTTACCTTACCTTGCCGTGCTTTGCCTAGCTTGCGTTGTCGTGCCTTTGCCTTGTTTCCCCTTGCCGTGCCGTTCCTTCCCTTACCCTTAACGTGCCTTGCTTTCCCTTGCCTTCCTTCCCTTCCGTTACTCTTTGCTTACCTTCCGTGCATTGCCTAGCCTTGCGTTGTCGTGCCTTAGCCTTGCCTCGCCTGACAGAGCCTAGCCTTGCGTTACCCTTTCCTTGCCTTGCCGTGCATTGCCTAGACGTGCGTTGTTGTGCATTAGCCTTGCCTTGCCTCACCGTGCCTTGCCTTGCGTTACCCTTTCCTTGCCTTGCCGTGCATTGCCTACCTTGCGTTGTCGTGCCTTAACCTTGTTTCCCCTTGCCGTGCCGTGCCTTTTGTTACACTTGCCTTGCCTTGCTTTGCCTTGCCTTCATTTCCTTCTGTTACTCTTTCCTTGCCTAGCCGTGCACTACCTAGCCTTGCGTTGTCGTGCATTAGCCTTGCCTCGGCTCACCGTGCCTTGCCTTGCGTTACCCTTTCCTTGCCTTGCCGTGCATTGCCTAGCTTGCGTTGTCGTGCCTCAGCCTTGTTTCCCCTTTCCGTGCCGTTCCTTCCCTTACCCTTGCCTTGCCTTGCTTTCCCTTGCATTCCTTGCCTTCCGTTACTCTTTGCTTACCTTCCGTGCATTGCCTAGCCTTGCGTTGTCGTGCCTTAGCCTTGCCTCGCCTGACAGAGCCTTTCCTTGCCTGGCCGTGCATTGCCTAGCCGTGCGTTGCCGTGCCTTAGCCTTGTTTCCCCTTGCCGTGCCGTTCCTTCCGTTACCCTTGCCATGCCTTGCTTTCCCTTGCCTTCCTTGCCTTCCGTTACTCTTTGCTTGCCTTCCCTGCATTGCCTAGCCTTGCGTTGTCGTGCCTTAGCCTTGCCTCAACTGACCGTGACTTCCCTTGCGTTACCCTTTCCTTGCCTTGCCGTGCATTGCGTAGACGTGCGTTGTTGTGCATTAGCCTTGCCTTGCCTCACCGTGCCTTGCCTTGCGTTACCCTTTCTTTGCCTTGCCGTGCATTGCCTACCTTGCGTTGTCGTGCGTTACCCTTGTTTCCCCTTGCCGTGCCGTGCCTTTTGTTACACTTGCCTTGCCTTCCTTTGCCTTGCCTTGAATTCCTTCCGTTACTCGTTCCTTGCCTAGCCGTGCACTGCCTAGCCTTGCGTTGTCGTGCATTAGCCTTGCCTTGCCTGACCGTGCCTTGCCTTGCGTTACCCTTTCCTTGCCTTGCCGTGCTTTGCCTTGCTTGCGTTGTCGTGCCTTAGCCTTGTTTCCCCTTGCCGTGCCGTTCCTTCCCTTACTCTTACCTTGCCTTGCTTTCCCTTGCCTTCCTTGCCTTCCGTTACTCTTTGCTTGCCTTCCAGTGCATTGCCTAGCCTTGCGTTGTCGTGCATTAGCCTTGCCTTGCCTGACCGTGCCTTGCCTTGCGTTACCCTTTCCTTGCTTTCCCGTGCATTGCCTAGCCGTGCGTTGTCATGCCTTAGCCCTGTTTCCCCTTGCCGTGCCGTTCCTTCCCTTACCATTAACTTGCTTTGCTTTCCCTTGCCTTCCTTGCCTTCCGTTACTCTTTGCTTACCTTCCGTGCATTGCCTAGCCTTGCGTTGTCGTGCATTAGCCTTGCCTCGCCTGACAGTGCCTTGCCTTGCGTTACTCTTTCCTTGCCTTGCCGTGCATTGCCTATCCGTGCGTTGTCGTGCATTAGCCTTGCCTTGCCTCACCGTGCCTTGCCTTGCGTTACCCTTTCCTTGCCTTGCCGTGCATTGCCTAGCTTGCGTTGTCGTGCCTTAGCCTTGTTTCCCCTTGACGTGCCGTTCCTTCCCTTACCCTTGCCTTGCCTTGCTTTCCCTTGCCTTTCTTGCCTTCCGTTACTCTTTGCTTGCCTTCCGTGCATTGCCTACCCTTGCGTTTTCGTGCCTTAGCCTTGCCTTGCCTCACCGTGCCTTGCCTTGCGTTACCCTTTCCTTGCTTTGCCGTGCATTGCGTAGCCTTGCGTTGTCGTGCCTTAGCCTTGCTTCCCCTTGCCGTGCCGTTCCTTCCTTTACTCTTGCCTTTCCTTGCTTTCCCTTGCATTCCTTGCCTTCCGTTACTCTTTCCTTGCCTTCCAGTGAATTGCCTAGCCTTGCGTTGTCGTGCATTAGCCTTGCCTTGCCTGACCGTGCCTTGCCTTGCGTTACCCTTTCCTTGCTTTGCCGTGCATTGCCTAGCCGTGCGTTGTCGTGCCTTAGCCTTGTTTCACCTTGCCGTAACCTTGCTTGCGTTGCCTTGCTTTGCCTTCCCTTCCTTGCCTTCCGTTACTCTTTGCTTGCCTTCCGTGCATTGCGTAGCCTTGCGTTGTCGTGCCGTAGCCTTTTTCTGACCTTGCCATAGCCTTGCTTGCGTTACCTTGCTTTGCCTTGCATTCCTTGCCTTGCGTTACCCTTTCCTTGCCTTGCCGTGCATTGCCTAGCTTGCATTGTCGTGCCTTAGCCTTGTTTCCCCTTGCCGTGCCGTGCCTTTTGTTTCACTTGCCTTGCATTGCTTTGCCTTTCCTTCCTTTCCTTCTATTACGCTTTCCTAGCCTAGCCGTGCACTGCCAAGCCTTGCGTTGTCGTGCATTAGCCTTCCCTCGACTGACCGTGCCTTGCCTTGCGTTACCCTTTCCTTGCCTTGCCGTGCTTTGCCTAGCCTTGCGTTGTGGTGCCTTAGCCTTGTTTCCCCTTGCCGTGCCGTTCCTTCCGTTACTCTTGCCTTGCCTTGCTTTCCCTTGCATTCCTTACATTCCGTTACTCTTTCCTTGCCTTGCCGTACATTGCCTAGCCGTGCGTTGTCGTGCCTTAGCCTTGTTTCACCTTGCCGTAGCCTTGCTTGGGTTGCCTTGCTTTCCCTTGCCTTCCTTGCCTTCCGTTACTCTTTGCTTACCTTCCGTGCATTGCCTAGCCTTGCGGTGTCGTGCATTAGCCTTGCCTCGCCTGACAGTGCCTTGCCTTGCGTTACTCTTTCCTTGCCTTGCCGTGCATTGCCTAGCCGTGCGTTGTCGTGCATTAGCCTTGCCTTGCCTCACCGTGCCTTGCCTTGCGTTACCCTTTCCTTCCCTTGCCGTGCATTGCCTAGCTGGCGTTGTCGTGCCTTACCCTTGTTTCCCCTTGCCGTGCCGTGCCTTTTGTTTCACTTGCCTTGCATTGCTTTGCCTTGCCTTCCTTTCCTTCTGTTAGGCTTTCCTTGCCTAGCCGTGCACTGCCAAGGCTTGCGTTGTCGTGCATTAGCCTTGCCTCGACTGACCGTGCCTTGCCTTGCGTTACCCTTTCCTTGCCTTGCCGTGCATTGCATAGCTTGCGTTGTCGTGCCTTAGCCTTGTTTCCCCTTGTCGTGCCGTGCCTTTTGTTTCACTTGCCTTGCATTGCTTTGCCTTGCCTTCCTTTCCTTCTGTTACTCTTTCCTTGCCTAGCCTTGCACTGCCAAGCCTTGCGTCGTCGTGCATTAGCCTTGCCTCGACTGACCGTGCCTTGCCTTGCGTTATCCTTTCCTTGCCTTGCCGTGCATTTCCTAGCTTGCGTTGTCGTGCCTTAGCCTTGTTTCCCCTTGCCGTGCCGTGCCGGTTGTTACACTTGCCTTGCCTTGCTTTGCCTTGCCTTCCTATCCTTCCGTTACTCTTTCCTTACCTAGCCGTGCACTGCCTATCCTTGCGTTGTCGTGCATTAGCCTTGCCTCGCCTGATCGTGCCTTGCCTTGCGTTACCCTTTCCTTGCCTTGCCGTGCATTGCCTAGCTTGCGTTGTCGGGCCTTAGCCTTGTTTCCCCTTGCCGTGCCGTTCCTTCCGTTACCCTTGCCTTGCCTTGCTTTCCCTTGCCTTTCTTGCCTTCCGTTACTCTTTGCTTGCATTCCGTGCATTGCCTAGCCTTGCGTTGTCGTGCCTTAGCCTTGCTTCCCCTTGCCGTGCCGTGACTTTTGTTTCACTTGCCATGCATTGCTTTGCCTTGCCTTCCTTTCCTTCTGTTACGCTTTCCTTGCCTAGCCGTGCACTGCCAAGCCTTGCGTTGTCGTGCATTAGCCTTCCTGCTACCGTGCCTGCCTTGCGTTACCCTTCCTTCCTTGCTGCTTTGCCTGCTCGTGTCGTCTTAGCCTTGTTTCCCCTTGCCTGCGTTCCTCCTTTCCTTGCCTTGCCTGTTTCCCTTTGCGTTGTCGTGCATTAGCCTTCCCTCGACTGACCGTGCCTGGCCTTGCGTTACCCTCTCCTTCCCTTGCCTTGCTTTGCCTAGCCTTTCGTTGTCGTACCTTAGCCTTGTTTCCCCTTGCCGTGCCGTTCCTTCCTTTACTCTTGCCTTGCCTTGCTTTCCCGTGCATTCCTTGCCTTCCGTTACTCTTTGCTTACCTTCCGTGCATTGCCTAGCCTTGCGTTGTCGTGCATTAGCCTTGCCTCGCCTGACAGTGCCTTGCCTTGCGTTACTCTTTCCTTGCCTTGCCGTGCATTGCCTAGCCGTGCGTTGTCGTGCATTAGCCTTGCCTTGCCTCACCGTGCCTTGCCTTGCGTTACCCTTTCCTTGCCTTGCCGTGCATTGCCTAGCTTGCGTTGTCGTGCCTTAGCCTTGTTTCCCCTTGACGTGCCGTTCCTTCCCTTACCCTTGCCTTGCCTTGCTTTCCCTTGCCTTTCTTGCCTTCCGTTACTCTTTGCTTGCCTTCCGTGCATTGCCTACCCTTGCGTTTTCGTGCCTTAGCCTTGCCTTGCCTCACCGTGCCTTGCCTTGCGTTACCCTTTCCTTGCTTTGCCGTGCATTGCGTAGCCTTGCGTTGTCGTGCCTTAGCCTTGCTTCCCCTTGCCGTGCCGTTCCTTCCTTTACTCTTGCCTTTCCTTGCTTTCCCTTGCATTCCTTGCCTTCCGTTACTCTTTCCTTGCCTTCCAGTGAATTGCCTAGCCTTGCGTTGTCGTGCATTAGCCTTGCCTTGCCTGACCGTGCCTTGCCTTGCGTTACCCTTTCCTTGCTTTGCCGTGCATTGCCTAGCCGTGCGTTGTCGTGCCTTAGCCTTGTTTCACCTTGCCGTAACCTTGCTTGCGTTGCCTTGCTTTGCCTTGCCTTCCTTGCCTTCCGTTACTCTTTGCTTGCCTTCCGTGCATTGTGTAGCCTTGCGTTGTCGTGCCGTAGCCTTTTTCTGACCTTGCCATAGCCTTGCTTGCGTTACCTTGCTTTGCCTTGCATTCCTTGCCTTGCGTTACCCTTTCCTTGCCTTGCCGTGCATTGCCTAGCTTGCATTGTCGTGCCTTAGCCTTGTTTCCCCTTGCCGTGCCGTGCCTTTTGTTTCACTTGCCTTGCATTGCTTTGCCTTTCCTTCCTTTCCTTCTGTTACGCTTTCCTTGCCTAGCCGTGCACTGCCAAGCCTTGCGTTGTCGTGCATTAGCCTTCCCTCGACTGACCGTGCCTTGCCTTGCGTTACCCTTTCCTTGCCTTGCCGTGCTTTGCCTAGCCTTGCGTTGTGGTGCCTTAGCCTTGTTTCCCCTTGCCGTGCCGTTCCTTCCGTTACTCTTGCCTTGCCTTGCTTTCCCTTGCATTCCTTACATTCCGTTACTCTTTCCTTGCCTTGCCGTACATTGCCTAGCCGTGCGTTGTCGTGCCTTAGCCTTGTTTCACCTTGCCGTAGCCTTGCTTGCGTTACCCTTTCCTTGCCTTGCCGTGCATTGCCTAGCTTGCGTTGTCAAGCCTTAGCCCTGTTTCCCCTTGCCGTGCCGTTCCTTCCCTTACCCTTAACTTGCCTTGCTTTCCCTTGCCTTCCTTGCCTTCCGTTACTCTTTGCTTACCTTCCGTGCATTGCCTAGCCTTGCGGTGTCGTGCATTAGCCTTGCCTCGCCTGACAGTGCCTTGCCTTGCGTTACTCTTTCCTTGCCTTGCCGTGCATTGCCTAGCCGTGCGTTGTCGTGCATTAGCCTTGCCTTGCCTCACCATGCCTTGCCTTGCGTTACCCTTTCCTTCCCTTGCCGTGCATTGCCTAGCTGGCGTTGTCGTGCCTTACCCTTGTTTCCCCTTGCCGTGCCGTGCCTTTTGTTTCACTTGCCTTGCATTGCTTTGCCTTGCCTTCCTTTCCTTCTGTTAGGCTTTCCTTGCCTAGCCGTGCACTGCCAAGGCTTGCGTTGTCGTGCATTAGCCTTGCCTCGACTGACCGTGCCTTGCCTTGCGTTACCCTTTCCTTGCCTTGCCGTGCATTGCCTAGCTTGCGTTGTCGTGCCTTAGCCTTGTTTCCCCTTGCCGTGCCGTGCCTTTTGTTTCACTTGCCTTGCATTGCTTTGCCTTGCCTTCCTTTCCTTCTGTTACTCTTTCCTTGCCTAGCCTTGCACTGCCAAGCCTTGCGTCGTCGTGCATTAGCCTTGCCTCGACTGACCGTGCCTTGCCTTGCGTTATCCTTTCCTTGCCTTGCCGTGCATTGCCTAGCTTGCGTTTTCGTGCCTTAGCCTTGTTTCCCCTTGCCGTGCCGTGCCGGTTGTTACACTTGCCTTGCCTTGCTTTGCCTTGCCTTCCTATCCTTCCGTTACTCTTTCCTTACCTAACCGTGCACTGCCTATCCTTGCGTTGTCGTGCATTAGCCTTGCCTCGCCTGATCGTGCCTTGCCTTGCGTTACCCTTTCCTTGCCTTGCCGTGCATTGCCTAGCTTGCGTTGTCGGGCCTTAGCCTTGTTTCCCCTTGCCGTGCCGTTCCTTCCGTTACCCTTGCCTTGCCTTGCTTTCCCTTGCCTTTCTTGCCTTCCGTTACTCTTTGCTTGCATTCCGTGCATTGCCTAGCCTTGCGTTGTCGTGCCTTAGCCTTGCTTCCCCTTGCCGTGCCGTGACTTTTGTTTCACTTGCCATGCATTGCTTTGCCTTGCCTTCCTTTCCTTCTGTTACGCTTTCCTTGCCTAGCCGTGCACTGCCAAGCCTTGCGTTGTCGTGCATTAGCCTTCCCTCGACTGACCGTGCCTGGCCTTGCGTTACCCTCTCCTTCCCTTGCCTTGCTTTGCCTAGCCGTGCGATGTCGTGCATTAGCCTTGCCTTACCTCACCGTGCCTTGCCTTGCGTTACCCTTTCCTTGCCTTGCCGTGCTTTGCCTAGCCTTTCGTTGTCGTACCTTAGCCTTGTTTCCCCTTGCCGTGCCGTTCCTTCCGTTACACTTGCCTTGCCTTGCTTTCCCTTGCATTCCTTACATTCCGTTACTCTTTCCTTGCCTTGCCGTGCATTGCCTAGCTTTCCGTTGTCGTGCATTAGCCTTGCATTTCCTGACCGTGCCTTGCCTTGCGTTACCCTTTCCTTACCTTGCCGTGCATTGCCTAGCTTGCGTTGTCGTGCCTTAGCCTTGTTTCCCCTTGCCGTGCCGTTCCTTCCCTTACCCTTAACTTGCCTTGCTTTCCCTTGCCTTCCTTCCCTTCCGTTACTCTTTGCTTACCTTCCGTGCATTGCCTAGCCTTGCGTTGTCGTGCCTTAGCCTTGCCTCGCCTGACAGAGCCTAGCGTGCGTTACCCTTTCCTTGCCTTGGCGTGCATTGCCTAGACGTGCGTTGTTGTGCATTAGCCTTGCCTTGCCTCACCGTGCCTTGCCTTGCGTTACCCTTTCCTTGCCTTGCCGTGCTTTGCCTAGCCTTGCGTTGTCGTGCCTTAGCCTTGTTTCCCCTTGCCGTGCCGTTCCTTCCGTTACTCTTGCCTTGCCTTGCTTTCCCTTGCATTCCTTACATTCCGTTACTCTTTCCTTGCCTTGCCGTGCATTGCGTAGCCTTCCGTTGTCGTGCATTAGCCTTGAATTTCCTGACCGTGCCTTGCCTTGCGTTACCCTTACCTTACCTTGCCGTGCTTTGCCTAGCTTGCGTTGTCGTGCCTTTGCCTTGTTTCCCCTTGCCGTGCCGTTCCTTCCCTTACCCTTAACGTGCCTTGCTTTCCCTTGCCTTCCTTCCCTTCCGTTACTCTTTGCTTACCTTCCGTGCATTGCCTAGCCTTGCGTTGTCGTGCCTTAGCCTTGCCTCGCCTGACAGAGCCTAGCCTTGCGTTACCCTTTCCTTGCCTTGCCGTGCATTGCCTAGACGTGCGTTGTTGTGCATTAGCCTTGCCTTGCCTCACCGTGCCTTGCCTTGCGTTACCCTTTCCTTGCCTTGCCGTGCATTGCCTACCTTGCGTTGTCGTGCCTTACCCTTGTTTCCCCTTGCCGTGCCGTGCCTTTTGTTACACTTGCCTTGCCTTGCTTTGCCTTGCCTTCTTTTCCTTCTGTTACTCTTTCCTTGCCTAGCCGTGCACTACCTAGCCTTGCGTTGTCGTGCATTAGCCTTGCCTCTACTGACCGTGCCTTGCCTTGCGTTACCCTTTCCTTGCCTTGCCGTGCATTGCCTAGCTTGCGTTGTCATGCCTCAGCCTTGTTTCCCCTTTCCGTGCCGTTCCTTCCCTTACCCTTGCCTTGCCTTGCTTTCCCTTGCATTCCTTGCCTTCCGTTACTCTTTCCTTGCCTTGCCGTGCATTGCCTAGCCTTGCGTTGTCGTGCATTAGCCTTGCCTTGCCTGACCGTGCCTTGCCTTGCGTTACCCTTTCCTTGATTTGCCGTGCATTGCCTAGCCGTGCGTTGTCGTGCCTTAGCCTTGTTTCACCTTGCCGTAGCCTTGCTTGCGTTGCCTTGCTTTGCCTTGCCTTCCTTGCCTTCCGTTACTCTTTGCTTGCCTTCCGTGCATTGCCTAGCCTTGCGTTTTCGTGCCTTAGCCTTGTCTCGCCTGACCCTGCCTTGCCTTGCGTTACACTTTCCTTGCCTTTCCGTGCATTGCCTAGCTTGCGTTGTCGTGCCTTAGCCTTGTTTCCCCTTGCCGTGCCGTGCCTTTTGTTACACTTGCCTTGCCTTGCTTTGCCTTGCCTTCCATTCCTTCCGTTACTCGTTCCTTGCCTGGCCGTGCACTGCCTAGCTTTGCGTTGTCGTGCATTAGCCTTGCCTCGACTGACCGTGCCTTGCCTTGCGTTACCTTTTCCTTGCCTTGCCGTGCATTGTCTGGCTTGCGTTGTCGTGTCTTAGCCTTGTTTCCCCTTGCCGTGCCGTGCCTTTTGTTACACTTCCCTTGCCTTGCTTTGCCTTGCCTTGAATTCCTTCCGTTACTCGTTCCTTGCCTAGCCGTGCACTGCCTAGCCTTGCGTTGTCGTGCATTAGCCTTGCCTTGCCTGACCGTGCCCTGCCTTGCGTTACCCTTTCCTTGGTTTGCCGTGCATTGCCTAGCCGTGCGTTGTCATGCCTTAGCCCTGTTTCCCCTTGCCGTGCCGTTCCTTCCCTTACCATTAACTTGCTTTGCTTTCACTTGCCTTCCTTGCCTTCCGTTACTCTTTGCTTACCTTCCGTGCATTGCCTAGCCTTGCGTTGTCGTGCATTAGCCTTGCCTCGCCTGACAATGCCTTGCCTTGCGTTACTCTTTCCTTGCCTTGCCGTGCATTGCCTAGCCGTGCGTTGTCGTGCATTAGCCTTGCCTTGCCTCACCGTGCCTTGCCTTGCGTTACGCTTTCCTTGCCTTGCCGTGCTTTGCCTTGCTTGCGTTGTCGTGCCTTAGCCTTGTTTCCCCTTGCCGTGCCGTTCCTTCCCTTACTCTGACCTTGCCTTGCTTTCCCTTGCCTTCCTTGCCGTCCGTTACTCTTTGCTTACCTTCAGTGCATTGCCTAGCCTTGCGTTGTCGTGCCTTAGCCTTGCCTCGCTTGACCGTGCCTTGCCTTGCGTTACCCTCTCTTTCCCTTGCCTTGCTTTGCCTAGCCGTGCGTTGTCGTGCATTAGCCTTGCGTTGCCTCACCGTGCCTTGCCTTGCGTTACCCTTTCCTTGCCTTGCCGTGCATTGCCTAGCTTGCGTTGTCGTGCCTCAGCCTTGTTTCCCCTTTCCGTGCCGTTCCTTCCCTTACCCTTGCCTTGCCTTGCTTTCCCTTGCATTCCTTGCCTTCCGTTACTCTTTCATTGCCTTGCCGTGCATTGCCTAGCCTTGCGTTGTCGTGCATTAGCCTTGCCTTGCCTGACCGTGCCTTGCCTTGCGTTACCCTTTCCTTGCCTTTCCGTGCATTGCCTAGCTTGCGTTGCCGTGCCTTAGCCTTGTTTCCCCTTGCCGTTCCGTGCCTTTTGTTACACTTGCCTTGCCTTGCTTTGCCTTGCCTTCCATTCCTTCCGTTACTCGTTCCTTGCCTAGCCGTGCACTGCCTAGCTTTGCGTTGTCGTGCATTAGCCTTTCCTCGACTGACCGTGCCTTGCCTTGCGTTACCTTTTCCTTGCCTTGCCGTGCATTGCCTGGCTTGCGTTGTCGTGTCTTAGCCTTGTTTCCCCTTGCCGTGCCGTGCCTTTTGTTACACTTCCCTTGCCTTGCTTTGCCTTGCCTTGAATTCCTTCCGTTACTCGTTCCTTGCCTAGCCGTGCACTGCCTAGCCTTGCGTTGTCGTGCATTAGCCTTGCCTTGCCTGACCGTGCCTTGCCTTGCGTTACCCTTTCCTTGCTTTGCCGTGCATTGCCTAGCCGTGCGTTGTCATGCCTTAGCCCTGTTTCCCCTTGCCGTGCCGTTCCTTCCCTTACCATTAACTTGCTTTGCTTTCCCTTGCCTTCCTTGCCTTCCGTTACTCTTTGCTTACCTTCCGTGCATTGCCTAGCCTTGCGTTGTCGTGCATTAGCCTTGCCTCGCCTGACAGTGCCTTGCCTTGCGTTACTCTTTCCTTGCCTTGCCGTGCATTGCCTAGCCGTGCGTTGTCGTGCATTAGCCTTGCCTTGCCTGACCGTGCCTTGCCTTGCGTTACCCTTTCCTTGATTTGCCGTGCATTGCCTAGCCGTGCGTTGTCGTGCCTTAGCCTTGTTTCACCTTGCCGTAGCCTTGCTTGCGTTGCCTTGCTTTGCCTTGCCTTCCTTGCCTTCCGTTACTCTTTGCTTGCCTTCCGTGCATTGACTAGCCTTGCGTTTTCGTGCCTTAGCCTTGCCTCGATTGACCGTGCCTTGCCTTGCGTTATCCTTTCCTTGCCTTGCCGTGCATTGCCTAGCTTGCGTTGTCGTGCCTTAGCCTTGTTTCCCCTTGCCGTGCCGTGCCTTTTGTTACATTTGCCTTGCCTTGTTTTGCCTTGCTTTCCATTCCTTCCGTTACTCGTTCCTTGCCTAGCCGTGCACTGCCTAGCTTTGCATTGTCGTGCATTAGCCTTGCCGAGACTGACCGTGCCTTGCCTTGCGTTACCTTTTCCTTGCCTTGCCGTGCATTGCCTGGCTTGCGTTGTCGTGTCTTAGCCTTGTTTCCCCTTGCCGTGCCGTGCCTTTTGTTACACTTGCCTTGCCTTGCTTTGCCTTGCCTTGAATTCCTTCCGTTACTCGTTCCTTGCCTAGCCGTGCACTGCCTAGCCTTGCGTTGTCGTGCATTAGCCTTGCCTTGCCTGACCGTGCCTTGCCTTGCGTTACCCTTTCCTTGCCTTGCCGTGCTTTGCCTTGCTTGCGTTGTCGTGCCTTAGCCTTGTTTCCCCTTGCCGTGCCGTTCCTTCCCTTACTCTTACCTTGCCTTGCTTTCCCTTGCCTTACTTGCCTTCCGTTACTCTTTGCTTGCCTTCCAGTGCATTGCCTAGCCTTGCGTTGTCGTGCATTAGCCTTGCCTTGCCTGACCCTGCCTTGCCTTGCGTTACCCTTTCCTTGCTTTGCCGTGCATTGCCTAGCCGTGCGTTGTCATGCCTTAGCCCTGTTTCCCCTTGCCGTGCCGTTCCTTCCCTTACCATTAACTTGCTTTGCTTTCCCTTGCCTTCCTTGCCTTCCGTTACTCTTTGCTTACCTTCCGTGCATTGCCTAGCCTTGCGTTGTCGTGCATTAGCCTTGCCTCGCCTGACAGTGCCTTGCCTTGCGTTACTCTTTCCTTGCCTTGCCGTGCATTGCCTAGCCGTGCGTTGTCGTGCATTAGCCTTGCCTTGCCTCACCGTGCCTTGCCTTGCGTTACCCTTTCCTTGCCTTGCCGTGCTTTGCCTTGCTTGCGTTGTCGTGCCTTAGCCTTGTTTCCCCTTGCCGTGCCGTTCCTTCCCTTACTCTTACCTTGCCTTGCTTTCCCTTGCCTTCCTTGCCGTCCGTTACTCTTTGCTTACCTTCAGTGCATTGCCTAGCCTTGCGTTGTCGTGCCTTAGCCTTGCCTCGCTTGACCGTGCCTTGCCTTGCGTTACCCTCTCTTTCCCTTGCCTTGCTTTGCCTAGCCTTGCGTTGTCGTGCATTAGCCTTGCGTTGCCTCACCGTGCCTTGCCTTGCGTTACCCTTTCCTTGCCTTGCCGTGCATTGCCTAGCTTGCGTTGTCGTGCCTTAGCCTTGCTTCCCCTTGCCGTGCCGTTCCTTCCTTTACTCTTGCCTTTCCTTGCTTTCCCTTGCATTCCTTGCCTTCCGTTACTCTTTCCTTGCCTTCCAGTGAATTGCCTAGCCTTGCGTTGTCGTGCATTAGCCTTGCCTTGCCTGACCGTGCCTTGCCTTGCGTTACCCTTTCCTTGCTTTGCCGTGCATTGCCTAGCCGTGCGTTGTCGTGCCTTAGCCTTGTTTCACCTTGCCGTAGCCTTGCTTGCGTTGCCTTGCTTTGCCTTCCCTTCCTTGCCTTCCGTTACTCTTTGCTTGCCTTCCGTGCATTGCGTAGCCTTGCGTTGTCGTGCCGTAGCCTTTTTCTGACCTTGCCATAGCCTTGCTTGCGTTACCTTGCTTTGCCTTGCATTCCTTGCCTTGCGTTACCCTTTCCTTGCCTTGCCGTGCATTGCCTAGCTTGCGTTGTCGTGCCTTAGCCTTGTTTCCCCTTGCCGTGCCGTGCCTTTTGTTTCACTTGCTTTGCATTGCTTTGCCTTGCCTTCCTTTCCTTCTGTTACGCTTTCCTTGCCTAGCCGTGCACTGCCAAGCCTTGCGTTGTCGTGCATTAGCCTTCCCTCGACTGACCGTGCCTGGCCTTGCGTTACCCTCTCCTTCCCTTGCCTTGCTTTGCCTAGCCGTGCGATGTCGTGCATTAGCCTTGCCTTGCCTCACCGTGCCTTGCATTGCGTTACCCTTTCCTTGCCTTGCCGTGCTTTGCCTAGCCTTGCGTTGTCGTGCCTTAGCCCTGTTTCCCCTTGCCGTGCCGTTCCTTCCCTTACCCTTGCCTTGCCTTGCTTTCCCTTGCATTCCTTGCCTTCCGTTACTCTTTCCTTGCCTTGCCGTGCATTGCCTAGCCTTGCGTTGTCGTGCATTAGCCTTGCCTTGCCTGACCGTGCCTTGCCTTGCGTTACCCTTTCCTTGATTTGCCGTGCATTGCCTAGCCGTGCGTTGTCGTGCCTTAGCCTTGTTTCACCTTGCCGTAGCCTTGCTTGCGTTGCCTTGCTTTGCCTTGCCTTCCTTGCCTTCCGTTACTCTTTGCTTACCTTCCGTGCATTGCCTAGCCTTGCGGTGTCGTGCATTAGCCTTGCCACGCCTGACAGTGCCTTGCCTTGCGTTACTCTTTCCTTGCCTTGCCGTGCATTGCCTAGCCGTGCATTGTCGTGCATTAGCCTTGCCTTGCCTCACCCTGCCTTGCCTTGCGTTACCCTTTCCTTCCCTTGCCGTGCATTGCCTAGCTGGCGTTGTCGTGCCTTACCCTTGTTTCCCCTTGCCGTGCCGTGCCTTTTGTTTCACTTGCCTTGCATTGCTTTGCCTTGCCTTCCTTTCCTTCTGTTAGGCTTTCCTTGCCTAGCCGTGCACTGCCAAGGCTTGCGTTGTCGTGCATTAGCCTTGCCTCGACTGACCGTGCCTTGCCTTGCGTTACCCTTTCCTTGCCTTGCCGTGCATTGCCTAGCTTGCGTTGTCGTGCCTTAGCCTTGTTTCCCCTTGCCGTGCCGTGCCTTTTGTTTCACTTGCCTTGCATTGCTTTGCCTTGCCTTCCTTTCCTTCTGTTACTCTTTCCTTGCCTAGCCTTGCACTGCCAAGCCTTCCGTCGTCGTGCATTAGCCTTGCCTCGACTGACCGTGCCTTGCCTTGCGTTATCCTTTCCTTGCCTTGCCGTGCATTGCCTAGCTTGCGTTGTCGGGCCTTAGCCTTGTTTCCCCTTGCCGTGCCGTTCCTTCTGTTACCCTTGCCTTGCCTTGCTTTCCCTTGCCTTTCTTGCCTTCCGTTACTCTTTGCTTGCATTCCGTGAATTGCCTAGCCTTGCGTTGTCGTGCCTTAGCCTTGCTTCCCCTTGCCGTGCCGTGACTTTTGTTTCACTTGCCTTGCATTGCTTTGCCTTGCCTTCCTTTCCTTCTGTTACGCTTTCCTTGCCTAGCCGTGCACTGCCAAGCCGTGCGTTGTCGTGCATTAGCCTTCCCTCGACTGACCGTGCCTGGCCTTGCGTTACCCTTTCCTTGCCTTGCCGTGCTTTGCCTAGACGTGCGTTGTTGTGCATTAGCCTTGCCTTGCCTCACCGTGCCTTGCCTTGCGTTACCCTTTCCTTGCCTTGCCGTGCTTTGCCTAGCCTTGCGTTGTCGTGCCTTAGCCTTGTTTCCCCTTGCCGTGCCGTTCCTTCCGTTACTCTTGCCTTGCCTTGCTTTCCCTTGCATTCCTTACATTCCGTTACTCTTTCCTTGCCTTGCCGTGCATTGCGTAGCCTTCCGTTGTCGTGCATTAGCCATGAATTTCCTGACCGTGCCTTGCCTTGCGTTACCCTTTCCTTACCTTGCCGTGCTTTGCCTAGCTTGCGTTGTCGTGCCTTAGCCTTGTTTCCCCTTGCCGTGCCGTTCCTTCCCTTACCCTTAACGTGCCTTGCTTTCCCTTGCCTTCCTTCCCTTCCGTTACTCTTTGCTTAACTTCCGTGCATTGCCTAGCCTTGCGTTTTCGTGCCTTAGCCTTGCCTCGCCTGACAGAGCCTAGCCTTGCGTTACCCTTTCCTTGCCTTGCCGTGCATTGCCTAGACGTGCGTTGTTGTGCATTAGCCTTGCCTTGCCTCACCGTGCCTTGCCTTGCGTTACCCTTTCCTTGCCTTGCCGTGCATTGCCTACCTTGCGTTGTCGTGCCTTACCCTTGTTTCCCCTTGCCGTGCCGTGCCTTTTGTTACACTTGCCTTGCCTTGCTTTGCCTTGCCTTCCTTTCCTTCTGTTACTCTTTCCTTGCCTAGCCGTGCACTGCCTAGCCTTGCGTTGTCGTGCATTAGCCTTGCCTCTACTGACCGTGCCTTGCCTTGCGTTACCCTTTCCTTGCCTTGCCGTGCATTGCCTAGCTTGCGTTGTCGTGCCTCAGCCTTGTTTCCCCTTTCCGTGCCGTTCCTTCCCTTACCCTTGCCTTGCCTTGCTTTCCCTTGCATTCCTTGCCTTCCGTTACTCTTTCCTTGCCTTGCCGTGCATTGCCTAGCCTTGCGTTGTCGTGCATTAGCCTTGCCTTGCCTGACCGTGCCTTGCCTTGCGTTACCCTTTCCTTGATTTGCCGTGCATTGCCTAGCCGTGCGTTGTCGTGCCTTAGCCTTGTTTCACCTTGCCGTAGCCTTGCTTGCGTTGCCTTGCTTTGCCTTGCCTTCCTTGCCTTCCGTTACTCTTTGCTTACCTTCCGTGCATTGCCTAGCCTTGCGGTGTCGTGCATTAGCCTTGCCACGCCTGACAGTGCCTTGCCTTGCGTTACTCATTCCTTGCCTTGCCGTGCATTGCCTAGCCGTGCGTTGTCATGCCTTAGCCCTGTTTCCCCTTGCCGTGCCGTTCCTTCCCTTACCATTAACTTGCTTTGCTTTCCCTTGCCTTCCTTGCCTTCCGTTACTCTTTGCTTACCTTCCGTGCATTGCCTAGCCTTGCGTTGTCGTGCATTAGCCTTGCCTCGCCTGACAGTGCCTTGCCTTGCGTTACTCTTTCCTTGCCTTGCCGTGCATTGCCTAGCCGTGCGTTGTCGTGCATTAGCCTTGCCTTGCCTCACCGTGCCTTGCCTTGCGTTACCCTTTCCTTGCCTTGCCGTGCTTTGCCTTGCTTGCGTTGTCGTGCCTTAGCCTTGTTTCCCCTTGCCGTGCCGTTCCTTCCCTTACTCTGACCTTGCCTTGCTTTCCCTTGCCTTCCTTGCCGTCCGTTACTCTTTGCTTACCTTCAGTGCATTGCCTAGCCTTGCGTTGTCGTGCCTTAGCCTTGCCTCGCTTGACCGTGCCTTGCCTTGCGTTAACCTCTCTTTCCCTTGCCTTGCTTTGCCTAGCCGTGCGTTGTCGTGCATTAGCCTTGCGTTGCCTCACCGTGCCTTGCCTTGCGTTACCCTTTCCTTGCCTTGCCGTGCATTGCCTAGCTTGCGTTGTCGTGCCTTAGCCTTGTTTCCCCTTGACGTGCCGTTCCTTCCCTTACCCTTGCCTTGCCTTGCTTTCCCTTGCCTTTCTTGCCTTCCGTTACTCTTTGCTTGCCTTCCGTGCATTGCCTACCCTTGCGTTTTCGTGCCTTAGGCTTGCCTTGCCTCACCGTGCCTTGCCTTGCGTTACCCTTGCCTTGCTTTGCCGTGCATTGCGTAGCTTGCGTTGTCGTGCCTTAGCCTTGTTTCCCCTTGCCGTGCCGTTCCTTCCCTTACCCTTAACGTGCCTTGCTTTCCCTTGCCTTCCTTCCCTTCCGTTACTCTTTGCTTACCTTCCGTGCATTGCCTACCCTTGCGTTGTCGTGCCTTAGCCTTGCCTTGCCTACCGTGCCAGCCTTGCGTTACCCTTTCCTTGCCTTGCCGTGCATTGCCTAGACGTGCGTTGTTGTGCATTAGCCTTGCCTTGCCTCACCGTGCCTTGCCTTGCGTTACCCTTTCCTTGCCTAGCCGTACACTGCCTAGCCTTGCGTTGTCGTGCATTAGCCTTGCCTCGACTGACCGTGCCTTGCCTTGCGTTACCCTTTCCTTGCCTTGCCGTGCATTGGCTAGCTTGCGTTGTCGTGCCTCAGCCTTGTTTCCCCTTTCCGTGCCGTTCCTTCCCTTACCCTTGCCTTGCCTTGCTTTCCCTTGCATTCCTTGCCTTCCGTTACTCTTTCCTTGCCTTGCCGTGCATTGCCTAGCCTTGCGTTGTCGTGCATTAGCCTTGCCTTGCCTCACCGTGCCTTGCCTTGCGTTACCCTTTCCTTGCCTTGCCGTGCATTGCCTAGCTTGCGTTGTCGTGCCTCAGCCTTCTTTCCCCTTTCCGTGCCGTTCCTTCCCTTACCCTTGCCTTGCCTTGCTTTCCCTTGCATTCCTTGCCTTCCGTTACTCTTTCATTGCCTTGCCGTGCATTGCCTAGCCTTGCGTTGTCGTGCATTAGCCTTGCCTTGCCTGACCGTGCCTTGCCTTGCGTTACCCTTTCCTTGCCTTTCCGTGCATTGCCTAGCTTGCGTTGCCGTGCCTTAGCCTTGTTTCCCCTTGCCGTTCCGTGCCTTTTGTTACACTTGCCTTGCCTTGCTTTGCCTTGCCTTCCATTCCTTCGGTTACTCGTTCCTTGCCTAGCCGTGCACTGCCTAGCTTTGCGTTGTCGTGCATTAGCCTTGCCTCGACTGACCGTGCCTTGCCTTGCGTTACCTTTTCCTTGCCTTGCCGTGCATTGCCTGGCTTGCGTTGTCGTGCCTTAGCCTTGTTTCCCCTTGCCGTGCCGTTCCTTCCCTTACCCTTAACGTGCCTTGCTTTCCCTTGCCTTCCTTCCCTTCCGTTACTCTTTGCTTACCTTCCGTGCATTGCCTACCCTTGCGTTGTCGTGCCTTAGCCTTGCCTCGCCTGACAGAGCCTAGCCTTGCGTTACCCTTTCCTTGCCTTGCCGTGCATTGCCTAGACGTGCGTTGTTGTGCATTAGCCTTGCCTTGCCTCACCGTGCCTTGCCTTGCGTTACCCTTTCCTTGCCTTGCCGTGCATTGCCTACCTTGCGTTGTCGTGCCTTACCCTTGTTTCCCCTTGCCGTGCCGTGCCTTTCGTTACACTTGCCTTGCCTTGATTTGCCTTGCCTTCCTTTCCTTCTGTTACTCTTTCCTTGCCTAGCCGTACACTGCCTAGCCTTGCGTTGTCGTGCATTAGCCTTGCCTCGACTGACCGTGCCTTGCCTTGCGTTACCCTTTCCTTGCCTTGCCGTGCATTGGCTAGCTTGCGTTGTCGTGCCTCAGCCTTGTTTCCCCTTTCCGTGCCGTTCCTTCCCTTACCCTTGCCTTGCCTTGCTTTCCCTTGCATTCCTTGCCTTCCGTTACTCTTTCCTTGCCTTGCCGTGCATTGCCTAGCCTTGCGTTGTCGTGCATTAGCCTTGCCTTGCCTGACCGTGCCTTGCCTTGCGTTACCCTTTCCTTGCCTTTCCGTGCATTGCCTAGCTTGCGTTGTCGTGCCTCAGCCTTGTTTCCCCTTGCCGTGCCGTGCCTTTTGTTACACTTGCCTTGCCTTGCTTTGCCTTGCCTTCCATTCCTTCCGTTACTCGTTCCTTGCCTAGCCGTGCACTGCCTAGCCTTGCGTTGTCGTGCATTAGCCTTGCCTTGCCTGACCGTGCCTTGCCTTGCGTTACCCTTTCCTTGCCTTGCCGTGCTTTGCCTTGCTTGCGTTGTCGTGCCTTAGCCTTGTTTCCCCTTGCCGTGCCGTTCCTTTCCTTACTCTTAACTTGCCTTGCTTTCCCTTGCCTTCCTTGCCTTCCGTTACTCTTTGCTTACCTTCCGTGCATTGCCTAGCCTTGCTTTGTCGTGCCTTAGCCTTGCCTCGCTTGACCGTGCCTTGCCTTGCGTTACCCTCTCTTTCCCTTGCCTTGCTTTGCCTAGCCGTGCGTTGTCGTGCATTAGCCTTGCCTTGCCTCACCGTGCCTTGGCTTGCGTTACCCTTTCCTTGCCTTGCCGTGCATTGCCTAGCTTGCGTTGTCGTGCCTTAGCCTTGTTTCCCCTTGACGTGCCGTTCCTTCCCTTACCCTTGCCTTGCCTTGCTTTCCCTTGCCTTTCTTGCCTTCCGTTACTCTTTGCTTGCCTTCCGTGCATTGCCTGCAGTTGCGTTTTCGTGCCTTAGCCTTGCCTTGCCTCACCGTGCCTTGCCTTGCGTTACCCTTTCTTTGCCTTGCCGTGCATTGCCTAGCCTTGCGTTGTCGTGCCTTAGCCTTGCTTCCCCTTGCCGTGCCGTTCCTTCCTTTACTCTTGCCTTTCCTTGCTTTCCCTTGCATTCCTTGCCTTCCGTTACCCTTTCCTTGCTTTGCCGTGCATTGCCTAGCCGTGCGTTGTCGTGCCTTAGCCTTGTTTCACCTTGCCGTAGCCTTGCTTGCGTTGCCTTGCTTTGCCTTGCCTTCCTTGCCTTCCGTTACTCTTTGCTTGCCTTCCGTGCATTGCGTAGCCTTGCGTTGTCGTGCCGTAGCCTTTTTGTGTCCTCGCCATAGCCTTGCTTGCGTTACCTTGCTTTGCCTTGCATTCCTTGCCTTGCGTTACCCTTTCCTTGCCTTGCCGTGCATTGCCTAGCTTGCGTTGTCGTGCCTTAGCCTTGTTTCACCTTGCCGTGCCGTGCCTTTTGTTACACTTGCCTTGCCTTGCTTTGCCTTGCCTTCCATTCCTTCCGTTACTCGTTCCTTGCCTAGCCGTGCACTGCCTAGCCTTGCGTTGTCGTGCATTAGCCTTGGCTTGCCTGACCGTGCCTTGCCTTGCGTTACCCTTTCCTTGCCTTGCCGTGCTTTGCCTAGCTTGCGTTGTCGTGCCTTAGCCTTGTTTCCCCTTGCCGTGCCGTTCCTTCCCTTACTCTTAACTTGCCTTGCTTTCCCTTGCCTTCTTTGCCTTCCGTTACTCTTTGCTTACCTTCCGTGCATTGCCTAGCCTTGCGTTGTCGTTCCTTAGCCTTGCCTCGCTTGACCGTGCCTTGCCTTGGGTTACCCTTTCCTTGCCTTGCCGTGCATTGCCTAGCTTGCGTTGTCGTGCCTTAGCCTTGCCTCGCCTGACAGAGCCTTGCCTTGCGTTACCCTTTCCTTGCCTGGCCGTGCATTGCCTAGACGTGCGTTGCCGTGCCTTAGCCTTGTTTCCCCTTACCGTGCCGTTCCTTCCGTTACCCTTGCCTTGCCTTGCTTTCCCTTGCCTTCCTTGCCTTCCGTTAATCTTTGCTTGCCTTCCCCGCATTGCCTAGCCTTGCGTTGTCGTGCCTTAGCCTGGCCTCGCCTGACCGTGACTTCCCTTGCGTTACCCTTTCCTTGCCTTGCCGTGCATTGCCTACCTTGCGTTGTCATGCCTTACCCTTGTTTCCCCTTGCCGTGCCGTGCCTTTTGTTACACTTGCCTTGCCTTGCTTTGCCTTGCCTTCCTTTCCTTCTGTTACTCTTTCCTTGCCTAGCCGTGCACTGCCTAGCCTTCCGTTGTCGTGCATTAGCCTTGCCTCGACTGACCGTGCCTTGAATTGCGTTACCCTTGCTTTGCCTTGCCGTGCATTGCCTAGCTTGCGTTGTCGTGCCTTAGCCTTGTTTCCCCTTGCCGTGCCGTTCCTTCCGTTACCCTTGCCTTGCCTTGCTTTCCCTTGCCTTTCTTGCCTTCCGTTACTCTTTGCTTGCCTTCCGTGCATTGACTAGCCTTGCGTTTTCCTGCCTTAGCCTTGCCTCGACTGACCGTGCCTTGCCTTGCGTTATCCTTTCCTTGCCTTGCCGTGCATTGCCTAGCTTGCGTTGTCGTGCCTTAGCCCTGTTTCCCCTTGCCGTGCCGTTCCTTCCCTTACCATTAACTTGCTTTGCTTTCCCTTGCCTTCCTTGCCTTCCGTTACTCTTTGCTTACCTTCCGTGCATTGCCTAGCCTTGCGTTGTCGTGCATTAGCCTTGCCTCGCCTGACAGTGCCTTGCCTTGCGTTACTCTTTCCTTGCCTTGCCGTGCATTGCCTAGCCGTGCGTTGTCGTGCATTAGCCTTGCCTTGCCTCACCGTGCCTTGCCTTGCTTTACCCTTTCCTTGCCTTGCCGTGCTTTGCCTTGCTTGCGTTGTCGTGCCTTAGCCTTGTTTCCCCTTGCCGTGCCGTGCCTTTTGTTTCACTTGCCTTGCATTGCTTTGCCTAGCCTTGCGTTGTCGTGCCTTAGCCTTGTTTCCCCTTGCCGTAGCCTTGCTTGCGTTGCCTTGCTTTGCCTTCCCTTCCTTGCCTTCCGTTACTCTTTGCTTGCCTTCCGTGCATTGCGTAGCCTTGCGTTGTCGTGCCGTAGCCTTTTTCTGACCTTGCCATAGCCTTGCTTGCGTTACCTTGCTTTGCCTTGCATTCCTTGCCTTGCGTTACCCTTTCCTTGCCTTGCCGTGCATTGCCTAGCTTGCGTTGTCGTGCCTTAGCCTTGTTTCCCCTTGCCGTGCCGTGCCTTTTGTTTCACTTGCTTTGCATTGCTTTGCCTTGCCTTCCTTTCCTTCTGTTACGCTTTCCTTGCCTAGCCGTGCACTGCCAAGCCTTGCGTTGTCGTGCATTAGCCTTCCCTCGACTGACCGTGCCTGGCCTTGCGTTACCCTCTCCTTCCCTTGCCTTGCTTTGCCTAGCCGTGCGATGTCGTGCATTAGCCTTGCCTTGCCTCACCGTGCCTTGCCTTGCGTTACCCTTTCCTTGCCTTGCCGTGCTTTGCCTAGCCTTGCGTTGTCGTGCCTTAGCCTTGTTTCCCCTTGCCGTGCCGTTCCTTCCGTTACTCTTGCCTTGCCTTGCTTTCCCTTGCATTCCTTACATTCCGTTACTCTTTCCTTGCCTTGCCGTACATTGCCTAGCCGTGCGTTGTCGTGCCTTAGCCTTGTTTCACCTTGCCGTAGCCTTGCTTGCGTTGCCTTGCTTTCCCTTGCCTTCCTTGCCTTCCGTTACTCTTTGCTTACCTTCCGTGCATTGCCTAGCCTTGCGGTGTCGTGCATTAGCCTTGCCACGCCTGACAGTGCCTTGCCTTGCGTTACTCTTTCCTTGCCTTGCCGTGCATTGCCTAGCCGTGCATTGTCGTGCATTAGCCTTGCCTTGCCTCACCCTGCCTTGCCTTGCGTTACCCTTTCCTTCCCTTGCCGTGCATTGCCTAGCTGGCGTTGTCGTGCCTTACCCTTGTTTCCCCTTGCCGTGCCGTGCCTTTTGTTTCACTTGCCTTGCATTGCTTTACCTTGCCTTCCTTTCCTTCTGTTAGGCTTTCCTTGCCTAGCCGTGCACTGCCAAGGCTTGCGTTGTCGTGCATTAGCCTTGCCTCGACTGACCGTGCCTTGCCTTGCGTTACCCTTTCCTTGCCTTGCCGTGCATTGCCTAGCTTGCGTTGTCGTGCCTTAGCCTTGTTTCCCCTTGCCGTGCCGTGCCTTTTGTTTCACTTGCCTTGCATTGCTTTGCCTTGCCTTCCTTTCCTTCTGTTACTCTTTCCTTGCCTAGCCTTGCACTGCCAAGCCTTGCGTCGTCGTGCATTAGCCTTGCCTCGACTGACCGTGCCTTGCCTTGCGTTATCCTTTCCTTGCCTTGCCGTGCATTGCCTAGCTTGCGTTGTCGTGCCTTAGCCTTGTTTCCCCTTGCCGTGCCGTTCCTTCCGTTACTCTTGCCTTGCCTTGCTTTCCCTTGCATTCCCTTGCCTTCCGTTACACTTTCCTTGCCTTGCCGTGCATTGCCTAGCCTTGCGTTGTCGTGCCTTAGCCTTGCCTCGCCTGACAGAGCCTAGCCTTGCGTTACCCTTTCCTTGCCTTGCCGTGCATTGCCTAGCTTGCGTTGTCGTGCCTTAGCCTTGTTTCCCCTTGACGTGCCGTTCCTTCCCTTACCCTTGCCTTGCCTTGCTTTCCCTTGCCTTTCTTGCCTTCCGTTACTCTTTGCTTGCCTTCCGTGCATTGCCTACCCTTGCGTTTTCGTGCCTTAGCCTTGCCTTGCCTCACCGTGCCTTGCCTTGCGTTACCCTTTCCTTGCCTTGCCGTGCATTGCGTAGCCTTGCGTTGTCGTGCCTTAGCCTTGCTTCCCCTTGCCGTGCCGTTCCTTCCTTTACTCTTGCCTTTCCTTGCTTTCCCTTGCATTCCTTGCCTTCCGTTACTCTTTCCTTGCCTTGCCGTGCATTGCCTAGCTTGCGTTGTCGTTCCTTAGCCATGCCTTGCCTGAGCGTGCCTTGCCTTGCGTTACCCTTTCCTTGCTTTGCCGTGCATTGCCTAGCCGTGCGTTGTCGTGCCTTAGCCTTGTTTCCCCTTGCCGTAGCCTTGCTTGCGTTGCCTTGCTTTGCCTTGCCTTCCTTGCCTTCCGTTACTCTTTGCTTGCCTTCCGTGCATTGCGTAGCCTTGCGTTGTCGTGCCGTAGCCTTTTTCTGACCTTGCCATAGCCTTGCTTGCGTTACCTTGCTTTGCCTTGCCTTCCTTGCCTTCCGTTACTCTTTGCTTCTCTTCCGTGCATTGCCTAGCCTTGCGTTTTCGTGCCTTAGACTTGTCTCGCCTGACCCTGCCTTGCCTTGCGTTACCCTTTCCTTGCCTTTCCGTGCATTGCCTAGCTTGCGTTGTCGTGCCTTAGCCTTGTTTCCCCTTGCCGTGCCGTGCCTTTTGTTACACTTGCCTTGCCTTGTTTTGCCTTGCCTTACATTCCTTCCGTTACTCGTTCCTTGCCTAGCCGTGCACTGCCTAGCTTTGCATTGTCGTGCATTAGCCTTGCCTTGCCTGACCGTGACTTCCCTTGCGTTACCCTTTCCTTGCCTTGCCGTGCATTGCCTAGCTTGCGTTGTCGTGCCTTACCCTTGTTTCCCCTTGCCGTGCCGTGCCTTTTGTTTCACTTGCCTTGCATTGCTTTGCCTTGCCTTCCTTTCCTTCTGTTACGCTTTCCTTGCCTAGCCGTGCACTGCCAAGGCTTGCGTTGTCGTGCATTAGCCTTGCCTCGACTGACCGTGCCTTGCCTTGCGTTACCCTTTCCTTGCCTTGCCGTGCATTGCCTAGCTTGCGTTGTCGTGCCTTAGCCTTGTTTCCCCTTGCCGTGCCGTTCCTTCCCTTACCCTTAATTTGACTTGCTTTCCCTTGCCTTCCTTGCCTTCCGTTACTCTTTGCTTACCTTCCGTGCATTGCCTAGCCTTGCGTTGTCGTGCCTTAGCCTTGCCTCGCCTGACAGAGCCTTGACTTCCGTTACCATTTCCTTGCCTGGCCGTGCATTGCCTAGCTGTGCGTTGCCGTGCCTTAGCCTTGTTTCCCCTTGCCGTGCCGTTCCTTCCCTTACTCTTACCTTGCCTTGCTTTCCCTTGCCTTCCTTGCCGTCCGTTACTCTTTGCTTACCTTCCGTGCATTGCCTAGCCTTGCGTTGTCGTGCCTTAGCCTTGCCTCGCCTGACCGTGCCTTGCCTTGCGTTACCCTCTCTTTCCCTTGCCTTGCTTTGCCTAGCCGTGCGTTGTCGTGCATTAGCCTTGCGTTGCCTCACCGTGCCTTGCCTTGCGTTACCCTTTCCTTGCCTTGCCGTGCATTGCCTAGCTTGCGTTGTCGTGCCTTAGCCTTGTTTCCCCTTGACGTGCCGTTCCTTCCCTTACCCTTGCCTTGCCTTGCTTTCCCTTGCCTTTCTTGCCTTCCGTTACTCTTTGCTTGCCTTCCGTGCATTGCCTACCCTTGCGTTTTCGTGCCTTAGCCTTGCCTTGCCTCACCGTGCCTTGCCTTGCGTTACCCTTTCCTTGCCTTGCCGTGCATTGCGTAGCCTTGCGTTGTCGTGCCTTAGCCTTGCTTCCCCTTGCCGTGCCGTTCCTTCCTTTACTCTTGCCTTTCCTTGCTTTCCCTTGCATTCCTTGCCTTCCGTTACTCTTTCCTTGCCTTCCAGTGCATTGCCTAGCCTTGCGTTGTCGTGCATTAGCCTTGCCTTGCCTGACCGTGCCTTGCCTTGCGTTACCCTTTCCTTGCTTTGCCGTGCATTGCCTAGCCGTGCGTTGTCGTGCCTTAGCCTTGTTTCACCTTGCCGTAGCCTTGCTTGCGTTGCCTTGCTTTGCCTTGCCTTCCTTGCCTTCCGTTACTCTTTGCTTGCCTTCCGTGCATTGCGTAGCCTTGCGTTGTCGTGCCGTAGCCTTTTTCTGACCTTGCCATAGCCTTGCTTGCGTTACCTTGCTTTGCCTTGCCTTCCTTGCCTTCCGTTACTCTTTGCTTGCCTTCCGTGCATTGCCTAGCCTTGCGTTTTCGTGCCTTAGACTTGTCTCGCCTGACCCTGCCTTGCCTTGCGTTACCCTTTCCTTGCCTTGCCGTGCATTGCCTAGCTTGCGTTGTCGTGCCTTACCCTTGTTTCCCCTTGCCGTGCCGTGCCTTTTGTTACACTTGCCTTGCCTTGCTTTGCCTTGCCTTCCTTTCCTTCCGTTACTCTTTCCTTGCCTAGCCGTGCACTGCCTAGCCTTGCGTTGTCGTGCATTAGCCTTGCCTCGACTGACCGTGCCTTGCCTTGCGTTACCCTTTCCTTGCCTTGCCGTGCATTGCCTAGCTTGCGTTGTCGTGCCTTAGCCTTGTTTCCCCTTGCCGTGCCGTGCCTTTTGTTACACTTGCCTTGCCTTGCTTTCCCTTGCCTTCCTTTCCTTCCGTTACTCTTTCCTTGCCTAGCCGTGCACTGCCTAGCCTTGCGTTGTCGTGCATTAGCCTTGCCTCGCCTGACCGTGCCTTGCCTTGCGTTACCCTTTCCTTGCCTTGCCGTGCATTGCCTAGCTTGCGTTGTCGTGCCTTAGCCTTGTTTCCCCTTGCCGTGCCGTTCCTTCCCTTACCCTTGCCTTGCCTTGCTTTCCCTTGCCTTCCTTGCCTTCCGTTACTCTTTGCTTACCTTCCGTGCATTGCCTAGCCTTGCGTTGTCGTGCCTTAGCCTTGCCTCGCCTGACAGAGCCTTGACTTCCGTTACCATTTCCTTGCCTGGCCGTGCATTGCCTAGCCTGTGCGTTGCCGTGCCTTAGCCTTGTTTCCCCTTGCCGTGCCGTTCCTTTTGTTACTCTTGCCTTGCCTTGCTTTCCCTTGCCTTCCTTGCCGTCCGTTACTCTTTGCTTACCTTCCGTGCATTGCCTAGCCTTGCGTTGTCGTGCCTTAGCCTTGCCTCGCCTGACCGTGCCTTGCCTTGCGTTACCCTCTCTTTCCCTTGCCTTGCTTTGCCTAGCCGTGCGTTGTCGTGCATTAGCCTTGCGTTGCCTCACCGTGCCTTGCCTTGCGTTACCCTTTCCTTGCCTTGCCGTGCATTGCCTAGCTTGCGTTGTCGTGCCTTAGCCTTGTTTCCCCTTGACGTGCCGTTCCTTCCCTTACCCTTGCCTTGCCTTGCTTTCCCTTGCCTTTCTTGCCTTCCGTTACTCTTTGCTTGCCTTCCGTGCATTGCCTACCCTTGCGTTTTCGTGCCTTAGCCTTGCCTTGCCTCACCGTGCCTTGCCTTGCGTTACCCTTTCCTTGCCTTGCCGTGCATTGCGTAGCCTTGCGTTGTCGTGCCTTAGCCTTGCTTCCCCTTGCCGTGCCGTTCCTTCCTTTACTCTTGCCTTTCCTTGCTTTCCCTTGCATTCCTTGCCTTCCGTTACTCTTTCCTTGCCTTCCAGTGCATTGCCTAGCCTTGCGTTGTCGTGCATTAGCCTTGCCTTGCCTGACCGTGCCTTGCCTTGCGTTACCCTTTCCTTGCTTTGCCGTGCATTGCCTAGCCGTGCGTTGTCGTGCCTTAGCCTTGTTTCACCTTGCCGTAGCCTTGCTTGCGTTGCCTTGCTTTGCCTTGCCTTCCTTGCCTTCCGTTACTCTTTGCTTGCCTTCCGTGCATTGCGTAGCCTTGCGTTGTCGTGCCGTAGCCTTTTTCTGACCTTGCCATAGCCTTGCTTGCGTTACCTTGCTTTGCCTTGCCTTCCTTGCCTTCCGTTACTCTTTGCTTGCCTTCCGTGCATTGCCTAGCCTTGCGTTTTCGTGCCTTAGACTTGTCTCGCCTGACCCTGCCTTGCCTTGCGTTACCCTTTCCTTGCCTTGCCGTGCATTGCCTACCTTGCGTTGTCGTGCCTTACCCTTGTTTCCCCTTGCCGTGCCGTGCCTTTTGTTACACTTGCCTTGCCTTGCTTTGCCTTGCCTTCCTTTCCTTCTGTTACTCTTTCCTTGCCTAGCCGTGCACTGCCTAGCCTTGCGTTGTCGTGCATTAGCCTTGCCTCGACTGACCGTGCCTTGCCTTGCGTTACCCTTTCCTTGCCTTGCCGTGCATTGCCTAGCTTGCGTTGTCGTGCCTTAGCCTTGTTTCCCCTTGCCGTGCCGTGCCTTTTGTTACACTTGCCTTGCCTTGCTTTCCCTTGCCTTTCTTTCCTTCCGTTACTCTTTCCTTGCCTAGCCGTGCATTGCCTAGCCTTGCGTTGTCGTGCATTAGCCTTGCCTCGCCTGACCGTGCCTTGCCTTGCGTTACCCTTTCCTTGCCTTGCCGTGCATTGCCTAGCTTGCGTTGTCGTGCCTTAGCCTTGTTTCCCCTTGCCGTGCCGTTCCTTCCCTTACCCTTGCCTTGCCTTGCTTTCCCTTGCTTCCCTTGCCTTCCGTTACTCTTTGCTTGCCTTCCGTGCATTGCCTAGCCTTGCGTTGTCGTGCCTTAGCCTTGCCTCGCCTGACAGAGCCTAGCCTTGCGTTACCCTTTCCTTGCCTTGCCGTGCATTGCCTAGACGTGCGTTGTTGTGCATTAGCCTTGCCTTGCCTCACCGTGCCTTGCCTTGCGTTACCCTTTCCTTGCCTTGCCGTGCATTGCCTACCTTGCGTTGTCCTGCCATAGCCTTGTTTCCCCTTGCCGTGCCGTTCCTTCCTTTACTCTTGCCTTTCCTTGCTTTCCCTTGCATTCCTTGCCTTCCGTTACTCTTTCCTTGCCTTCCAGTGCATTGCCTAGCCTTGCGTTGTCGTGCATTAGCCTTGCCTTGCCTGACCGTGCCTTGCCTTGCGTTACCCTTTCCTTGCTTTGCCGTGCATTGCCTAGCCGTGCGTTGTCGTGCCTTAGCCTTGTTTCACCTTGCCGTAGCCTTGCTTGCGTTGCCTTGCTTTGCCTTGCCTTCCTTGCCTTCCGTTACTCTTTGCTTGCCTTCCGTGCATTGCGTAGCCTTGCGTTGTCGTGCCGTAGCCTTTTTCTGACCTTGCCATAGCCTTGCTTGCGTTACCTTGCTTTGCCTTGCCTTCCTTGCCTTCCGTTACTCTTTGCTTCTCTTCCGTGCATTGCCTAGCCTTGCGTTTTCGTGCCTTAGACTTGTCTCGCCTGACCCTGCCTTGCCTTGCGTTACCCTTTCCTTGCCTTTCCGTGCATTGCCTAGCTTGCGTTGTCGTGCCTTAGCCTTGTTTCCCCTTGCCGTGCCGTGCCTTTTGTTACACTTGCCTTGCCTTGTTTTGCCTTGCCTTACATTCCTTCCGTTACTCGTTCCTTGCCTAGCCGTGCACTGCCTAGCTTTGCATTGTCGTGCATTAGCCTTGCCTTGCCTGACCGTGACTTCCCTTGCGTTACCCTTTCCTTGCCTTGCCGTGCATTGCCTAGCTTGCGTTGTCGTGCCTTACCCTTGTTTCCCCTTGCCGTGCCGTGCCTTTTGTTTCACTTGCCTTGCATTGCTTTGCCTTGCCTTCCTTTCCTTCTGTTACGCTTTCCTTGCCTAGCCGTGCACTGCCAAGGCTTGCGTTGTCGTGCATTAGCCTTGCCTCGACTGACCGTGCCTTGCCTTGCGTTACCCTTTCCTTGCCTTGCCGTGCATTGCCTAGCTTGCGTTGTCGTGCCTTAGCCTTGTTTCCCCTTGCCGTGCCGTTCCTTCCCTTACCCTTAATTTGACTTGCTTTCCCTTGCCTTCCTTGCCTTCCGTTACTCTTTGCTTACCTTCCGTGCATTGCCTAGCCTTGCGTTGTCGTGCCTTAGCCTTGCCTCGCCTGACAGAGCCTTGACTTCCGTTACCATTTCCTTGCCTGGCCGTGCATTGCCTAGCTGTGCGTTGCCGTGCCTTAGCCTTGTTTCCCCTTGCCGTGCCGTTCCTTCCCTTACTCTTACCTTGCCTTGCTTTCCCTTGCCTTCCTTGCCGTCCGTTACTCTTTGCTTACCTTCCGTGCATTGCCTAGCCTTGCGTTGTCGTGCCTTAGCCTTGCCTCGCCTGACCGTGCCTTGCCTTGCGTTACCCTCTCTTTCCCTTGCCTTGCTTTGCCTATCCGTGCGTTGTCGTGCATTAGCCTTGCCTTGCCTGACCGTGCCTTGCCTTGCGTTACCCTTTCCTTGCCTTGCCGTGCATTGCCTAGCTTGCGTTGTCGTGCCTTAGCCTTGTTTCCCTTTGACGTGCCGTTCCTTCCCTTACCCTTGCCTTGCCTTGCTTTCCCTTGCCTTTCTTGCCTTCCGTTACTCTTTGCTTGCCTTCCGTGCATTGCCTAACCTTGCGTTTTCGTGCCTTAGCCTTGCCTTGCCTCACCGTGCCTTGCCTTGCGTTACCCTTTCCTTGCCTTGCCGTGCATTGCGTAGCCTTGCGTTGTCGTGCCTTAGCCTTGCTTCCCCTTGCCGTGCCGTTCCTTCCTTTACTCTTGCCTTTCCTTGCTTTCCCTTGCATTCCTTGCCTTCCGTTACTCTTTCCTTGCCTTCCAGTGCATTGCCTAGCCTTGCGTTGTCGTGCATTAGCCTTGCCTTGCCTGACCGTGCCTTGCCTTGCGTTACCCTTTCCTTGATTTGCCGTGCATTGCCTAGCCGTGCGTTGTCGTGCCTTAGCCTTGTTTCACCTTGCCGTAGCCTTGCTTGCGTTGCCTTGCTTTGCCTTGCCTTCCTTGCCTTCCGTTACTCTTTGCTTGCCTTCCGTGCATTGCGTAGCCTTGCGTTGTCGTGCCGTAGCCTTTTTCTGACCTTGCCATAGCCTTGCTTGCGTTACCTTGCTTTGCCTTGCCTTCCTTGCCTTCCGTTACTCTTTGCTTGCCTTCCGTGCATTGCCTAGCCTTGCGTTTTCGTGCCTTAGACTTGTCTCGCCTGACCCTGCCTTGCCTTGCATTACCCTTTCCTTGCCTTGCCGTGCATTGCCTACCTTGCGTTGTCGTGCCTTACCCTTGTTTCCCCTTGCCGTGCCGTGCCTTTTGTTACACTTGCCTTGCCTTGCTTTGCCTTGACTTCCTTTCCTTCTGTTACTCTTTCCTTGCCTAGCCGTGCACTGCCTAGCCTTGCGTTGTCGTGCATTAGCCTTGCCTCGACTGACCGTGCCTTTCCTTGCGTTACCCTTTCCTTGCCTTGCCGTGCATTGCCTAGCTTGCGTTGTCGTGCCTTGGCCTTGTTTCCCCTTGCCGTGCCTTTCCTTCCCTTACCCTTGCCTTGCCTTGATTTCCCTTTCCTTTCTTGCCTTCCGTTACTCTTTGCGTGCCTTCCGTGCATTGCCTAGCCTTGCGTTTTAGTGCCTTAGCCTTGCCTTGCCTCACCGTGCCTTGCCTTGCGTTACCCTTTCCTTGCCTTGCCGTGCATTGCCTAGCCTTTCGTTGTCGTGCCTTAGCCTTGCTTCCCCTTGCCGTGCCGTTCCTTCCGTTACTCTTGCCTTGCCTTGCTTTCCCTTGCATTCCCTTGCCTTCCGTTACTCTTTCCTTGCCTTGCCGTGCATTGCCTAGCCTTGCGTTGTCGTGCCTTAGCCTTGCCTCGCCTGACAGAGCCTAGCCTTGCGTTACCCTTTCCTTGCCTTGCCGTGCATTGCCTAGACGTGCGTTGTTGTGCATTAGCCTTGCCTTGCCTCACCGTGCCTTGCCTTGCGTTACCCTTTCCTTGCCTTGCCGTGCATTGCCTACCTTGCGTTGTCCTGCCATAGCCTTGTTTCCCCTTGCCGTGCCGTGCCTTTTGTTACACTTGCCTTGCCTTGCTTTGCCTTGCCTTCCTTGCCGTCCGTTACTCTTTGCTTACCTTCAGTGCATTGCCTAGCCTTGCGTTGTCGTGCCTTAGCCTTGCCTCGCTTGACCGTGCCTTGCCTTGCGTTACCCTCTCTTTCCCTTGCCTTGCTTTGCCTAGCCGTGCGTTGTCGTGCATTAGCCTTGCGTTGCCTCACCGTGCCTTGCCTTGCGTTACCCTTTCCTTGCCTTGCCGTGCATTGCCTAGCTTGCGATGTCGTGCCTTAGCCTTGTTTCCCCTTGACGTGCCGTTCCATCCCTTACCCTTGCCTTGCCTTGCTTTCCCTTGCCTTTCTTGCCTACCGTTACTCTTTGCTTGCCTTCCGTGCATTGCCTACCCTTGCGTTTTCGTGCCTTAGCCTTGCCTTGCCTCACCGTGCCTTGCCTTGCGTTACCCTTTCCTTGCCTTGCCGTGCATTGCGTAGCCTTGCGTTGTCGTGCCTTAGCCTTGCTTCCCCTTGCCGTGCCGTTCCTTCCTTTACTCTTGCCTTTCCTTGCTTTCCCTTGCATTCCTTGCCTTCCGTTACTCTTTCCTTGCCTTCCAGTGCATTGCCTAGCCTTGCGTTGTCGTGCCTTACCCTTGTTTCCCCTTGCCGTGCCGTGCCTTTTGTTACACTTGCCTTGCCTTGCTTTGCCTTGACTTCCTTTCCTTCTGTTACTCTTTCCTTGCCTAGCCGTGCACTGCCAAGGCTTGCGTTGTCGTGCATTAGCCTTGCCTTGCCTCACCGTGCCTTGCCTTGCGTTTCCCTTTCCTTGCCTTGCCGTGCATTGCCTACCTTGCGTTGTCGTTCCTTACCCTTGTTTCCCCTTGCCGTGCCGTGCCTTTTGTTACACTTGCCTTGCCTTGCTTTGCCTTGACTTCCTTTCCTTCTGTTACTCTTTCCTTGCCTAGCCGTGCACTGCCTAGCCTTGCGTTGTCGTGCATTAGCCTTGCCTCGACTGACCGTGCCTTGCCTTGCGTTACCCTTTCCTTGCCTTGCCGTGCATTGCCTAGCTTGCGTTGTCGTGTCTTAGCCTTGTTTCCCCTTGCCGTGCCGTGCCTTTTGTTACACTTGCCTTGCCTTGCTTTCCCTTGCCTTGAATTCCTTCCGTTACTCGTTCCTTGCCTAGCCGTGCACTGCCTAGCCTTGCGTTGTCGTGCATTAGCCTTGCCTCGCCTGATCGTGCCTTGCCTTGCGTTACCCTTTCCTTGCCTTGCCGTGCATTGCCTAGCTTGCGTTGTCGTGCCTTAGCCTTGTTTCCCCTTGCCGTGCCGTTCCTTCCCTTACCCTTAACTTGCCTTGCTTTCCCTTGCCTTCCTTGCCTTCCGTTACTCTTTGCTTACCTTCCGTGCATTGCCTAGCCTTGCGTTGTCGTGCCTTAGCCTTGCCTCGCCTGACAGAGCCTTGACTTCCGTTACCATTTCCTTGCCTGGCCGTGCATTGCCTAGCTTGCGTTGTCGTGCCTTAGCCTTGTTTCCCCTTGCCGTGCCGTTCCTTCCCTTACCCTTAACTTGCCTTGCTTTCCCTTGCCTTCCTTGCCTTCCGTTACTCTTTGCTTGCCTTCCCTGCATTGCCTAGCCTTGCGTTGTCGTGCCTTAGCCTTGCCTCAACTGACCGTGACATCCCTTGCGTTACCCTTTGCTTGCCTTGCCGTGCATTGCGTAGACGTGCGTTGTTGTGCATTAGCCTTGCCTTGCCTCACCGTGCCTTGCCTTGCGTTACCATTTCCTTGCCTTGCCGTGCATTGCCTACCTTGCGTTGTCGTGCCTTACCCTTGTTTCCCCTTGCCGTGACGTGCCTTTTGTTACACTTGCCTTGCCTTGCTTTGCCTTGACTTCCTTTCCTTCTGTTACTCTTTCCTTGCCTAGCCGTGCACTGCCTAGCCTTGCGTTGTCGTGCATTAGCCTTGCCTCGACTGACAGTGCCTTGCCTTGCGTTACCCTTTCCTTGCCTTGCCGTGCATTGCCTAGCTTGCGTTGTCGTGCCTTAGCCTTGTTTCCCCTTGCCGTGCCGTTCCTTCCCTTACCCTTGCCTTGCCTTGATTTCCCTTTCCTTTCTTGCCTTCCGTTACTCTTTGCGTGCCTTCCGTGCATTGCCTAGCCTTACGTTTTCGTGCCTTAGCCTTGCCTTGCCTCACCGTGCCTTGCCTTGCGTTACCCTTTCCTTGCCTTGCCGTGCATTGCCTAGCTTGCGTTGTCATGCCTTAGCCCAGTTTCCCCTTGCCGTGCCGTTCCTTCCCTTACCCTTAACTTCCCTTGCTTTCCCTTGCCTTCCTTGCCTTCCGTTACTCTTTGCTTACCTTCCGTGCATTGCCTAGCCTTGCATTGTCGTGCATTAGCCTTGCCTCGCCTGACAGTGCCTTCCCTTGCGTTACCCTTTCCTTGCCTTGCCGTGCATTGCCTAGCTTGCGTTGTCGTGACTTAGCCTTGCTTCCCCTTGCCGTGCCGTTCCTTCCGTTACTCTTGCCTTGTCTTGCTTTCCCTTGCATTCCTTGCCTTCCGTTACTCTTTCCTTGCCTTGCCGTGCATTGCCTAGCCTTGCGTTTAAGTGCCTTAGACTTGTCTTGCCTGACCCTGCCTTGCCTTGCGTTACCCTTTCCTTGCCTTTCCGTGCATTGCCTGGCTTGCGTTGTCGTGCCTTAGCATTGTTTCCCCTTGCCGTGCCGTGCCTTTTGTTACACTTGCCTTGCCTTGTTTTGCCTTGCCTTCCATTCCTTCCGTTACTCGTTCCTTGCCTAGCCGTGCACTGCCTAGCTTTGCGTTGTCGTGCATTAGCCTTGCCTCGACTGACCGTGCCTTGCCTTGCGTTACCTTTTCCTTGCCTTTCCGTGCATTGCCTGGCTTGCGTTGTCGTGTCTTAGCCTTGTTTCCCCTTGCCGTGCCGTGCCTTTTTTTTTACACTTGCCTTGCCTTGCTTTGCCTTGCCTTGAATTCCTTCCGTTACTCGGTCCTTGCCTAGCCGTGCACTGCCTAGCCTTGCGTTGTCGTGCATTAGCCTTGCCTTGCCTGACCGTGCCTTGCCTTGCGTTACCCTTTCCTTGCTTTGCCGTGCATTGCCTAGCCGTGCGTTGTCGTGCCTTAGCCTCGTTTCACCTTACCGTAGCCTTGCTTGCGTTGCCTTGCTTTGCCTTGCCTTCCTTGCCTTCCGTTACTCTTTGCTTGCCTTCCGTGGATTGCGTAGCCTTGCGTTGTCCTGCCGTAGCCTTTTTCTGACCTTGCCATAGCCTTGCTTGCGTTACGTTGCTTTGCCTTGCATTCCTTGCCTTGCGTTACCCTTTCCTTGCCTTGCCGTGCATTGCCTAGCTTGCGTTGTCGTGCCTTAGCCTTGTTTCCCCTTGCCGTGCCGTGCCTTTTGTTTCACTTGCCTTGCATTGCTTTGCCTTGCCTTCCTTTCCTTCTGTTAGGCTTTCCTTGCCTAGCCGTGCACTGCCAAGCCTTGCGTTGTCGTGCATTAGCCTTCCCTCGACTGACCGTGCCTGGCCTTGCGTTACCCTCTCCTTCCCTTGCCTTCCTTTGCCTAGCCGTGCGATGTCGTGCATTAGCCTTGCCTTGCCTCAAGGTGCCTTGCCTTGCGTTACCCTTTCCTTGCCTTGCCGTGCTTTGCCTAGCCTTGCGTTGTCGTGCCTTAGCCTTGTTTCCCCTTGCCGTGCCGTTCCTTCCGTTACTCTTGCCTTGCCTTGCTTTCCCTTGCATTCCTTACATTCCGTTACTCTTTCCTTGCCTTGCCGTACATTGCCTAGCCTTCCGTTGTCGTGCATTAGCCTTGCATTTCCTGACCGTGCCTTGCCTTGCGTTACCCTTTCCTTACCTTGCCGTGCATTGCCTAGCTTGCGTTGTCGTGCCTTAGCCTTGTTTCCCCTTGCCGTGCCGTTCCTTCCCCTACCCTTAACTTGCCTTGCTTTCCCTTGCCTTCCTTCCCTTCCGTTACTCTTTGCTTACCTTCCGTGCATTGCCTAGCCTTGCGTTGTCGTGCCTTAGCCTTGCCTCGCCTGACAGAGCCTAGCCTTGCGTTACCCTTTCCTTGCCTTGCCGTGCATTGCCTAGACGTGCGTTGTTGTGCATTAGCCTTGCCTTGCCTCACCGTGCCTTGCCTTGCGTTACCCTTTCCTTGCCTTGCCGTGCATTGCCTACCTTGCGTTGTCGTGCCTTACCCTTGTTTCCCCTTCCCGTGACGTGCCTTTTGTTACACTTGCCTTGCCTTGCTTTGCCTTGCCTTCCTTTCCTTCTGTTACTCTGTCCTTGCCTAGCCGTGCACTGCCTAGCCTTGCGTTGTCGTGCATTAGCCTTGCCTCGACTGACCGTGCCTTGCCTTGCGTTACCCTTTCCTTGCCTTGCCGTGCATTGCCTAGCTTGCGTTGTCGTGCCTCAGCCTTGTTTCCCCTTTCCGTGCCGTTCCTTCCCTTACCCTTGCCTTGCCTTGCTTTCCCTTGCATTCCTTGGCTTCCGTTACTCTTTCCTTGCCTTGCCGGGCATTGCCTAGCCTTGAGTTGTCCTGCATTAGCCTTGCCTTGCCTGACCGTGCCTTGCCTTGCGTTACCCTTTCCTTGCTTTGCCGTGCATTGCCTAGCCGTGCGTTGTCGTGCCTTAGCCTTGTTTCACCTTGCCGTAGCCTTGCTTGCGTTGCCTTGCTTTGCCTTGCCTTCCTTGCCT
Organism: Macrotis lagotis; assembly: GCF_037893015.1. NCBI lineage: Eukaryota > Metazoa > Chordata > Mammalia > Peramelemorphia > Peramelidae > Macrotis > Macrotis lagotis. Next base: position 485,840 of record NW_027421928.1, read on the forward strand.
TCCGTTACTCTTTGCTTGCCTTCCGTGCATTGCCTAGCCTTGCGTTTTCGTGCCTTAGCCTTGTCTCGCCTGACCCTGCCTTGCCTTGCGTTACCCTTTCCTTGCCTTTCCGTGCATTGCCTAGCTTGCGTTGTCGTGCCTTAGCCTTGTTTCCCCTTGCCGTGCCGTGCCTTTTGTTACACTTGCCTTGCCTTGCTTTGCCTTGCCTTCCATTCCTTCCGTTACTCGTTCCTTGCCTAGCCGTGCACTGCCTAGCCTTGCGTTGTCGTGCATTAGCCTTCCCTTGCCTGACCGTGGCTTGCCTTGCGTTACCCTTTCCTTGCCTTGCCGTGCTTTGCCTTGCTTGCGTTGTCGTGCCTTAGCCTTGTTTCCCCTTGCCGTGCCGTTCCTTTCCTTACTCTTAACTTGCCTTGCTTTCCCTTGCCTTCCTTGCCTTCCGTTACTCTTTGCTTACCTTCCGTGCATTGCCTAGCCTTGCGTTGTCGTGCCTTAGCCTTTCCTCGCTTGACCGTGCCTTGCCTTGCGTTACCCTCTCTTTCCCTTGCCTTGCTTTGCCTAGCCGTGCGTTGTCGTGCATTAGCCTTGCCTTGCCTCACCGTGCCTTGGCTTGCGTTACCCTTTCCTTGCCTTGCCGTGCATTGCCTAGCTTGCGTTGTCGTGCCTTAGCCTTGTTTCCCCTTGCCGTGCCGTGCCTTTTGTTACACTTGCCTTACCTTGCTTTGCCTTGCCTTGAATTCCTTCCGTTACTCGTTCCTTGCCTAGCCGTGCACTGCCTAGCCTTGCGTTGTCGTGCATTAGCCTTCCCTTGCCTGACCGTGCCTTGCCTTGCGTTACCCTTTCCTTGCCTTGCCGTGCTTTGCCTTGCTTGCGTTGTCGTGCCTTAGCCTTGCTTCCCCTTGCCGTGCCGTTCCTTCCTTTCTCTTGCCTTTCCTTGCTTTCCCTTGCATTCCTTGCCTTCCGTTACTCTATCCTTGCCTTGCTGTGCATTGCCTAGCCTTGCGTTGTCGTGCATTAGCCTTGCCTTGCCTGACCGTGCCTTGCCTTGCGTTACCCTTTCCTTGCTTTGCCGTGCATTGCCTAGCCGTGCGTTGTCGTGCCTTAGCCTTGTTTCACCTTGCCGTAGCCTTGCTTGCGTTGCCTTGCTTTGCCTTGCCTTCCTTGCCTTCCGTTACTCTCTGCTTTCCTTCCGTGCATTGCGTAGCCTTGCGTTGTCGTGCCGTAGCCTTTTTTGACCTTGCCATAGCCTTGCTTGCGTTACCTTGCTTTGCCTTGCATTCCTTGCCTTGCGTTGCCCTTTCCTTGCCTTGCTGTGCATTGCCTAGCTTGCGTTGTCGTGCCTTAGCCTTGTTTCCCCTTGCCGTGCCGTGCCTTTTGTTACACTTGGCTTGCCTTGCTTTGCCTTGACTTCCTTTCCTTCTGTTACTCTTTCCTTGCCTAGCCGTGCACTGCCTAGCTTTGCGTTGCCGTGCATTAGCCTTGCCTCGACTGACCGTGCCTTGCCTTGCGTTACCCTTTCCTTGCCTTGCCGTGCATTGCCTAGCTTGCGTTGTCGTGTCTTAGCCTTGTTTCCCCTTGCCGTGCCGTTCCTTCCCTTACCCTTGCCTTGCCTTGCTTTCCCTTGCCTTTCTTGCCTTCCGTTACTCTTTGCTTGCCTTCCGTGCATTGCCTACCCTTGCGTTTTCGTGCCTTAGCCTTGCCTTGCCTCAGCGTGCCTTGTCTTACGTTACCCTTTCTTTGCCTCGCCGTGCATTGCCTAGCCTTGCGTTGTCGTGCCTTAGCCTTGCTTCCCCTTGCCGTGCCGTTCCTTCCTTTCTCTTGCCTTTCCTTGCTTTCCCTTGCATTCCTTGCCTTCCGTTACTCTATCCTTGCCTTGCTGTGCATTGCCTAGCCTTGCGTTGTCGTGCATTAGCCTTGCCTTGCCTGACCGTGCCTTGCCTTGCGTTACCCTTTCCTTGCTTTGCCGTGCATTGCCTAGCCGTGCGTTGTCGTGCCTTAGCCTTGTTTCACCTTGCCGTAGCCTTGCTTGCGTTGCCTTGCTTTGCCTTGCCTTCCTTGCCTTCCGTTACTCTTTGCTTTCCTTCCGTGCATTGCGTAGCCTTGCGTTGTCGTGCCGTAGCCTTTTTTGACCTTGCCATAGCCTTGCTTGCGTTACCTTGCTTTGCCTTGCATTCCTTGCCTTGCGTTGCCCTTTCCTTGCCTTGCCGTGCATTGCCTAGCTTGCGTTGTCGTGCCTTAGCCTTGTTTCCCCTTGCCGTGCCGTGCCTTTTGTTACACTTGGCTTGCCTTGCTTTGCCTTGACTTCCTTTCCTTCTGTTACTCTTTCCTTGCCTAGCCGTGCACTGCCTAGCTTTGCGTTGCCGTGCATTAGCCTTGCCTCGACTGACCGTGCCTTGCCTTGCGTTACCCTTTCCTTGCCTTGCCGTGCATTGCCTAGCTTGCGTTGTCGTGTCTTAGCCTTGTTTCCCCTTGCCGTGCCGTTCCTTCCCTTACCCTTAACTTGCCTTGCTTTCCCTTGCCTTCCTTGCCTTCCGTTACTCTTGGCTTTCCTTCCGTGCATTGCCTAGCCTTGCGTTGTCGTGCCTTAGCCTTGCCTCGCCTGACAGAGCCTTGCCTTGCGTTACCCTTTCCTTGCCTTGCCGTGCATTGCCTAGACGTGCGTTGTTGTGCATTAGCCTTGCCTTGCCTCACCGTGCCTTGCCTTGCATTACCCTTTCCTTGCCTTGCCGTGCATTGCCTACCTTGCGTTGTCGTGCCTTACCCTTGTTTCCCCTTGCCGTGACGTGCCTTTTGTTACACTTGCCTGCCTTGCTTTGCCTTGCCTTCCTTTCCTTCTGTTACTCTTTCCTTGCCTAGCCGTGCACTGCCTAGCCTTGCGTTGTCGTGCATTAGCCTTGCCTCGACTGACCGTGCCTTGCCTTGCGTTACCCTTTCCTTGCCTTGCCGTGCATTGCCTAGCTTGCGTTGTGGTGCCTTAGCCTTGTTTCCCCTTTCCGTGCCGTTCCTTCCCTTACCCTTGCCTTGCCTTGCTTTCCCTTGCATTCCTTGCCTTCCGTTACTCTTTCCTTGCCTTGCCGTGCATTGCCTAGCCTTGCGTTGTCGTGCATTAGCCTTGCCTTGCCTGACCGTGCCTTGCCTTGCGTTACCCTTTCCTTGCCTTGCCGTGCATTGCCTAGCTTGCGTTGTCGTGCCTTACCCTTCTTTCCCCTTGCCGTGCCGTGCCTTTTGTTTCACTTGCCTTGCATTGCTTTGCCTTGCCTTCCTTTCCTTCTGTTACGCTTTCCTTGCCTAGCCGTGCACTGCCAAGGCTTGCGTTGTCGTGCATTAGCCTTGCCTCGACTGACCGTGCCTTGCCTTGCGTTACCCTTTCCTTGCCTTGCCGTGCATTGCCTAGCTTGCGTTGTCGTGCCTTAGCCTTGTTTCCCCTTGCCGTGCCGTTCCTTCCCTTACCCTTAATTTGACTTGCTTTCCCTTGCCTTCCTTGCCTTCCGTTACTCTTTGCTTACCTTCCGTGCATTGCCTAGCCTTGCGTTGTCGTGCCTTAGCCTTGCCTCGCCTGACAGAGCCTTGACTTCCGTTACCATTTCCTTGCCTGGCCGTGCATTGCCTAGCTGTGCGTTGCCGTGCCTTAGCCTTGTTTCCCCTTGCCGTGCCGTTCCTTCCCTTACTCTTACCTTGCCTTGCTTTCCCTTGCCTTCCTTGCCGTCCGTTACTCTTTGCTTACCTTCCGTGCATTGCCTAGCCTTGCGTTGTCGTGCCTTAGCCTTGCCTCGCCTGACCGTGCCTTGCCTTGCGTTACCCTCTCTTTCCCTTGCCTTGCTTTGCCTAGCCGTGCGTTGTCGTGCATTAGCCTTGCGTTGCCTCACCGTGCCTTGCCTTGCGTTACCCTTTCCTTGCCTTGCCGTGCATTGCCTAGCTTGCGTTGTCGTGCCTTAGCCTTGTTTCCCCTTGACGTGCCGTTCCTTCCCTTACCCTTGCCTTGCCTTGCTTTCCCTTGCCTTTCTTGCCTTCCGTTACTCTTTGCTTGCCTTCCGTGCATTGCCTACCCTTGCGTTTTCGTGCCTTAGCCTTGCCTTGCCTCACCGTGCCTTGCCTTGCGTTACCCTTTCCTTGCCTTGCCGTGCATTGCGTAGCCTTGCGTTGTCGTGCCTTAGCCTTGCTTCCCCTTGCCGTGCCGTTCCTTCCTTTACTCTTGCCTTTCCTTGCTTTCCCTTGCATTCCTTGCCTTCCGTTACTCTTTCCTTGCCTTCCAGTGCATTGCCTAGCCTTGCGTTGTCGTGCATTAGCCTTGCCTTGCCTGACCGTGCCTTGCCTTGCGTTACCCTTTCCTTGCTTTGCCGTGCATTGCCTAGCCGTGCGTTGTCGTGCCTTAGCCTTGTTTCACCTTGCCGTAGCCTTGCTTGCGTTGCCTTGCTTTGCCTTGCCTTCCTTGCCTTCCGTTACTCTTTGCTTGCCTTCCGTGCATTGCGTAGCCTTGCGTTGTCGTGCCGTAGCCTTTTTCTGACCTTGCCATAGCCTTGCTTGCGTTACCTTGCTTTGCCTTGCCTTCCTTGCCTTCCGTTACTCTTTGCTTCTCTTCCGTGCATTGCCTAGCCTTGCGTTTTCGTGCCTTAGACTTGTCTCGCCTGACCCTGCCTTGCCTTGCGTTACCCTTTCCTTGCCTTTCCGTGCATTGCCTAGCTTGCGTTGTCGTGCCTTAGCCTTGTTTCCCCTTGCCGTGCCGTGCCTTTTGTTACACTTGCCTTGCCTTGTTTTGCCTTGCCTTACATTCCTTCCGTTACTCGTTCCTTGCCTAGCCGTGCACTGCCTAGCTTTGCATTGTCGTGCATTAGCCTTGCCTTGCCTGACCGTGACTTCCCTTGCGTTACCCTTTCCTTGCCTTGCCGTGCATTGCCTAGCTTGCGTTGTCGTGCCTTACCCTTGTTTCCCCTTGCCGTGCCGTGCCTTTTGTTTCACTTGCCTTGCATTGCTTTGCCTTGCCTTCCTTTCCTTCTGTTACGCTTTCCTTGCCTAGCCGTGCACTGCCAAGGCTTGCGTTGTCGTGCATTAGCCTTGCCTCGACTGACCGTGCCTTGCCTTGCGTTACCCTTTCCTTGCCTTGCCGTGCATTGCCTAGCTTGCGTTGTCGTGCCTTAGCCTTGTTTCCCCTTGCCGTGCCGTTCCTTCCCTTACCCTTAATTTGACTTGCTTTCCCTTGCCTTCCTTGCCTTCCGTTACTCTTTGCTTACCTTCCGTGCATTGCCTAGCCTTGCGTTGTCGTGCCTTAGCCTTGCCTCGCCTGACAGAGCCTTGACTTCCGTTACCATTTCCTTGCCTGGCCGTGCATTGCCTAGCTGTGCGTTGCCGTGCCTTAGCCTTGTTTCCCCTTGCCGTGCCGTTCCTTCCCTTACTCTTACCTTGCCTTGCTTTCCCTTGCCTTCCTTGCCGTCCGTTACTCTTTGCTTACCTTCCGTGCATTGCCTAGCCTTGCGTTGTCGTGCCTTAGCCTTGCCTCGCCTGACCGTGCCTTGCCTTGCGTTACCCTCTCTTTCCCTTGCCTTGCTTTGCCTAGCCGTGCGTTGTCGTGCATTAGCCTTGCGTTGCCTCACCGTGCCTTGCCTTGCGTTACCCTTTCCTTGCCTTGCCGTGCATTGCCTAGCTTGCGTTGTCGTGCCTTAGCCTTGTTTCCCTTTGACGTGCCGTTCCTTCCCTTACCCTTGCCTTGCCTTGCTTTCCCTTGCCTTTCTTGCCTTCCGTTACTCTTTGCTTGCCTTCCGTGCATTGCCTACCCTTGCGTTTTCGTGCCTTAGCCTTGCCTTGCCTCACCGTGCCTTGCCTTGCGTTACCCTTTCCTTGCCTTGCCGTGCATTGCGTAGCCTTGCGTTGTCGTGCCTTAGCCTTGCTTCCCCTTGCCGTGCCGTTCCTTCCTTTACTCTTGCCTTTCCTTGCTTTCCCTTGCATTCCTTGCCTTCCGTTACTCTTTCCTTGCCTTCCAGTGCATTGCCTAGCCTTGCGTTGTCGTGCATTAGCCTTGCCTTGCCTGACCGTGCCTTGCCTTGCGTTACCCTTTCCTTGCTTTGCCGTGCATTGCCTAGCCGTGCGTTGTCGTGCCTTAGCCTTGTTTCACCTTGCCGTAGCCTTGCTTGCGTTGCCTTGCTTTGCCTTGCCTTCCTTGCCTTCCGTTACTCTTTGCTTGCCTTCCGTGCATTGCGTAGCCTTGCGTTGTCGTGCCGTAGCCTTTTTCTGACCTTGCCATAGCCTTGCTTGCGTTACCTTGCTTTGCCTTGCCTTCCTTGCCTTCCGTTACTCTTTGCTTGCCTTCCGTGCATTGCCTAGCCTTGCGTTTTCGTGCCTTAGACTTGTCTCGCCTGACCCTGCCTTGCCTTGCGTTACCCTTTCCTTGCCTTGCCGTGCATTGCCTACCTTGCGTTGTCGTGCCTTACCCTTGTTTCCCCTTGCCGTGCCGTGCCTTTTGTTACACTTGCCTTGCCTTGCTTTGCCTTGACTTCCTTTCCTTCTGTTACTCTTTCCTTGCCTAGCCGTGCACTGCCTAGCCTTGCGTTGTCGTGCATTAGCCTTGCCTCGACTGACCGTGCCTTGCCTTGCGTTACCCTTTCCTTGCCTTGCCGTGCATTGCCTAGCTTGCGTTGTCGTGCCTTGGCCTTGTTTCCCCTTGCCGTGCCTTTCCTTCCCTTACCCTTGCCTTGCCTTGATTTCCCTTTCCTTTCTTGCCTTCCGTTACTCTTTGCGTGCCTTCCGTGCATTGCCTAGCCTTGCGTTTTAGTGCCTTAGCCTTGCCTTGCCTCACCGTGCCTTGCCTTGCGTTACCCTTTCCTTGCCTTGCCGTGCATTGCCTAGCCTTTCGTTGTCGTGCCTTAGCCTTGCTTCCCCTTGCCGTGCCGTTCCTTCCGTTACTCTTGCCTTGCCTTGCTTTCCCTTGCATTCCCTTGCCTTCCGTTACTCTTTCCTTGCCTTGCCGTGCATTGCCTAGCCTTGCGTTGTCGTGCCTTAGCCTTGCCTCGCCTGACATGCATTGCCTAGCCTTGCGTTGTCGTGCCTTAGCCTTGCCTCGCCTGACAGAGCCTAGCCTTGCGTTACCCTTTCCTTGCCTTGCCGTGCATTGCCTAGACGTGCGTTGTTGTGCATTAGCCTTGCCTTGCCTCACCGTGCCTTGCCTTGCGTTACCCTTTCCTTGCCTTGCCGTGCATTGCCTACCTTGCGTTGTCCTGCCATAGCCTTGTTTCCCCTTGCCGTGCCGTGCCTTTTGTTACACTTGCCTTGCCTTGCTTTGCCTTGCCTTCCTTGCCGTCCGTTACTCTTTGCTTACCTTCAGTGCATTGCCTAGCCTTGCGTTGTCGTGCCTTAGCCTTGCCTCGCTTGACCGTGCCTTGCCTTGCGTTACCCTCTCTTTCCCTTGCCTTGCTTTGCCTAGCCGTGCGTTGTCGTGCATTAGCCTTGCGTTGCCTCACCGTGCCTTGCCTTGCGTTACCCTTTCCTTGCCTTGCCGTGCATTGCCTAGCTTGCGATGTCGTGCCTTAGCCTTGTTTCCCCTTGACGTGCCGTTCCTTCCCTTACCCTTGCCTTGCCTTGCTTTCCCTTGCCTTTCTTGCCTTCCGTTACTCTTTGCTTGCCTTCCGTGCATTGCCTACCCTTGCGTTTTCGTGCCTTAGCCTTGCCTTGCCTCACCGTGCCTTGCCTTGCGTTACCCTTTCCTTGCCTTGCCGTGCATTGCGTAGCCTTGCGTTGTCGTGCCTTAGCCTTGCTTCCCCTTGCCGTGCCGTTCCTTCCTTTACTCTTGCCTTTCCTTGCTTTCCCTTGCATTCCTTGCCTTCCGTTACTCTTTCCTTGCCTTCCAGTGCATTGCCTAGCCTTGCGTTGTCGTGCATTAGCCTTGCCTTGCCTGACCGTGCCTTGCCTTGCGTTACCCTTTCCTTGCTTTGCCGTGCATTGCCTAGCCGTGCGTTGTCGTGCCTTAGCCTTGTTTCACCTTGCCGTAGCCTTGCTTGCGTTGCCTTGCTTTGCCTTGCCTTCCTTGCCTTCCGTTACTCTTTGCTTGCCTTCCGTGCATTGCGTAGCCTTGCGTTGTCGTGCCGTAGCCTTTTTCTGACCTTGCCATAGCCTTGCTTGCGTTACCTTGCTTTGCCTTGCCTTCCTTGCCTTCCGTTACTCTTTGCTTGCCTTCCGTGCATTGCCTAGCCTTGCGTTTTCGTGCCTTAGACTTGTCTCGCCTGACCCTGCCTTGCCTTGCGTTACCCTTTCCTTGCCTTGCCGTGCATTGCCTACCTTGCGTTGTCCTGCCTTAGCCTTGTTTCCCCTTGCCGTGCCGTGCCTTTTGTTACACTTGCCTTGCCTTGTTTTGCCTTGCCTTCCATTCCTTCCGTTACTCGTTCCTTGCCTAGCCGTGCACTGCCTAGCTTTGCATTGTCGTGCATTAGCCTTGCCTTGCCTGACCGTGACTTCCCTTGCGTTACCCTTTCCTTGCCTTGCCGTGCATTGCCTAGCTTGCGTTGTCGTGCCTTACCCTTGTTTCCCCTTGCCGTGCCGTGCCTTTTGTTACACTTGCCTTGCCTTGCTTTGCCTTGCCTTCCTTTCCTTCTGTTACTCTTTCCTTGCCTAGCCGTGCACTGCCTAGCCTTGCGTTGTCGTGCATTAGCCTTGCCTCGACTGACCGTGCCTTGCCTTGCGTTACCCTTTCCTTGCCTTGCCGTGCATTGCCTAGCTTGCGTTGTCGTGCCTTAGCCTTGTTTCCCCTTGCCGTGCCGTTCCTTCCCTTACCCTTGCCTTGACTTGATTTCCCTTTTCTTTCTTGCCTTCCGTTACTCTTTGCGTGCCTTCCGTGCATTGCCTAGCCTTGCGTTTTCGTGCCTTAGCCTTGCCTTGCCTCACCGTGCCTTGCCTTGCGTTACCCTTTCCTTGCCTTGCCGTGCATTGCCTAGCCTTTCGTTGTCGTGCCTTAGCCTTCCTTCCCCTTGCCGTGCCGTTCCTTCCGTTACTCTTGCCTTGCCTTGCTTTCCCTTGCATTCCCTTCACTTCCGTTACTCTTTCCTTGCCTTGCCGTGCATTGCCTAGCCTTGCGTTGTCGTGCCTTAGCCTTGCCTCGCCTGACAGAGCCTAGCCTTGCGTTACCCATTCCTTGCCTTGCCGTGCATTGCCTAGACGTGCGTTGTTGTGCATTAGCCTTGCCTTGCCTCACCGTGCCTTGCCTTGCGTTACCCTTTCCTTGCCTTGCCGTGCATTGCCTACCTTGCGTTGTCGTGCCTTAGCCTTGTTTCCCCTTGCCGTGCCGTGCCTTTTGTTACACTTGCCTTGCCTTGCTTTGCCTTGCCTTCCTTTCCTTCTGTTACGCTTTCCTTGCCTAGCCGTGCACTGCCAAGGCTTGCGTTGTCGTGCATTAGCCTTGCCTCGACTGACCGTGCCTTGCCTTGCGTTACCTTTTCCCTGCCTTGCCGTGCATTGCCTGGCTTGCGTTGTCGTGTCTTAGCCTTGTTTCCCCTTGCCGTGCCGTGCCTTTTGTTACACTTGCCTTGCCTTGCTTTCCCTTGCCTTGAATTCCTTCCGTTACTCGTTCCTTGCCTAGCCGTGTACTGCCTAGCCTTGCGTTGTCGTGCATTAGCCTTGCCTCGCCTGATCGTGCCTTGCCTTGCGTTACCCTTTCCTTGCCTTGCCGTGCATTGCCTAGCTTGCGTTGTCGTGCCTTAGCCTTGTTTCCCCTTGCCGTGCCGTTCCTTCCCTTACCCTTAACTTGCCTTGTTTCCCTTGCCTTCCTTGCCTTCCGTTACTCTTTGCTTACCTTCCGTGCATTGCCTAGCCTTGCGTTGTCGTGCCTTAGCCTTGCCTCGACTGACCGTGCCCTGCCTTGCGTTACCCTTTCCTTGCCTTGCCGTGCATTGCCTAGCTTGCGTTGTCGTCCCTTAGCCTTGTTTCCCCTTGCCGTGCCGTGCCTTTTGTTTCACTTGCCTTGCATTACTTTGCTTTGCCTTCCTTTCCTTCTGTTACGCTTTCCTTGCCTAGCCGTGCACTGCCAAGCCTTGGGTTTTCGTGCATTAGCCTTGCCTCGACTGACCGTGCCTTGCCTTGCGTTAGCTTCTCCTTCCCTTGCCTTGCTTTGCCTAGCCTTGCGTTGTCGTGCATTAGCCTTGCCTCGCCTGACAGGGCCTTGCCTTGCGTTACCCTTTCCTTGCCTTGCCGTGCATTCCCTAGCTTGCGTTGTCGTGCCTTACCCTTCTTTCCCCTTGCCGTGCCGTGCCTTTTGTTTCACTTGCCTTGCATTGCTTTGCCTTGCCTTCCTTTCCTTCTGTTACTCTTTCCTTGCCTAGCCGTACACTGCCTAGCCGTGCGTTGTCGTGCCTTAGCCTTGTTTCACCTTGCCGTAGCCTTGCTTGCGTTGCCTTGCTTTGCCTTGCCTTCCTTGCCTTCCGTTACTCTTTGCTTGCCTTCCGTGCATTGCCTAGCCTTGCGTTTTCGTGCCTTAGCCTTGTCTCGCCTGACCCTGCCTTGCCTTGCGTTACCCTTTCCTTGCCTTTCCGTGCATTGCCTAGCTTGCGTTGTCGTGCCTTAGCCTTGTTTCCCCTTGCCGTGCCGTTCCTTCCCTTACCCTTAACTTGCCTTGCTTTCCCTTGCCTTCCTTGCCTTCCGTTACTCTTTGCTTACCTTCCGTGCATTGCCTAGCCTTGCGTTGTCGTGCCTTAGCCTTGCCTCGCCTGACAGAGCCTTGCCTTGCGTTACCCTTTCCTTGCCTGGCCGTGCATTGCCTAGACGTGCGTTGCCGTGCCTTAGCCTTGTTTCCCCTTGCCGTGCCGTTCCTTCCGTTACCCTTGCCTTGCCTTGCTTTCCCTTGCCTTCCTTGCCTTCCGTTACTCTTTGCTTGCCTTCCCCGCATTGCCTAGCCTTGCGTTGTCGTGCCTTAGCCTGGCCTCGCCTGACGTGCCTTCCTTCGTTACCTTTCTTGCCTTGCCGTGCATTGCCTACCTGCGTTGTCGTGCTTAGCCTGCCTTCTTGCCTTGCCGTTACCCTTTCCTTGCCTTGCCGTGCATTGCGTAGACGAGCGTTGTTGTGCATTAGCCTTGCCTTGCCTCACCGTGCCTTGCCTTGCGTTACCCTTTCTTTGCCTTGCCGTGCATTGCCGTACCTTGCGTTGTCGTGCCTTAGCCTTGTTTCCCCTTGCCGTGCCGTGCCTTTTGTTACACTTGCCTTGCCTTGCTTTGCCTTGCCTTCCTTTCCTTCTGTTACTCTTTCCTTGCCTAGCCGTGCACTGCCTAGCCTTGCGTTGTCGTGCATTAGCCTTGCCTCGACTGACCGTGCCTTGCCTTGCGTTACCCTTTCCTTGCTTTGCCGTGCATTGCCTAGCCGTGCGTTGTCGTGCCTTAGCCTTGTTTCACCTTGCCGTAGCCTTGCTTGCGTTGCCTTGCTTTGCCTTGCCTTCCTTGCCTTCCGTTACTCTTTGCTTGCCTTCCGTGCATTGCGTAGCCTTGCGTTGTCGTGCCGTAGCCTTTTTCTGACCTTGCCATAGCCTTGCTTGCGTTACCTTGCTTTGCCTTGCCTTCCTTGCCTTCCGTTACTCTTTGCTTGCCTTCCGTGCATTGCCTAGCCTTGCGTTTTCGTGCCTTAGACTTGTCTCGCCTGACCCTGCCTTGCCTTGCGTTACCCTTTCCTTGCCTTGCCGTGCATTGCCTACCTTGCGTTGTCGTGCCTTACCCTTGTTTCCCCTTGCCGTGCCGTGCCTTTTGTTACACTTGCCTTGCCTTGCTTTGCCTTGACTTCCTTTCCTTCTGTTACTCTTTCCTTGCCTAGCCGTGCACTGCCTAGCCTTGCGTTGTCGTGCATTAGCCTTGCCTCGACTGACCGTGCCTTGCCTTGCGTTACCCTTTCCTTGCCTTGCCGTGCATTGCCTAGCTTGCGTTGTCGTGCCTTGGCCTTGTTTCCCCTTGCCGTGCCTTTCCTTCCCTTACCCTTGCCTTGCCTTGATTTCCCTTTCCTTTCTTGCCTTCCGTTACTCTTTGCGTGCCTTCCGTGCATTGCCTAGCCTTGCGTTTTAGTGCCTTAGCCTTGCCTTGCCTCACCGTGCCTTGCCTTGCGTTACCCTTTCCTTGCCTTGCCGTGCATTGCCTAGCCTTTCGTTGTCGTGCCTTAGCCTTGCTTCCCCTTGCCGTGCCGTTCCTTCCGTTACTCTTGCCTTGCCTTGCTTTCCCTTGCATTCCCTTGCCTTCCGTTACTCTTTCCTTGCCTTGCCGTGCATTGCCTAGCCTTGCGTTGTCGTGCCTTAGCCTTGCCTCGCCTGACAGAGCCTAGCCTTGCGTTACCCTTTCCTTGCCTTGCCGTGCATTGCCTAGACGTGCGTTGTTGTGCATTAGCCTTGCCTTGCCTCACCGTGCCTTGCCTTGCGTTACCCTTTCCTTGCCTTGCCGTGCATTGCCTACCTTGCGTTGTCCTGCCATAGCCTTGTTTCCCCTTGCCGTGCCGTGCCTTTTGTTACACTTGCCTTGCCTTGCTTTGCCTTGCCTTCCTTGCCGTCCGTTACTCTTTGCTTACCTTCAGTGCATTGCCTAGCCTTGCGTTGTCGTGCCTTAGCCTTGCCTCGCTTGACCGTGCCTTGCCTTGCGTTACCCTCTCTTTCCCTTGCCTTGCTTTGCCTAGCCGTGCGTTGTCGTGCATTAGCCTTGCGTTGCCTCACCGTGCCTTGCCTTGCGTTACCCTTTCCTTGCCTTGCCGTGCATTGCCTAGCTTGCGATGTCGTGCCTTAGCCTTGTTTCCCCTTGACGTGCCGTTCCTTCCCTTACCCTTGCCTTGCCTTGCTTTCCCTTGCCTTTCTTGCCTTCCGTTACTCTTTGCTTGCCTTCCGTGCATTGCCTACCCTTGCGTTTTCGTGCCTTAGCCTTGCCTTGCCTCACCGTGCCTTGCCTTGCGTTACCCTTTCCTTGCCTTGCCGTGCATTGCGTAGCCTTGCGTTGTCGTGCCTTAGCCTTGCTTCCCCTTGCCGTGCCGTTCCTTCCTTTACTCTTGCCTTTCCTTGCTTTCCCTTGCATTCCTTGCCTTCCGTTACTCTTTCCTTGCCTTCCAGTGCATTGCCTAGCCTTGCGTTGTCGTGCATTAGCCTTGCCTTGCCTGACCGTGCCTTGCCTTGCGTTACCCTTTCCTTGCTTTGCCGTGCATTGCCTAGCCGTGCGTTGTCGTGCCTTAGCCTTGTTTCACCTTGCCGTAGCCTTGCTTGCGTTGCCTTGCTTTGCCTTGCCTTCCTTGCCTTCCGTTACTCTTTGCTTGCCTTCCGTGCATTGCGTAGCCTTGCGTTGTCGTGCCGTAGCCTTTTTCTGACCTTGCCATAGCCTTGCTTGCGTTACCTTGCTTTGCCTTGCCTTCCTTGCCTTCCGTTACTCTTTGCTTGCCTTCCGTGCATTGCCTAGCCTTGCGTTTTCGTGCCTTAGACTTGTCTCGCCTGACCCTGCCTTGCCTTGCGTTACCCTTTCCTTGCCTTGCCGTGCATTGCCTACCTTGCGTTGTCCTGCCTTAGCCTTGTTTCCCCTTGCCGTGCCGTGCCTTTTGTTACACTTGCCTTGCCTTGTTTTGCCTTGCCTTCCATTCCTTCCGTTACTCGTTCCTTGCCTAGCCGTGCACTGCCTAGCTTTGCATTGTCGTGCATTAGCCTTGCCTTGCCTGACCGTGACTTCCCTTGCGTTACCCTTTCCTTGCCTTGCCGTGCATTGCCTAGCTTGCGTTGTCGTGCCTTACCCTTGTTTCCCCTTGCCGTGCCGTGCCTTTTGTTACACTTGCCTTGCCTTGCTTTGCCTTGCCTTCCTTTCCTTCTGTTACTCTTTCCTTGCCTAGCCGTGCACTGCCTAGCCTTGCGTTGTCGTGCATTAGCCTTGCCTCGACTGACCGTGCCTTGCCTTGCGTTACCCTTTCCTTGCCTTGCCGTGCATTGCCTAGCTTGCGTTGTCGTGCCTTAGCCTTGTTTCCCCTTGCCGTGCCGTTCCTTCCCTTACCCTTGCCTTGACTTGATTTCCCTTTTCTTTCTTGCCTTCCGTTACTCTTTGCGTGCCTTCCGTGCATTGCCTAGCCTTGCGTTTTCGTGCCTTAGCCTTGCCTTGCCTCACCGTGCCTTGCCTTGCGTTACCCTTTCCTTGCCTTGCCGTGCATTGCCTAGCCTTTCGTTGTCGTGCCTTAGCCTTCCTTCCCCTTGCCGTGCCGTTCCTTCCGTTACTCTTGCCTTGCCTTGCTTTCCCTTGCATTCCCTTCACTTCCGTTACTCTTTCCTTGCCTTGCCGTGCATTGCCTAGCCTTGCGTTGTCGTGCCTTAGCCTTGCCTCGCCTGACAGAGCCTAGCCTTGCGTTACCCATTCCTTGCCTTGCCGTGCATTGCCTAGACGTGCGTTGTTGTGCATTAGCCTTGCCTTGCCTCACCGTGCCTTGCCTTGCGTTACCCTTTCCTTGCCTTGCCGTGCATTGCCTACCTTGCGTTGTCGTGCCTTAGCCTTGTTTCCCCTTGCCGTGCCGTGCCTTTTGTTACACTTGCCTTGCCTTGCTTTGCCTTGCCTTCCTTTCCTTCTGTTACGCTTTCCTTGCCTAGCCGTGCACTGCCAAGGCTTGCGTTGTCGTGCATTAGCCTTGCCTCGACTGACCGTGCCTTGCCTTGCGTTACCTTTTCCCTGCCTTGCCGTGCATTGCCTGGCTTGCGTTGTCGTGTCTTAGCCTTGTTTCCCCTTGCCGTGCCGTGCCTTTTGTTACACTTGCCTTGCCTTGCTTTCCCTTGCCTTGAATTCCTTCCGTTACTCGTTCCTTGCCTAGCCGTGTACTGCCTAGCCTTGCGTTGTCGTGCATTAGCCTTGCCTCGCCTGATCGTGCCTTGCCTTGCGTTACCCTTTCCTTGCCTTGCCGTGCATTGCCTAGCTTGCGTTGTCGTGCCTTAGCCTTGTTTCCCCTTGCCGTGCCGTTCCTTCCCTTACCCTTAACTTGCCTTGTTTCCCTTGCCTTCCTTGCCTTCCGTTACTCTTTGCTTACCTTCCGTGCATTGCCTAGCCTTGCGTTGTCGTGCCTTAGCCTTGCCTCGACTGACCGTGCCCTGCCTTGCGTTACCCTTTCCTTGCCTTGCCGTGCATTGCCTAGCTTGCGTTGTCGTCCCTTAGCCTTGTTTCCCCTTGCCGTGCCGTGCCTTTTGTTTCACTTGCCTTGCATTACTTTGCTTTGCCTTCCTTTCCTTCTGTTACGCTTTCCTTGCCTAGCCGTGCACTGCCAAGCCTTGGGTTTTCGTGCATTAGCCTTGCCTCGACTGACCGTGCCTTGCCTTGCGTTAGCTTCTCCTTCCCTTGCCTTGCTTTGCCTAGCCTTGCGTTGTCGTGCATTAGCCTTGCCTCGCCTGACAGGGCCTTGCCTTGCGTTACCCTTTCCTTGCCTTGCCGTGCATTCCCTAGCTTGCGTTGTCGTGCCTTACCCTTCTTTCCCCTTGCCGTGCCGTGCCTTTTGTTTCACTTGCCTTGCATTGCTTTGCCTTGCCTTCCTTTCCTTCTGTTACTCTTTCCTTGCCTAGCCGTACACTGCCTAGCCGTGCGTTGTCGTGCCTTAGCCTTGTTTCACCTTGCCGTAGCCTTGCTTGCGTTGCCTTGCTTTGCCTTGCCTTCCTTGCCTTCCGTTACTCTTTGCTTGCCTTCCGTGCATTGCCTAGCCTTGCGTTTTCGTGCCTTAGCCTTGTCTCGCCTGACCCTGCCTTGCCTTGCGTTACCCTTTCCTTGCCTTTCCGTGCATTGCCTAGCTTGCGTTGTCGTGCCTTAGCCTTGTTTCCCCTTGCCGTGCCGTTCCTTCCCTTACCCTTAACTTGCCTTGCTTTCCCTTGCCTTCCTTGCCTTCCGTTACTCTTTGCTTACCTTCCGTGCATTGCCTAGCCTTGCGTTGTCGTGCCTTAGCCTTGCCTCGCCTGACAGAGCCTTGCCTTGCGTTACCCTTTCCTTGCCTGGCCGTGCATTGCCTAGACGTGCGTTGCCGTGCCTTAGCCTTGTTTCCCCTTGCCGTGCCGTTCCTTCCGTTACCCTTGCCTTGCCTTGCTTTCCCTTGCCTTCCTTGCCTTCCGTTACTCTTTGCTTGCCTTCCCCGCATTGCCTAGCCTTGCGTTGTCGTGCCTTAGCCTGGCCTCGCCTGACCGTGACTTCCCTTACGTTACCCTTTCTTGCCTTGCCGTGCATTGCCTACCTTGCGTTGTCGTGCCTTAGCCTGGCCTCGCCTGACCGTGACTTCCCTTGCGTTACCCTTTCCTTGCCTTGCCGTGCATTGCGTAGACGAGCGTTGTTGTGCATTAGCCTTGCCTTGCCTCACCGTGCCTTGCCTTGCGTTACCCTTTCTTTGCCTTGCCGTGCATTGCCTACCTTGCGTTGTCGTGCGTTACCCTTGTTTCCCCTTGCCGTGCCGTGCCTTTTGTTACACTTGCCTTGCCTTGCTTTGCCTTGACTTCCTTTCCTTCTGTTACTCTTTCCTTGCCTAGCCGTGCACTGCCTAGCCTTGCGTTGTCGTGCATTAGCCTTGCCTCGACTGACCGTGCCTTGCCTTGCGTTACCCTTTCCTTGCCTTGCCGTGCATTGCCTAGCTTGCGTTGTCGTGCCTTAGCCTTGTTTCCCCTTGCCGTGCCGTTCCTTCCCTTACCCTTGCCTTGCCTTGCTTTCCCTTGCCTTTCTTGCCTTCCGATAATCTTTGCTTGCCTTCCGTGCATTGCCTAGCCTTGCGTTTTCTGCCTTAGCCTTGCCTTGCCTCACCGTGCCTTGCCTTGCGTTACCCTTTCCTTGCCTTGCCGTGCATTGCCTAGCCTTGCGTTGTCGTGACTTAGCCTTGCTTCCCCTTGCCGTGCCGTTCCTTCCGTTACTCTTGCCTTGTCTTGCTTTCCCTTGCCTTCCTTGCCTTCCGTTACTCTTTGCTTACCTTCCGTGCATTGCCTAGCTTGCGTTGTCGTGCCTTACCCTTGTTTCCCCTTGCCGTGCCGTGCCTTTTGTTACACTTGCCTTGCCTTGCTTTGCCTTGACTTCCTTTCCTTCTGTTACTCTTTCCTTGCCTAGCCGTGCACTGCCAAGGCTTGCGTTGTCGTGCATTAGCCTTGCCTTGCCTCACCGTGCCTTGCCTTGCGTTTCCCTTTCCTTGCCTTGCCGTGCATTGCCTACCTTGCGTTGTCGTTCCTTACCCTTGTTTCCCCTTGCCGTGCCGTGCCTTTTGTTACACTTGCCTTGCCTTGCTTTGCCTTGACTTCCTTTCCTTCTGTTACTCTTTCCTTGCCTAGCCGTGCACTGCCTAGCCTTGCGTTGTCGTGCATTAGCCTTGCCTCGACTGACCGTGCCTTGCCTTGCGTTACCCTTTCCTTGCCTTGCCGTGCATTGCCTAGCTTGCGTTGTCGTGTCTTAGCCTTGTTTCCCCTTGCCGTGCCGTGCCTTTTGTTACACTTGCCTTGCCTTGCTTTCCCTTGCCTTGAATTCCTTCCGTTACTCGTTCCTTGCCTAGCCGTGCACTGCCTAGCCTTGCGTTGTCGTGCATTAGCCTTGCCTCGCCTGATCGTGCCTTGCCTTGCGTTACCCTTTCCTTGCCTTGCCGTGCATTGCCTAGCTTGCGTTGTCGTGCCTTAGCCTTGTTTCCCCTTGCCGTGCCGTTCCTTCCCTTACCCTTAACTTGCCTTGCTTTCCCTTGCCTTCCTTGCCTTCCGTTACTCTTTGCTTACCTTCCGTGCATTGCCTAGCCTTGCGTTGTCGTGCCTTAGCCTTGCCTCGCCTGACAGAGCCTTGACTTCCGTTACCATTTCCTTGCCTGGCCGTGCATTGCCTAGCTTGCGTTGTCGTGCCTTAGCCTTGTTTCCCCTTGCCGTGCCGTTCCTTCCCTTACCCTTAACTTGCCTTGCTTTCCCTTGCCTTCCTTGCCTTCCGTTACTCTTTGCTTGCCTTCCCTGCATTGCCTAGCCTTGCGTTGTCGTGCCTTAGCCTTGCCTCAACTGACCGTGACATCCCTTGCGTTACCCTTTGCTTGCCTTGCCGTGCATTGCGTAGACGTGCGTTGTTGTGCATTAGCCTTGCCTTGCCTCACCGTGCCTTGCCTTGCGTTACCATTTCCTTGCCTTGCCGTGCATTGCCTACCTTGCGTTGTCGTGCCTTACCCTTGTTTCCCCTTGCCGTGACGTGCCTTTTGTTACACTTGCCTTGCCTTGCTTTGCCTTGACTTCCTTTCCTTCTGTTACTCTTTCCTTGCCTAGCCGTGCACTGCCTAGCCTTGCGTTGTCGTGCATTAGCCTTGCCTCGACTGACCGTGCCTTGCCTTGCGTTACCCTTTCCTTGCCTTGCCGTGCATTGCCTAGCTTGCGTTGTCGTGCCTTAGCCTTGTTTCCCCTTGCCGTGCCGTTCCTTCCCTTACCCTTGCCTTGCCTTGATTTCACTTTCCTTTCTTGCCTTCCGTTACTCTTTGCGTGCCTTCCGTGCATTGCCTAGCCTTACGTTTTCGTGCCTTAGCCTTGCCTTGCCTCACCGTGCCTTGCCTTGCGTTACCCTTTCCTTGCCTTGCCGTGCATTGCCTAGCCTTTCGTTGTCGTGCCTTAGCCTTGCTTCCCCTTGCCGTGCCGTTCCTTCCGTTACTCTTGCCTTGCCTTGCTTTCCCTTGCATTCCCTTGCCTTCCGTTACTCTTTCCTTGCCTTGCCGTGCATTGCCTAGCCTTGCGTTGTCGTGCATTAGCCTAGCCTTGCCTGACAGTGCCTTGCCTTGCGTTACCCTTTCCTTGCCTTGCCGTGCATTGCCTAGCTTGCGTTGTCATGCCTTAGCCCAGTTTCCCCTTGCCGTGCCGTTCCTTCCCTTACCCTTAACTTCCCTTGCTTTCCCTTGCCTTCCTTGCCTTCCGTTACTCTTTGCTTACCTTCCGTGCATTGCCTAGCCTTGCGTTGTCGTGCATTAGCCTTGCCTCGCCTGACAGTGCCTTCCCTTGCGTTACCCTTTCCTTGCCTTGCCGTGCATTGCCTAGCTTGCGTTGTCGTGACTTAGCCTTGCTTCCCCTTGCCGTGCCGTTCCTTCCGTTACTCTTGCCTTGTCTTGCTTTCCCTTGCATTCCTTGCCTTCCGTTACTCTTTCCTTGCCTTGCCGTGCATTGCCTAGCCTTGCGTTTAAGTGCCTTAGACTTGTCTTGCCTGACCCTGCCTTGCCTTGCGTTACCCTTTCCTTGCCTTTCCGTGCATTGCCTGGCTTGCGTTGTCGTGCCTTAGCATTGTTTCCCCTTGCCGTGCCGTGCCTTTTGTTACACTTGCCTTGCCTTGTTTTGCCTTGCCTTCCATTCCTTCCGTTACTCGTTCCTTGCCTAGCCGTGCACTGCCTAGCTTTGCGTTGTCGTGCATTAGCCTTGCCTCGACTGACCGTGCCTTGCCTTGCGTTACCTTTTCCTTGCCTTTCCGTGCATTGCCTGGCTTGCGTTGTCGTGTCTTAGCCTTGTTTCCCCTTGCCGTGCCGTGCCTTTTTTTTTACACTTGCCTTGCCTTGCTTTGCCTTGCCTTGAATTCCTTCCGTTACTCGGTCCTTGCCTAGCCGTGCACTGCCTAGCCTTGCGTTGTCGTGCATTAGCCTTGCCTTGCCTGACCGTGCCTTGCCTTGCGTTACCCTTTCCTTGCTTTGCCGTGCATTGCCTAGCCGTGCGTTGTCGTGCCTTAGCCTCGTTTCACCTTACCGTAGCCTTGCTTGCGTTGCCTTGCTTTGCCTTGCCTTCCTTGCCTTCCGTTACTCTTTGCTTGCCTTCCGTGGATTGCGTAGCCTTGTGTTGTCCTGCCGTAGCCTTTTTCTGACCTTGCCATAGCCTTGCTTGCGTTACGTTGCTTTGCCTTGCATTCCTTGCCTTGCGTTACCCTTTCCTTGCCTTGCCGTGCATTGCCTAGCTTGCGTTGTCGTGCCTTAGCCTTGTTTCCCCTTGCCGTGCCGTGCCTTTTGTTTCACTTGCCTTGCATTGCTTTGCCTTGCCTTCCTTTCCTTCTGTTAGGCTTTCCTTGCCTAGCCGTGCACTGCCAAGCCTTGCGTTGTCGTGCATTAGCCTTCCCTCGACTGACCGTGCCTGGCCTTGCGTTACCCTCTCCTTCCCTTGCCTTCCTTTGCCTAGCCGTGCGATGTCGTGCATTAGCCTTGCCTTGCCTCAAGGTGCCTTGCCTTGCGTTACCCTTTCCTTGCCTTGCCGTGCTTTGCCTAGCCTTGCGTTGTCGTGCCTTAGCCTTGTTTCCCCTTGCCGTGCCGTTCCTTCCGTTACTCTTGCCTTGCCTTGCTTTCCCTTGCATTCCTTACATTCCGTTACTCTTTCCTTGCCTTGCCGTACATTGCCTAGCCTTCCGTTGTCGTGCATTAGCCTTGCATTTCCTGACCGTGCCTTGCCTTGCGTTACCCTTTCCTTACCTTGCCGTGCATTGCCTAGCTTGCGTTGTCGTGCCTTAGCCTTGTTTCCCCTTGCCGTGCCGTTCCTTCCCGTACCCTTAACTTGCCTTGCTTTCCCTTGCCTTCCTTCCCTTCCGTTACTCTTTGCTTACCTTCCGTGCATTGCCTAGCCTTGCGTTGTCGTGCCTTAGCCTTGCCTCGCCTGACAGAGCCTAGCCTTGCGTTACCCTTTCCTTGCCTTGCCGTGCATTGCCTAGACGTGCGTTGTTGTGCATTAGCCTTGCCTTGCCTCACCGTGCCTTGCCTTGCGTTACCCTTTCCTTGCCTTGCCGTGCATTGCCTACCTTGCGTTGTCGTGCCTTACCCTTGTTTCCCCTTCCCGTGACGTGCCTTTTGTTACACTTGCCTTGCCTTGCTTTGCCTTGCCTTCCTTTCCTTCTGTTACTCTGTCCTTGCCTAGCCGTGCACTGCCTAGCCTTGCGTTGTCGTGCATTAGCCTTGCCTCGACTGACCGTGCCTTGCCTTGCGTTACCCTTTCCTTGCCTTGCCGTGCATTGCCTAGCTTGCGTTGTCGTGCCTTAGCCTTGTTTCCCCTTGCCGTGCCGTTCCTTCCCTTACCCTTGCCTTGCCTTGCTTTCCCTTGCTTCTTGCTTCCGTTACTCTTTCTTGCTTCCGGCATTGCCTAGCCTTGCGTTGTCGTGCCTTAGCCTTGCCTTGCCTGACCGTGCCTTGCCTTGCGTTACCCTTTCCTTTGCTTTGCCGTGCATTGCCTAGCCGTGCGTTGTCGTGCCTTAGCCTTGTTTCACCTTGCCGTAGCCTTGCTTGCGTTGCCTTGCTTTGCCTTGCCTTCCTTGCCTTCCGTTACTCTTTGCTTGCCTTCCGTGCATTGCCTAGCCTTGCGTTTTCGTGCCTTAGCCTTGTCTCGCCTGACCCTGCCTTGCCTTGCGTTACCCTTTCCTTGCCTTTCCGTGCATTGCCTAGCTTGCGTTGTCGTGCCTTAGCCTTGTTTCCCCTTGCCGTGCCGTGCCTTTTGTTACACTTGCCTTGCCTTGCTTTGCCTTGCCTTCCATTCCTTCCGTTACTCTTTCCTTGCCTAGCCGTGCACTGCCTAGCCTTGCGTTGTCGTGCATTAGCCTTGCCTTGCCTGACCGTGCCTTGCCTTGCGTTACCCTTTCCTTGCCTTGCCGTGCATTGCCTAGCTTGCGTTGTCGTGCCTTAGCCTTGTTTCCCCTTGCCGTGCCGTTCCTTCCTTACTCTTAACTTGCCTTGCTTTCCCTTGCCTTCCTTGCCTTCCGTTACTCTTTGCTTACCTTCCGTGCATTGCCTAGCCTTGCGTTGTCGTGCCTTAGCCTTTCCTCGCTTGACCGTGCCTTGCCTTGCGTTACCCTCTCTTTCCCTTGCCTTGCTTGCCTAGCCGTGCGTTGTCGTGCATTAGCCTTGCCTTGCCTCACCGTGCCTTGGCTTGCGTTACCCTTTCTTGCCTTGCCGTGCATTGCCTAGCTTGCGTTGTCGTGCCTTACCCTTGTTTCCCCTTGCCGTGCCGTGCCTTTTGTTACACTTGCCTTGCCTTGCTTTGCCTTGCCTTCATTCCTTCCGTTACTCGTTCCTTGCCTAGCCGTGCACTGCCTAGCCTTGCGTTGTCGTGCATTAGCCTTGCCTTGCCTGACCGTGCCTTGCCTTGCGTTACCCTTTCCTTGCCTTGCCGTGCATTGCCTTGCTTGCGTTGTCGTGCCTTAGCCTTGTTTCCCCTTGCCGTGCCGTTCCTTCCTTACTCTTGCCTTGCCTTGCTTTCCCTTGCATTCCTTGCCTTCCGTTACTCTATCCTTGCCTTGCTGTGCATTGCCTAGCCTTGCGTTGTCGTGCATTAGCCTTGCCTTGCCTGACCGTGCCTTGCCTTGCGTTACCCTTTCCTTGCTTTGCCGTGCATTGCCTAGCCGTGCGTTGTCGTGCCTTAGCCTTGTTTCACCTTGCCGTAGCCTTGCTTGCGTTGCCTTGCTTTGCCTTGCCTTCCTTGCCTTCCGTTACTCTTTGCTTTCCTTCCGTGCATTGCGTAGCCTTGCGTTGTCGTGCCGTAGCCTTTTTTGACCTTGCCATAGCCTTGCTTGCGTTACCTTGCTTTGCCTTGCATTCCTTGCCTTGCGTTGCCCTTTCCTTGCCTTGCCGTGCATTGCCTAGCTTGCGTTGTCGTGCCTTAGCCTTGTTTCCCCTTGCCGTGCCGTGCCTTTTGTTACACTTGGCTTGCCTTGCTTTGCCTTGACTTCCTTTCCTTCTGTTACTCTTTCCTTGCCTAGCCGTGCACTGCCTAGCTTTGCGTTGCCGTGCATTAGCCTTGCCTCGACTGACCGTGCCTTGCCTTGCGTTACCCTTTCCTTGCCTTGCCGTGCATTGCCTAGCTTGCGTTGTCGTGTCTTAGCCTTGTTTCCCCTTGCCGTGCCGTTCCTTCCCTTACCCTTGCCTTGCCTTGCTTTCCCTTGCCTTTCTTGCCTTCCGTTACTCTTTGCTTGCCTTCCGTGCATTGCCTACCCTTGCGTTTTCGTGCCTTAGCCTTGCCTTGCCTCAGCGTGCCTTGTCTTACGTTACCCTTTCTTTGCCTCGCCGTGCATTGCCTAGCCTTGCGTTGTCGTGCCTTAGCCTTGCTTCCCCTTGCCGTGCCGTTCCTTCCTTTCTCTTGCCTTTCCTTGCTTTCCCTTGCATTCCTTGCCTTCCGTTACTCTATCCTTGCCTTGCTGTGCATTGCCTAGCCTTGCGTTGTCGTGCATTAGCCTTGCCTTGCCTGACCGTGCCTTGCCTTGCGTTACCCTTTCCTTGCTTTGCCGTGCATTGCCTAGCCGTGCGTTGTCGTGCCTTAGCCTTGTTTCACCTTGCCGTAGCCTTGCTTGCGTTGCCTTGCTTTGCCTTGCCTTCCTTGCCTTCCGTTACTCTTTGCTTTCCTTCCGTGCATTGCGTAGCCTTGCGTTGTCGTGCCGTAGCCTTTTTTGACCTTGCCATAGCCTTGCTTGCGTTACCTTGCTTTGCCTTGCATTCCTTGCCTTGCGTTGCCCTTTCCTTGCCTTGCCGTGCATTGCCTAGCTTGCGTTGTCGTGCCTTAGCCTTGTTTCCCCTTGCCGTGCCGTGCCTTTTGTTACACTTGGCTTGCCTTGCTTTGCCTTGACTTCCTTTCCTTCTGTTACTCTTTCCTTGCCTAGCCGTGCACTGCCTAGCTTTGCGTTGCCGTGCATTAGCCTTGCCTCGACTGACCGTGCCTTGCCTTGCGTTACCCTTTCCTTGCCTTGCCGTGCATTGCCTAGCTTGCGTTGTCGTGTCTTAGCCTTGTTTCCCCTTGCCGTGCCGTTCCTTCCCTTACCCTTAACTTGCCTTGCTTTCCCTTGCCTTCCTTGCCTTCCGTTACTCTTGGCTTTCCTTCCGTGCATTGCCTAGCCTTGCGTTGTCGTGCCTTAGCCTTGCCTCGCCTGACAGAGCCTTGCCTTGCGTTACCCTTTCCTTGCCTTGCCGTGCATTGCCTAGACGTGCGTTGTTGTGCATTAGCCTTGCCTTGCCTCACCGTGCCTTGCCTTGCATTACCCTTTCCTTGCCTTGCCGTGCATTGCCTACCTTGCGTTGTCGTGCCTTACCCTTGTTTCCCCTTGCCGTGACGTGCCTTTTGTTACACTTGCCTTGCCTTGCTTTGCCTTGCCTTCCTTTCCTTCTGTTACTCTTTCCTTGCCTAGCCGTGCACTGCCTAGCCTTGCGTTGTCGTGCATTAGCCTTGCCTCGACTGACCGTGCCTTGCCTTGCGTTACCCTTTCCTTGCCTTGCCGTGCATTGCCTAGCTTGCGTTGTGGTGCCTTAGCCTTGTTTCCCCTTTCCGTGCCGTTCCTTCCCTTACCCTTGCCTTGCCTTGCTTTCCCTTGCATTCCTTGCCTTCCGTTACTCTTTCCTTGCCTTGCCGTGCATTGCCTAGCCTTGCGTTGTCGTGCATTAGCCTTGCCTTGCCTGACCGTGCCTTGCCTTGCGTTACCCTTTCCTTGCCTTGCCGTGCATTGCCTAGCTTGCGTTGTCGTGCCTTACCCTTCTTTCCCCTTGCCGTGCCGTGCCTTTTGTTTCACTTGCCTTGCATTGCTTTGCCTTGCCGTCCTTTCCTTCTGTTACTCTTTCCTTGCTTTGCCGTGCATTGCCTAGCCGTGCGTTGTCGTGCCTTAGCCTTGTTTCACCTTGCCGTAGCCTTGCTTGCGTTGCCTTGCTTGGCCTTTCCTTCCTTGCCTTCCGTTACTCTTTGCTTGCCTTCCGTGCATTGCGTAGCCTTGCGTTGTCGTGCCGTAGCCTTTTTTTGACCTTGCCATAGCCTTGCTTGCGTTACCTTACTTTGCCTTGCATTCCTTGCCTTGCGTTACCCTTTCCTTGCCTTGCCGTGCATTGCCTAGCTTGCGTTGTCGTGCCTTAGCCTTGTTTCCCCTTGCCGTGCCGTGCCTTTTGTTACACTTGCCTTGCCTTGCTTTGCCTTGCCTTCCATTCCTTCCGTTACTCGTTCCTTGCCTAGCCGTGCACTGCCTAGCCTTGCGTAGTCGTGCATTAGCCTTGCCTTGCCTGACCGTGCCTTGCCTTGCGTTACCCTTTCCTTGCCTTGCCGTGCATTGCCTAGCTTGCGTTGTCGTGCCTTACCCTTGTTTCCCCTTGCCGTGCCGTGCCTTTTGTTTCACTTGCCTTGCATTGCTTTGCCTTGCCTTCCTTTCCTTCTGTTACGCTTTCCTTGCCTAGCCGTGCACTGCCAAGCCTTGCGTTGTCGTGCATTAGCCTTGCCTCGACTGACCGTGCCTTGCCTTGCGTTACCCTTTCCTTGCCTTGCCGTGCATTGCCTAGCTTGCGTTGTCGTGCCTTAGCCTTGTTTCACCTTGCCGTAGCCTTGCTTGCGTTGCCTTGCTTTGCCTTGCCTTCCTTGCCTTCCGTTACTCTTTGCTTGCCTTCCGTGCATTGCCTAGCCTTGCATTTTCGTGCCTTAGACTTGTCTCGCCTGACCCTGCCTTGCCTTGCGTTACCCTTTCCTTGCCTTTCCGTGCATTGCCTAGCTTGCGTTGTCGTGCCTTAGCCTTGTTTCCCCTTGCCGTGCCGTGCCTTTTGTTACACTTGCCTTGCCTTGTTTTGCCTTCCCTTCCATTCCTTCCGTTACTCGTTCCTTGCCTAGCCGTGCACTGCCTAGCTTTGCGTTGTCGTGCATTAGCCTTGCCTCGACTGACCGTGCCTTGCCTTGCGTTACCTTTTCCTTGCCTTGCCGTGCATTGCCTGGCTTGCGTTGTCGTGTCTTAGCCTTGTTTCCCCTTGCCGTGCCGTGCCTTTTGTTACACTTGCCTTGCCTTGCTTTGCCTTGCCTTGAATTCTTTCCGTTACTCGGTCCTTGCCTAGCCGTGCACTGCCTAGCCTTGCGTTGTCGTGCATTAGCCTTGCCTTGCCTGACCGTGCCTTTCCTTGCGTTACCGTTTCCTTGCTTTGCCGTGCATTGCCTAGCCGTGCGTTGTCGTGCCTTAGCCTTGTTTCACCTTACCGTAGCCTTGCTTGCGTTGCCTTGCTTTGCCTTGCCTTCCTTGCCTTCCCTTACTCTTTGCTTGCCTTCCGTGCATTGCGTAGCCTTGCATTGTCGTGCCGTAGCCTTTTTCTGACCTTGCCATAGCCTTGCTTGCGTTACGTTGCTTTGCCTTGCATTCCTTGCCTTGCGTTACCCTTTCCTTGCATTGCCGTGCATTGCCTAGCTTGCGTTGTCGTGCCTTAGCCTTGTTTCCCCTTGCCGTGCCGTGCCTTTTTTTTCACTTGCCTTGCATTGCTTTGCCTTGCCTTCCTTTCCTTCTGTTAGGCTTTCCTTGCCTAGCCGTGCACTGCCAAGCCTTGCGTTGTCGTGCATTAGCCTTCCCTCGACTGACCGTGCCTGGCCTTGCGTTACCCTCTCCTTCCCTTGCCTTGCTTTGCCTAGCCGTGCGATGTCGTGCATTAGCCTTGCCGTGCCTCACCGTGCCTTGCCTTGCGTTACCCTTTCCTTGCCTTGCCGTGCTTTGCCTAGCCTTGCGTTGTCGTGCCTTAGCCTTGTTTCCCCTTGCCGTGCCGTTCCTTCCGTTACTCTTGCCTTGCCTTGCTTTCCCTTGCATTCCTTACATTCCGTTACTCTTTCCTTGCCTTGCCGTACATTGCCTAGCCTTCCGTTGTCGTGCATTAGCCTTGCATTTCCTGACCGTGCCTTGCGTTGCGTTACCCTTTCCTTACCTTGCCGTGCATTGCCTAGCTTGCGTTGTCGTGCCTTAGCCTTGTTTCCCCTTGCCGTGCCGTTCCTTCCCTTACCCTTAACTTGCCTTGCTTTCCCATGCCTTCCTTCCCTTCCGTTACTCTTTGCTTACCTTCCGTGCATTGCCTAGCCTTGCGTTGTCGTGCCTTAGCCTTGCCTCGCTTGACAGAGCCTAGCCTTGCGTTACCCTTTCCTTGCCTTGCCGTGCATTGCCTAGACGTGCGTTGTTGTGCATTAGCCTTGCCTTGCCTCACCGTGCCTTGCCTTGCGTTACCCTTTCATTGCCTTGCCGTGCATTGCCTACCTTGCGTTGTCGTGCCTTACCCTTGTTTCCCCTTGCCGTGCCGTGCCTTTTGTTACACTTGCCTTGCCTTGCTTTGCCTTGACTTCCTTTCCTTCTGTTACTCTTTCCTTGCCTAGCCGTGCACTGCCTAGCCTTGCGTTGTCGTGCATTAGCCTTGCCTCGACTGACCGTGCCTTGCCTTGCGTTACCCTTTCCTTGCCTTGCCGTACATTGCCTAGCTTGCGTTGTCATGCCTTAGCCCTGTTTCCCCTTGCCGTGCCGTTCCTTCCCTTACCCTTAACTTGCCTTGCTTTCCCTTGCCTTCCTTGCTTTCCGTTACTCTTTGCTTGCCTTCCGTGCATTGCCTAGCCTTGCGTTTTCGTGCCTTAGACTTGTCTCGCCTGACCCTGCCTTGCCTTGCGTTACCCTTTCCTTGCCTTTCCGTGCATTGCCTAGCTTGCGTTGTCGTGCCTTAGCCTTGTTTCCCCTTGCCGTGCCGTGCCTTTTGTTACACTTGCCTTGCCTTGTTTTGCCTTGCCTTCCATTCCTTCCGTTACTCGTTCCTTGCCTAGCCGTGCACTGCCTAGCTTTGCGTTGTCGTGCATTAGCCTTGCCTCGACTGACCGTGCCTTGCCTTGCGTTACCTTTTCCTTGCCTTTCCGTGCATTGCCTGGCTTGCGTTGTCGTGTCTTAGCCTTGTTTCCCCTTGCCGTGCCGTGCCTTTTGTTACACTTGCCTTGCCTTGCTTTGCCTTGCCTTGAATTCCTTCCGTTACTCGGTCCTTGCCTAGCCGTGCACTGCCTAGCCTTGCGTTGTCGTGCATTAGCCTTGCCTTGCCTGACCGTGCCTTGCCTTGCGTTACCCTTTCCTTGCTTTGCCGTGCATTGCCTAGCCGTGCGTTGTCGTGCCTTAGCCTCGTTTCACCTTACCGTAGCCTTGCTTGCGTTGCCTTGCTTTGCCTTGCCTTCCTTGCCTTCCGTTACTCTTTGCTTGCCTTCCGTGCATTGCGTAGCCTTGCGTTGTCGTGCCGTAGCCTTTTTCTGACCTTGCCATAGCCTTGCTTGCGTTACCTTGCTTTGCTTTGCATTCCTTGCCTTGCGTTACCCTTTCCTTGCCTTGCCGTGCATTGCCTAGCTTGCGTTGTCGTGCCTTAGCCTTGTTTCCCCTTGCCGTGCCGTGCCTTTTGTTTCACTTGCCTTGCATTGCTTTGCCTTGCCTTCCTTTCCTTCTGTTAGGCTTTCCTTGCCTAGCCGTGCACTGCCAAGCCTTGCGTTGTCGTGCATTAGCCTTCCCTCGACTGACCGTGCCTGGCCTTGCGTTACCCTCTCCTTCCCTTGCCTTGCTTTGCCTAGCCGTCCGATGTCGTGCATTAGCCTTGCCTTGCCTCACCGTGCCTTGCCTTGCGTTACCCTTTCCTTGCCTTGCCGTGCTTTGCCTAGCCTTGCGTTGTCGTGCCTTAGCCTTGTTTCCCCTTGCCGTGCCGTTCCTTCCGTTACTCTTGCCTTGCCTTGCTTTCCCTTGCATTCCTTACATTCCGTTACTCTTTCCTTGCCTTGCCGTACACTGCCTAGCCTTCCGTTGTCGTGCATTAGCCTTGCATTTCCTGACCGTGCCTTGCCTTGCGTTACCCTTTCCTTACCTTGCCGTGCATTGCCTAGCTTGCGTTGTCGTGCCTTAGCCTTGTTTCCCCTTGCCGTGCCGTTCCTTCCCGTACCCTTAACTTGCCTTGCTTTCCCTTGCCTTCCTTCCCTTCCGTTACTCTTTGCTTACCTTCCGTGCATTGCCTAGCCTTGCGTTGTCGTGCCTTAGCCTTGCCTCGCCTGACAGAGCCTAGCCTTGCGTTACCCTTTCCTTGCCTTGCCGTGCATTGCCTAGACGTGCGTTGTTGTGCATTAGCCTTGCCTTGCCTCACAGTGCCTTGCCTTGCGTTACCCTTTCCTTGCCTTGCCGTGCATTGCCTACCTTGCGTTGTCGTGCCTTACCCTTGTTTCCCCTTGCCGTGACGTGCCTTTTGTTACACTTGCCTTGCCTTGCTTTGCCTTGCCTTCCTTTCCTTCTGTTACTCTTTCCTTGCCTAGCCGTGCACTGCCTAGCCTTGCGTTGTCGTGCATTAGCCTTGCCTCGACTGACCGTGCCTTGCCTTGCGTTACCCTTTCCTTGCCTTGCCGTGCATTGCCTAGCTTGCGTTGTCGTGCCTCAGCCTTGTTTCCCCTTTTCGTGCCGTTCCTTCCCTTACCCTTGCCTTGCCTTGCTTTCCCTTGCATTCCTTGCCTTCCGTTACTCTTTCCTTGCCTTGCCGTGCATTGCCTAGCCTTGAGTTGTCCTGCATTAGCCTTGCCTTGCCTGACCGTGCCTTGCCTTGCGTTACCCTTTCCTTGCTTTGCCGTGCATTGCCTAGCCGTGCGTTGTCGTGCCTTAGCCTTGTTTCACCTTGCCGTGCCGTGCCTTTTGTTACACTTGCCTTGCCTTGCTTTGCCTTGCCTTGAATTCCTTCCGTTACTCGTTCCTTGCCTAGCCGTGCACTGCCTAGCCTTGCGTTGTCGTGCATTAGCCTTCCCTTGCCTGACCGTGCCTTGCCTTGCGTTACCCTTTCCTTGCCTTGCCGTGCATTGCCTAGCTTGCGTTGTGGTGCCTTAGCCTTGTTTCCCCTTTCCGTGCCGTTCCTTCCCTTACCCTTGCCTTGCCTTGCTTTCCCTTGCATTCCTTGCCTTCCGTTACTCTTTCCTTGCCTTGCCGTGCATTGCCTAGCCTTGCGTTGTCGTGCATTAGCCTTGCCTTGCCTGACCGTGCCTTGCCTTGCGTTACCCTTTCCTTGCTTTGCCGTGCATTGCCTAGCCGTGCGTTGTCGTGCCTTAGCCTTGTTTCACCTTGCCGTAGCCTTGCTTGCGTTGCCTTGCTTTGCCTTGCCTTCCTTGCCTTCCGTTACTCTTTGCTTGCCTTCCGTGCATTGCGTAGGCTTGCGTTGTCGTGCCGTAGCCTTTTTTTGACCTTGCCATACCCTTGCTTGCGTTACCTTGCTTTGCCTTGCATTCCTTGCCTTGCGTTACCCTTTCCTTGCCTTGCCGTGCATTGCCTAGCTTGCGTTGTCGTGCCTTAGCCTTGTTTCCCCTTGCCGTGCCGTGCCTTTTGTTACACTTGCCTTGCCTTGCTTTGCCTTGCCTTCCATTCCTTCCGTTACTCGTTCCTTGCCTAGCCGTGCACTGCCTAGCCTTGCGTTGTCGTGCATTAGCCTTGCCTTGCCTGACCGTGCCTTGCCTTGCGTTACCCTTTCCTTGCCTTGCCGTGCATTGCCTAGCTTGCGTTGTCGTGCCTTACCCTTGTTTCCCCTTGCCGTGCCGTGCTTTTTGTTTCACTTGCCTAGCATTGCTTTGCCTTGCCTTCCTTTCCTTCTGTTACGCTTTCCTTGCCTAGCCGTGCACTGCCAAGGCTTGCGTTGTCGTGCATTAGCCTTGCCTCGACTGACCGTGCCTTGCCTTGCGTTACCCTTTCCTTGCCTTGCCGTGCATTGCCTAGCTTGCGTTGTCGTGCCTTAGCCTTGTTTCCCCTTGCCGTGCCGTGCCTTTTGTTTCACTTGCCTTGCATTGCTTTGCCTTGCCTTCCTTTCCTTCTGTTACGCTTTCCTTGCCTAGCCGTGCACTGCCAAGGCTTGCGTTGTCGTGCATTAGCCTTGCCTCGACTGACCGTGCCTTTCCTTGCGTTACCCTTTCCTTGCCTTGCCGTGCATTGCCTAGCTTGCGTTGTCGTGCCTTAGCCTTGTTTCACCTTGCCGTAGCCTTGCTTGCGTTGCCTTGCTTTGCCTTGCCTTCCTTGCCTTCCGTTACTCTTTGCTTGCCTTCCGTGCATTGCCTAGCCTTGCGTTTTCGTGCCTCAGACTTGTCTCGCCTGACCCTGCCTTGCCTTGCGTTACCCTTTCCTTGCCTTTCCGTGCATTGCCTAGCTTGCGTTGTCGTGCCTTAGCCTTGTTTCCCCTTGCCGTGCCGTGCCTTTTGTTACACTTGCCTTGCCTTGTTTTGCCTTGCCTTCCATTCCTTCCGTTACTCGTTCCTTGCCTAGCCGTGCACTGCCTAGCTTTGCGTTGTCGTGCATTAGCCTTGCCTCGACTGACCGAGCCTTGCCTTGCGTTACCTTTTCCTTGCCTTGCCGTGCAATGCCTGGCTTGCGTTGTCGTGTCTTAGCCTTGTTTCCCCTTGCCGTGCCGTGCCTTTTGTTACACTTGCCTTGCCTTGCTTTGCCTTGCCTTGAATTCCTTCCGTTACTCGGTCCTTGCCCAGCCGTGCACTGCCTAGCCTTGCGTTGTCGTGCATTAGCCTTGCCTTGCCTGACCGTGCCTTGCTTTGCGTTACCGTTTCCTTGCTTTGCCGTGCATTGCCTAGCCGTGCGTTGTCGTGCCTTAGCCTTGTTTCACCTTACCGTAGCCTTGCTTGCGTTGCCTTGCTTTTCCTTGCCTTCCTTGCCTTCCGTTACTCTTTGCTTGCCTTCCGTGCATTGCGTAGCCTTGCGTTGTCGTGCCGTAGCCTTTTTCTGACCTTGCCATAGCATTGCTTGCGTTACGTTGCTTTGCCTTGCATTCCTTGCCTTGCGTTACCCTTTCCTTGCCTTGCCGTGCATTGCCTAGCTTGCGTTGTCGTGCCTTAGCCTTGTTTCCCCTTGCCGTGCCGTGCCTTTTGTTTCACTTGCCTTGCATTGCTTTGCCTTGCCTTCCTTTCCTTCTGTTAGGCTTTCCTTGCCTAGCCGTGCACTGCCAAGCCTTGCGTTGTCGTGCATTAGCCTTCCCTCGACTGACCGTGCCTGGCCTTGCGTTACCCTCTCCTTCCCTTGCCTTGCTTTGCCTAGCCGTGCGATGTCGTGCATTAGCCTTGCCTTGCCTCACCGTGCCTTGCCTTGCGTTACCCTTTCCTTGCCTTGCCGTGCTTTGCCTAGCCTTTCGTTGTCGTGCCTTAGCCTCGTTTCCCCTTGCCGTGCCGTTCCTTCCGTTACTCTTGCCTTGCCTTGCTTTCCCTTGCATTCCTTACATTCCGTTACTCTTTCCTTGCCTTGCCGTACATTGCCTAGCCTTCCGTTGTCGTGCATTAGCCTTGCATTTCCTGACCGTGCCTTGCCTTGCGTTACCCTTTCCTTACCTTGCCGTGCATTGCCTAGCTTGCGTTGTCGTGCCTTAGCCTTGTTTCCCCTTGCCGTGCCGTTCCTTCCCTTACCCTTAACTTGCCTTGCTTTCCCATGCCTTCCTTCCCTTCCGTTACTCTTTGCTTACCTTCCGTGCATTGCCTAGCCTTGCGTTGTCGTGCCTTAGCCTTGCCTCGCCTGACAGAGCCTAGCCTTGCGTTACCCTTTCCTTGCCTTGCCGTGCTTTGCCTAGACGTCCGTTGTTGTGCATTAGCCTTGCCTTGCCTCACCGTGCCTTGCCTTGCGTTACCCTTTCCTTGCCTTGCCGTGCATTGCCTACCTTGCGTTGTCGTGCCTTACCCTTGTTTCCCCTTGCCGTGACGTGCCTTTTGTTACACTTGCCTTGCCTTGCTTTGCCTTGCCTTCCTTTCCTTCTGTTACTCTTTCCTTGCCTAGCCGTGCACTGCCTAGCCTTGCGTTGTCGTGCATTAGCCTTGCCTCGACTGACCGTGCCTTGCCTTGCGTTACCCTTTCCTTGCCTTGCCGTACATTGCCTAGCTTGCGTTGTCATGCCTTAGCCCTGTTTCCCCTTGCCGTGCCGTTCCTTCCCTTACCCTTAACTTGCCTTGCTTTCCCTTGCCTTCCTTGCATTCCGTTACTCTTTGCTTGCCTTCCGTGCATTGCCTAGCCTTGCGTTTTCGTGCCTTAGACTTGTCTCGCCTGACCCTGCCTTGCCTTGCGTTACCCTTTCCTTGCCTTTCCGTGCATTGCCTAGCTTGCGTTGTCGTGCCTTAGCCTTGTTTCCCCTTGCCGTGCCGTGCCTTTTGTTACACTTGCCTTGCCTTGTTTTGCCTTGCCTTCCATTCCTTCCGTTACTCGTTCCTTGCCTAGCCGTGCACTGCCTAGCTTTGCGTTGTCGTGCATTAGCCTTGCCTCGACTGACCGTGCCTTGCCTTGCGTTACCTTTTCCTTGCCTTTCCGTGCATTGCCTGGCTTGCGTTGTCGTGTCTTAGCCTTGTTTCCCCTTGCCGTGCCGTGCCTTTTGTTACACTTGCCTTGCCTTGCTTTGCCTTGCCTTGAATTCCTTCCGTTACTCGGTCCTTGCCTAGCCGTGCACTGCCTAGCCTTGCGTTGTCGTGCATTAGCCTTGCCTTGCCTGACCGTGCCTTGCCTTGCGTTACCCTTTCCTTGCTTTGCCGTGCATTGCCTAGCCGTGCGTTGTCGTGCCTTAGCCTCGTTTCACCTTACCGTAGCCTTGCTTGCGTTGCCTTGCTTTGCCTTGCCTTCCTTGCCTTCCGTTACTCTTTGCTTGCCTTCCGTGCATTGCGTAGCCTTGCGTTGTCGTGCCGTAGCCTTTTTCTGACCTTGCCATAGCCTTGCTTGCGTTACCTTGCTTTGCTTTGCATTCCTTGCCTTGCGTTACCCTTTCCTTGCCTTGCCGTGCATTGCCTAGCTTGCGTTGTCGTGCCTTAGCCTTGTTTCCCCTTGCCGTGCCGTGCCTTTTGTTTCACTTGCCTTGCATTGCTTTGCCTTGCCTTCCTTTCCTTCTGTTAGGCTTTCCTTGCCTAGCCGTGCACTGCCAAGCCTTGCGTTGTCGTGCATTAGCCTTCCCTCGACTGACCGTGCCTGGCCTTGCGTTACCCTCTCCTTCCCTTGCCTTGCTTTGCCTAGCCGTCCGATGTCGTGCATTAGCCTTGCCTTGCCTCACCGTGCCTTGCCTTGCGTTACCCTTTCCTTGCCTTGCCGTGCTTTGCCTAGCCTTGCGTTGTCGTGCCTTAGCCTTGTTTCCCCTTGCCGTGCCGTTCCTTCCGTTACTCTTGCCTTGCCTTGCTTTCCCTTGCATTCCTTCCTTCCGTTACTCTTTCCTTGCCTTGCCGTGCACTGCCTAGCCTTGCGTTGTCGTGCATTAGCCTTGCCTTTCCTGACCGTGCCTTGCCTTGCGTTACCCTTTCCTTGCCTTGCCGTGCATTGCCTAGCTTGCGTTGTCGTGCCTTAGCCTTGTTTCCCCTTGCCGTGCCGTTCCTTCCCTTACCCTTAACTTGCCTTGCTTTCCCTTGCCTTCCTTGCCTTCCGTTACTCTTTGCTTACCTTCCGTGCATTGCCTAGCCTTGCGTTGTCGTGCCTTAGCCTTGCCTCGCCTGACAGAGCCTAGCCTTGCGTTACCCTTTCCTTGCCTTGCCGTGCATTGCCTAGACGTGCGTTGTTGTGCATTAGCCTTGCCTTGCCTCACAGTGCCTTGCCTTGCGTTACCCTTTCCTTGCCTTGCCGTGCATTGCCTACCTTGCGTTGTCGTGCCTTACCCTTGTTTCCCCTTGCCGTGACGTGCCTTTTGTTACACTTGCCTTGCCTTGCTTTGCCTTGCCTTCCTTTCCTTCTGTTACTCTTTCCTTGCCTAGCCGTGCACTGCCTAGCCTTGCGTTGTCGTGCATTAGCCTTGCCTCGACTGACCGTGCCTTGCCTTGCGTTACCCTTTCCTTGCCTTGCCGTGCATTGCCTAGCTTGCGTTGTCGTGCCTCAGCCTTGTTTCCCCTTTCCGTGCCGTTCCTTCCCTTACCCTTGCCTTGCCTTGCTTTCCCTTGCATTCCTTGCCTTCCGTTACTCTTTCCTTGCCTTGCCGTGCATTGCCTAGCCTTGCGTTGTCGTGCATTAGCCTTGCCTTGCCTGACCGTGCCTTGCCTTGCGTTACCCTTTCCTTGCTTTGCCGTGCATTGCCTAGCCGTGCGTTGTCGTGCCTTAGCCTTGTTTCACCTTGCCGTGCCGTGCCTTTTGTTACACTTGCCTTGCCTTGCTTTGCCTTGCCTTGAATTCCTTCCGTTACTCGTTCCTTGCCTAGCCGTGCACTGCCTAGCCTTGCGTTGTCGTGCATTAGCCTTCCCTTGCCTGACCGTGCCTTGCCTTGCGTTACCCTTTCCTTGCCTTGCCGTGCATTGCCTAGCTTGCGTTGTGGTGCCTTAGCCTTGTTTCCCCTTTCCGTGCCGTTCCTTCCCTTACCCTTGCCTTGCCTTGCTTTCCCTTGCATTCCTTGCCTTCCGTTACTCTTTCCTTGCCTTGCCGTGCATTGCCTAGCCTTGCGTTGTCGTGCATTAGCCTTGCCTTGCCTGACCGTGCCTTGCCTTGCGTTACCCTTTCCTTGCTTTGCCGTGCATTGCCTAGCCGTGCGTTGTCGTGCCTTAGCCTTGTTTCACCTTGCCGTAGCCTTGCTTGCGTTGCCTTGCTTTGCCTTGCCTTCCTTGCCTTCCGTTACTCTTTGCTTGCCTTCCGTGCATTGCGTAGGCTTGCGTTGTCGTGCCGTAGCCTTTTTTTGACCTTGCCATACCCTTGCTTGCGTTACCTTGCTTTGCCTTGCATTCCTTGCCTTGCGTTACCCTTTCCTTGCCTTGCCGTGCATTGCCTAGCTTGCGTTGTCGTGCCTTAGCCTTGTTTCCCCTTGCCGTGCCGTGCCTTTTGTTACACTTGCCTTGCCTTGCTTTGCCTTGCCTTCCATTCCTTCCGTTACTCGTTCCTTGCCTGCCGTGCATTGCCTAGCCTTGCGTTGTCGTGCATTAGCCTTGCCTTGCCTGA
Source organism: Macrotis lagotis (assembly GCF_037893015.1). NCBI lineage: Eukaryota > Metazoa > Chordata > Mammalia > Peramelemorphia > Peramelidae > Macrotis > Macrotis lagotis. Next base: position 521,347 of record NW_027421928.1, read on the forward strand.
CCGTGCCTTGCCTTGCGTTACCCTTTCCTTGCCTTGCCGTGCATTGCCTAGCTTGCGTTGTCGTGCCTTACCCTTGTTTCCCCTTGCCGTGCCGTGCTTTTTGTTTCACTTGCCTAGCATTGCTTTGCCTTGCCTTCCTTTCCTTCTGTTACGCTTTCCTTGCCTAGCCGTGCACTGCCAAGGCTTGCGTTGTCGTGCATTAGCCTTGCCTCGACTGACCGTGCCTTGCCTTGCGTTACCCTTTCCTTGCCTTGCCGTGCATTGCCTAGCTTGCGTTGTCGTGCCTTAGCCTTGTTTCCCCTTGCCGTGCCGTGCCTTTTGTTTCACTTGCCTTGCATTGCTTTGCCTTGCCTTCCTTTCCTTCTGTTACGCTTTCCTTGCCTAGCCGTGCACTGCCAAGGCTTGCGTTGTCGTGCATTAGCCTTGCCTCGACTGACCGTGCCTTTCCTTGCGTTACCCTTTCCTTGCCTTGCCGTGCATTGCCTAGCTTGCGTTGTCGTGCCTTAGCCTTGTTTCACCTTGCCGTAGCCTTGCTTGCGTTGCCTTGCTTTGCCTTGCCTTCCTTGCCTTCCGTTACTCTTTACTTGCCTTGCCGTGCATTGCCCATCCTTGTGTTTTCGTGCCTTATTCTTGCCTCGCCTGACCCTGCCTTGCCTTGCGTTACCCTTTCCTTGCCTTTCCGTGCATTGCCTAGCTTGCGTTGTCGTGCCTTAGCCTTGTTTCCCCTTGCCGTGCCGTGCCTTTTGTTACACTTGCCTTGCCTTGTTTTGCCTTGCCTTCCATTCCTTCCGTTACTCGTTCCTTGCCTAGCCGTGCACTGCCTAGCTTTGCGTTGTCGTGCATTAGCCTTGCCTCGACTGACCGTGCCTTGCCTTGCGTTACCTTTTCCTTGCCTTGCCGTGCAATGCCTGGCTTGCGTTGTCGTGTCTTAGCCTTGTTTCCCCTTGCCGTGCCGTGCCTTTTGTTACACTTGCCTTGCCTTGCTTTGCCTTGCCTTGAATTCCTTCCGTTACTCGGTCCTTGCCCAGCCGTGCACTGCCTAGCCTTGCGTTGTCGTGCATTAGCCTTGCCTTGCCTGACCGTGCCTTGCTTTGCGTTACCGTTTCCTTGCTTTGCCGTGCATTGCCTAGCCGTGCGTTGTCGTGCCTTAGCCTTGTTTCACCTTACCGTAGCCTTGCTTGCGTTGCCTTGCTTTTCCTTGCCTTCCTTGCCTTCCGTTACTCTTTGCTTGCCTTCCGTGCATTGCGTAGCCTTGCGTTGTCGTGCCGTAGCCTTTTTCTGACCTTGCCATAGCATTGCTTGCGTTACGTTGCTTTGCCTTGCATTCCTTGCCTTGCGTTACCCTTTCCTTGCCTTGCCGTGCATTGCCTAGCTTGCGTTGTCGTGCCTTAGCCTTGTTTCCCCTTGCCGTGCCGTGCCTTTTGTTTCACTTGCCTTGCATTGCTTTGCCTTGCCTTCCTTTCCTTCTGTTAGGCTTTCCTTGCCTAGCCGTGCACTGCCAAGCCTTGCGTTGTCGTGCATTAGCCTTCCCTCGACTGACCGTGCCTGGCCTTGCGTTACCCTCTCCTTCCCTTGCCTTGCTTTGCCTAGCCGTGCGATGTCGTGCATTAGCCTTGCCTTGCCTCACCGTGCCTTGCCTTGCGTTACCCTTTCCTTGCCTTGCCGTGCTTTGCCTAGCCTTTCGTTGTCGTGCTTTAGCCTCGTTTCCCCTTGCCGTGCCGTTCCTTCCGTTACTCTTGCCTTGCCTTGCTTTCCCTTGCATTCCTTACATTCCGTTACTCTTTCCTTGCCTTGCCGTACATTGCCTAGCCTTCCGTTGTCGTGCATTAGCCTTGCATTTCCTGACCGTGCCTTGCCTTGCGTTACCCTTTCCTTACCTTGCCGTGCATTGCCTAGCTTGCGTTGTCGTGCCTTAGCCTTGTTTCCCCTTGCCGTGCCGTTCCTTCCCTTACCCTTAACTTGCCTTGCTTTCCCATGCCTTCCTTCCCTTCCGTTACTCTTTGCTTACCTTCCGTGCATTGCCTAGCCTTGCGTTGTCGTGCCTTAGCCTTGCCTCGCCTGACAGAGCCTAGCCTTGCGTTACCCTTTCCTTGCCTTGCCGTGCTTTGCCTAGACGTCCGTTGTTGTGCATTAGCCTTGCCTTGCCTCACCGTGCCTTGCCTTGCGTTACCCTTTCCTTGCCTTGCCGTGCATTGCCTACCTTGCGTTGTCGTGCCTTACCCTTGTTTCCCCTTGCCGTGACGTGCCTTTTGTTACACTTGCCTTGCCTTGCTTTGCCTTGCCTTCCTTTCCTTCTGTTACTCTTTCCTTGCCTAGCCGTGCACTGCCTAGCCTTGCGTTGTCTTGCTTCCTTTCCTTCTGTTACTCTTTCCTTGCCTAGCCGTGCATTAGCCTTGCCTTGCCTCGACTGACCGTGCCTTGCCTTGCGTTACCCTTTCCTTGCCTTGCCGTGCATTGCCTAGCTTGCGTTGTCGTGCCTCAGCCTTGTTTCCCCTTTTCGTGCCGTTCCTTCCCTTACCCTTGCCTTGCCTTGCTTTCCCTTGCATTCCTTGCCTTCCGTTACTCTTTCCTTGCCTTGCCGTGCATTGCCTAGCCTTGAGTTGTCCTGCATTAGCCTTGCCTTGCCTGACCGTGCCTTGCCTTGCGTTACCCTTTCCTTGCTTTGCCGTGCATTGCCTAGCCGTGCGTTGTCGTGCCTTAGCCTTGTTTCACCTTGCCGTGCCGTGCCTTTTGTTACACTTGCCTTGCCTTGCTTTGCCTTGCCTTGAATTCCTTCCGTTACTCGTTCCTTGCCTAGCCGTGCACTGCCTAGCCTTGCGTTGTCGTGCATTAGCCTTCCCTTGCCTGACCGTGCCTTGCCTTGCGTTACCCTTTCCTTGCCTTGCCGTGCTTTGCCTTGCTTGCGTTGTCGTGCCTTAGCCTTGTTTCCCCTTGCCGTGCCGTTCCTTCCCTTACTCTTAACTTGCCTTGCTTTCCCTTGCCTTCCTTGCCTTCCGTTACTCTTTGCTTACCTTCCGTGCATTGCCTAGCCTTGCGTTGTCGTGCCTTAGCCTTGCCTCGCTTGACCGTGCATTGCCTTGCGTTACCATCTCTTTCCCTTGCCTTGCTTTGCCTAGCCGTGCGTTGTCGTGCATTAGCCTTGCCTTGCCTCACCGTGCCTTGGCTTGCGTTACCCTTTCCTTGCCTTGCCGTGCATTGCCTAGCTTGCGTTGTCGTGCCTTAGCCTTGTTTCCCCTTGACGTGCCGTTGCTTCCCTTACCCTTGCCTTGCCTTGCTTTCCCTTGCCTTTCTTGCCTTCCGTTACTCTTTGCTTGCCTTACGTGCATTGCCTACCCTTGCGTTTTCGTGCCTTAGCCTTGCCTTGCCTCACCGTGCCTTGTCTTGCGTTACCCTTTCTTTCCCTCGCCGTGCATTGCCTAGCCTTGCGTTGTCGTGCCTTAGCCTTGCTTCCCCTTGCCGTGCCGTTCCTTCCTTTCTCTTGCCTTTCCTTGCTTTCCCTTGCATTCCTTGCCTTCCGTTACTCTATCCTTGCCTTGCCGTGCATTGCCTAGCCTTGCGTTGTCGTGCATTAGCCTTGCCTTGCCTGACCGTGCCTTGCCTTGCGTTACCCTTTCCTTGCTTTGCCGTGCATTGCCTAGCCGTGCGTTGTCGTGCCTTAGCCTTGTTTCACCTTGCCGTAGCCTTGCTTGCGTTGCCTTGCTTTGCCTTGCCTTCCTTGCCTTCCGTTACTCTTTGCTTCCCTTCCGTGCATTGCGTAGCCTTGCGTTGTCGTGCCGTAGCCTTTTTTTGACCTTGCCATAGCCTTGCTTGCGTTACCTTGCTTTGCCTTGCATTCCTTGCCTTGCGTTACCCTTTCCTTGCCTTGCCGTGCATTGCCTAGCTTGCGTTGTCGTGCCTTAGCCTTGTTTCCCCTTGCCGTGCCGTGCCTTTTGTTACACTTGCCTTGCCTTGCTTTGCCTTGCCTTCCTTTCCTTCTGTTACTCTTTCCTTGCCTAGCCGTGCACTGCCTAGCCTTGCGTTGTCGTGCATTAGCGTTGCCTCGACTGACCGTGCCTTGCCTTGCGTTACCCTTTCCTTGCCTTGCCGTGCATTGCCTAGCTTGCGTTGTCGTGCCTTAGCCTTGTTTCCCCTTGCCGTGCCGTTCCTTCCCTTACCCTTAACTTGCCTTGCTTTCCCTTGCCTTCCTTGCCTTCCGTTACTCTTTGCTTACCTTCCGTGCATTGCCTAGCCTTGCGTTGTCGTGCCTTAGCCTTGCATCGCCTGACAGAGCCTTGCCTTGCGTTACCCTTTCCTTGCCTTGCCGTGCATTGCCTAGACGTGCGTTGTTGTGCATTAGCCTTGCCTTGCCTCACCGTGCCTTGCCTTGCGTTACCCTTTCCTTGCCTTGCCGTGCATTGCCTACCTTGCGTTGTCGTGCCTTACCCTTGTTTCCCCTTTCCGTGCCGTTCCTTCCCTTACCCTTGCCTTGCCTTGCTTTCCCTTGCATTCCTTGCCTTCCGTTACTCTTTCCTTGCCTTGCCGTGCATTGCCTAGCCTTGCGTTGTCGTGCATTAGCCTTGCCTTGCCTGACCGTGCCTTGCCTTGCGTTACCCTTTCCTTGCTTTGCCGTGCATTGCCTAGCCGTGCGTTGTCGTGCCTTAGCCTTGTTTCACCTTGCCGTAGCCTTGCTTGCGTTGCCTTGCTTTGCCTTGCCTTCCTTGCCTTCCGTTACTCTTTGCTTGCCTTCCGTGCATTGCGTAGGCTTGCGTTGTCGTGCCGTAGCCTTTTTTTGACCTTGCCATACCCTTGCTTGCGTTACCTTGCTTTGCCTTGCATTCCTTGCCTTGCGTTACCCTTTCCTTGCCTTGCCGTGCATTGCCTAGCTTGCGTTGTCGTGCATTAGCCTTGCCTTGCCTGACCGTGCCTTGCCTTGCGTTACCCTTTCCTTGCCTTGCCGTGCATTGCCTAGCTTGCGTTGTCGTGCCTTACCCTTGTTTCCCCCTGCCGTGCCGTGCTTTTTGTTTCACTTGCCTAGCATTGCTTTGCCTTGCCTTCCTTTCCTTCTGTTACGCTTTCCTTGCCTAGCCGTGCACTGCCAAGGCTTGCGTTGTCGTGCATTAGCCTTGCCTCGACTGACCGTGCCTTGCCTTGCGTTACCCTTTCCTTGCCTTGCCGTGCATTGCCTAGCTTGCGTTGTCGTGCCTTAGCCTTGTTTCCCCTTGCCGTGCCGTGCCTTTTGTTTCACTTGCCTTGCATTGCTTTGCCTTGCCTTCCTTTCCTTCTGTTACGCTTTCCTTGCCTAGCCGTGCACTGCCAAGGCTTGCGTTGTCGTGCATTAGCCTTGCCTCGACTGACCGTGCCTTTCCTTGCGTTACCCTTTCCTTGCCTTGCCGTGCATTGCCTAGCTTGCGTTGTCGTGCCTTAGCCTTGTTTCACCTTGCCGTAGCCTTGCTTGCGTTGCCTTGCTTTGCCTTGCCTTCCTTGCCTTCCGTTACTCTTTGCTTGCCTTCCGTGCATTGCCTAGCCTTGCGTTTTCGTGCCTCAGACTTGTCTCGCCTGACCCTGCCTTGCCTTGCGTTACCCTTTCCTTGCCTTTCCGTGCATTGCCTAGCTTGCGTTGTCGTGCCTTAGCCTTGTTTCCCCTTGCCGTGCCGTGCCTTTTGTTACACTTGCCTTGCCTTGTTTTGCCTTGCCTTCCATTCCTTCCGTTACTCGTTCCTTGCCTAGCCGTGCACTGCCTAGCTTTGCGTTGTCGTGCATTAGCCTTGCCTCGACTGACCGTGCCTTGCCTTGCGTTACCTTTTCCTTGCCTTGCCGTGCAATGCCTGGCTTGCGTTGTCGTGTCTTAGCCTTGTTTCCCCTTGCCGTGCCGTGCCTTTTGTTACACTTGCCTTGCCTTGCTTTGCCTTGCCTTGAATTCCTTCCGTTACTCGGTCCTTGCCCAGCCCTGCACTGCCTAGCCTTGCGTTGTCGTGCATTAGCCTTGCCTTGCCTGACCGTGCCTTGCTTTGCGTTACCGTTTCCTTGCTTTGCCGTGCATTGCCTAGCCGTGCGTTGTCGTGCCTTAGCCTTGTTTCACCTTACCGTAGCCTTGCTTGCGTTGCCTTGCTTTTCCTTGCCTTCCTTGCCTTCCGTTACTCTTTGCTTGCCTTCCGTGCATTGCGTAGCCTTGCGTTGTCGTGCCGTAGCCTTTTTCTGACCTTGCCATAGCCTTGCTTGCGTTACGTTGCTTTGCCTTGCATTCCTTGCCTTGCGTTACCCTTTCCTTGCCTTGCCGTGCATTGCCTAGCTTGCGTTGTCGTGCCTTAGCCTTGTTTCCCCTTGCCGTGCCGTGCCTTTTGTTTCACTTGCCTTGCATTGCTTTGCCTTGCCTTCCTTTCCTTCTGTTAGGCTTTCTTTGCCTAGCCGTGCACTGCCAAGCCTTGCGTTGTCGTGCATTAGCCTTCCCTCGACTGACCGTGCCTGGCCTTGCGTTATCCTCTCCTTCCCTTGCCTTGCTTTGCCTAGCCGTGCGATGTCGTGCATTAGCCTTGCCTTGCCTCACCGTGCCTTGCCTTGCGTTACCCTTTCCTTGCCTTGCCGTGCTTTGCCTAGCCTTGCGTTGTCGTGCCTTAGCCTCGTTTCCCCTTGCCGTGCCGTTCCTTCCGTTACTCTTGCCTTGCCTTGCTTTCCCTTGCATTCCTTACATTCCGTTACTCTTTCCTTGCCTTGCCGTACATTGCCTAGCCTTCCGTTGTCGTGCATTAGCCTTGCATTTCCTGACCGTGCCTTGCCTTGCGTTACCCTTTCCTTACCTTGCCGTGCATTGCCTAGCTTGCGTTGTCGTGCCTTAGCCTTGTTTCCCCTTGCCGTGCCGTTCCTTCCCTTACCCTTAACTTGCCTTGCTTTCCCATGCCTTCCTTCCCTTCCGTTACTCTTTGCTTACCTTCCGTGCATTGCCTAGCCTTGCGTTGTCGTGCCTTAGCCTTGCCTCGCCTGACAGAGCCTAGCCTTGCGTTACCCTTTCCTTGCCTTGCCGTGCATTGCCTAGACGTCCGTTGTTGTGCATTAGCCTTGCCTTGCCTCACCGTGCCTTGCCTTGCGTTACCCTTTCCTTGCCTTGCCGTGCATTGCCTACCTTGCGTTGTCGTGCCTTACCCTTGTTTCCCCTTGCCGTGACGTGCCTTTTGTTACACTTGCCTTGCCTTGCTTTGCCTTGCCTTCCTTTCCTTCTGTTACTCTTTCCTTGCCTAGCCGTGCACTGCCTAGCCTTGCGTTGTCGTGCATTAGCCTTGCCTCGACTGACCGTGCCTTGCCTTGCGTTACCCTTTCCTTGCCTTGCCGTGCATTGCCTAGCTTGCGTTGTCGTGCCTCAGCCTTGTTTCCCCTTTTCGTGCCGTTCCTTCCCTTACCCTTGACTTGCCTTGCTTTCCTTTGCATTCCTTGCCTTCCGTTACTCTTTCCTTGCCTTGCCGAGCATTGCCTAGCCTTGAGTTGTCCTGCATTAGCCTTGCCTTGCCTGACCGTGCCTTGCCTTGCGTTACCCTTTCCTTGCTTTGCCGTGCATTGCCTAGCCGTGCGTTGTCGTGCCTTAGCCTTGTTTCACCTTGCCGTGCCGTGCCTTTTGTTACACTTGCCTTGCCTTGCTTTGCCTTGCCTTGAATTCCTTCCGTTACTCGTTCCTTGCCTAGCCGTGCACTGCCTAGCCTTGCGTTGTCGTGCATTAGCCTTCCCTTGCCTGACCGTGTCTTGCCTTGCGTTACCCTTTCCTTGCCTTGCCGTGCTTTGCCTTGCTTGCGTTGTCGTGCCTTAGCCTTGTTTCCCCTTGCCGTGCCGTTCCTTTCCTTACTCTTAACTTGCCTTGCTTTCCCTTGCCTTCCTTGCCTTCCGTTACTCTTTGCTTACCTTCCGTGCATTGCCTAGCCTTGCGTTGTCGTGCCTTAGCCTTGCCTCGCTTGACCGTGCCTTGCCTTGCGTTACCCTCTCTTTCCCTTGCCTTGCTTTGCCTAGCCGTGCGTTGTCGTGCATTAGCCTTGCCTTGCCTCACCGTGCCTTGGCTTGCGTTACCCTTTCCTTGCCTTGCCGTGCATTGCCTAGCTTGCGTTGTCGTGCCTTAGCCTTGTTTCCCCTTGACGTGCCGTTGCTTCCCTTACCCTTGCCTTGCCTTGCTTTCCCTTGCCTTTCTTGCCTTCCGTTACTCTTTGCTTGCCTTCCGTGCATTGCCTACCCTTGCGTTTTCGTGCCTTAGCCTTGCCTTGCCTCACCGTGCCTGGTCTTGCGTTACCCTTTCTTTCCCTCGCCGTGCATTGCCTAGCCTTGCGTTGTCGTGCCTTAGCCTTGCTTCCCCTTGCCGTGCCGTTCCTTCCTTTCTCTTGCCTTTCCTTGCTTTCCCTTGCATTCCTTGCCTTCCGTTACTCTATCCTTGCCTTGCCGTGCATTGCCTAGCCTTGCGTTGTCGTGCATTAGCCTTGCCTTGCCTGACCGTGCCTTGCCTTGCGTTACCCTTTCCTTGCTTTGCCGTGCATTGCCTAGCCGTGCGTTGTCGTGCCTTAGCCTTGTTTCACCTTGCCGTAGCCTTGCTTGCGTTGCCTTGCTTTGCCTTGCCTTCCTTGCCTTCCGTTACTCTTTGCTTCCCTTCCGTGCATTGCGTAGCCTTGCGTTGTCGTGCCGTAGCCTTTTTTTGACCTTGCCATAGCCTTGCTTGCGTTACCTTGCTTGGCCTTGCATTCCTTGCCTTGCGTTACCCTTTCCTTGCCTTGCCGTGCATTGCCTAGCTTGCGTTGTCGTGCCTTAGCCTTGTTTCCCCTTGCCGTGCCGTGCCTTTTGTTACACTTGCCTTGCCTTGCTTTGCCTTGACTTCCTTTCCTTCTGTTACTCTTTCCTTGCCTAGCCGTGCACTGCCTAGCCTTGCGTTGTCGTGCATTAGCGTTGCCTCGACTGACCGTGACTTGCCTTGCGTTACCCTTTCCTTGCCTTGCTGTGCATTGCCTAGCTTGCGTTGTCGTGCCTTAGCCTTGTTTCCCCTTGCCGTGCCGTTCCTTCCCTTACCCTTAACTTGCCTTGCTTTCCCTTGCCTTCCTTGCCTTCCGTTACTCTTTGCTTTCCTTCCGTGCATTGCCTAGCCTTGTGTTGTCGTGCCTTAGCCTTGCCTCGCCTGACAGAGCCTTGCCTTGCGTTACCCTTTCCTTGCCTTGCCGTGCATTGCCTAGACGTGCGTTGTGGTGCATTAGCCTTGCCTTGCCTCACCGTGCCTTGCCTTGCGTTACCCTTTCCTTGCCTTGCCGTGCATTGCCTACCTTGCGTTGTCGTGCCTTACCCTTGTTTCCCCTTGCCGTGACGTGCCTTTTGTTACACTTGCCTTGCCTTGCTTTGCCTTGCCTTCCTTTCCTTCTGTTACTCTTTCCTTGCCTAGCCGTGCACTGCCTAGCCTTGCGTTGTCGTGCATTAGCCTTGCCTCGACTGACCGTGCCTTGCCTTGCGTTACCCTTTCCTTGCCTTGCCGTGCATTGCCTAGCTTGCGTTGTGGTGCCTTAGCCTTGTTTCCCCTTTCCGTGCCGTTCCTTCCCTTACCCTTGCCTTGCCTTGCTTTCCCTTGCATTCCTTGCCTTCCGTTACTCTTTCCTTGCCTTGCCGTGCATTGCCTAGCCTTGCGTTGTCGTGCATTAGCCTTGCCTTGCCTGACCGTGCCTTGCCTTGCGTTACCCTTTCCTTGCTTTGCCGTGCATTGCCTAGCCGTGCGTTGTCGTGCCTTAGCCTTGTTTCACCTTGCCGTGCCGTGCCTTTTGTTACACTTGCCTTGCCATGCTTTGCCTTGCCTTGAATTCCTTCCGTTACTCGTTCCTTGCCTAGCCGTGCACTGCCTAGCCTTGCGTTGTCGTGCATTAGCCTTCCCTTGCCTGACCGTGCCTTGCCTTGCGTTACCCTTTCCTTGCCTTGCCGTGCTTTGCCTTGCTTGCGTTGTCGTGCCTTAGCCTTGTTTCCCCTTGCCGTGCCGTTCCTTTCCTTACTCTTAACTTGCCTTGCTTTCCCTTGCCTTCCTTGCCTTCCGTTACTCTTTGCTTACCTTCCGTGCATTGCCTAGCCTTGCGTTGTCGTGCCTTAGCCTTGCCTCGCTTGACCGTGCCTTGCCTTGCGTTACCCTCTCTTTCCCTTGCCTTGCTTTGCCTAGCCGTGCGTGGTCGTGCATTAGCCTTGCCTTGCCTCACCGTGCCTTGGCTTGCGTTACCCTTTCCTTGCCTTGCCGTGCATTGCCTAGCTTGCGTTGTCGTGCCTTAGCCTTGTTTCCCCTTGACGTGCCGTTGCTTCCCTTACCCTTGCCTTGCCTTGCTTTCCCTTGCCTTTCTTGCCTTCCGTTACTCTTTGCTTGCCTTCCGTGCATTGCCTACCCTTGCGTTTTCGTGCCTTAGCCTTGCCTTGCCTCACCGTGCCTTGTCTTGCGTTACCCTTTCTTTCCCTCGCCGTGCATTGCCTAGCCTTGCGTTGTCGTGCCTTAGCCTTGCTTCCCCTTGCCGTGCCGTTCCTTCCTTTCTCTTGCCTTTCCTTGCTTTCCCTTGCATTCCTTGCCTTCCGTTACTCTATCCTTGCCTTGCCGTGCATTGCCTAGCCTTGCGTTGTCGTGCATTAGCCTTGCCTTGCCTGACCGTGCCTTGCCTTGCGTTACCCTTTCCTTGCTTTGCCGTGCATTGCCTAGCCGTGCGTTGTCGTGCCTTAGCCTTGTTTCACCTTGCCGTAGCCTTGCTTGCGTTGCCTTGCTTTGCCTTGCCTTCCTTGCCTTCCGTTACTCTTTGCTTCCCTTCCGTGCATTGCGTAGCCTTGCGTTGTCGTGCCGTAGCCTTTTTTTGACCTTGCCATAGCCTTGCTTGCGTTACCTTGCTTTGCCTTGCATTCCTTGCCTTGCGTTACCCTTTCCTTGCCTTGCCGTGCATTGCCTAGCTTGCGTTGTCGTGCCTTAGCCTTGTTTCCCCTTGCCGTGCCGTGCCTTTTGTTACACTTGCCTTGCCTTGCTTTGCCTTGCCTTCCTTTCCTTCTGTTACTCTTTCCTTGCCTAGCCGTGCACTGCCTAGCCTTGCGTTGTCGTGCATTAGCGTTGTCTCGACTGACCGTGCCTTGCCTTGCGTTACCCTTTCCTTGCCTTGCCGTGCATTGCCTAGCTTGCGTTGTCGTGCCTTAGCCTTGTTTCCCCTTGCCGTGCCGTTCCTTCCCTTACCCTTAACTTGCCTTGCTTTCCCTTGCCTTCCTTGCCTTCCGTTACTCTTTGCTTTCCTTCCGTGCATTGCCTAGCCTTGCGTTGTCGTGCCTTAGCCTTGCCTCGCCTGACAGAGCCTTGCCTTGCGTTACCCTTTCCTTGCCTTGCCGTGCATTGCCTAGACGTGCGTTGTGGTGCATTAGCCTTGCCTTGCCTCACCGTGCCTTGCCTTGCGTTACCCTTTCCTTGCCTTGCCGTGCATTGCCTACCTTGCGTTGTCGTGCCTTACCCTTGGTTCCCCTTGCCGTGACGTGCCTTTTGTTACACTTGCCTTGCCTTGCTTTGCCTTGCCTTCCTTTCCTTCTGTTACTCTTTCCTTGCCTAGCCGTGCACTGCCTAGCCTTGCGTTGTCGTGCATTAGCCTTGCCTCGACTGACCGTGCCTTGCCTTGCGTTACCCTTTCCTTGCCTTGCCGTGCATTGCCTAGCTTGCGTTGTGGTGCCTTAGCCTTGTTTCCCCTTTCCGTGCCGTTCCTTCCCTTACCCTTGCCTTGCCTTGCTTTCCCTTGCATTCCTTGCCTTCCGTTACTCTTTCCTTGCCTTGCCGTGCATTGCATAGCCTTGCGTTGTCGTGCATTAGACTTGCCTTGCCTGACCGTGCCTTGCCTTGCGTTACCCTTTCCTTGCTTTGCCGTGCATTGCCTAGCCGTGCGTTGTCGTGCCTTAGCCTTGTTTCACCTTGCCGTAGCCTTGCTTGCGTTGCCTTGCTTTGCCTTGCCTTCCTTGCCTTCCGTTACTCTTTGCTTGCCTTCCGTGCATTGCGTAGGCTTGCGTTGTCGTGCCGTAGCCTTTTTTTGACCTTGCCATACCCTTGCTTGCGTTACCTTGCTTTGCCTTGCATTCCTTGCCTTGCGTTACCCTTTCCTTGCCTTGCCGTGCATTGCCTAGCTTGCGTTGTCGTGCCTCAGCCTTGTTTCCCCTTTCCGTGCCGTTCCTTCCCTTACCCTTGCCTTGCCTTGCTTTCCCTTGCATTCCTTGCCTTCCGTTACTCTTTCCTTGCCTTGCCGTGCATTGCCTAGCCTTGAGTTGTCGTGCATTAGCCTTGTCTTGCCTGACCGTGCCTTGCCTTGCGTTACCCTTTCCTTGCTTTGCCGTGCATTGCCTAGCCGTGCGTTGTCGTGCCTTAGCCTTGTTTCACCTTGCCGTAGCCTTGCTTGCGTTGCCTTGCTTTGCCTTGCCTTCCTTGCCTTCCGTTACTCTTTGCTTGCCTTCCGTGCATTGCCTAGCCTTGCGTTTTCGTGTCTTAGCCTTGTCTCGCCTGACCCTGCCTTGCCTTGCGTTACCCTTTCCTTGCCTTTCCGTGCATTGCCTAGCTTGCGTTGTCGTGCCTTAGCCTTGTTTCCCCTTGCCGTGCCGTGCCTTTTGTTACACTTGCCTTGCCTTGCTTTGCCTTGCCTTCCATTCCTTCCGTTACTCGATCCTTGCCTAGCCGTGCACTGCCTAGCTTTGCGTTGTCGTGCATTAGCCTTGCCTCGACTGACCGTGCCTTGCCTTGCGTTACCTTTTCCTTGCCTTGCCGTGCATTGCCTGGCTTGCGTTGTCGTGTCTTAGCCTTGTTTCCCCTTGCCGTGCCGTGCCTTTTGTTACACTTGCCTTGCCTTGCTTTGCCTTGCCTTGAATTCCTTCCGTTACTCGTTCCTTGCCTAGCCGTGCACTGCCTAGCCTTGCGTTGTCGTGCATTAGCCTTCCCTTGCCTGACCGTGCCTTGCCTTGCGTTACCCTTTCCTTGCCTTGCCGTGCTTTGCCTTGCTTGCGTTGTCGTGCCTTAGCCTTGTTTCCCCTTGCCGTGCCGTTCCTTTCCTTACTCTTAACTTGCCTTGCTTTCCCTTGCCTTCCTTGCCTTCCGTTACTCTTTGCTTACCTTCCGTGCATTGCCTAGCCTTGCGTTGTCGTGCCTTAGCCTTGCCTCGCTTGACCGTGCCTTGCCTTGCGTTACCCTCTCTTTCCCTTGCCTTGCTTTGCCTAGCCGTGCGTTGTCGTGCATTAGCCTTGCCTTGCCTCACCGTGCCTTGGCTTGCGTTACCCTTTCCTTGCCTTGCCGTGCATTGCCTAGCTTGCGTTGTCGTGCCTTAGCCTTGTTTCCCCTTGACGTGCCGTTCCTTCCCTTACCCTTGCCTTGCCTGGCTTTCCCTTGCCTTTCTTGCCTTCCGTTACTCTTTGCTTGCCTTCCGTGCATTGCCTACCCTTGCGTTTTCGTGCCTTAGCCTTGTCTTGCCTCACCGTGCCTTGTCTTGCGTTACCCTTTCTTTGCCTTGCCGTGCATTGCCTAGCCTTGCGTTGTCGTGCCTTAGACTTGCTTCCCCTTGCCGTGCCGTTCCTTCCTTTCTCTTGCCTTTCCTTGCTTTCCCTTGCATTCCTTGCCTTCCGTTACTCTATCCTTGCCTTGCCGTGCATTGCCTAGCCTTGCGTTGTCGTGCATTAGCCTTGCCTTGCCTGACCGTGCCTTGCCTTGCGTTACCCTTTCCTTGCTTTGCCGTGCATTGCCTAGCCGTGCGTTGTCGTGCCTTAGCCTTGTTTCACCTTGCCGTAGCCTTGCTTGGGTTGCCTTGCTTTGCCTTGCCTTCCTTGCCTTCCGTTACTCTTTCCTTGCCTTCCGTGCATTGTGTAGCCTTGCGTTGTCGTGCCGTAGCCTTTTTTTGACCTTGCCATAGCCTTGCTTGCGTTACCTTGCTTTACCTTGCATTCCTTGCCTTGCGTTACCCTTTCCTTGCCTTGCCGTGCATTGCCTAGCTTGCGTTGTCGTGCCTTAGCCTTGTTTCCCCTTGCCGTGCCGTTCCTTCCCTTACCCTGGCCTTGCCTTGCTTTCCGTTGCCTTTCTTGCCTTCCGATACTCTTTGTTGCCTTCCGTGCATTGCCTAGCCTTGCGTTTTCGTGCCTTAGCCTTGCCTTGCCTCACCGTGCCTTGCCTTGCGTTACCCTTTCCTTGCCTTGCCGTACATTGCCTAGCTTGCGTTGTCATGCCTTAGCGCTGTTTCCCCTTGCCGTGCCGTTCCTTCCCTTACCCTTAACTTGCCTTGCTTTCCCTTGCCTTCCTTGCCTTCCGTTACTCTTTGCTTACCTTCCGCGCATTGCCTAGCTTGCGTTGTCGTGCCTTACCCTTGTTTCCCCTTGCCGTGCCGTGCCTTTTGTTTCACTTGCCTTGCATTGCTTTGCCTTGCCTTCCTTTCCTTCTGTTACGCTTTCCTTGCCTAGCCGTGCACTGCCAAGGCTTGCGTTGTCGTGCATTAGCCTTGCCTCGACTGACCGTGCCTTGCCTTTCGTTACCCTTTCCTTGCCTTGCCGTGCATTGCCTAGCTTGCGTTGTCGTGCCTTAGCCTTGTTTGCCCTTGCCGTGCCGTGCCTTTTGTTTCACTTGCCTTGCATTGCTTTGCCTTGCCTTCCTTTCCTTCTGTTACTCTTTCCTTGCCTAGCCTTGCCCTTCCAAGCCTTGCGTCGTCGTGCATTACCTTGCCTCGACTGACCGTGCCTTGCCTTGCGTTACCCTTTCCTTGCCTTGCCGTGCATTGCCTAGCTTCCGTTGTCGTGCCTTAGCCGTGTTTCACCTTGCCGTAGCCTTGCTTGCGTTGCCTTGCTTTGCCTTGCATTCCTTGCCTTGCGTTACTCTTTGTTTGCCTTCCGTGCATTGCGTAGCCTTGCGTTTTCGTGCCTTAGACTTGTCTCGCCAGACCCTGCCTTGCCTTGCGTTACCCTTTCCTTGCCTTTCCGTGCATTGCCTAGCTTGCGTTGTCGTGCCTTAGCCTTGTTTCCCCTTGCCGTGCCGTGCCTTTTGTTACACTTGCCTTGCCTTGTTTTGCCTTGCCTTCCATTCCTTCCGTTACTCGTTCCTTGCCTAGCCGTGCACTGCCTAGCTTTGCATTGCCGTGCATTAGCCTTGCCTCGACTGACCGTGCCTTGCCTTGCGTTACCTTTTCCTTGCCTTGCCGTGCATTGCCTGGCTTGCGTTGTCGTGTCTTAGCCTTGTTTCCCCTTGCCGTGCCGTGCCTTTTGTTACACTTGCCTTGCCTTGCTTTGCCTTGCCTTGAATTCCTTCCGTTACTCGGTCCTTGCCTAGCCGTGCACTGCCTAGCCTTGCGTTGTCGTGCATTAGCCTTGCCTTGCCTGACTGTGCCTTGCCTTGCGTTACCCTTTCCTTGCTTTGCCGTGCATTGCCTAGCCTTGCGTTGTCGTGCCTTAGCCTTGTTTCACCTTACCGTAGCCATGCTTGCGTTGCCTTGCTTTGCCTTGCCTTCCTTGCCTTCCGTTACTCTTTGCTTGCCTTCCGTGCATTGCGTAGCCTTGCGTTGTCGTGCCGTAGCCTTTTTCTGACCTTGCCATAGCCTTGTTTGCGTTACCTTGCTTTGCCTTGCATTCCTTGCCTTGCGTTACCCTTTCCTTGCCTTGCCGTGCTTTGCCTAGCCTTGCGTTGTCGTGCCTTAGCCTTGTTTCCCCTTGCCGTGCCGTTCCTTCCGTTACTCTTGCCTTGCCTTGCTTTCCCTTGCATTCCTTACATTCCGTTACTCTTTCCTTGCCTTGCCGTACATTGCCTAGCCTTCCGTTGTCGTGCATTAGCCTTGCATTTCCTGACCGTGCCTTGCCTTGCGTTACCCTTTCCTTACCTTGCCGTGCATTGCCTAGCTTGCGTTGTCGTGCCTTAGCCTTGTTTCCCCTTGCCGTGCCGTTCCTTCCCTTACCCTTAACTTGCCTTGCTTTCCCTTGCCTTCCTTCCCTTCCGTTACTCTTTGCTTACCTTCCGTGCATTGCCTAGCCTTGCGTTGTCGTGCCTTAGCCTTGCCTCGCCTGACAGAGCCTAGCCTTGCGTTACCCTTTCCTTGCCTTGCCGTGCATTGCCTAGACTTGCGTTGTTGTGCATTAGCCTTGCCTTGCCTCACCGTGCCTTGCCTTGCGTTACCCTTTCCTTGCCTTGCCGTGCATTGCCTACCTTGCGTTGTCGTGCCTTACCCTTGTTTCCCCTTGCCGTGACGTGCCTTTTGTTACACTTGCCTTGCCTTGCTTTGCCTTGCCTTCCTTTCCTTCTGTTACTCTTTCCTTGCCTAGCCGTGCACTGCCTAGCCTTGCGTTGTCGTGCATTAGCCTTGCCTCGACTGACCGTGCCTTGCCTTGCGTTACCCTTTCCTTGCCTTGCCGTGCATTGCCTAGCTTGCGTTGTCGTGCCTCAGCCTTGTTTCCCCTTTCCGTGCCGTTCCTTCCCTTACCCTTGCCTTGCCTTGCTTTCCCTTGCATTCCTTGCCTTCCGTTACTCTTTCCTTGCCTTGCCGTGCATTGCCTAGCCTTGAGTTGTCCTGCATTAGCCTTGCCTTGCCTGACCGTGCCTTGCCTTGCGTTACCCTTTCCTTGCTTTGCCGTGCATTGCCTAGCCGTGCGTTGTCGTGCCTTAGCCTTGTTTCACCTTGCCGTAGCCTTGCTTGCGTTGCCTTGCTTTGCCTTGCCTTCCTTGCCTTCCGTTACTCTTTGCTTGCCTTCCGTGCATTGCCTAGCCTTGCGTTTTCGTGCCTTAGCCTTGTCTCGCCTGACCCTGCCTTGCCTTGCGTTACCCTTTCCTTGCCTTTCCGTGCATTGCCTAGCTTGCGTTGTCGTGCCTTAGCCTTGTTTCCCCTTGCCGTGCCGTGCCTTTTTTTACACTTGCCTTGCCTTGCTTTGCCTTGCCTTCCATTCCTTCCGTTACTCGTTCCTTGCCTAGCCGTGCACTGCCTAGCTTTGCGTTGTCGTGCATTAGCCTTGCCTCGACTGACCGTGCCTTGCCTTGCGTTACCTTTTCCTTGCCTTGCCGTGCATTGCCTGGCTTGCGTTGTCGTGTCTTAGCCTTGTTTCCCCTTGCCGTGCCGTGCCTTTTTTTACACTTGCCTTACCTTGCTTTGCCTTGCCTTGAATTCCTTCCGTTACTCGTTCCTTGCCTAGCCGTGCACTGCCTAGCCTTGCGTTGTCGTGCATTAGCCTTCCCTTGCCTGACCGTGCCTTGCCTTGCGTTACCCTTTCCTTGCCTTGCCGTGCTTTGCCTTGCTTGCGTTGTCGTGCCTTAGCCTTGTTTCCCCTTGCCGTGCCGTTCCTTTACTTACTCTTAACTTGCCTTGCTTTCCCTTGCTTTCCTTGCCTTCCGTTACTCTTTGCTTACCTTCCGTGCATTGCCTAGCCTTGCGTTGTCGTGCCTTAGCCTTGCCTCGCTTGACCGTGCCTTGCCTTGCGTTACCCTCTCTTTCCCTTGCCTTGCTTTGCCTAGCCGTGCGTTGTCGTGCATTAGCCTTGCTTCCCCTTGCCGTGCCGTTCCTTCCTTTATCTTGCCTTTCCTTGCTTTCCCTTGCATTCCTTGCCTTCCGTTACTCTATCCTTGCCTTGCCGTGCATTGCCTAGCCTTGCGTTGTCGTGCATTAGCCTTGCCTTGCCTGACCGTGCCTTGCCTTGCGTTACCCTTTCCTTGCTTTGCCGTGCATTGCCTAGCCGTGCGTTGTCGTGCCTTAGTCTTGTTTCACCTTGCCGTAGCCTTGCTTGCGTTGCCTTGCTTTGCCTTGCCTTCCTTGCCTTGCGTTACCCTTTCCTTGCCTTCCGTGCATTGCGTAGCCTTGCGTTGTCGTGCCGTAGCCTTTTTTTGACCTTGCCATAGACTTGCTTGCGTTACCTTGCTTTGCCTTGCATTCGTTGCCTTGCGTTACCCTTTCCTTGCCTTGCCGTGCATTGCCTAGCTTGCGTTGTCGTGCCTTAGCCTTGTTTCCACTTGCCGTGCCGTGCCTTTTGTTACACTTGCCTTTTCTTGCTTTGCCTTGACTTCCTTTCCTTCTGTTACTCTTTCCTTGCCTAGCCGTGCACTGCCTAGCCTTGCGTTGTCGTGCATTAGGCTTGCCTCTACTGACCGTGCCTTGCCTTCTTTACCCTTTCCTTGCCTTGCCGTGCATTGCCTAGCTTGCGTTGTCGTGCCTTAGCCTTGTTTGCCCTTGCCGTGCCGTGCCTTTTGTTTCACTTGCCTTGCATTGCTTTGCCTTGCCTTCCTTTCCTTCTGTTACTCTTTCCTTGCCTAGCCTTGCACTTCCAAGCCTTGCGTCTTCGTGCATTAGCCTTGCCTCGACTGACCGTGCCTTGCCTTGCGTTCCCCTTTCCTTGCCTTGCCGTGCATTGCCTAGCTTGCGTTGTCGTGCCTTAGCCTTGTTTCACCTTGCCGTAGCCTTGCTTGCGTTGCCTTGCTTTGCCTTGCCTTCCTTGCCTTCCGTTACTCTTTGCTTGCCTTCGGTGCATTGCCTAGCCTTGCGTTTTCGTGCCTTAGACTTGTCTCGCCAGACCCTGCCTTGCCTTGCGTTACCCTTTCCTTGCCTTTCCGTGCATTGCCTAGCTTGCGTTGTCGTGCCTTAGCCTTGTTTCCCCTTTGCCGTGCCGTGCCTTTTGTTACACTTGCCTTGCCTTGCTTTGCCTTGCCTTCCATTCCTTCCGTTACTCGTTCCTTGCCTAGCCGTGCACTGCCTAGCTTTGCATTGCCGTGCATTAGCCTTGCCTCGACTGACCGTGCCTTGCCTTGCGTTACCTTTTCCTTGCCTTGCCGTGCATTGCCTAGCTTGCGTTGTCGTGCCTTAGCCTTGTTTGCCCTTGCCGTGCCGTGCCTTTTGTTTCACTTGCCTTGCATTGCTTTGCCTTGCCTTCCTTTCCTTCTGTTACTCTTTCCTTGCCTAGCCTTGCACTTCCAAGACTTGCGTCTTCGTGCATTAGCCTTGCCTCGACTGACCGTGCCTTGCCTTGCGTTCCCCTTTCCTTACCTTGCCATGCATTGCCTAGCTTGCGTTGTCGTGCCTTAGCCTTGTTTCCCCTTGCCGTGCCGTTCCTTCCCTTACCCTTAACTTGCCTTGCTTTCCCTTGCCTTCCTTCCCTTCCGTTACTCTTTGCTTACCTTCCGTGCATTGCCTAGCCTTGCGTTGTCGTGCCTTAGCCTTGCCTCGCCTGACAGAGCCTAGCCTTGCGTTACCCTTTCCTTGCCTTGCCGTGCATTGCCTAGACGTGCGTTGTTGTGCATTAGCCTTGCCTTGCCTCACCGTGCCTTGCCTTGCGTTACCCTTTCCTTGCCTTGCCGTGCATTGCCTACCTTGCGTTGTCGTGTCTTACCCTTGTTTCCCCTTGCCGTGACGTGCCTTTTGTTACACTTGCCTTGCCTTGCTTTGCCTTGCCTTCCTTTCCTTCTGTTACTCTTTCCTTGCCTAGCCGTGCACTGCCTAGCCTTGCGTTGCCGTGCATTAGCCTTGCCTCGACTGACCGTGCCTTGCCTTGCGTTACCCTTTCCTTGCCTTGCCGTGCATTGCCTAGCTTGCGTTGTCGTGCCTCAGCCTTGTTTCCCCTTTCCGTGCCGTTCCTTCCCTTACCCTTGCCTTGCCTTGCTTTCCCTTGCATTCCTTGCCTTCCGTTACTCTTTCCTTGCCTTGCCGTGCATTGCCTAGCCTTGAGTTGTCCTGCATTAGCCTTGCCTTGCCTGTCCGTGCCTTGCCTTGCGTTACCCTTTCCTTGCTTTGCCGTGCATTGCCTAGCCGTGCGTTGTCGTGCCTTAGCCTTGTTTCACCTTGCCGTAGCCTTGCTTGCGTTGCCTTGCTTTGCCTTGCCTTCCTTGCCTTCCGTTACTCTTTGCTTGCCTTCCGTGCATTGCCTAGCCTTGCGTTTTCGTGCCTTAGCCTTGTCTCGCCTGACCCTGCCTTGCCTTGCGTTACCCTTTCCTTGCCTTTCCGTGCATTGCCTAGCTTGCGTTGTCGTGCCTTAGCCTTGTTTCCCCTTGCCGTGCCGTGCCTTTTTTTACACTTGCCTTGCCTTGCTTTGCCTTGCCTTCCATTCCTTCCGTTACTCGTTCCTTGCCTAGCCGTGCACTGCCTAGCTTTGCGTTGTCGTGCATTAGCCTTGCCTCGACTGACCGTGCCTTGCCTTGCGTTACCTTTTCCTTGCCTTGCCGTGCATTGCCTGGCTTGCGTTGTCGTGTCTTAGCCTTGTTTCCCCTTGCCGTGCCGTGCCTTTTGTTACACTTGCCTTACCTTGCTTTGCCTTGCCTTGAATTCCTTCCGTTACTCGTTCCTTGCCTAGCCGTGCACTGCCTAGCCTTGCGTTGTCGTGCATTAGCCTTCCCTTGCCTGACCGTGCCTTGCCTTGCGTTACCCTTTCCTTGCCTTGCCGTGCTTTGCCTTGCTTGCGTTGTCGTGCCTTAGCCTTGTTTCCCCTTGCCGTGCCGTTCCTTTACTTACTCTTAACTTGCCTTGCTTTCCCTTGCTTTCCTTGCCTTCCGTTACTCTTTGCTTACCTTCCGTGCATTGCCTAGCCTTGCGTTGTCGTGCCTTAGCCTTGCCTCGCTTGACCGTGCCTTGCCTTGCGTTACCCTCTCTTTCCCTTGCCTTGCTTTGCCTAGCCGTGCGTTGTCGTGCATTAGCCTTGCTTCCCCTTGCCGTGCCGTTCCTTCCTTTATCTTGCCTTTCCTTGCTTTCCCTTGCATTCCTTGCCTTCCGTTACTCTATCCTTGCCTTGCCGTGCATTGCCTAGCCTTGCGTTGTCGTGCATTAGCCTTGCCTTGCCTGACCGTGCCTTGCCTTGCGTTACCCTTTCCTTGCTTTGCCGTGCATTGCCTAGCCGTGCGTTGTCGTGCCTTAGTCTTGTTTCACCTTGCCGTAGCCTTGCTTGCGTTGCCTTGCTTTGCCTTGCCTTCCTTGCCTTGCGTTACCCTTTCCTTGCCTTCCGTGCATTGCGTAGCCTTGCGTTGTCGTGCCGTAGCCTTTTTTTGACCTTGCCATAGCCTTGCTTGCGTTACCTTGCTTTGCCTTGCATTCGTTGCCTTGCGTTACCCTTTCCTTGCCTTGCCGTGCATTGCCTAGCTTGCGTTGTCGTGCCTTAGCCTTGTTTCCACTTGCCGTGCCGTGCCTTTTGTTACACTTGCCTTTTCTTGCTTTGCCTTGACTTCCTTTCCTTCTGTTACTCTTTCCTTGCCTAGCCGTGCACTGCCTAGCCTTGCGTTGTCGTGCATTAGGCTTGCCTCTACTGACCGTGCCTTGCCTTCTTTACCCTTTCCTTGCCTTGCCGTGCATTGCCTAGCTTGCGTTGTCGTGCCTTAGCCTTGTTTGCCCTTGCCGTGCCGTGCCTTTTGTTTCACTTGCCTTGCATTGCTTTGCCTTGCCTTCCTTTCCTTCTGTTACTCTTTCCTTGCCTAGCCTTGCACTTCCAAGCCTTGCGTCTTCGTGCATTAGCCTTGCCTCGACTGACCGTGCCTTGCCTTGCGTTCCCCTTTCCTTGCCTTGCCGTGCATTGCCTAGCTTGCGTTGTCGTGCCTTAGCCTTGTTTCACCTTGCCGTAGCCTTGCTTGCGTTGCCTTGCTTTGCCTTGCCTTCCTTGCCTTCCGTTACTCTTTGCTTGCCTTCGGTGCATTGCCTAGCCTTGCGTTTTCGTGCCTTAGACTTGTCTCGCCAGACCCTGCCTTGCCTTGCGTTACCCTTTCCTTGCCTTTCCGTGCATTGCCTAGCTTGCGTTGTCGTGCCTTAGCCTTGTTTCCCCTTTGCCGTGCCGTGCCTTTTGTTACACTTGCCTTGCCTTGCTTTGCCTTGCCTTCCATTCCTTCCGTTACTCGTTCCTTGCCTAGCCGTGCACTGCCTAGCTTTGCATTGCCGTGCATTAGCCTTGCCTCGACTGACCGTGCCTTGCCTTGCGTTACCTTTTCCTTGCCTTGCCGTGCATTGCCTAGCTTGCGTTGTCGTGCCTTAGCCTTGTTTGCCCTTGCCGTGCCGTGCCTTTTGTTTCACTTGCCTTGCATTGCTTTGCCTTGCCTTCCTTTCCTTCTGTTACTCTTTCCTTGCCTAGCCTTGCACTTCCAAGACTTGCGTCTTCGTGCATTAGCCTTGCCTCGACTGACCGTGCCTTGCCTTGCGTTCCCCTTTCCTTACCTTGCCGTGCATTGCCTAGCTTGCGTTGTCGTGCCTTAGCCTTGTTTCCCCTTGCCGTGCCGTTCCTTCCCTTACCCTTAACTTGCCTTGCTTTCCCTTGCCTTCCTTCCCTTCCGTTACTCTTTGCTTACCTTCCGTGCATTGCCTAGCCTTGCGTTGTCGTGCCTTAGCCTTGCCTCGCCTGACAGAGCCTAGCCTTGCGTTACCCTTTCCTTGCCTTGCCGTGCATTGCCTAGACGTGCGTTGTTGTGCATTAGCCTTGCCTTGCCTCACCGTGCCTTGCCTTGCGTTACCCTTTCCTTGCCTTGCCGTGCATTGCCTACCTTGCGTTGTCGTGTCTTACCCTTGTTTCCCCTTGCCGTGACGTGCCTTTTGTTACACTTGCCTTGCCTTGCTTTGCCTTGCCTTCCTTTCCTTCTGTTACTCTTTCCTTGCCTAGCCGTGCACTGCCTAGCCTTGCGTTGCCGTGCATTAGCCTTGCCTCGACTGACCGTGCCTTGCCTTGCGTTACCCTTTCCTTGCCTTGCCGTGCATTGCCTAGCTTGCGTTGTCGTGCCTCAGCCTTGTTTCCCCTTTCCGTGCCGTTCCTTCCCTTACCCTTGCCTTGCCTTGCTTTCCCTTGCATTCCTTGCCTTCCGTTACTCTTTCCTTGCCTTGCCGTGCATTGCCTAGCCTTGAGTTGTCCTGCATTAGCCTTGCCTTGCCTGTCCGTGCCTTGCCTTGCGTTACCCTTTCCTTGCTTTGCCGTGCATTGCCTAGCCGTGCGTTGTCGTGCCTTAGCCTTGTTTCACCTTGCCGTAGCCTTGCTTGCGTTGCCTTGCTTTGCCTTGCCTTCCTTGCCTTCCGTTACTCTTTGCTTGCCTTCCGTGCATTGCCTAGCCTTGCGTTTTCGTGCCTTAGCCTTGTCTCGCCTGACCCTGCCTTGCCTTGCGTTACCCTTTCCTTGCCTTTCCGTGCATTGCCTAGCTTGCGTTGTCGTGCCTTAGCCTTGTTTCCCCTTGCCGTGCCGTGCCTTTTTTTACACTTGCCTTGCCTTGCTTTGCCTTGCCTTCCATTCCTTCCGTTACTCGTTCCTTGCCTAGCCGTGCACTGCCTAGCTTTGCGTTGTCGTGCATTAGCCTTGCCTCGACTGACCGTGCCTTGCCTTGCGTTACCTTTTCCTTGCCTTGCCGTGCATTGCCTGGCTTGCGTTGTCGTGTCTTAGCCTTGTTTCCCCTTGCCGTGCCGTGCCTTTTGTTACACTTGCCTTACCTTGCTTTGCCTTGCCTTGAATTCCTTCCGTTACTCGTTCCTTGCCTAGCCGTGCACTGCCTAGCCTTGCGTTGTCGTGCATTAGCCTTCCCTTGCCTGACCGTGCCTTGCCTTGCGTTACCCTTTCCTTGCCTTGCCGTGCTTTGCCTTGCTTGCGTTGTCGTGCCTTAGCCTTGTTTCCCCTTGCCGTGCCGTTCCTTTACTTACTCTTAACTTGCCTTGCTTTCCCTTGCTTTCCTTGCCTTCCGTTACTCTTTGCTTACCTTCCGTGCATTGCCTAGCCTTGCGTTGTCGTGCCTTAGCCTTGCCTCGCTTGACCGTGCCTTGCCTTGCGTTACCCTCTCTTTCCCTTGCCTTGCTTTGCCTAGCCGTGCGTTGTCGTGCATTAGCCTTGCTTCCCCTTGCCGTGCCGTTCCTTCCTTTATCTTGCCTTTCCTTGCTTTCCCTTGCATTCCTTGCCTTCCGTTACTCTATCCTTGCCTTGCCGTGCATTGCCTAGCCTTGCGTTGTCGTGCATTAGCCTTGCCTTGCCTGACCGTGCCTTGCCTTGCGTTACCCTTTCCTTGCTTTGCCGTGCATTGCCTAGCCGTGCGTTGTCGTGCCTTAGTCTTGTTTCACCTTGCCGTAGCCTTGCTTGCGTTGCCTTGCCTTCCTTGCCTTGCGTTACCCTTTCCTTGCCTTCCGTGCATTGCGTAGCCTTGCGTTGTCGTGCCGTAGCCTTTTTTTGACCTTGCCATAGCCTTGCTTGCGTTACCTTGCTTTGCCTTGCATTCCTTGCCTTGCGTTACCCTTTCCTTGCCTTGCCGTGCATTGCCTAGCTTGCGTTGTCGTGCCTTAGCTTTGTTTCCACTTGCCGTGCCGTGCCTTTTGTTACACTTGCCTTTTCTTGCTTTGCCTTGACTTCCTTTCCTTCTGTTACTCTTTCCTTGCCTAGCCGTGCACTGCCTAGCCTTGCGTTGTCGTGCATTAGGCTTGCCTCGACTGACCGTGCCTTGCCTTCGTTACCCTTTCCTTGCCTTGCCGTGCATTGCCTAGCTTGCGTTGTCGTGCCTTAGCCTTCTTTCCCCTTGCCGTGCCGTTCCTTCCCTTACCCTTAACTTGCCTTGCTTTCCCTTGCCTTCCTTGCCTTCCGTTACTCTTTGCTTTCCTTCCGTGCATTGCCTAGCCTTGCGTTGTCGTGCCTTAGCCTTGCCTCGCCTGACAGAGCCTTGCCTTGCGTTACCCTTTCCTTGCCTTGCCGTGCATTGCCTAGACGTGCGTTGTTGTGCATTAGCCTTGCCTTGCCTCACCGTGCCTTGCCTTGCGTTACCCTTTCCTTGCTTTGCCGTGCATTGCCTAGCCGTGCGTTGTCGTGCCTTAGCCTTGTTTCACTTTGCAGTAGCCTTGCTTGCGTTGCCTTGCTTTGCCTTGCCTTCCTTGCCTTCCGTTACTCTTTGCTTGCCTTCCGTGCATTGCGTAGCCTTGCGTTGTCGTGCCGTAGCCTTTTTTTGACCTTGCCATAGCCTTGCTTGCGTTACCTTGCTTTGCCTTGCATTCCTTGCCTTGCGTTACCCTTTCCTTGCCTTGCCGTGCATTGCCTAGCTTGCGTTGTCGTGCCTTAGCCTTGTTTCCCCTTGCCGTGCCGTTCCTTTCCTTACTCTTAACTTGCCTTGCTTTCCCTTGCCTTCCTTGCCTTCCGTTACTGTTTGCTTACCTTCCGCGCATTGCCTAGCCTTGCGTTGTCGTGCCTTAGCCTTGCCTCGCCTGACAGAGCCTTGCCTTGCGTTACCCTTTCCTTGCCTTGCCGTGCATTGCCTAGACGTGCGTTGTTGTGCATTAGCCTTGCCTTGCCTCACCGTGCCTTGCCTTGCGTTACCCTTTCCTTGCCTTGCCGTGCATTGCCTACCTTGCGTTGTCGTGCCTTACCCTTGTTTTCCCTTGCCGTGACGTGCCTTTTGTTACACTTGCCTTGCCTTGCTTTGCTTTCCCTTCCTTTCCTTCTGTTACTCTTTCCTTGCCTAGCCGTGCACTGCCTAGCCTTGCGTTGTCGTGCATTAGCCTTGCCTCGACTGACCGTGCCTTGCCTTGCGTTACCCTTTCCTTGCCTTGCCCTGCTTTGCCTAGCTTGCGTTGTCGTGCCTTAGCCTTGTTTCCCCTTGCCGTGCCGTTCCTTCCCTTACTCTTAACTTGCCTTGCTTTCCCTTGCCTTCCTTGCCTTCCGTTACTCTTTGCTTACTTTTCGTGCATTGCCTACCCTTGCGTTGTCGTGCCTTAGCCTTGCCTCGCTTGACCGTGTCTTTCCTTGC
This sequence comes from Macrotis lagotis, assembly GCF_037893015.1. Classification (NCBI taxonomy): domain Eukaryota; kingdom Metazoa; phylum Chordata; class Mammalia; order Peramelemorphia; family Peramelidae; genus Macrotis; species Macrotis lagotis. The sequence continues at coordinate 546,956 of NW_027421928.1, forward strand.
GTTACCCTCTGTTTCCCTTGCCTTGCTTTGCCTTCCCGTGCGTTGTCGTGCATTAGCCTTGCCTTGCCTCACCGTGCCTTGCCTTGCGTTACCCTTTCCTTGCCTTGCCGTGCATTGCCTAGCCTTGCGTTGTCGTGCATTAGCCTTGCCTTGCCTGACCGTGCCTTGCCTTGCGTTACCCTTTCCTTGCTTTGCCCTGCATTGCCTAGCCGTGCGTTGTCGTGCCTTAGCCTTGTTTCACCTTGCCGTAGCCTTGCTTGCGTTGCCTTGATTTGCCTTGCCTTCCTTGCCTTCCGTTACCCTTTCCTTGCCTTGCCGTGCCTTGCCTAGCCTTGCGTTGTCGTGCCTTAGCCTTGCTTCCCCTTGCCGTGCCGTTCCTTCTGTTACTCTTGCCTTTTCTTGCTTTCCCTTGCATTCCTTGCCTTCCATTACTCTTTCCTTGCCTTGCCGTGCATTGCCTAGCCTTGCGTTGTCGTGCATTAGCCTTGCCTTGCCTGACCGTGCCTTGCCTTGCGTTACCGTTTCCGTGCCTTGCCGTGCATTGCCTAGCTTGCGTTGTCATGCCTTAGCCCTGTTTCCCCTTGCCGTGCCGTTCCTTCCCTTACCCTTAACTTGCCTTGCTTTCCCTTGCCTTCCTTGCCTTCCGTTACTCTTTGCTTACCTTCCGTGCATTGCCTAGACTTGCATTGTCGTGCATTAGCCTTGCCTCGCCTGACAGTGCCTTCCCTTGCGTTACCCTTTCCTTGCCTTGCCGTGCATTGCCTAGACGTGCGTTGTTGTGCATTAGCCTTGCCTTGCCTCACCGTGCCTTGCCTTGCGTTACCCTTTCCTTGCCTTGCCGTGCATTGCCTACCTTGCGTTGTCGTGCCTTACCCTTGTTTCCCCTTGCCGTGACGTGCCTTTTGTTACACTTGCCTTGCCTTGCTTTGCCTTGCCTTCCTTTCCTTCTGTTACTCTTTCCTTGCCTTGCCGTGCATTGCCTAGCTTGCGTTGTCATGCCTTAGCCCAGTTTCCCCTTGCCGTGCCGTTCCTTCCCTTACCCTTAACTTGCCTTGCTTTCCCTTGCCTTCCTTGCCTTCCGTTACTCTTTGCTTACCTTCCGTGCATTGCCTAGACTTGCATTGTCGTGCATTAGCCTTGCCTCGCCTGACAGTGCCTTCCCTTGCGTTACCCTTTCCTTGCCTTGCCGTGCATTGCCTAGCTTGCGTTGTCGTGCCTTAGCCATGTTTCCCCTTGCCGTGCCGTTCCTTCCCTTACCCTTAACTTGCCTTGCTTTCCCTTGCCTTCCTTGCCTTCCGTTACTCTTTGCTTACCTTCCGTGCATTGCCTAGCCTTGCGTTGTCGTGCCTTAGCCTTGCCTCGCCTGACAGAGCCTTGCCTTGCGTTACCCTTTCCTTGCCTGGCCGTGCATTGCCTAGCCGTGCGTTGCCGTGCCTTAGCCTTGTTTCCCCTTGCCGTGCCGTTCCTTCCGTTACCCTTGCCACGCCTTGCTTTCCCTTGCCTTCCTTGCCTTCCGTTACTCTTTGCTTGCCTTCCCTGCATTGCCTAGCCTTGCGTTGTCGTTCCTTAGCCTTGCCTCAACTGACCGTGACTTCCCTTGCGTTACCCTTTCCTTGCCTTGCCGTGCATTGCGTAGACGTGCGTTGTTGTGCATTAGCCTTGCCTTGCCTCACCGTGCCTTGCCTTGCGCTACCCTTTCCTTGCCTTGCCGTGCATTGCCTACCTTGCGTTGTCGTGCGTTACCCTTGTTTCCCCTTGCCGTGCCGGGCCTTTTGTTACACTTGCCTTCCCTTGCTTTGCCTTGACTTCCTTTCCTTCTGTTACTCTTTCCTTGCCTAGCCGTGCACTGCCTAGCCTTGCGTTGTCGTGCATTAGCCTTGCCTCGACTGACCGTGCCTTGCCTTGCGTTACCCTTTCCTTGCCTTGCCGTGCATTGCCTAGCTTGCGTTTTCGTGCCTTAGCCTTGTTTCCCCTTGCCGTGCCGTTCCTTCCCTTACCCTTGCCTTGCCTTGCTTTCCCTTGCCTTTCTTGCCTTACGATACTCTTTGCTTGCCTTCCGTGCATTGCCTAGCCTTGCGTTTTCGTGCCTTAGCCTTGCCTTGCCTCACCGTGCCTTGCCTTGCGTTACCCTTTCCTTGCCTTGCCGTGCATTGCCTAGCCTTGCGTTGTCGTGACTTAGCCTTGCTTCCCCTTGCGGTGCCGTTCCTTCCGTTACTCTTGCCTTGTCTTGCTTTCCCTTGCATTCCTTGCCTTCCGTTACTCTTTCCTTGCCTTGCCGTGCATTGCCTAGCCTTGCGTTGTCGTGCATTAGCCTTGCCTTGCCTGACCGTCCCTTCCCTTGCGTTACCCTTTCCTTGCCTTGCCGTACATTGCCTAGCTTGCGTTGTCATGCCTTAGCCCTGTTTCCCCTTGCCGTGCCGTTCCTTCCCTTACCCTTAACTTGCCTTGCTTTCCCTTGCCTTCCTTGCCTTCCGTTACTCTTTGCTTACCTTCCGCGCATTGCCTGGCTTGCGTTGTCGTGCCTTACCCTTGTTTCCCCTTGCCGTGCCGTGCCTTTTGTTTCACTTCCCTTGCATTGCTTTGCCTTGCCTTCCTTTCCTTCTGTTACGGTTTCCTTGCCTAGCCGTGCACTGCCAAGGCTTGCGTTGTCGTGCATTAGGCTTGCCTCGACTGACCGTGCCTTGCCTTGCGTTACCCTTTCCTTGCCTTGCCGTGCATTGCCTAGCTTGCGTTGTCGTGCCTTAGCCATGTTTGCCCTTGCCGTGCCGTGCCTTTTGTTTCACTTGCCTTGCATTGCTTTGCCTTGCCTTCCTTTCCTTCTGTTACTCTTTCCTTGCCTAGCCTTGCACTGCCAAGCCTTGCGTCGTCGTGCATTAGCCTTGCCTCGACTGACCGTGCCTTGCCTTGCGTTACCCTTTCCTTGCCTTTCCGTGCATTGCCTAGCTTGCGTTGTCGTGCCTTAGCCTTGTTTCCCCTTGCCGTGCCGTGCCTTTTGTTACACTTGCCTTGCCTTGTTTTGCCTTGCCTTCCATTCCTTCCGTTACTCGTTCCTTGCCTAGCCGTGCACTGCCTAGCTTTGCATTTTCGTGCATTAGCCTTGCCTCGACTGACCGTGCCTTGCCTTGCGTTACCCTTTCTTTGCCTTGCCGTGCATTGCTTAGCTTGCGTTGTCGTGCCTTAGCATGTTTCCCCTTGCCGTGCCGTTCCTTCCCTTACCCTTGCCTTGCCTTGCTTTCCCTTGCCTTTCTTGCCTTCCGTTACTCTTTGCTTGCCTTGCCGTGCATTGCCTAGCCTTGCGTTGTCGTGCATTAGCCTTTCCTTGCCTGACCGTGCCTTGCCTTGCGTTACCCTTTCCTTGCCTTGCCGTGCATTGCCTAGCTTGCGTTGTCAAGCCTTAGCCCTGTTTCCCCTTGCCGTGCCGTTCCTTCCCTTACCCTTAACTTGCCTTGCTTTCCCTTGCCTTCCTTGCCTTCCGTTACTCTTTGCTTACCTTCCGTGCATTGCCTATACTTGCGTTGTCGTGCCTTAGCCTTGCCTAGCCTGACAGAGCCTTGCCTTGCGTTACCCTTTCCTTGCCTTGCCGTGCATTGCCTAGACGTGCGTTGTTGTGCATTAGCCTTGCCTTGCCTCACCGTGCCTTGCCTTGCGTTACCCTTTCCTTGCCTTGCCGTGCATTGCCTACCTTGCGTTGTCGTGCCTTACCCTTGTTTTCCCTTGCCGTGTCGTGCCTATTGTTACACTTGCCTTGCCTTGCTTTGCCTTGCCTTCCTTTCCTTCTGTTACTCTTTCTTTGCCTAGCCGTGCACTGCCTAGCCTTGCGTTGTCGTGCATTAGCCTTGCCTCGACTGACCGTGCCTTGCCTTGCGTTACCCTTTCCTTGCCTTGCCGTGCTTTGCCTAGCTTGCGTTGTCGTGCCTTAGCCTTGTTTCCCCTTGCCGTGCCGTTCCTTCCCTTACTCTTAACTTGCCTTGCTTTCCCTTGCCTTCCTTGCCTTCCGTTACTCTTTGCTTACCTTTCGTGCATTGCCTAGCCTTGCGTTGTCGTGCCTTAGCCTTGCCTCGCTTGACCGTGCCTTGCCTTGCGTTACCCTCTCTTTCCCTTGCCTTGCTTTGCCTAGCCGTGCGTTGTCGTGCATTAGCCTTGCCTTGCCTCACCGTGCCTTGCCTTGCGTTACCCTTTCCTTGCCTTGCCGTGCATTGCCTAGCCTTGCGTTGTCGTGCATTAGCCTTGCCTTGCCTGACCGTGCCTTGCCTTGCGTTACCCTTTCCTTGCTTTGCCCTGCATTGCCTAGCCGTGCGTTGTCGTGCCTTAGCCTTGTTTCACCTTGCCGTAGCCTTGCTTGCGTTGCCTTGCTTTGCCTTGCCTTCCTTGCCTTCCGTTACCCTTTCCTTGCCTTGCCGTGCTTTGCCTAGCCTTCCGTTGTCGTGCCTTAGCCTTGCTTCCCCTTGCCGTGCCGTTCCTTCTGTTACTCTTGCCTTGCCTTGCTTTCCCTTGCATTCCTTGCCTTCCATTACTCTTTCCTTGACTTGCCGTGCATTGCCTAGACGTGCGTTGTAGTGCATTAGCCTTGCCTTGCCTCACCGTGCCCTGCCTTGCGTTACCCTTTCCTTGCCTTTCCGTGCATTGCCTACCTTGCGTTGTCGTGCCTTACCCTTGTTTCCCCTTGCCGTGACGTGCCTTTTGTTACACTTGCCTTGCCTTGCTTTGCCTTGCCTTCCTTTCCTTCTGTTACTCTTTCCTTGCCTTGCCGTGCATTGCCTAGCTTGCGTTGTCATGCCTTAGCCCAGTTTCCCCTTGCCGTGCCGTTCCTTCCCTTACCCTTAACTTGCCTTGCTTTCCCTTGCCTTCCTTGCCTTCCGTTACTCTTTGCTTACCTTCCGTGCATTGCCTAGACTTGCATTGTCGTGCATTAGCCTTGCCTCGCCTGACAGTGCCTTCCCTTGCGTTACCCTTTCCTTGCCTTGCCGTGCATTGCCTAGCTTGCGTTGTCGTGCCTTAGCCATGTTTCCCCTTGCCGTGCCGTTCCTTCCCTTACCCTTAACTTGCCTTGCTTTCCCTTGCCTTCCTTGCCTTCCGTTACTCTTTGCTTACCTTCCGTGCATTGCCTAGCCTTGCGTTGTCGTGCCTTAGCCTTGCCTCGCCTGACAGAGCCTTGCCTTGCGTTACCCTTTCCTTGCCTGGCCGTGCATTGCCTAGCCTTGCGTTGCCGTGCCTTAGCCTTGTTTCCCCTTGCCGTGCCGTTCCTTCCGTTACCCTTGCCATGCCTTGCTTTCCCTTGCCTTCCTTGCCTTCCGTTACTCTTTGCTTGCCTTCCCTGCATTGCCTAGCCTTGCGTTGTCGTGCCTTAGCCTTGCCTCAACTGACCGTGACTTCCCTTGCGTTACCCTTTCCTTGCCTTGCCGTGCATTGCGTAGACGTGCGTTGTTGTGAATTAGCCTTGCCTTGCCTCACCGTGCCTTGCCTTGCGTTACCCTTTCCTTGCCTTGCCGTGCATTGCCTACCTTGCGTTGTCGTGCGTTACCCTTGTTTCCCCTTGCCGTGCCGTTCCTTCCGTTACTCTTGCCTTGTCTTGCTTTCCCTTGCATTCCTTGCCTTCCGTTAGTCTTTCCTTGCCTTGCCGTGCATTGCCTAGCCTTGCGTTGTCGTGCATTAGCCTTGCCTTGCCTGACCGTCCCTTGCCTTGCGTTACCCTTTCCTTGCCTTGCCGTACATTGCCTAGCTTGCGTTGTCATGCCTTAGCCCTGTTTCCCCTTGCCGTGCCGTTCCTTCCCTTACCCTTAACTTGCCTTGCTTTCCGTTGCCTTCCTTGCCTTCCGTTACTCTTTGCTTACCTTCCGCGCAATGCCTAGCTTCCGTTGTCGTGCCTTACCCTTGTTTCCCCTTGCCGTGCCGTGCCTTTTGTTTCACTTGCCTTGCATTGCTTTGCCTTGCCTTCCTTTCCTTCTGTTACGCTTTCCTTGCCTAGCCGTGCACTGCCAAGGCTTGCGTTGTCGTGCATTAGCCTTGCCTCGACTGACCGTGCCTTGCCTTGCGTTACCCTTTCCTTGCCTTGCCGTGCATTGCCTACCTTGCGTTGTCGTGCCTTAGCCTTGTTTGCCCTTGCCGTGCCGTGCCTTTTGTTTCACTTGCCTTGCATTGCTTTGCCTTGCCTTCCTTTCCTTCTGTTACTCTTTCCTTTCCTAGCCTTGCACTGCCAAGCCTTGCGTCGTCGTGCATTAGCCTTGCCTCGACTGACCGTGCCTTGCCTTGCGTTACTCTTTCCTTGCCTTGCCGTGCATTGCCTAGCTTGCGTTGTCGTGCCTTAGCCTTGTTTCACCTTGCCGTAGCCTTGCTTGCGTTGCCTTGCTTTGCCTTGCCTTCCTTGCCTTCCGTTACTCTTTGCTTGCCTTCCGTGCATTGCCTAGCCTTGCGTTTTCGTGCCTTAGACTTGTCTCGCCTGACCCTGCCTTGCCTTGCGTTACCCTTTCCTTGCCTTTCCGTGCATTGCCTAGCTTGCGTTGTCGTGCCTTAGCCTTGTTTCCCCTTGCCGTGCCGTGCCTTTTGTTACACTTGCCTTGCCTTGTTTTGCCTTGCCTTCCATTCCTTCCGTTACTCGTTCCTTGCCTAGCCGTGCACTGCCTAGCTTTGCATTGTCGTGCATTAGCCTTGCCTCGACTGATCGTGCCTTGCCTTGCGTTACCTTTTCCTTGCTTTGCCGTGCATTGCCTGGCTTGCGTTGTCGTGTCTTAGCCTTGTTTCCCCTTGCCGTGCCGTGCCTTTTGTTACACTTGCCTTGCCTTGCTTTGCCTTGCCTTGAATTCCTTCCGTTACTCGGTCCTTGCCTAGCCGTGCACTGCCTAGCCTTGCGTTGTCGTGCATTAGCCTTGCCTTGCCTGACCGTGCCTTGCCTTGCGTTACCCTTTCCTTGCTTTGCCGTGCATTGCCTAGCCGTGCGTTGTCGTGCCTTAGCCTTGTTTCACCTTACCGTAGCCTTGCTTGCGTTGCCTTGCTTTGCCTTGCCTTCCTTGCCTTCCGTCACTCTTTGCTTGCCTTCCGTGCATTGCGTAGCCTTGCGTTGTCGTGCCATAGCCTTTTTCTGACCTTGCCATAGCCTTGCTTGCGTTACCTTGCTTTGCCTTGCATTCCTTGCCTTGCGTTACCCTTTCCTTGCCTTGCCGTGCATTGCCTAGCTTGCGTTGTCGTGCCTTAGCCTTGTTTCCCCTTGCCGTGCCGTGCCTTTTGTTTCACTTGCCTTGCATTGCTTTGCCTTGCCTTCCTTTCCTTCTGTTAGGCTTTCCTTGCCTAGCCGTGCACTGCCAAGCCTTGCGTTGTCGTGCATTAGCCTTCCCTCGACTGATCGTGCCTGGCCTTGCGTTACCTCTCCTTCCCTTGCCTTGATTTGCCTAGCCGTGCGATGTCGTGCATTAGCCTTGCCTTGCCTCACCGTGCCTTGCCTTGCGTTACCCTTTCCTTGCCTTGCCGTGCTTTGCCTAGCCTTGCGTTGTCGTGCCTTAGCCTTGTTTCCCCTTGCCGTGCTGTTCCTTCCGTTACTCTTGCCTTGCCTTGCTTTCCCTTGCATTCCTTACATTCCGTTACTCTTTCCTTGCCTTGCTGTACATTGCCTAGCCTTCCGTTGTCGTGCATTAGCCTTGCATTTCCTGACCGTGCCTTGCCTTGCGTTACCCTTTCCTTACCTTGCCGTGCATTGCCTAGCTTGCGTTGTCGTGCCTTAGCCTTGTTTCCCCTTGCCGTGCCGTTCCTTCCCTTACCCTTAACTTGCCTTGCTTTCCCTTGCCTTCCTTCCCTTCCGTTACTCTTTGCTTACCTTCCGTGCATTGCCTAGCCTTGCGTTGTCGTGCCTTAGCCTTGCCTCGCCTGACAGAGCCTAGCCTTGCGTTACCCTTTCCTTGCCTTGCCGTGCATAGCCTAGACGTGCGTTGTTGTGCATTAGCCTTGCCTTGCCTCACCGTGCCTTGCCTTGCATTACCCTTTCCTTGCCTTGCCGTGCATTGCCTACCTTGCGTTGTCGTGCCTTACCCTTGTTTCCCCTTACCGTGACGTGCCTTTTGTTACACTTGTCTTGCCTTGCTTTGCCTTGCCTTCCTTTCCTTCTGTTACTCTTTCCTTGCCTAGCCGTGCACTGCCTAGCCTTGCGTTGTCGTGCATTAGCCTTGCCTCGACTGACCGTGCCTTGCCTTGCGTTACCCTTTCCTTGCCTTGCCGTGCATTGCCTAGCTTGCGTTGTCGTGCCTCAGCCTTGTTTCCCCTTTCCGTGCCGTTCCTTCCCTTACCCTTGCCTTGCCTTGCTTTCCCTTGCATTCCTTGCCTTCCGTTACTCTTTCGTTGCCTTGCCGTGCATTGCCTAGCCTTGAGTTGTCCTGCATTAGCCTTGCCTTGCCTGACCGTGCCTTGCCTTGCGTTACCCTTTCCTTGCTTTGCCGTGCATTGCCTAGCCGTGCGTTGTCGTGCCTTAGCCTTGTTTCACCTTGCCGTAGCCTTGCTTGCGTTGCCTTGCTTTGCCTTGCCTTCCTTGCCTTCCGTTACTCTTTGCTTGCCTTCCGTGCATTGCCTAGCCTTGCGTTTTCGTGCCTTAGCCTTGTCTCGCCTGACCCTGCAGTGCCTTGCGTTACCCTTTCCTTGCCTTGCCGTGCATTGCCTAGCTTGCGTTGTCGTGCCTTAGCCTTGTTTCCCCTTGCCGTGCCGTGCCTTTTGTTACACTTGCTTGCCTTGCTTTGCCTTGCCTTCCATTCCTTCCGTTACTCGTTCCTTGCCTAGCCGTGCACTGCCTAGCTTTGCGTTGTCGTGCATTAGCCTTGCCTCGACTGATCGTGCCTTGCCTTGCGTTACCCTTTCCTTGCCTTTCCGTGCATTGCCTAGCTTGCGTTGTCGTGTCTTAGCCTTGTTTCCCCTTGCCGTGCCGTGCCTTTTGTTACACTTGCCTTGCCTTGCTTTGCCTTGCCTTGAATTCCTTCCGTTACTCGTTCCTTGCCTAGCCGTGCACTGCCTAGCCTTGCGTTGTCGTGCATTAGCCTTCCCTTGCCTGACCGTGCCTTGCCTTGCGTTACCCTTTCCTTGCCTTGCCGTGCTTTGCCTTGCTTGCGTTGTCGTGCCTTAGCCTTGTTTCCCCTTGCCGTGCCGTTCCTTTCCTTACTCTTAACTTGCCTTGCTTTCCCTTGCCTTCCTTGCCTTCCGTTACTCTTTGCTTACCTTCCGTGCATTGCCTAGCCTTGCGTTGTCGTGCCTTAGCCTTGCCTCGCCTGACAGAGCCTTGCCTTGCGTTACCCTTTCCTTGCCTGGCGGTGCATTGCCTAGCCTTGCGTTGCCGTGCCTTAGCCTTGTTTCTCCTTGCCGTGCCGTTCCTTCCGTTACCCTTGCCATGCCTTGCTTTCCCTTGCCTTCCTTGCCTTCCGTTACTCTTTGCTTGCCTTCCCTGCATTGCCTAGCCTTGCGTTGTCGTGCCTTAGCCTTGCCTCAACTGACCGTGACTTCCCTTGCGTTACCCTTTCCTTGCCTTGCCGTGCATTGCGTAGACGTGAGTTGTTGTGCATTAGCCTTGCCTTGCCTCACCGTGCCTTGCCTTGCGTTACCCTTTCCTTGCCTTGCCGTGCATTGCCTACCTTGCGTTGTCGTGCGTTACCCTTGTTTCCCCTTGCCGTGCCGGGCCTTTTGTTACACTTGCCTTGCCTTGCTTTGCCTTGACTTCCTTTCCTTCTGTTACTCTTTCCTTGCCTAGCCGTGCACTGCCTAGCCTTGCGTCGTCGTGCATTAGCCTTGCCTCGACTGACCGTGCCTTGCCTTGCGTTACCCTTTCCTTGCCTTGCCGTGCATTGCCTAGCTTGCGTTTTCGTGCCTTAGCCTTGTTTCCCCTTGCCGTGCCGTTCCTTCCCTTACCCTTGCCTTGCCTTGCTTTCCCTTGCCTTTCTTGCCTTCCGATACTCTTTGCTTGCCTTCCGTGCATTGCCTAGCCTTGCGTTTTCGTGCCTTAGCCTTGCCTTGCCTCACCGTGCCTTGCCTTGCGTTACCCTTTCCTTGCCTTGCCGTGCATTGCCTAGCCTTGCGTTGTCGTGACTTAGCCTTGCTTCCCCTTGCCGTGCCGTTCCTTCCGTTACTCTTGCCTTGTCTTGCTTTCCCTTGCATTCCTTGCCTTCCGTTACTCTTTCCTTGCCTTGCCGTGCATTGCCTAGCCTTGCGTTGTCGTGCATTAGCCTTGCCTTGCCTGACCGTCCCTTGCCTTGCGTTACCCTTTCCTTGCCTTGCCGTACATTGCCTAGCTTGCGTTGTTATGCCTTAGCCCTGTTTCCCCTTGCCGTGCCGTTCCTTCCCTTACCCTTAACTTGCCTTGCTTTCCCTTGCCTTCCTTGCCTTCCGTTACTCTTTGCTTACCTTCGCGCGCATTGCCTAGCTTGCGTTGTCGTGCCTTACCCTTGTTTCCCCTTGCCGTGCCGTGCCTTTTGTTTCACTTGCCTTGCATTGCTTTGCCTTGCCTTCCTTTCCTTCTGTTACGCTTTCCTTGCCTAGCCGTGCACTGCCAAGGCTTGCGTTGTCGTGCATTAGCCTTGCCTCGACTGACCGTGCCTTGCCTTGCGTTACCCTTTCCTTGCCTTGCCGTGCATTGCCTACCTTGCGTTGTCGTGCCTTAGCCTTGTTTGCCCTTGCCGTGCCGTGCCTTTTGTTTCACTTGCCTTGCATTGCTTTGCCTTGCCTTCCTTTCCTTCTGTTACTCTTTCCTTGCCTAGCCTTGCACTGCCAAGCCTTGCGTCGTCGTGCATTAGCCTTGCCTCGACTGACCGTGCCTTGCCTTGCGTTACCCTTTCCTTGCCTTGCCGTGCATTGCCTAGCTTGCGTTGTCGTGCCTTAGCCTTGTTTCACCTTGCCGTAGCCTTGCTTGCGTTGCCTTGCTTTGCCTTGCCTTCCTTGCCTTCCGTTACTCTTTGCTTGCCTTCCGTGCATTGCCTAGCCTTGCGTTTTCGTGCCTTAGACTTGTCTCGCCTGACCCTGCCTTGCCTTGCGTTACCCTTTCCTTGCCTTTCCGTGCATTGCCTAGCTTGCGTTGTCGTGCCTTAGCCTTGTTTCCCCTTGCCGTGCCGTGCCTTTTGTTACACTTGCCTTGCCTTGTTTTGCCTTGCCTTCCATTCCTTCCGTTACTCGTTCCTTGCCTAGCCGTGCACTGCCTAGCTTTGCATTGTCGTGCATTAGTCGTGCCTCGACTGACCGTGCCTTGCCTTGCGTTACCTTTTCCTTGCCTTGCCGTGCATTGCCTGGCTTGCGTTGTCGTGTCTTAGCCTTGTTTCCCCTTGCCGTGCCGTGCCTTTTGTTACACTTGCCTTGCCTTGCTTTGCCTTGCCTTGAATTCCTTCCGTTACTCGGTCCTTGCCTAGCCGTGCACTGCCTAGCCTTGCGTTGTCGTGCATTAGCCTTGCCTTGCCTGACCGTGCCTTGCCTTGCGTTACCCTTTCCTTGCTTTGCCGTGCATTGCCTAGCCGTGCGTTGTCGTGCCTTAGCCTTGTTTCACCTTACCGTAGCCTTGCTTGCGTTGCCTTGCTTTGCCTTGCCTTCCTTGCCTTCCGTCACTCTTTGCTTGCCTTCCGTGCATTGCGTAGCCTTGCGTTGTCGTGCCGTAGCCTTTTTCTGACCTTGCCATAGCCTTGCTTGCGTTACCTTGCTTTGCCTTGCATTCCTTGCCTTGCGTTACCCTTTCCTTGCCTTGCCGTGCATTGCCTAGCTTGCGTTGTCGTGCCTTAGCCTTGTTTCCCCTTGCCGTGCCGTGCCTTTTGTTTCACTTGCCTTGCATTGCTTTGCCTTGCCTTCCTTTCCTTCTGTTAGGCTTTCCTTGCCTAGCCGTGCACTGCCAAGCCTTGCGTTGTCGTGCATTAGCCTTCCCTCGACTGACCGTGCCTGGCCTTGCGTTACCCTCTCCTTCCCTTGCCTTGCTTTGCCTAGCCGTGCGATGTCGTGCATTAGCCTTGCCTTGCCTCACCGTGCCTTGCCTTGCGTTGCCCTTTCCTTGCCTTGCCGTGCTTTGCCTAGCCTTGCGTTGTCGTGCCTTAGCCTTGTTTCCCCTTGCCGTGCCGTTCCTTCCGTTACTGTTGCCTTGCCTTGCTTTCCCTTGCATTCCTTACATTCCGTTACTCTTTCCTTGCCTTGCCGTACATTGCCTAGCCTTCCGTTGTCGTGCATTAGCCTTGCATTTCCTGACCGTGCCTTGCCTTGCGTTACCCTTTCCTTACCTTGCCGTGCATTGCCTAGCTTGCGTTGTCGTGCCTTAGCCTTGTTTCCCCTTGCCGTGCCGTTCCTTCCCTTACCCTTAACTTGCCTTGCTTTCCCTTGCCTTCCTTCCCTTCCGTTACTCTTTGCTTACCTTCCGTGCATTGCCTAGCCTTGCGTTGTCGTGCCTTAGCCTTGCCTCGCCTGACAGAGCCTAGCCTTGCGTTACCCTTTCCTTGCCTTGCCGTGCATTGCCTAGACGTGCGTTGTTGTGCATTAGCCTTGCCTTGCCTCACCGTGCCTTGCCTTGCATTACCCTTTCCTTGCCTTGCCGTGCATTGCCTACCTTGCGTTGTCGTGCCTTACCCTTGTTTCCCCTTGCCGTGACGTGCCTTTTGTTACACTTGCCTTGCCTTGCTTTGCCTTGCCTTCCTTTCCTTCTGTTACTCTTTCCTTGCCTAGCCGTGCACTGCCTAGCCTTGCGTTGTCGTGCATTAGCCTTGCCTCGACTGACCGTGCCTTGCCTTGCGTTACCCTTTCCTTGCCTTGCCGTGCATTGCCTAGCTTGCGTTGTCGTGCCTCAGCCTTGTTTCCCCTTTCCGTGCCGTTCCTTCCCTTACCCTTGCCTTGCCTTGCTTTCCCTTGCATTCCTTGCCTTCCGTTACTCTTTCCTTGCCTTGCCGTGCATTGCCTAGCCTTGAGTTGTCCTGCATTAGCCTTGCCTTGCCTGACCGTGCCTTGCCTTGCGTTACCCTTTCCTTGCTTTGCCGTGCATTGCCTAGCCGTGCGTTGTCGTGCCTTAGCCTTGTTTCACCTTGCCGTAGCCTTGCTTGCGTTGCCTTGCTTTGCCTTGCCTTCCTTGCCTTCCGTTACTCTTTGCTTGCCTTCCGTGCATTGCCTAGCCTTGCGTTTTCGTGCCTTAGCCTTGTCTCGCCTGACCCTGCAGTGCCTTGCGTTACCCTTTCCTTGCTTTGCCGTGCATTGCCTAGCTTGCGTTGTCGTGCCTTAGCGTTGTTTCCCCTTGCCGTGCCGTGCCTTTTGTTACACTTGCCTTGCCTTGCTTTGCCTTGCCTTCCATTCCTTCCGTTACTCGTTCCTTGCCTAGCCGTGCACTGCCTAGCTTTGCGTTGTCGTGCATTAGCCTTGCCTCGACTGATCGTGCCTTGCCTTGCGTTACCCTTTCCTTGCCTTTCCGTGCATTGCCTAGCTTGCGTTGTCGTGTCTTAGCCTTGTTTCCCCTTGCCGTGCCGTGCCTTTTGTTACACTTGCCTTGCCTTGCTTTGCCTTGCCTTGAATTCCTTCCGTTACTCTTTCCTTGCCTAGCCGTGCACTGCCTAGCCTTGCGTTGTCGTGCATTAGCCTTCCCTTGACTGACCGTGCCTTGCCTTGCGTTACCCTTTCCTTGCCTTGCCGTGCTTTGCCTTGCTTGCGTTGTCGTGCCTTAGCCTTGTTTCCCCTTGCCGTGCCGTTCCTTCCCTTACACTTGCCTTGCCTTGCTTTGCCTTGCCTTGAATTCCTTCCGTTACTCGTTCCTTGCCTAGCCGTGCACTGCCTAGCCTTGCGTTGTCGTGCATTAGCCTTCCCTTGCCTGACCGTGCCTTGCCTTGTGTTACCCTTTCCTTGCCTTGCCGTGCTTTGCCTTGCTTGCGTTGTCGTGCCTTAGCCTTGTTTCCCCTTGCCGTGCCTTTCCGTTACTTACTCTTAACTTGCCTTGCTTTCCCTTGCCTTCCTTGCCTTCCGTTACTCTTTGCTTACCTTCCGTAAATTGCCTAGCCTTGCGTTGTCGTGCCTTAGCCTTGCCTCGCTTGACCGTGCCTTGCCTTGCGTTACCCTCTCTTTCCCTTGCCTTGCTTTGCCTAGCCGTGCGTTGTCGTGCATTAGCCTTGCTTCCCCTTGCCGTGCCGTTCCTTCCTTTATCTTGCCTTTCCTTGCTTTCCCTTGCATTCCTTGCCTTCCGTTACTCTATCCTTGCCTTGCCGTGCATTGCCTAGCCTTGCGTTGTCGTGCATTAGCCTTGCCTTGCCTGACCGTGCCTTGCCTTGCGTTACCCTTTCCTTGCTTTGCCGTGCATTGCCTAGCCGTGCGTTGTCGTGCCTTAGTCTTGTTTCACCTTGCCGTAGCCTTGCTTGCGTTGCCTTGCTTTGCCTTGCCTTCCTTGCCTTGCGTTACCCTTTCCTTGCCTTCCGTGCATTGCGTAGCCTTGCGTTGTCGTGCCGTAGCCTTTTTTTGACCTTGCCATAGCCTTGCTTGCGTTACCTTGCTTTGTCTTGCATTCCTTGCCTTGCGTTACCCTTTCCTTGCCTTGCCGTGCATTGCCTAGCTTGCGTTGTCGTGCCTTAGCCTTGTTTCCACTTGCCGTGCCGTGCCTTTTGTTACACTTGCCTTTTCTTGCTTTGCCTTGACTTCCTTTCCTTCTGTTACTCTTTCCTTGCCTAGCCGTGCACTGCCTAGCCTTGCGTTGTCGTGCATTAGCCTTGCCTCGACTGACCGTGCCTTGCCTTGCGTTACCCTTTCCTTGCCTTGCCGTGCATTGCCTAGCTTGCGTTGTCGTGCCTTAGCCTTCTTTCCCCTTGCCGTGCCGTTCCTTCCCTTACCCTTAACTTGCCTTGCTTTCCCTTGCCTTCCTTGCCTTCCGTTACTCTTTGCTTTCCTTCCGTGCATTGCCTAGCCTTGCGTTGTCGTGCCTTAGCCTTGCCTCGCCTGACAGAGCCTTGCCTTGCGTTACCCTTTCCTTGCCTTGCCGTGCATTGCGTAGACGTGCGTTGTTGTGCATTAGCCTTGCCTTGCCTCACCGTGCCTTGCCTTGCGTTACCCTTTCCTTGCCTTGCCGTGCATTGCCTACCTTGCGTTGTCGTGCCTTAGCCTTGTTTCCCCTTGCCGTGCCGTGCCTTTTGTTTCACTTGCCTTGCATTGCTTTGCCTTGCCTCCTTTCCTTCTGTTACTCTTTCCTTGCCTAGCCGTGCACTGCCTAGCCTTGCGTTGTCGTGCATTAGCCTTGCCTCGACTGACCGTGCCTTGCCTTGCGTTACCCTTTCCTTGCCTTGCCGTGCATTGCCTAGCTTGCGTTGTCGTGCCTTAGCCTTGTTTCACCTTGCCGTAGCCTTGCTTGCGTTGCCTTGCTTTGCCTTGCCTTCCTTGCCTTCCGTTACTCTTTGCTTGCCTTCCGTGCATTGCCTAGCCTTGCGTTTTCGTGGCTTAGCCTTGCCTGCCTGACCGTGCCTTGCCTTGCGTTACCCTTTCCTTGCCTTGCCGTGCATTGCCTAGCTTGCGTTGTCGTGCCTTAGCCTTGTTTCCCCTTGCCGTGCCGTGCCTTTTGTTACACTTGCCTTGCCTTGTTTGCCTTGCCTTCCTTCCTTCTGCGTTACTTGCGTTCCTTGCCTGCCGTGCACTGCCTAGCTTGCATTGTCGTGCATTAGCCTTGCCTCGACTGACCGTGCCTTGCCTTGCGTTACCTTTTCCTTGCCTTGCCGTGCATTGCCTGGCTTGCGTTGTCGTGTCTTAGCCTTGTTTCCCCTTGCCGTGCCGTGCCTTTTGTTACACTTGCCTTGCCTTGCTTTGCCTTGCCTTGAATTCCTTCCGTTACTCGGTCCTTGCCTAGCCGTGCACTGCCTAGCCTTGCGTTGTCGTGCATTAGCCTTGCCTTGCCTGACCGTGCCTTGCCTTGCGTTACCCTTTCCTTGCCTTGCCGTGCATTGCCTGCCTGCGTTACCCTTTCCTTGCTTTCCGTGCATTGCCTGCCTGCGTTGTCGTGCCTTAGCCTTGTTTCACCTTACCGTAGCCTTGCTTGCGTTGCCTTGCTTTGCCTTGCCTTCCTTGCCTTCCGTCACTCTTTGCTTGCCTTCCGTGCATTGCGTAGCCTTGCGTTGTCGTGCCGTAGCCTTTTTCTGACCTTGCCATAGCCTTGCTTGCGTTACCTTGCTTTGCCTTGCATTCCTTGCCTTGCGTTACCCTTTCCTTGCCTTGCCGTGCATTGCCTAGCTTGCGTTGTCGTGCCTTAGCCTTGTTTCCCCTTGCCGTGCCGTGCCTTTTGTTACACTTGCCTTGCCTTGCTTTGCCTTGCCTTCCTTTCCTTCTGTTAGGCTTTCCTTGCCTAGCCGTGCACTGCCAAGCCTTGCGTTGTCGTGCATTAGCCTTCCCTCGACTGACCGTGCCTGGCCTTGCGTTACCCTCTCCTTCCCTTGCCTTGCTTTGCCTAGCCGTGCGATGTCGTGCATTAGCCTTGCCTTGCCTCACCGTGCCTTGCCTTGCGTTACCCTTTCCTTGCCTTGCCGTGCTTTGCCTAGCCTTGCGTTGTCGTGCCTTAGCCTTGTTTCCCCTTGCCGTGCCGTTCCTTCCGTTACTCTTGCCTTGCCTTGCTTTCCCTTGCATTCCTTACATTCCGTTACTCTTTCCTTGCCTTGCCGTACATTGCCTAGCCTTCCGTTGTCGTGCATTAGCCTTGCATTTCCTGACCGTGCCTTGCCTTGCGTTACCCTTTCCTTACCTTGCCGTGCATTGCCTAGCTTGCGTTGTCGTGCCTTAGCCTTGTTTCCCCTTGCCGTGCCGTTCCTTCCCTTACCCTAAACTTGCCTTGCTTTCCCTTGCCTTCCTTCCCTTCCGTTACTCTTTGCTTACCTTCCGTGCATTGCCTAGCCTTGCGTTGTCGTGCCTTAGCCTTGCCTCGCCTGACAGAGCCTAGCCTTGCGTTACCCTTTCCTTGCCTTGCCGTGCATTGCCTAGACGTGCGTTGTTGTGCATTAGCCTTGCCTTGCCTCACCGTGCCTTGCCTTGCATTACCCTTTCCTTGCCTTGCCGTGCATTGCCTACCTTGCGTTGTCGTGCCTTACCCTTGTTTCCCCTTGCCGTGCCGTGCCTTTTGTTACACTTGCCTTGCCTTGCTTTGCCTTGCCTTCCTTTCCTTCTGTTACTCTTTCCTTGCCTAGCCGTGCACTGCCTAGCCTTGCGTTGTCGTGCATTAGCCTTGCCTCGACTGACCGTGCCTTGCCTTGCGTTACCCTTTCCTTGCCTTGCCGTGCATTGCCTAGCTTGCGTTGTCGTGCCTTAGCCTTGTTTCCCCTTGCCGTGCCGTTCCTTCCCTTACCCTTGCCTTGCCTTGCTTTCCCTTGCATTCCTTGCCTTCCGTTACTCTTTCCTTGCCTTGCCGTGCATTGCCTAGCCTTGAGTTGTCCTGCATTAGCCTTGCCTTGCCTGACCGTGCCTTGCCTTGCGTTACCCTTTCCTTGCCTTGCCTTGCATTGCCTAGCTTGCGTTGTCGTGCCTTAGCCTTGTTTCCCCTTGCCGTGCCGTTCCTTCCCTTACCCTTAACTTGCCTTGCTTTCCCTTGCCTTCCTTGCCTTCCGTTACTCTTTGCTTGCCTTCCGTGCATTGCCTAGCCTTGCGTTGTCGTGCCTTAGCCTTGCCTCGCCTGACCGTGCCTTGCCTTGCGTTACCCTTTCCTTGCCTTGCCGTGCATTGCCTAGACGTGCGTTGTTGTGCATTAGCCTTGCCTTGCCTCACCGTGCCTTGCCTTGCGTTACCCTTTCCTTGCCTTGCCGTGCATTGCCTACCTTGCGTTGTCGTGCCTTACCCTTGTTTCCCCTTGCCGTGCCGTGCCTTTTGTTACACTTGCCTTGCCTTGCTTTGCCTTGCCTTCCTTTCCTTCTGTTACTCTTTCCTTGCCTAGCCGTGCACTGCCTAGCCTTGCGTTGTCGTGCATTAGCCTTGCCTCGACTGACCGTGCCTTGCCTTGCGTTACCCTTTCCTTGCCTTGCCGTGCATTGCCTAGCTTGCGTTGTCGTGCCTTAGCCTTGTTTCCCCTTGCCGTGCCGTTCCTTCCCTTACCCTTGCCTTGCCTTGCTTTCCCTTGCATTCCTTGTCTTCCGTTACTCTTTCCTTGCCTTGCCGTGCATTGCCTAGCCTTGAGTTGTCCTGCATTAGCCTTGCCTTGCCTGACCGTGCCTTGCCTTGCGTTACCCTTCCCTTGCCTTGCCGTGCATTGCCTAGCCGTGCGTTGTCGTGCCTTAGCCTTGTTTCACCTTGCCGTAGCCTTGCTTGCGTTGCCTTGCTTTGCCTTGCCTTCCTTGCCTTCCGTTACTCTTTGCTTGCCTTCCGTGCATTGCCTAGCCTTGCGTTTTCGTGCCTTAGCCTTGTCTCGCCTGACCCTGCCTTGCCTTGCGTTACCCTTTCCTTGCCTTTCCGTGCATTGCCTAGCTTGCGTTGTCGTGCCTTAGCCTTGTTTCCCCTTGCCGTGCCGTGCCTTTTGTTACACTTGCCTTGCCTTGCTTTGCCTTGCCTTCCATTCCTTCCGTTACTCGTTCCTTGCCTAGCCGTGCACTGCCTAGCTTTGCGTTGTCGTGCATTAGCCTTGCCTCGACTGACCGTGCCTTGCCTTGCGTTACCTTTTCCTTGCCTTCCCGTGCATTGCCTGGCTTGCGTAGTCGTGTCTTAGCCTTGTTTCCCCTTGCCGTGCCGTGCCTTTTGTTACACTTGCCTTGCCTTGCTTTGCCTTGCCTTCCTTTCCTTCCGTTACTCTTTCCTTGCCTAGCCGTGCACTGCCTAGCCTTGCGTTGTCGTGCATTAGCCTTCCCTTGCCTGACCGTGCCTTGCCTTGCGTTACCCTTTCCTTGCCTTGCCGTGCTTTGCCTTGCTTGCGTTGTCGTGCCTTAGCCTTGTTTCCCCTTGCCGTGCCGTTCCTTTCCTTACTCTTAACTTGCCTTGCTTTCCCTTGCCTTCCTTGCCTTCCGTTACTCTTTGCTTACCTTCCGTGCATTGCCTAGCCTTGCGTTGTCGTGCCTTAGCCTTGCCTCGCTTGACCGTGCCTTGCCTTGCGTTACCCTCTCTTTCCCTTGCCTTGCTTTGCCTAGCCGTGCGTTGTCGTGCATTAGCCTTGCCTTGCCTCACCGTGCCTTGGCTTGCGTTACCCTTTCCTTGCCTTGCCGTGCATTGCCTAGCTTGCGTTGTCGTGCCTTAGCCTTGTTTCCCCTTGACGTGCCGTTCCTTCCCTTACCCTTGCCTTGCCTTGCTTTCCCTTGCCTTTCTTGCCTTCCGTTACTCTTTGCTTGCCTTCCGTTCATTGTCTACCCTTGCGTTTTCGTGCCTTAGCCTTGCCTTGCCTCACCGTGCCTTGTCTTGCGTTACCCTTTCTTTGCCTTGCCGTGCATTGCCTAGCCTTGCGTTGTCGTGCCTTAGCCTTCCTTCCCCTTGCCGTGCCGTTCCTTCCCTTCTCTTGCCTTTCCTTGCTTTCCCTTGCATTCCTTGCCTTCCGTTACTCTATCCTTGCCTTGCCGTGCATTGCCTAGCCTTGCGTTGTCGTGCATTAGCCTTGCCTCGACTGACCGTGCCTTGCCTTGCGTTACCTTTTCCTTGCCTTGCCGTGCATTGCCTGGCTTACGTTGTCGTGTCTTAGCCTTGTTTCCCCTTGCCGTGCCGTGCCTTTTGTTACACTTGCCTTGCCTTGCTTTGCCTTGCCTTGAATTCCTTCCGTTACGCGGTCCTTGCCTAGCCGTGCACTGCCTAGCGTTGCGTTGTCGTGCATTAGCCTTGCCTTGCCTGACCGTGCCTTGCCTTGCGTTACCCTTTTACTTGCTTTGCCGTGCATTGCCTAGCCGTGCGTTGTCGTGCCTTAGCCTTGTTTCACCTTACCGTAGCCTTGCTTGCGTTGCCTTGCTTTGCCTTGCCTTCCTTGCCTTCCGTTACTCTTTGCTTGCCTTCCGTGCATTGCGTAGCCTTGCGTTGTCGTGCCGTAGCCTTTTTCTGAACTTGCCATAGCCTTGCTTGCGTTACCTTGCATTGCCTTGCATTCCTTGCCTTACGTTACCCTTTCCTTGCCTTGCCGTGCATTGCCTAGCTTGCGTTGTCGTGCCTTAGCCTTGTTTCCCCTTGCCGTGCCGTGCCTTTTGTTTCACTTGCCTTGCATTGCTTTGCCTTGCCTTCCTTTCCTTCTGTTAGGCTTTCCTTGCCTAGCCGTGCACTGCCAAGCCTTGCGTTGTCGTGCATTAGCCTTCCCTCGACTGACCGTGCCTGGCCTTGCGTTACCCTCTCCTTCCCTTGCCTTGCTTTGCCTAGCCGTGCGATGTCGTGCATTAGCCTTGCCTTGCCCCACCGTGCCTTGCCTTGCGTTACCCTTTCCTTGCCTTGCCGTGCTTTGCCTAGCCTTGCGTTGTCGTGCCTTAGCCTTGTTTCCCCTTGCCGTGCCGTTCCTTCCGTTACTTTCCTTGCTTCCTTCTTCCGTTACTCTTTCCTTGCCTTGCCGTGCATTGCCTAGCCTTCCGTTGTCGTGCATTAGCCTTGCATTTCCTGACCGTGCCTTGCCTTGCGTTACCCTTTCCTTACCTTGCCGTGCATTGCCTAGCTTGCGTTGTCGTGCCTTAGCCTTGTTTCCCCTTGCCGTGCCGTTCCTTCCCTTACCCTTAACTTGCCTTGCTTTCCCTTGCCTTCCTTCCCTTCCGTTACTCTTTGCTTACCTTCCGTGCATTGCCTAGCCTTGCGTTGTCGTGCCTTAGCCTTGCCTCGCCTGACAGAGCCTAGCCTTGCGTTACCCTTTCCTTGCCTTGCCGTGCATTGCCTAGACGTGCGTTGTTGTGCATTAGCCTTGCCTTGCCTCACCGTGCCTTGCCTTGCGTTACCCTTTCCTTGCCTTGCCGTGCATTGCCTACCTTGCGTTGTCGTGCCTTACCCTTGTTTCCCCTTGCCGTGACGTGCCTTTTGTTACACTTGCCTTGCCTTGCTTTGCCTTGCCTTCCTTTCCTTCTGTTACTCTTTCCTTGCCTAGCCGTGCACTGCCTAGCCTTGCGTTGTCGTGCATTAGCCTTGCCTCGACTGACCGTGCCTTGCCTTGCGTTACCCTTTCCTTGCCTTGCCGTGCATTGCCTAGCTTGCGTTGTCGTGCCTCAGCCTTGTTTCCCCTTTCCGTGCCGTTCCTTCCCTTACCCTTGCCTTGCCTTGCTTTCCCTTGCATTCCTTGCCTTCCGTTACTCTTTCCTTGCCTTGCCGTGCATTGCCTAGCCTTGAGTTGTCGTGCATTAGCCTTGCCTTGCCTGACCGTGCCTTGCCTTGCGTTACCCTTTCCTTGCTTTGCCGTGCATTGCCTAGCCGTGCGTTGTCGTGCCTTAGCCTTGTTTCACCTTGCCGTAGCCTTGCTTGCGTTGCCTTGCTTTGCCTTGCCTTCCTTGCCTTCCGTTACTCTTTGCTTGCCTTCCGTGCATTGCCTAGCCTTGCGTTTTCGTGCCTTAGCCTTGTCTCGCCTGACCCTGCCTTGCCTTGCGTTACCCTTTCCTTGCCTTTCCGTGCATTGCCTAGCTTGCGTTGTCGTGCCTTAGCCTTGTTTCCCCTTGCCGTGCCGTGCCTTTTGTTACACTTGCCTTGCCTTGCTTTGCCTTGCCTTCCATTCCTTCCGTTACTCGTTCCTTGCCTAGCCGTGCACTGCCTAGCTTTGCGTTGTCGTGCATTAGCCTTGCCTCGACTGACCGTGCCTTGCCTTGCGTTACCTTTTCCTTGCCTTGCCGTGCATTGCCTGGCTTGCGTTGTCGTGTCTTAGCCTTGTTTCCCCTTGCCGTGCCGTGCCTTTTGTTACACTTGCCTTGCCTTGCTTTGCCTTGCCTTGAATTCCTTCCGTTACGCGGTCCTTGCCTAGCCGTGCACTGCATAGCGTTGCGTTGTCGTGCATTAGCCTTGCCTTGCCTGACCGTGCCTTGCCTTGCGTTACCCTTTCCTTGCTTTGCCGTGCATTGCCTAGCCGTGCGTTGTCGTGCCTTAGCCTTGTTTCACCTTACCGTAGCCTTGCTTGCGTTGCCTTGCTTTGCCTTGCCTTCCTTGCCTTCCGTTACTCTTTGCTTGCCTTCCGTGCATTGCGTAGCCTTGCGTTGTCGTGCCGTAGCCTTTTTCTGACCTTGCCATAGCCTTGCTTGCGTTACCTTGCTTTGCCTTGCATTCCTTGCCTTGCGTTACCCTTTCCTTGCCTTGCCGTGCATTGCCTAGCTTGCGTTGTCGTGCCTTAGCCTTGTTTCCCCTTGCCGTGCCGTGCCTTTTGTTTCACTTGCCTTGCATTGCTTTGCCTTGCCTTCCTTTCCTTCTGTTAGGCTTTCCTTGCCTAGCCGTGCACTGCCAAGCCTTGCGTTGTCGTGCATTAGCCTTCCCTCGACTGACCGTGCCTGGCCTTGCGTTACCCTCTCCTTCCCTTGCCTTGCTTTGCCTAGCCGTGCGATGTCGTGCATTAGCCTTGCCTTGCCTCACCGTGCCTTGCCTTGCGTTACCCTTTCCTTGCCTTGCCGTGCTTTGCCTAGCCTTGCGTTGTCGTGCCTTAGCCTTGTTTCCCCTTGCCGTGCCGTTCCTTCCGTTACTCTTTCCTTGCCTTGCCGTACATTGCCTAGCCTTCCGTTGTCGTGCATTAGCCTTGCATTTCCTGACCGTGCCTTGCCTTGCGTTACCCTTTCCTTACCTTGCCGTGCATTCCCTAGCTTGCGTTGTCGTGCCTTAGCCTTGTTTCCCCTTGCCGTGCCGTTCCTTCCCTTACCCTTAACTTGCCTTGCTTTCCCTTGCCTTCCTTCCCTTCCGTTACTCTTTGCTTACCTTCCGTGCATTGCCTAGCCTTGCGTTGTCGTGCCTTAGCCTTGCCTCGCCTGACAGAGCCTAGCCTTGCGTTACCCTTTCCTTGCCTTGCCGTGCATTGCCTAGACGTGCGTTGTTGTGCATTAGCCTTGCCTTGCCTCACCGTGCCTTGCCTTGCGTTACCCTTTCCTTGCCTTGCCGTGCATTGCCTACCTTGCGTTGTCGTGCCTTACCCTTGTTTCCCCTTGCCGTGACGTGCCTTTTGTTACACTTGCCTTGCCTTGCTTTGCCTTGCCTTCCTTTCCTTCTCTTACTCTTTCCTTGCCTAGCCGTGCACTGCCTAGCCTTGCGTTGTCGTGCATTAGCCTTGCCTCGACTGACCGTGCCTTGCCTTGCGTTACCCTTTCCTTGCCTTGCCGTGCATTGCCTAGCTTGCGTTGTCGTGCCTCAGCCTTGTTTCCCCTTTCCGTGCCGTTCCTTCCCTTACCCTTGCCTTGCCTTGCTTTCCCTTGCATTCCTTGTCTTCCGTTACTCTTTCCTTGCCTTGCCGTGCATTGCCTAGCCTTGAGTTGTCCTGCATTAGCCTTGCCTTGCCTGACCGTGCCTTGCCTTGCGTTACCCTTTCCTTGCTTTGCCGTGCATTGCCTAGCCGTGCGTTGTCGTGCCTTAGCCTTGTTTCACCTTGCCGTAGCCTTGCTTGCGTTGCCTTGCTTTGCCTTGCCTTCCTTGCCTTCCGTTACTCTTTGCTTGCCTTCCGTGCATTGCCTAGCCTTGCGTTTTCGTGCCTTAGCCTTGTCTCGCCTGACCCTGCCTTGCCTTGCGTTACCCTTTCCTTGCCTTTCCGTGCATTGCCTAGCTTGCGTTGTCGTGCCTTAGCCTTGTTTCCCCTTGCCGTGCCGTGCCTTTTGTTACACTTGCCTTGCCTTGCTTTGCCTTGCCTTCCATTCCTTCCGTTACTCGTTCCTTGCCTAGCCGTGCACTGCCTAGCTTTGCGTTGTCGTGCATTAGCCTTGCCTCGACTGACCGTGCCTTGCCTTGCGTTACCCTTTCCTTGCCTTGCCGTGCATTGCCTAGCTTGCGTTGTCGTGTCTTAGCCTTGTTTCCCCTTGCCGTGCCGTGCCTTTTGTTACACTTGCCTTGCCTTGCTTTGCCTTGCCTTGAATTCCTTCCGTTACTCGTTCCTTGCCTAGCCGTGCACTGCCTAGCCTTGCGTTGTCGTGCATTAGCCTTCCCTTGCCTGACCGTGCCTTGCCTTGCGTTACCCTTTCCTTGCCTTGCCGTGCTTTGCCTTGCTTGCGTTGTCGTGCCTTAGCCTTGTTTCCCCTTGCCGTGCCGTTCCTTTCCTTACTCTTAACTTGCCTTGCTTTCCCTTGCCTTCCTTGCCTTCCGTTACTCTTTGCTTACCTTCCGTGCATTGCCTAGCCTTGCGTTGTCGTGCCTTAGCCTTTCCTCGCTTGACCGTGCCTTGCCTTGCGTTACCCTCTCTTTCCCTTGCCTTGCTTTGCCTAGCCGTGCGTTGTCGTGCATTAGCCTTGCCTTGCCTCACCGTGCCTTGGCTTGCGTTACCCTTTCCTTGCCTTGCCGTGCATTGCCTAGCTTGCGTTGTCGTGCCTTAGCCTTGTTTCCCCTTGACGTGCCGTTCCTTCCCTTACCCTTGCCTTGCCTTGCTTTCCCTTGCCTTTCTTGCCTTCCGTTACTCTTTGCTTGCCTTCCGTGCATTGCCTACCCTTGCGTTTTCGTGCCTTAGCCTTGCCTTGCCTCACCGTGCCTTGTCTTGCGTTACCCTTTCTTTGCCTTGCCGTGCATTGCCTAGCCTTGCGTTGTCGTGCCTTAGCCTTGCTTCCCCTTGCCGTGCCGTTCCTTCCCTTCTCTTGCCTTTCCTTGCTTTCCCTTGCATTCCTTGCCTTCCGTTACTCTATCCTTGCCTTGCCGTGCATTGCCTAGCCTTGCGTTGTCGTGCATTAGCCTTGCCTTGCCTGACCGTGCCTTGCCTTGCGTTACCCTTTCCTTGCTTTGCCGTGCATTGCCTAGCCGTGCGTTGTCGTGCCTTAGCCTTGTTTCACCTTGCCGTAGCCTTGCTTGCGTTCCCTTGCTTTGCCTTGCCTTCCTTGCCTTCCGTTACTCTTTGCTTGCCTTCCGTGCATTGCGTAGCCTTGCGTTGTCGTGCCGTAGCCTTTTTTTGACCTTGCCATAGCCTTGCTTGCGTTACCTTGCTTTACCTTGCATTCCTTGCCTTGCGTTACCCTTTCCTTGCCTTGCCGTGCATTGCCTAGCTTGCGTTGTCGTGCCTTAGCCTTGTTTCCCCTTGCCGTGCCGTTCCTTCCCTTACCCTGGCCTTGCCTTGCTTTCCCTTGCCTTTCTAGCCTTCCGATACTCTTTGCTTGCCTTCCGTGCATTGCCTAGCCTTGCGTTTTCGTGCCTTAGCCTTGCCTTGCCTCACCGTGCCTTGCCTTGCGTTACCCTTTCCTTGCCTTGCCGTGCATTGCCTAGCCTTGCGTTTTCGTGCCTTAGCCTTGCCTTGCCTCACCGTGCCTTGCCTTGCGTTACCCTTTCCTTGCCTTGCCGTGCATTGCCTACCTTGCGTTGTCGTGCCTTACCCTTGTTTCCCCTTGCCGTGACGTGCCTTTTGTTACACTTGCCTTGCCTTGCTTTGCCTTGCCTTCCTTTCCTTCTGTTACTCTTTCCTTGCCTAGCCGTGCACTGCCTAGCCTTGCGTTGTCGTGCATTAGCCTTGCCTCGACTGACCGTGCCTTGCCTTGCGTTACCCTTTCCTTGCCTTGCCGTGCATTGCCTAGCTTGCGTTGTCGTGCCTCAGCCTTGTTTCCCCTTTCCGTGCCGTTCCTTCCCTTACCCTTGCCTTGCCTTGCTTTCCCTTGCATTCCTTGCCTTCCGTTACTCTTTCCTTGCCTTGCCGTGCATTGCCTAGCCTTGAGTTGTCGTGCATTAGCCTTGTCTTGCCTGACCGTGCCTTGCCTTGCGTTACCCTTTCCTTGCTTTGCCGTGCATTGCCTAGCCGTGCGTTGTCGTGCCTTAGCCTTGTTTCACCTTGCCGTAGCCTTGCTTGCGTTGCCTTGCTTTGCCTTGCCTTCCTTGCCTTCCGTTACTCTTTGCTTGCCTTCCGTGCATTGCCTAGCCTTGCGTTTTCGTGTCTTAGCCTTGTCTCGCCTGACCCTGCCTTGCCTTGCGTTACCCTTTCCTTGCCTTTCCGTGCATTGCCTAGCTTGCGTTGTCTTGCCTTAGCCTTGTTTCCCCTTGCCGTGCCGTGCCTTTTGTTACACTTGCCTTGCCTTGCTTTGCCTTGCCTTCCATTCCTTCCGTTACTCGTTCCTTGCCTAGCCGTGCACTGCCTAGCTTTGCGTTGTCGTGCATTAGCCTTGCCTCGACTGACCGTGCCTTGCCTTGCGTTGCCTTTTCCTTCACTTGCCGTGCATTGCCTGGCTTGCGTTGTCGTGTCTTAGCCTTGTTTCCCCTTGCCGTGCCGTGCCTTTTGTTACACTTGCCTTGCCTTGCTTTGCCTTGCCTTGAATTCCTTCCGTTACTCGTTCCTTGCCTAGCCGTGCACTGCCTAGCCTTGCGTTGTCGTGCATTAGCCTTCCCTTGCCTGACCGTGCCTTGCCTTGCCTTACCCTTTCCTTGCCTTGCCGTGCTTTGCCTTGCTTGCGTTGTCTTGCCTTAGCCTTGTTTCCCCTTGCCGTGCCGTTCCTTTCCTTACTCTTAACTTGCCTTGCTTTCCCTTGCCTTCCTTGCCTTCCGTTACTCTTTGCTTACCTTCCGTGCATTGCCTAGCCTTGCGTTGTCGTGCCTTAGCCTTGCCTCGCTTGACCGTGCCTTGCCTTGCGTTACCCTCTCTTTCCCTTGCCTTGCTTTGCCTAGCCGTGCGTTGTCGTGCATTAGCCTTGCCTTGCCTCACCGTGCCTTGGCTTGCGTTACCCTTTCCTTGCCTTGCCGTGCATTGCCTAGCTTGCGTTGTCGTGCCTTAGCCTTGTTTCCCCTTGACGTGCCGTTCCTTCCCTTACCCTTGCCTTGCCTGGCTTTCCCTTGCCTTTCTTGCCTTCCGTTACTCTTTGCTTGCCTTCCGTGCATTGCCTACCCTTGCGTTTTCGTGCCTTAGCCTTGTCTTGCCTCACCGTGCCTTGCCTTGCGTTACCCTTTCCTTGCTTTGCCGTGCATTGCCTAGCCGTGCGTTGTCGTGCCTTAGCCTTGTTTCACCTTGCCGTAGCCTTGCTTGCGTTGCCTTGCTTTGCCTTGCCTTCCTTGCCTTCCGTTACTCTTTGCTTGCCTTCCGTGCATTGTGTAGCCTTGCGTTGTCGTGCCGTAGCCTTTTTTTGACCTTGCCATAGCCTTGCTTGCGTTACCTTGCTTTACCTTGCATTCCTTGCCTTGCGTTACCCTTTCCTTGCCTTGCCGTGCATTGCCTAGCTTGCGTTGTCGTGCCTTAGCCTTGTTTCCCCTTGCCGTGCCGTTCCTTCCCTTACCCTGGCCTTGCCTTGCTTTCCCTTGCCTTTCTTGCCTTCCGATACTCTTTGTTGCCTTCCGTGCATTGCCTAGCCTTGCGTTTTCGTGCCTTAGCCTTGCCTTGCCTCACCGTGCCTTGCCTTGCGTTACCCTTTCCTTGCCTT
Source organism: Macrotis lagotis (assembly GCF_037893015.1). NCBI lineage: Eukaryota > Metazoa > Chordata > Mammalia > Peramelemorphia > Peramelidae > Macrotis > Macrotis lagotis. The sequence continues at coordinate 574,282 of NW_027421928.1, forward strand.
GCCGTGCATTGCCTAGCCTTGCTTTGTCGTGACTTAGCCTTGCTTCCCCTTGCCGTGCCGTTCCTTCCGTTACTCTTGCCTTGTCTTGCTTTCCCTTGCATTCCTTGCCTTCCGTTATTCTTTCCTTGCCTTGCCGTGCATTGCCTAGCCTTGCGTTGTCGTGCATTAGCCTTGCCTTGCCTGACCGTCCCTTGCCTTGCGTTACCCTTTCCTTGCCTTGCCGTACATTGCCTAGCTTGCGTTGTCATGCCTTAGCGCTGTTTCCCCTTGCCGTGCCGTTCCTTCCCTTACCCTTAACTTGCCTTGCTTTCCCTTGCCTTCCTTGCATTCCGTTACTCTTTGCTTACCTTCCGCGCATTGCCTAGCTTGCGTTGTCGTGCCTTACCCTTGTTTCCCCTTGCCGTGCCGTGCCTTTTGTTTCACTTGCCTTGCATTGCTTTGCCTTGCCTTCCTTTCCTTCTGTTACGCTTTCCTTGCCTAGCCGTGCACTGCCAAGGCTTGCGTTGTCGTGCATTAGCCTTGCCTCGACTGACCGTGCCTTGCCTTGCGTTACCTTTTCCTTGCCTTGCCGTGCATTGCCTAGCTTGCGTTGTCGTGCCTCAGCCTTGTTTCCCCTTTCCGTGCCGTTCCTTCCCTTACCCTTGCCTTGCCTTGCTTTCCCTTGCATTCCTTGCCTTCCGTTACTCTTTCCTTGCCTTGCCGTGCATTGCCTAGCCTTGAGTTGTCCTGCATTAGCCTTGCCTTGCCTGACCGTGCCTTGCCTTGCGTTACCCTTTCCTTGCTTTGCCGTGCATTGCCTAGCCGTGCGTTGTCGTGCCTTAGCCTTGTTTCACCTTGCCGTAGCCTTGCTTGCGTTGCCTTGCTTTGCCTTGCCTTCCTTGCCTTCCGTTACTCTTTGCTTGCCTTCCGTGCATTGCCTAGCCTTGCGTTTTCGTGCCTTAGCCTTGTCTCGCCTGACCCTGCCTTCCCTTGCGTTACCCTTTCCTTGCCTTTCCGTGCATTGCCTAGCTTGCGTTGTCGTGCCTTAGCCTTGTTTCCCCTTGCCGTGCCGTGCCTTTTGTTACACTTGCCTTGCCTTGCTTTGCCTTGCCTTCCATTCCTTGCGTTACTCGTTCCTTGCCTAGCCGTGCACTGCCTAGCTTTGCGTTGTCGTGCATTAGCCTTGCCTCGACTGACCGTGCCTTGCCTTGCGTTACCTTTTCCTTGCCTTGCCGTGCATTGCCTGGCTTGCGTTGTCGTGTCTTAGCCTTGTTTCCCCTTGCCGTGCCGTGCCTTTTGTTACACTTGCCTTGCCTTGCTTTGCCTTGCCTTGAATTCCTTCCGTTACGCGGTCCTTGCCTAGCCGTGCACTGCCTAGCGTTGCGTTGTCGTGCATTAGCCTTGCCTTGCCTGACCGTGCCTTGCCTTGCGTTACCCTTTCCTTGCTTTGCCGTGCATTGCCTAGCCGTGCGTTGTCGTGCCTTAGCCTTGTTTCACCTTACCGTAGCCTTGCTTGCGTTGCCTTGCTTTGCCTTGCCTTCCTTGCCTTCCGTTACTCTTTGCTTGCCTTCCGTGCATTGCGTAGCCTTGCGTTGTCGTGCCGTAGCCTTTTTCTGAACTTGCCATAGCCTTGCTTGCGTTACCTTGCTTTGCCTTGCATTCCTTGCCTTACGTTACCCTTTCCTTGCCTTGCCGTGCATTGCCTAGCTTGCGTTGTCGTGCCTTAGCCTTGTTTCCCCTTGCCGTGCCGTGCCTTTTGTTTCACTTGCCTTGCATTGCTTTGCCTTGCCTTCCTTTCCTTCTGTTAGGCTTTCCTTGCCTAGCCGTGCACTGCCAAGCCTTGCGTTGTCGTGCATTAGCCTTCCCTCGACTGACCGTGCCTGGCCTTGCGTTACCCTCTCCTTCCCTTGCCTTGCTTTGCCTAGCCGTGCGATGTCGTGCATTAGCCTTGCCTTGCCTCACCGTGCCTTGCCTTGCGTTACCCTTTCCTTGCCTTGCCGTGCTTTGCCTAGCCTTGCGTTGTCGTGCCTTAGCCTTGTTTCCCCTTGCCGTGCCGTTCCTTCCGTTACTCTTTCCTTGCCTTGCCGTACATTGCCTAGCCTTCCGTTGTCGTGCATTAGCCTTGCATTTCCTGACCGTGCCTTGCCTTGCGTTACCCTTTCCTTACCTTGCCGTGCATTGCCTAGCTTGCGTTGTCGTGCCTTAGCCTTGTTTCCCCTTGCCGTGCCGTTCCTTCCCTTACCCTTAACTTGCCTTGCTTTCCCTTGCCTTCCTTCCCTTCCGTTACTCTTTGCTTACCTTCCGTGCATTGCCTAGCCTTGCGTTGTCGTGCCTTAGCCTTGCCTCGCCTGACAGAGCCTAGCCTTGCGTTACCCTTTCCTTGCCTTGCCGTGCATTGCCTAGACGTGCGTTGTTGTGCATTAGCCTTGCCTTGCCTCACCGTGCCTTGCCTTGCGTTACCCTTTCCTTGCCTTGCCGTGCATTGCCTACCTTGCGTTGTCGTGCCTTACCCTTGTTTCCCCTTGCCGTGACGTGCCTTTTGTTACACTTGCCTTGCCTTGCTTTGCCTTGCCTTCCTTTCCTTCTGTTACTCTTTCCTTGCCTAGCCGTGCACTGCCTAGCCTTGCGTTGTCGTGCATTAGCCTTGCCTCGACTGACCGTGCCTTGCCTTGCGTTACCCTTTCCTTGCCTTGCCGTGCATTGCCTAGCTTGCGTTGTCGTGCCTCAGCCTTGTTTCCCCTTTCCGTGCCGTTCCTTCCCTTACCCTTGCCTTGCCTTGCTTTCCCTTGCATTCCTTGTCTTCCGTTACTCTTTCCTTGCCTTGCCGTGCATTGCCTAGCCTTGAGTTGTCCTGCATTAGCCTTGCCTTGCCTGACCGTGCCTTGCCTTGCTTTACCCTTTCCTTGCTTTGCCGTGCATTGCCTAGCCGTGCGTTGTCGTGCCTTAGCCTTGTTTCACCTTGCCGTAGCCTTGCTTGCGTTGCCTTGCTTTGCCTTGCCTTCCTTGCCTTCCGTTACTCTTTGCTTGCCTTCCGTGCATTGCCTAGCCTTGCGTTTTCGTGCCTTAGCCTTGTCTCGCCTGACCCTGCCTTGCCTTGCGTTACCCTTTCCTTGCCTTTCCGTGCATTGCCTAGCTTGCGTTGTCGTGCCTTAGCCTTGTTTCCCCTTGCCGTGCCGTGCCTTTTGTTACACTTGCCTTGCCTTGCTTTGCCTTGCCTTCCATTCCTTCCGTTACTCGTTCCTTGCCTAGCCGTGCACTGCCTAGCTTTGCGTTGTCGTGCATTAGCCTTGCCTCGACTGACCGTGCCTTGCCTTGCGTTACCTTTTCCTTGCCTTGCCGTGCATTGCCTGGCTTGCGTAGTCGTGTCTTAGCCTTGTTTCCCCTTGCCGTGCCTTGCCTTTTGTTACACTTGCCTTGCCTTGCTTTGCCTTGCCTTGAATTCCTTCCTTTACTCGTTCCTTGCCTAGCCGTGCACTGCCTAGCCTTGCGTTGTCGTGCATTAGCCTTCCCTTGCCTGACCGTGCCTTGCCTTGCGTTACCCTTTCCTTGCCTTGCCGTGCTTTGCCTTGCTTGCGTTGTCGTGCCTTAGCCTTGTTTCCCCTTGCCGTGCCGTTCCTTTCCTTACTCTTAACTTGCCTTGCTTTCCCTTGCCTTCCTTGCCTTCCGTTACTCTTTGCTTACCTTCCGTGCATTGCCTAGCCTTGCGTTGTCGTGCCTTAGCCTTTCCTCGCTTGACCGTGCCTTGCCTTGCGTTACCCTCTCTTTCCCTTGCCTTGCTTTGCCTAGCCGTGCGTTGTCGTGCATTAGCCTTGCCTTGCCTCACCGTGCCTTGGCTTGCGTTACCCTTTCCTTGCCTTGCCGTGCATTGCCTAGCTTGCGTTGTCGTGCCTTAGCCTTGTTTCCCCTTGACGTGCCGTTCCTTCCCTTACCCTTGCCTTGCCTTGCTTTCCCTTGCCTTTCTTGCCTTCCGTTACTCTTTGCTTGCCTTCCGTTCATTGTCTACCCTTGCGTTTTCGTGCCTTAGCCTTGCCTTGCCTCACCGTGCCTTGTCTTGCGTTACCCTTTCTTTGCCTTGCCGTGCATTGCCTAGCCTTGCGTTGTCGTGCCTTAGCCTTGCTTCCCCTTGCCGTGCCGTTCCTTCCCTTCTCTTGCCTTTCCTTGCTTTCCCTTGCATTCCTTGCCTTCCGTTACTCTATCCTTGCCTTGCCGTGCATTGCCTAGCCTTGCGTTGTCGTGCATTAGCCTTGCCTTGCCTGACCGTGCCTTGCCTTGCGTTACCCTTTCCTTGCTTTGCCGTGCATTGCCTAGCCGTGCGTTGTCGTGCCTTAGCCTTGTTTCACCTTGCCGTAGCCTTGCTTGCGTTCCCTTGCTTTGCCTTGCCTTCCTTGCCTTCCGTTACTCTTTGCTTGCCTTCCGTGCATTGCGTAGCCTTGCGTTGTCGTGCCGTAGCCTTTTTTTGACCTTGCCATAGCCTTGCTTGCGTTACCTTGCTTTACCTTGCATTCCTTGCCTTGCGTTACCCTTTCCTTGCCTTGCCGTGCATTGCCTAGCTTGCGTTGTCGTGCCTTAGCCTTGTTTCCCCTTGCCGTGCCGTTCCTTCCCTTACCCTGGCCTTGCCTTGCTTTCCCTTGCCTTTCTAGCCTTCCGATACTCTTTGCTTGCCTTCCGTGCATTGCCTAGCCTTGCGTTTTCGTGCCTTAGCCTTGCCTTGCCTCACCGTGCCTTGCCTTGCGTTACCCTTTCCTTGCCTTGCCGTGCATTGCCTAGCCTTGCGTTTTCGTGCCTTAGCCTTGCCTTGCCTCACCGTGCCTTGCCTTGCGTTACCCTTTCCTTGCCTTGCCGTGCATTGCCTACCTTGCGTTGTCGTGCCTTACCCTTGTTTCCCCTTGCCGTGACGTGCCTTTTGTTACACTTGCCTTGCCTTGCTTTGCCTTGCCTTCCTTTCCTTCTGTTACTCTTTCCTTGCCTAGCCGTGCACTGCCTAGCCTTGCGTTGTCGTGCATTAGCCTTGCCTCGACTGACCGTGCCTTGCCTTGCGTTACCCTTTCCTTGCCTTGCCGTGCATTGCCTAGCTTGCGTTGTCGTGCCTCAGCCTTGTTTCCCCTTTCCGTGCCGTTCCTTCCCTTACCCTTGCCTTGCCTTGCTTTCCCTTGCATTCCTTGCCTTCCGTTACTCTTTCCTTGCCTTGCCGTGCATTGCCTAGCCTTGAGTTGTCGTGCATTAGCCTTGTCTTGCCTGACCGTGCCTTGCCTTGCGTTACCCTTTCCTTGCTTTGCCGTGCATTGCCTAGCCGTGCGTTGTCGTGCCTTAGCCTTGTTTCACCTTGCCGTAGCCTTGCTTGCGTTGCCTTGCTTTGCCTTGCCTTCCTTGCCTTCCGTTACTCTTTGCTTGCCTTCCGTGCATTGCCTAGCCTTGCGTTTTCGTGTCTTAGCCTTGTCTCGCCTGACCCTGCCTTGCCTTGCGTTACCCTTTCCTTGCCTTTCCGTGCATTGCCTAGCTTGCGTTGTCGTGCCTTAGCCTTGTTTCCCCTTGTCGTGCCGTGCCTTGCCTTGCTTTGCCTTGCCTTCCATTCCTTCCGTTACTCGTTCCTTGCCTAGCCGTGCACTGCCTAGCTTTGCGTTGTCGTGCATTAGCCTTGCCTCGACTGACCGTGCCTTGCCTTGCGTTACCTTTTCCTTGCCTTGCCGTGCATTGCCTGGCTTGCGTTGTCGTGTCTTAGCCTTGTTTCCCCTTGCCGTGCCGTGCCTTTTGTTACACTTGCCTTGCCTTGCTTTGCCTTGCCTTGAATTCCTTCCGTTACTCGTTCCTTGCCTAGCCGTGTACTGCCTAGCCTTGCGTTGTCGTGCATTAGCCTTCCCTTGCCTGACCGTGCCTTGCCTTGCCTTACCCTTTCCTTGCCTTGCCGTGCTTTGCCTTGCTTGCGTTGTCTTGCCTTAGCCTTGTTTCCCCTTGCCGTGCCGTTCCTTTCCTTACTCTTAACTTGCCTTGCTTTCCCTTGCCTTCCTTGCCTTCCGTTACTCTTTGCTTACCTTCCGTGCATTGCCTAGCCTTGCGTTGTCGTGCCTTAGCCTTGCCTCGCTTGACCGTGCCTTGCCTTGCGTTACCCTCTCTTTCCCTTGCCTTGCTTTGCCTAGCCGTGCGTTGTCGTGCATTAGCCTTGCCTTGCCTCACCGTGCCTTGGCTTGCGTTACCCTTTCCTTGCCTTGCCGTGCATTGCCTAGCTTGCGTTGTCGTGCCTTAGCCTTGTTTCCCCTTGACGTGCCGTTCCTTCCCTTACCCTTGCCTTGCCTGGCTTTCCCTTGCCTTTCTTGCCTTCCGTTACTCTTTGCTTGCCTTCCGTGCATTGCCTACCCTTGCGTTTTCGTGCCTTAGCCTTGTCTTGCCTCACCGTGCCTTGCCTTGCGTTACCCTTTCCTTGCTTTGCCGTGCATTGCCTAGCCGTGCGTTGTCGTGCCTTAGCCTTGTTCACCTTGCCGTAGACTTGCTTGCGTTGCCTTGCTTTGCCTTGCCTTCCTTGCCTTCCGTTACTCTTTGCTTGCCTTCCGTGCATTGTGTAGCCTTGCGTTGTCGTGCCGTAGCCTTTTTTTGACCTTGCCATAGCCTTGCTTGCGTTACCTTGCTTTACCTTGCATTCCTTGCCTTGCGTTACCCTTTCCTTGCCTTGCCGTGCATTGCCTAGCTTGCGTTGTCGTGCCTTAGCCTTGTTTCCCCTTGCCGTGCCGTTCCTTCCCTTACCCTGGCCTTGCCTTGCTTTCCCTTGCCTTTCTTGCCTTCCGATACTCTTTGTTGCCTTCCGTGCATTGCCTAGCCTTGCGTTTTCGTGCCTTAGCCTTGCCTTGCCTCACCGTGCCTTGCCTTGCGTTACCCTTTCCTTGCCTTGCCGTGCATTGCCTAGCCTTGCTTTGTCGTGACTTAGCCTTGCTTCCCCTTGCCGTGCCGTTCCTTCCGTTACTCTTGCCTTGTCTTGCTTTCCCTTGCATTCCTTGCCTTCCGTTATTCTTTCCTTGCCTTGCCGTGCATTGCCTAGCCTTGCGTTGTCGTGCATTAGCCTTGCCTTGCCTGACCGTCCCTTGCCTTGCGTTACCCTTTCCTTGCCTTGCCGTACATTGCCTAGCTTGCGTTGTCATGCCTTAGCGCTGTTTCCCCTTGCCGTGCCGTTCCTTCCCTTACCCTTAACTTGCCTTGCTTTCCCTTGCCTTCCTTGCCTTCCGTTACTCTTTGCTTACCTTCCGCGCATTGCCTAGCTTGCGTTGTCGTGCCTTACCCTTGTTTCCCCTTGCCGTGCCGTGCCTTTTGTTTCACTTGCCTTGCATTGCTTTGCCTTGCCTTCCTTTCCTTCTGTTACGCTTTCCTTGCCTAGCCGTGCACTGCCAAGGCTTGCGTTGTCGTGCATTAGCCTTGCCTCGACTGACCGTGCCTTGCCTTGCGTTACCCTTTCCTTGCCTTGCCGTGCATTGCCTAGCTTGCGTTGTCGTGCCTTAGCCTTGTTTGCCCTTGCCGTGCCGTGCCTTTTGTTTCACTTGCCTTGCATTGCTTTGCCTTGCCTTCCTTTCCTTCTGTTACTCTTTCCTTGCCTAGCCTTGCACTTCCAAGCCTTGCGTCGTCGTGCATTACCTTGCCTCGACTGACCGTGCCTTGCCTTGCGTTACCCTTTCCTTGCCTTGCCGTGCATTGCCTAGCTTGCGTTGTCGTGCCTTAGCCGTGTTTCACCTTGCCGTAGCCTTGCTTGCGTTGCCTTGCTTTGCCTTGCCTTCCTTGCCTTCCGTTACTCTTTGTTTGCCTTCCGTGCATTGCGTAGCCTTGCGTTTTCGTGCCTTAGACTTGTCTCGCCAGACCCTGCCTTGCCTTGCGTTACCCTTTCCTTGCCTTTCCGTGCATTGCCTAGCTTGCGTTGTCGTGCCTTAGACTTGTTTCCCCTTGCCGTGCCGTGCCTTTTGTTACACTTGCCTTGCCTTGTTTTGCCTTGCCTTCCATTCCTTCCGTTACTCGTTCCTTGCCTAGCCGTGCACTGCCTAGCTTTGCTTTGCCGTGCATTAGCCTTGCCTCGACTGACCGTGCCTTGCCTTGCGTTAACTTTTCCTTGCCTTGCCGTGCATTGCCTGGCTTGCGTTGTCGTGTCTTAGCCTTGTTTCCCCTTGCCGTGCCGTGCCTTTTGTTACACTTGCCTTGCCTTACTTTGCCTTGCCTTGAATTCCTTCCGTTACTCGGTCCTTGCCTAGCCGTGCACTGCCTAGCCTTGCGTTGTCGTGCATTAGCCTTGCCTTGCCTGACCGTGCCTTGCCTTGCGTTACCCTTTCCTTGCTTTGCCGTGCATTGCCTAGCCTTGCGTTGTCGTGCCTTAGCCTTGTTTCACCTTACCGTAGCCATGCTTGCGTTGCCTTGCTTTGCCTTGCCTTCCTTGCCTTCCGTTACTCTTTGCTTGCCTTCCGTGCATTGCGTAGCCTTGCGTTGTCGTGCCGTAGCCTTTTTCTGACCTTGCCATAGCCTTGTTTGCGTTACCTTGCTTTGCCTTGCATTCCTTGCCTTGCGTTACCCTTTCCTTGCCTTGCCGTGCATTGCCTAGCTTGCGTTGTCGTGCCTTAGCCTTGTTTCCCCTTGCCGTGCCGTGCCTTTTGTTTCACGTGCCTTGCATTGCTTTGCCTTGCCTTCCTTTCCTTCTGTTAGGCTTTCCTTGCCTAGACGTGCACTGCCAAGCCTTGCGTTGTCGTGCATTAGCCTTCCCTCGACTGACCGTGCCTGGCCTTGCGTTACCCTCTCCTTCCCTTGCCTTGCTTTGCCTAGCCGTGCGATGTCGTGCATTAGCCTTGCCTTGCCTCACCGTGCCTTGCCTTGCGTTACCCTTTCCTTGCCTTGCCGTGCTTTGCCTAGCCTTGCGTTGTCGTGCCTTAGCCTTGTTTCCCCTTGCCGTGCCGTTCCTTCCGTTACTCTTGCCTTGCCTTGCTTTCCCTTGCATTCCTTACATTCCGTTACTCTTTCCTTGCCTTGCAGTACATTGCCTAGCCTTCCGTTGTCGTGCATTAGCCTTGCATTTCCTGACCGTGCCTTGCCTTGCGTTACCCTTTCCTTACCTTGCCGTGCATTGCCTAGCTTGCGTTGTCGTGCCTTAGCCTTGTTTCCCCTTGCCGTGCCGTTCCTTCCCTTACCCTTAATTTGCCTTGCTTTCCCTTGCCTTCCTTCCCTTCCGTTACTCTTTGCTTACCTTCCGTGCATTGCCTAGCCTTGCGTTGTCGTGCCTTAGCCTTGCCTCGCCTGACAGAGCCTAGCCTTGCGTTACCCTTTCCTTGCCTTGCCGTGCATTGCCTAGACGTGCGTTGTTGTGCATTAGCCTTGCCTTGCCTCACCGTGCCTTGCCTTGCGTTACCCTTTCCTTGACTTGCCGTGCATTGCCTACCTTGCGTTGTCGTGCCTTACCCTTGTTTCCCCTTGCCGTGACGTGCCTTTTGTTACACTTGCCTTGCCTTGCTTTGCCTTGCCTTCCTTTCCTTCTGTTACTCTTTCCTTGCCTAGCCGTGCACTGCCTAGCCTTGCGTTGTCGTGCATTAGCCTTGCCTCGACTGACCGTGCCTTGCCTTGCGTTACCCTTTCCTTGCCTTGCCGTGCATTGCCTAGCTTGCGTTGTCGTGCCTCAGCCTTGTTTCCCCTTTCCGTACCGTTCCTTCCCTTACCCTTGCCTTGCCTTGCTTTCCCTTGCTTTCCTTGCCTTCCGTTACTCTTTCCTTGCCTTGCCGTGCATTGCCTAGCCTTGAGTTGTCCTGCATAAGCCTTGCCTTGCCTGACCGTGCCTTGCCTTGCGTTACCCTTTCCTTGCTTTGCCGTGCATTGCCTAGCCGTGCGTTGTCGTGCCTTAGCCTTGTTTCACCTTGCCGTAGCCTTGCTTGCGTTGCCTTGCTTTGCCTTGCCTTCCTTGCCTTCCGTTACTCTTTGCTTGCCTTACGTGCATTGCCTAGCCTTGCGTTTTCGTGCCTTAGCCTTGTCTCGCCTGACCCTGCCTTGCCTTGCGTTACCCTTTCCTTGCCTTTCCGTGCATTGCCTAGCTTGCGTTGTCGTGCCTTAGCCTTGTTTCCCCTTGCCGTGCCGTTCCTTTACTTACTCTTAACTTGCCTTGCTTTCCCTTGCTTTCCTTGCCTTCCGTTACTCTTTGCTTACCTTCCGTGCATTGCCTAGCCTTGCGTTGTCGTGCCTTAGCCTTGCCTCGCTTGACCGTGCCTTGCCTTGCGTTACCCTCTCTTTCCCTTGCCTTGCTTTGCCTAGCCGTGCGTTGTCGTGCATTAGCCTTGCTTCCCCTTGCCGTGCCGTTCCTTCCTTTATCTTGCCTTTCCTTGCTTTCCCTTGCATTCCTTGCCTTCCGTTACTCTATTCTTGCCTTGCCGTGCATTGCCTAGCCTTGCGTTGTCGTGCATTAGCCTTGCCTTGCCTGACCGTGCCTTGCCTTGCGTTACCCTTTCCTTGCTTTGCCGTGCATTGCCTAGCCGTGCGTTGTCGTGCCTTAGTCTTGTTTCACCTTGCCGTAGCCTTGCTTGCGTTGCCTTGCTTTGCCTTGCCTTCCTTGCCTTGCGTTACCCTTTCCTTGCCTTCCGTGCATTGCGTAGCCTTGCGTTGTCGTGCCGTAGCCTTTTTTTGACCTTGCCATAGCCTTGCTTGCGTTACCTTGCTTTGCCTTGCATTCGTTGCCTTGCGTTACCCTTTCCTTGCCTTGCCGTGCATTGCCTAGCTTGCGTTGTCGTGCCTTAGCCTTGTTTCCACTTGCCGTGCCGTGCCTTTTGTTACACTTGCCTTTTCTTGCTTTGCCTTGACTTCCTTTCCTTCTGTTACTCTTTCCTTGCCTAGCCGTGCACTGCCTAGCCTTGCGTTGTCGTGCATTAGGCTTGCCTCTACTGACCGTGCCTTGCCTTCTTTACCCTTTCCTTGCCTTGCCGTGCATTGCCTAGCTTGCGTTGTCGTGCCTTAGCCTTGTTTGCCCTTGCCGTGCCGTGCCTTTTGTTTCACTTGCCTTGCATTGCTTTGCCTTGCCTTCCTTTCCTTCTGTTACTCTTTCCTTGCCTAGCCTTGCACTTCCAAGCCTTGCGTCTTCGTGCATTAGCCTTGCCGCGACTGACCGTGCCTTGCCTTGCGTTCCCCTTTCCTGCCTTGCCGTGCATTGCCTAGCTTGCGTTGTCGTGCCTTAGCCTTGTTTCACCTTGCCGTAGCCTTGCTTGCGTTGCCTTGCTTTGCCTTGCCTTCCTTGCCTTCCGTTACTCTTTGCTTGCCTTCGGTGCATTGCCTAGCCTTGCGTTTTCGTGCCTTAGACTTGTCTCGCCAGACCCTGCCTTGCCTTGCGTTACCCTTTCCTTGCCTTTCCGTGCATTGCCTAGCTTGCGTTGTCGTGCCTTAGCCTTGTTTCCCCTTTGCCGTGCCGTGCCTTTTGTTACACTTGCCTTGCCTTGCTTTGCATTGCCTTCCATTCCTTCCGTTACTCGTTCCTTGCCTAGCCGTGCACTGCCTAGCTTTGCATTGCCGTGCATTAGCCTTGCCTCGACTGACCGTGCCTTGCCTTGCGTTACCTTTTCCTTGCCTTGCCGTGCATTGCCTAGCTTGCGTTGTCGTGCCTTAGCCTTGTTTCAACTTACCGTAGCCATGCTTGCGTTGCCTTGCTTTGCCTTGCCTTCCTTGCCTTCCGTTACTCTTTGCTTGCCTTCCGTGCATTGCGTAGCCTTGCGTTGTCGTGCCGTAGCCTTTTTCTCACCTTGCCATAGCCTTGCTTGCGTTACCTTGCTTTGCCTTGCATTCCTTGCCTTGCGTTACCCTCTCCTTCCCTTGCCGTGCATTGCCTAGCTTGCGTTGTCGTTCCTTAGCCTTGTTTCCCCTTGCCGTGCCGTGCCTTTTGTTTCACTTGCCTTGCATTGCTTTGCCTTGCCTTCCTTTCCTTCTGTTAGGCTTTCCTTGCCTAGACGTGCACTGCCAAGCCTTGCGTTGTCGTGCATTAGCCTTCCCTCGACTGACCGTGCCTGTCCTTGCGTTACCCTCTCCTTCCCTTGCCTTGCTTTGCCGAAGCCGTGCGATGTCGTGCATTAGCCTTGCCTTGCCTCACCGTGCCTTGCCTTGCGTTACCCTTTCCTTGCCTTGCCGTGCTTTGCCTACCTTGCGTTGTCGTGCCTTACCCTTGTTTCCCCTTGCCGTGACGTGCCTTTTGTTACACTTGCCTTGCCTTGCTTTGCCTTGCCTTCCTTTCCTTCTGTTACTCTTTCCTTGCCTTGCCGTGCATTGCCTAGCCTTGAGTTGTCCTGCATTAGCCTTGCCTTGCCTGACCGTGCCTTGCCTTGCGTTACCCTTTCCTTGCTTTGCCGTGCATTGCCTAGCCGTGCGTTGTCGTGCCTTAGCCTTGTTTCACCTTGCCGTAGCCTTGCTTGCGTTGCCTTGCTTTGCCTTGCCTTCCTTGCCTTCCGTTACTCTTTGCTTGCCTTCCGTGCATTGCCTAGCCTTGCGTTTTCGTGCCTTAGCCTTGTCTCGCCTGACCCTGCCTTGCCTTGCGTTACCCTTTCCTTGCCTTTCCGTGCATTGCCTAGCTTGCGTTGTCGTGCCTTAGCCTTGTTTCCCCTTGCCGTGCCGTGCCTTTTTTTACACTTGCCTTGCCTTGCTTTGCCTTGCCTTCCATTCCTTCCGTTACTCGTTCCTTGCCTAGCCGTGCACTGCCTAGCTTTGCGTTGTCGTGCATTAGCCTTGCCTCGACTGACCGTGCCTTGCCTTGCGTTACCTTTTCCTTGCCTTGCCGTGCATTGCCTGGCTTGCGTTGTCGTGTCTTAGCCTTGTTTCCCCTTGCCGTGCCGTGCCTTTTGTTACACTTGCCTTACCTTGCTTTGCCTTGCCTTGAATTCCTTCCGTTACTCGTTCCTTGCCTAGCCGTGCACTGCCTAGCCTTGCGTTGTCGTGCATTAGCCTTCCCTTGCCTGACCGTGCATTGCCTTGCGTTACCCTTTCCTTGCCTTGCCGTGCTTTGCCTTCCTTGCGTTGTCGTGCCTTAGCCTTGTTTCCCCTTGCCGTGCCGTTCCTTTACTTACTCTTAACTTGCCTTGCTTTCCTTGCCCTTGCTTTCCTTGCCTTCCGTTACTCTTTGCTTACCTTCCGTGCATTGCCTAGCCTTGCGTTGTCGTGCCTTAGCCTTGCCTCGCTTGACCGTGCCTTGCCTTGCGTTACCCTCTCTTTCCCTTGCCTTGCTTTGCCTAGCCGTGCGTTGTCGTGCATTAGCCTTGCTTCCCCTTGCCGTGCCGTTCCTTCCTTTATCTTGCCTTTCCTTGCTTTCCCTTGCATTCCTTGCCTTCCGTTACTCTATCCTTGCCTTGCCGTGCATTGCCTAGCCTTGCGTTGTCGTGCATTAGCCTTGCCTTGCCTGACCGTGCCTTGCCTTGCGTTACCCTTTCCTTGCTTTACCGTGCATTGCCTAGCCGTGCGTTGTCGTGCCTTAGTCTTGTTTCACCTTGCCGTAGCCTTGCTTGCGTTGCCTTGCCTTCCTTGCCTTGCGTTACCCTTTCCTTGCCTTCCGTGCATTGCGTAGCCTTGCGTTGTCGTGCCGTAGCCTTTTTTTGACCTTGCCATAGACTTGCTTGCGTTACCTTGCTTTGCCTTGCATTCCTTGCCTTGCGTTACCCTTTCCTTGCCTTGCCGTGCATTGCCTAGCTTGCGTTGTCGTGCCTTAGCCTTGTTTCCACTTGCCGTGCCGTGCCTTTTGTTACACTTGCCTTTTCTTGCTTTGCCTTGACTTCCTTTCCTTCTGTTACTCTTTCCTTGCCTAGCCGTGCACTGCCTAGCCTTGCGTTGTCGTGCATTAGGCTTGCCTCGACTGACCGTGCCTTGCCTTCGTTACCCTTTCCTTGCCTTGCCGTGCATTGCCTAGCTTGCGTTGTCGTGCCTTAGCCTTCTTTCCCCTTGCCGTGCCGTTCCTTCCCTTACCCTTAACTTGCCTTGCTTTCCCTTGCCTTCCTTGCCTTCCGTTACTCTTTGCTTTCCTTCCGTGCATTGCCTAGCCCTGCGTTGTCGTGCCTTAGCCTTGCCTCGCTTGACAGAGCCTTGCCTTGCGTTACCCTTTCCTTGCCTTGCCGTGCATTGCCTAGACGTGCGTTGTTGTGCATTAGCCTTGCCTTGCCTCACCGTGCCTTGCCTTGCGTTACCCTTTCCTTGCCTTGCCGTGCATTGCCTACCTTGCGTTGTCGTGCCTTACCCTTTTTTCCCCTTGCCGTGACGTGCCTTTTGTTACACTTGCCTTGCCTTGCTTGCCTTGCCTTCCTTTCCTTCTGTTACTCTTTCCTTGCCTAGCCGTGCACTGCCTAGCCTTGCGTTGTCGTGCATTAGCCTTGCCTCGACTGACCGTGCCTTGCCTTGCGTTACCCTTTCCTTGCCTTGCCGTGCATTGCCTAGCTTGCGTTGTCGTGCCTTAGCCTTGTTTCCCCTTTCCGTGCCGTTCCTTCCCTTACCCTTGCCTTGCCTTGCTTTGCCTTGCATTCCTTGCCTTCCGTTACTCTTTCCTTGCCTTGCCGTGCATTGCCTAGCCTTGCGTTGTCGTGCATTAGCCTTGCCTTGCCTGACCGTGCCTTGCCTTGCGTTACCCTTTCCTTGCTTTGCCGTGCATTGCCTAGCCGTGCGTTGTCGTGCCTTAGCCTTGTTTCACCTTGCAGTAGCCTTGCTTGCGTTGCCTTGCTTTGCCTTGCCTTCCTTGCCTTCCGTTACTCTTTGCTTGCCTTCCGTGCATTGCGTAGCCTTGCGTTGTCGTGCGGTAGCCTTTTTTTGACCTTGCCATAGCCTTGCTTGCGTTACCTTGCTTTGCCTTGCATTCCTTGCCTTGCGTTACCCTTTCCTTGCCTTGCCGTGCATTGCCTAGCTTGCGTTGTCGTGCCTTAGCCTTGTTTCCCCTTGCCGTGCCGTTCCTTTCCTTACTCTTAACTTGCCTTGCTTTCCCTTGCCTTCCTTGCCTTCCGTTACTGTTTGCTTACCTTCCGCGCATTGCCTAGCCTTGCGTTGTCGTGCCTTAGCCTTGCCTCGCCTGACAGAGCCTTGCCTTGCGTTACCCTTTCCTTGCCTTGCCGTGCATTGCCTAGACGTGCGTTGTTGTGCATTAGCCTTGCCTTGCCTCACCGTGCCTTGCCTTGCGTTACCCTTTCCTTGCCTTGCCGTGCATTGCCTACCTTGCGTTGTCGTGCCTTACCCTTGTTTTCCCTTGCCGTGACGTGCCTTTTGTTACACTTGCCTTGCCTTGCTTTGCTTTGCCTTCCTTTCCTTCTGTTACTCTTTCCTTGCCTAGCCGTGCACTGCCTAGCCTTGCGTTGTCGTGCATTAGCCTTGCCTCGACTGACCGTGCCTTGCCTTGCGTTACCCTTTCCTTGCCTTGCCCTGCTTTGCCTAGCTTGCGTTGTCGTGCCTTAGCCTTGTTTCCCCTTGCCGTGCCGTTCCTTCCCTTACTCTTAACTTGCCTTGCTTTCCCTTGCCTTCCTTGCCTTCCGTTACTCTTTGCTTACTTTTCGTGCATTGCCTAGCCTTGCGTTGTCGTGCCTTAGCCTTGCCTCGCTTGACCGTGCCTTGCCTTGCGTTACCCTCTGTTTCCCTTGCCTTGCTTTGCCTTCCCGTGCGTTGTCGTGCATTAGCCTTGCCTTGCCTCACCGTGCCTTGCCTTGCGTTACCCTTTCCTTGCCTTGCCGTGCATTGCCTAGCCTTGCGTTGTCGTGCATTAGCCTTGCCTTGCCTGACCGTGCCTTGCCTTGCGTTACCCTTTCCTTGCTTTGCCCTGCATTGCCTAGCCGTGCGTTGTCGTGCCTTAGCCTTGTTTCACCTTGCCGTAGCCTTGCTTGCGTTGCCTTGATTTGCCTTGCCTTCCTTGCCTTCCGTTACCCTTTCCTTGCCTTGCCGTGCCTTGCCTAGCCTTGCGTTGTCGTGCCTTAGCCTTGCTTCCCCTTGCCGTGCCGTTCCTTCTGTTACTCTTGCCTTTTCTTGCTTTCCCTTGCATTCCTTGCCTTCCATTACTCTTTCCTTGCCTTGCCGTGCATTGCCTAGCCTTGCGTTGTCGTGCATTAGCCTTGCCTTGCCTGACCGTGCCTTGCCTTGCGTTACCCTTTCCCTGCCTTGCCGTGCATTGCCTAGCTTGCGTTGTCATGCCTTAGCCCTGTTTCCCCTTGCCGTGCCGTTCCTTCCCTTACCCTTAACTTGCCTTGCTTTCCCTTGCCTTCCTTGCCTTCCGTTACTCTTTGCTTACCTTCCGTGCATTGCCTAGACTTGCATTGTCGTGCATTAGCCTTGCCTCGCCTGACAGTGCCTTCCCTTGCGTTACCCTTTCCTTGCCTTGCCGTGCATTGCCTAGACGTGCGTTGTTGTGCATTAGCCTTGCCTTGCCTCACCGTGCCTTGCCTTGCGTTACCCTTTCCTTGCCTTGCCGTGCATTGCCTACCTTGCGTTGCCGTGCCTTACCCTTGTTTCCCCTTGCCGTGACGTGCCTTTTGTTACACTTGCCTTGCCTTGCTTTGCCTTGCCTTCCTTTCCTTCTGTTACTCTTTCCTTGCCTTGCCGTGCATTGCCTAGCTTGCGTTGTCATGCCTTAGCCCAGTTTCCCCTTGCCGTGCCGTTCCTTCCCTTACCCTTAACTTGCCTTGCTTTCCCTTGCCTTCCTTGCCTTCCGTTACTCTTTGCTTACCTTCCGTGCATTGCCTAGACTTGCATTGTCGTGCATTAGCCTTGCCTCGCCTGACAGTGCCTTCCCTTGCGTTACCCTTTCCTTGCCTTGCCGTGCATTGCCTAGCTTGCGTTGTCGTGCCTTAGCCATGTTTCCCCTTGCCGTGCCGTTCCTTCCCTTACCCTTAACTTGCCTTGCTTTCCCTTGCCTTCCTTGCCTTCCGTTACTCTTTGCTTGCCTTCCGTGCATTGCCTAGCCTTGCGTTGTCGTGCCTTAGCCTTGCCTCGCCTGACAGAGCCTTGCCTTGCGTTACGCTTTCCTTGCCTGTCCGTGCATTGCCTAGCCGTGCGTTGCCGTGCCTTAGCCTTGTTTCCCCTTGCCGTGCCGTTCCTTCCGTTACCCTTGCCACGCCTTGCTTTCCCTTGCCTTCCTTGCCTTCCGTTACTCTTTGCTTGCCTTCCCTGCATTGCCTAGCCTTGCGTTGTCGTGCCTTAGCCTTGCCTCAACTGACCGTGACTTCCCTTGCGTTACCCTTTCCTTGCCTTGCCGTGCATTGCGTAGACGTGCGTTGTTGTGCATTAGCCTTGCCTTGCCTCACCGTGCCTTGCCTTGCGTTACCCTTTCCTTGCCTTGCCGTGCATTGCCTACCTTGCGTTGTCGTGCGTTACCCTTGTTTCGCCTTGCCGTGCCGGGCCTTTTGTTACACTTGCCTTCCCTTGCTTTGCCTTGACTTCCTTTCCTTCTGTTACTCTTTCCTTGCCTAGCCGTGCACTGCCTAGCCTTGCGTTGTCGTGCATTAGCCTTGCCTCGACTGACCGTGCCTTGCCTTGCGTTACCCTTTCCTTGCCTTGCCGTGCATTGCCTAGCTTGCGTTTTCGTGCCTTAGCCTTGTTTCCCCTTGCCGTGCCGTTCCTTCCCTTACCCTTGCCTTGCCTTGCTTTCCCTTGCCTTTCTTGCCTTCCGATACTCTTTGCTTGCCTTCCGTGCATTGCCTAGCCTTGCGTTTTCGTGCCTTAGCCTTGCCTTGCCTCACCGTGCCTTGCCTTGCGTTACCCTTTCCTTGCCTTGCCGTGCATTGCCTAGCCTTGCGTTGTCGTGACTTAGCCTTGCTTCCCCTTGCCGTGCCGTTCCTTCCGTTACTCTTGCCTTGTCTTGTTTTCCCTTGCATTCCTTGCCTTCCGTTACTCTTTCCTTGCCTTGCCGTGCATTGCCTAGCCTTGCGTTGTCGTGCATTAGCCTTGCCTTGCCTGACCGTCCCTTCCCTTGCGTTACCCTTTCCTTGCCTTGCCGTACATTGCCTAGCTTGCGTTGTCATGCCTTAGCCCTGTTTCCCCTTGCCGTGCCGTTCCTTCCCTTACCCTTAACTTGCCTTGCTTTCCCTTGCCTTCCTTGCCTTCCGTTACTCTTTGCTTACCTTCCGCGCATTGCCTAGCTTGCGTTGTCGTGCCTTACCCTTGTTTCCCCTTGCCGTGCCGTGCCTTTTGTTTCACTTGCCTTGCATTGCTTTGCCTTGCCTTCCTTTCCTTCAGTTACTCTTTCCTTGCCTAGCCTTGCACTGCCAAGCCTTGCGTCGTCGTGCATTAGCCTAGCCTCGACTGACCGTGCCTTGCCTTGCGTTACCCTTTCCTTGCCTTTCCGTGCATTGCCTAGCTTGCGTTGTCGTGCCTTAGCCTTGTTTCCCCTTGCCGTGCCGTGCCTTTTGTTACACTTGCCTTGCCTTGTTTTGCCTTGCCTTCCATTCCTTCCGTTACTCGTTCCTTGCCTAGCCGTGCACTGCCTAGC
This sequence comes from Macrotis lagotis, assembly GCF_037893015.1. NCBI lineage: Eukaryota > Metazoa > Chordata > Mammalia > Peramelemorphia > Peramelidae > Macrotis > Macrotis lagotis. The sequence continues at coordinate 592,670 of NW_027421928.1, forward strand.
TTTGCATTTTCGTGCATTAGCCTTGCCTCGACTCACCGTGCCTTGCCTTGCGTTACCTTTTCCTTGCCTTGCCGTGCATTGCCTGGCTTGCGTTGTCGTGTCTTAGCCTTGTTTCCCCTTGCCGTGCCGTGCCTTTTGTTACACTTGCCTTGCCTTGCTTTGCCTTGCCTTGAATTCCTTCCGTTACTCGGTCCTTGCCTAGCCGTGCACTGCCTAGCCTTGCGTTGTCGTGCATTAGCCTTGCCTTGCCTGACCGTGCCTTGCCTTGCGTTACCCTTTCCTTGCTTTGCCGTGCATTGCCTAGCCGTGCGTTGTCGTGCCTTAGCCTTGTTTCACCTTACCGTAGCCTTGCTTGCGTTGCCTTGCTTTGCCTTGCCTTCCTTGCCTTCCGTTACTCTTTGCTTGCCTTCCGTGCATTGCGTAGCCTTGCGTTGTCGTGCCGTAGCATTTTTCTGACCTTGCCATAGCCTTGCTTGCGTTGCCTTGCTTTGCCTTGCCTTCCTTGCCTTGCGTTAGCCTTTCCTTGCCTTGCCGTGCATTGCCTAGCTTGCGTTGTCGTGCCTTAGCCTTGTTTCCCCTTGCCGTGCCGTGCCTTTTGTTTCACTTGCCTTGCATTGCTTTGCCTTGCCTTCCTTTCCTTCTGTTAGGCTTTCCTTGCCTAGCCGTGCACTGCCAAGCCTTGCGTTGTCGTGCATTAGCCTTCCCTCGACTGACCGTGCCTGGCCTTGCGTTACCCTCTCCTTCCCTTGCCTTGCTTTGCCTAGCCGTGCGATGTCGTGCATTAGCCTTGCCTTGCCTCACCGTGCCTTGCCATGCGTTACCCTTTCCTTGCCTTGCCGTGCTTTGCCTAGCCTTGCGTTGTCGTGCCTTAGCCTTGTTTCCCCTTGCCGTGCCGTTCCTTCGGTTACTCTTGCCTTGCCTTGCTTTCCCTTGCATTCTTTACATTCCGTTACTCTTTCCTTGCCTTGCCGTACATTGCCTAGCCTTCCGTTGTCGTGCATTAGCCTTGCATTTCCTGACCGTGCCTTGCCTTGCGTTACCCTTTCCTTACCTTGCCGTGCATTGCCTAGCTTGCGTTGTCGTGCCTTAGCCTTGTTTCCCCTTGCCGTGCCGTTCCTTCCCTTACCCTTAACTTGCCTTGCTTTCCCTTGCCTTCCTTCCCTTCCGTTACTCTTTGCTTACCTTCCGTGCATTGCCTAGCCTTGCGTTGTCGTGCCTTAGCCTTGCCTCGCCTGACAGAGCCTAGCCTTGCGTTACCCTTTCCTTGCCTTGCCGTGCATTGCCTAGACGTGCGTTGTTGTGCATTAGCCTTGCCTTGCCTCACCGTGCCTTGCCTTGCATTACCCTTTCCTTGCCTTGCCGTGCATTGCCTACCTTGCGTTGTCGTGCCTTACCCTTGTTTCCCCTTGCCGTGACGTGCCTTTTGTTACACTTGCCTTTTCTTGCTTTGCCTTGCCTTCCTTTCCTTCTGTTACTCTTTCCTTGCCTAGCCGTGCACTGCCTAGCCTTGCGTTGTCGTGCATTAGCCTTGCCTCGACTGACCGTGCCTTGCCTTGCGTTACCCTTTCCTTGCCTTGCCGTGCATTGCCTAGCTTGCGTTGTCGTGCCTCAGCCTTGTTTCCCCTTTCCGTGCCGTTCCTTCCCTTACCCTTGCCTTGCCTTGCTTTCCCTTGCATTCCTTGCCTTCCGTTACTCTTTCCTTGCCTTGCCGTGCATTGCCTAGCCTTGAGTTGTCCTGCATTAGCCTTGCCTTGCCTGACCGTGCCTTGCCTTGCGTTACCCTTTCCTTGCTTTGCCGTGCATTGCCTAGCCGTGCGTTGTCGTGCCTTAGCCTTGTTTCGTTACCCTTTCCTTGCTTGCCATTGTAGCCTTGCGTTGTCGTGCCTTAGCCTTGTTTCACCTTGCCGTAGCCTTGCTTGCGTTGCCTTGCTTTGCCTTGCCTTCCTTGCCTTCCGTTACTCTTTGCTTGCCTTCCGTGCATTGCCTAGCCTTGCGTTTTCGTGCCTTAGCCTTGTCTCGCCTGACCCTGCCTTGCCTTGCGTTACCCTTTCCTTGCCTTTCCGTGCATTGCCTAGCTTGCGTTGTCGTGCCTTAGCCTTGTTTCCCCTTGCCGTGCCGTGCCTTTTGTTACACTTGCCTTGCCTTGCTTTGCCTTGCCTTCCATTCCTTCCGTTACTCGTTCCTTGCCTAGCCGTGCACTGCCTAGCTTTGCGTTGTCGTGTATTAGCCTTGCCTCGACTGACCGTGCCTTGCCTTGCGTTAACTTTTCCTTGCCTTGCCGTGCATTGCCTGGCTTGCGTTGTCGTGTCTTAGCCTTGTTTCCCATTGCCGTGCCGTGCCTTTTGTTACACTTGCCTTGCCTTGCTTTGCCTTGCCTTGAATTCCTTCCGTTACTCGTTCCTTGCCTAGCCGTGCACTGCCTAGCCTTGCGTTGTCGTGCATTAGCCTTCCCTTGCCTGACCGTGCCTTGCCTTGCGTTACCCTTTCCTTGCCTTGCCGTGCTTTGCCTTGCTTGCGTTGTCGTGCCTTAGCCTTGTTTCCCCTTGCCGTGCCGTTCCTTTCCTTACTCTTAACTTGCCTTGCTTTCCCTTGCCTTCCTTGCCTTCCGTTACTCTTTGCTTACCTTCCGTGCATTGCCTAGCCTTGCGTTGTCGTGCCTTAGCCTTGCCTCGCTTGACCGTGACTTGCCTTGCGTTACCCTCTCTTTCCCTTGCCTTGCTTTGCCTAGCCGTGCGTTGTCGTGCATTAGCCTTGCCTTGCCTCACCGTGCCTTGGCTTGCGTTACCCTTTCCTTGCCTTGCCGTGCATTGCCTAGCTTGCATTGTCGTGCCTTAGCCTTGTTTCCCCTTGACGTGCCGTTCCTTCCCTTACACTTGCCTTGCCTTGCTTTCCCTTGCCTTTCTTGCCTTCCGTTACTCTTTGCTTGCATTCCGTGCATTGCCTACCCTTGCGTTTTCGTGCCTTAGCCTTGCCTCGCTTGACCGTGCCTTGCCTTGCGTTACCCTCTCTTTCCCTTGCCTTGCTTTGCCTAGCCGTGCGTTGTCGTGCATTAGCCTTGCTTCCCCTTGCCGTGCCGTTCCTTCCTTTATCTTGCCTTTCCTTGCTTTCCCTTGCATTCCTTGCCTTCCATTACTCTATCCTTGCCTTGCCGTGCATTGCCTAGCCTTGCGTTGTCGTGCATTAGCCTTGCCTTGCCTGACCGTGCCTTGCCTTGCGATACCCTTTCCTTGCTTTGCCGTGCATTGCCTAGCCGTGCGTTGTCGTGCCTTAGTCTTGTTTCACCTTGCCGTAGCCTTGCTTGCGTTGCCTTGCTTTGCCTTGCCTTCCTTGCCTTGCGTTACCCTTTCCTTGCCTTCCGTGCATTGCGTAGCCTTGCGTTGTCGTGCCGTAGCCTTTTTTTGACCTTGCCATAGCCTTGCTTGCGTTACCTTGCTTTGCCTTGCATTCCTTGCCTTGTGTTACCCTTTCCTTGCCTTGCCGTGCATTGCCTAGCTTGCGTTGTCGTGCCTTAGCCTTGTTTCCACTTGCCGTGCCGTGCTTTTTGTTACACTTGCCTTTTCTTGCTTTGCCTTGACTTCCTTTCCTTCTGTTACTCTTTCCTTGCCTAGCCGTGCACTGCCTAGCCTTGCGTTGTCGTGCATTAGCCTTGCCTCGACTGACCGTGCCTTGCCTTGCGTTACCCTTTCCTTGCCTTGCCGTGCATTGCCTAGCTTGCGTTGTCGTGCCTTAGCCTTCTTTCCCCTTGCCGTGCCGTTCCTTCCCTTACCCTTAACTTGCCTTGCTTTCGCTTGCCTTCCTTGCATTCCGTTACTCTTTGCTTTCCTTCCGTGCATTGCCTAGCCTTGCGTTGTCGTGCCTTAGCCTTGCCTCGCCTGACAGAGCCTTGCCTTGCGTTACCCTTTCCTTGCCTTGCCGTGCATTGCCTAGACGTGCGTTGTTGTGCATTAGCCTTGCATTGCCTCACCGTGCCTTGCCTTGCGTTACCCTTTCCTTGCCTTGCCGTGCATTGCCTACCTTGCGTTGTCGTGCCTTACCCTTGTTTCCCCTTGCCGTGACGTGCCTTTTGTTACACTTGCCTTGCCTTGCTTTGCCTTGCCTTCCTTTCCTTCTGTTACTCTTTCCTTGCCTAGCCGTGCACTGCCTAGCCTTGCGTTGTCGTGCATTAGCCTTGCCTCGACTGACCGTGCCTTGCCTTGCGTTACCCTTTCCTGGCCTTGCCGTGCATTGCCTAGCTTGCGTTGTGGTGCCTTAGCCTTGTTTCCCCTTTCCGTGCCGTTCCTTCCCTTACCCTTGCCTTGCCTTGCTTTCCCTTGCATTCCTTGCCTTCCGTTACTCTTTCCTTGCCTTGCCGTGCATTGCCTAGCCGTGCGTTGTCGTGCCTTAGCCTTGTTTCACCTTGCCGTAGCCTTGCTTGCGTTGCCTTGCTTTGCCTTGCCTTCCTTGCCTTCCGTTACTCTTTGCTTGCCTTCCGTGCATTGCGTAGACTTGCGTTGTCGTGCCGTAGCCTTTTTTTGACCTTGCCATAGCCTTGCTGGCATTACCTTGCTTTGCCTTGCATTCCTTGCCTTGCGTTACCCTTTCCTTGCCTTGCCGTGCATTGCCTAGCTTGCGTTGTCGTGCCTTAGCCTTGTTTCCCCTTGCCGTGCCGTGCCTTTTGTTACACTTGCCTTGCCTTGCTTTCCCTTGCCTTCCTTGCCTTCTGTTACTCTTTGCTTACCTTCCGTGCATTGCCTAGCCTTGCGTTGTCGTGCCTTAGCCTTGCCTCGCTTGACCGTGCCTTGCCTTGCGTTACCCTCTCCTTCCCTTGCCTTGCTTTGCCTAGCCGTGCGTTGTCGTGCATCAGCCTTGCCTTGCCTCACCGTACATTGCCTTGCGTTACCCTTTCCTTGCCTTGCCGTGCTTTGCCTAGCCTTGCGTTGTCGTGCCTTAGCCTTGTTTCCCCTTGCCGTGCTGTTCCTTCCGTTACTCTTGCCTTGCCTTGCTTTCCCTTGCATTCCTTACATTCCGTTACTCTTTCCTTGCCTTGCGGTGCATTGCCTAGCCTTCCGTTGTCGTGCATTAGCCTTGCATTTCCTGACCGTGCCTTGCCTTGCGTTACCCTTTCCTTGCCTTGCCGTGCAATGCCTAGCTTGCGTTGTCGTGCCTTAGCCTTGTTTCCCCTTGCCGTGCCGTTCCTTCCCTTACCCTTAACTTGCCTTGCTTTCCCTTGCCTTCCTTGCCTTCCGTTACTCTTTGCTTACCTTCCGTGCATTGCCTAGCCTTGCGTTGTCGTGCCTTAGCCTTGCCTCGCCTGACAGAGCCTTGCCTTGCGTTACTCTTTCCTTGCCTGGCCGTGCATTGCCGAGACGTGCGTTGCCGTGCCTTAACCTTGTTTCCCCTTGCCGTGCCGTTACTTCCGTTACCCCTACCTTGCCTTGCTTTCCCTTGCCTTCCTTGCCTTCCGTTACTCTTTGCTTGCCTTCCCCGCATTGCCTAGCCTTGCGTTGTCGTGCCTTAGCCTGGCCTTGCCTGACCGTGACTTCCCTTGCGTTACCCGTTCCTTGCCTTGCCGTGCATTGCCTACCTTGCGTTGTCGTGCCTTACCCTTGTTTCCCCTTGCCGTGCCGTGCCTTTTGTTACACTTGCCTTGCCTTGCTTTGCCTTGCCTTCCTTTCCTTCTGTTACTCTTTCCTTGCCTAGCCGTGCACTGCCTAGCCTTGCGTTGTCGTGCATTAGCCTTGCCTCGACTGACCGTGCCTTACCTTGCGTTACCCTTTCTTTGCCTTGCCGTGCATTGCTTAGCTTGCGTTGTCGTGCCTTAGCATGTTTCCCCTTGCCGTGCCGTTCCTTCCCTTACCCTTGCCTTGCCTTGCTTTCCCTTGCCTTTCTTGCCTTCCGTTACTCTTTGCTTGCCTTGCCGTGCATTGCCTAGCCTTGCGTTGTCGTGCATTAGCCTTTCCTTGCCTGACCGTGCCTTGCCTTGCGTTACCCTTTCCTTGCCTTGCCGTGCATTGCCTAGCTTGCGTTGTCAAGCCTTAGCCCTGTTTCCCCTTGCCGTGCCGTTCCTTCCCTTACCCTTAACTTGCCTTGCTTTCCCTTGCCTTCCTTGCCTTCCGTTACTCTTTGCTTACCTTCCGTGCATTGCCTATACTTGCGTTGTCGTGCCTTAGCCTTGCCTAGCCTGACAGAGCCTTGCCTTGCGTTACCCTTTACTTGCCTTGCCGTGCATTGCCTAGACGTGCGTTGTTGTGCATTAGCCTTGCCTTGCCTCACCGTGCCTTGCCTTGCGTTACCCTTTCCTTGCCTTGCCGTGCATTGCCTACCTTGCGTTGTCGTGCCTTACCCTTGTTTTCCCTTGCCGTGACGTGCCTATTGTTACACTTGCCTTGCCTTGCTTTGCCTTGCCTTCCTTTCCTTCTGTTACTCTTTCTTTGCCTAGCCGTGCACTGCCTAGCCTTGCGTTGTCGTGCATTAGCCTTGCCTCGACTGACCGTGCCTTGCCTTGCGTTACCCTTTCCTTGCCTTGCCGTGCTTTGCCTAGCTTGCGTTGTCGTGCCTTAGCCTTGTTTCCCCTTGCCGTGCCGTTCCTTCCCTTACTCTTAACTTGCCTTGCTTTCCCTTGCCTTCCTTGCCTTCCGTTACTCTTTGCTTACCTTTCGTGCATTGCCTAGCCTTGCGTTGTCGTGCCTTAGCCTTGCCTCGCTTGACCGTGCCTTGCCTTGCGTTACCCTCTCTTTCCCTTGCCTTGCTTTGCCTAGCCGTGCGTTGTCGTGCATTAGCCTTGCCTTGCCTCACCGTGCCTTGCCTTGCGTTACCCTTTCCTTGCCTTGCCGTGCATTGCCTAGCCTTGCGTTGTCGTGCATTAGCCTTGCCTTGCCTGACCGTGCCTTGCCTTGTGTTACCCTTTCCTTGCTTTGCCCTGCATTGCCTAGCCGTGCGTTGTCGTGCCTTAGCCTTGTTTCACCTTGCCGTAGCCTTGCTTGCGTTGCCTTGCTTTGCCTTGCCTTCCTTGCCTTCCGTTACCCTTTCCTTGCCTTGCCGTGCATTGCCTAGACGTGCGTTGTAGTGCATTAGCCTTGCCTTGCCTCACCGTGCCCTGCCTTGCGTTACCCTTTCCTTGCCTTTCCGTGCATTGCCTACCTTGCGTTGTCGTGCCTTACCCTTGTTTCCCCTTGCCGTGACGTGCCTTTTGTTACACTTGCCTTGCCTTGCTTTGCCTTGCCTTCCTTTCCTTCTGTTACTCTTTCCTTGCCTTGCCGTGCATTGCCTAGCTTGCGTTGTCGTGCCTTAGCCTTGTTTCCCCTTGACGTGCCGTTCCTTCCCTTACCCTTAACTTGCCTTGCTTTCCCTTGCCTTCCTTGCCTTCCGTTACTCTTTGCTTACCTTCCGTGCATTGCCTAGACTTGCATTGTCGTGCATTAGCCTTGCCTCGCCTGACAGTGCCTTCCCTTGCGTTACCCTTTCCTTGCCTTGCCGTGCATTGCCTAGCTTGCGTTGTCGTGCCTTAGCCATGTTTCCCCTTGCCGTGCCGTTCCTTCCCTTACCCTTAACTTGCCTTGCTTTCCCTTGCCTTCCTTGCCTTCCGTTACTCTTTGCTTACCTTCCGTGCATTGCCTAGCCTTGCGTTGTCGTGCCTTAGCCTTGCCTCGCCTGACAGAGCCTTGCCTTGCGTTACCCTTTCCTTGCCTGGCCGTGCATTGCCTAGCCTTGCGTTGCCGTGCCTTAGCCTTGTTTCCCCTTGCCGTGCCGTTCCTTCCGTTACTCTTGCCATGCCTTGCTTTCCCTTGCCTTCCTTGCCTTCCGTTACTCTTTGCTTGCCTTCCCTGCATTGCCTAGCCTTGCGTTGTCGTGCCTTAGCCTTGCCTCAACTGACCGTGACTTCCCTTGCGTTACACTTTCCTTGCCTTGCCGTGCATTGCGTAGAGGTGCGTTGTTGTGAATTAGCCTTGCCTTGCCTCACCGTGCCTTGCCTTGCGTTACCCTTTCCTTGCCTTGCCGTGCATTGCCTACCTTGCGTTGTCGTGCGTTACCCTTGTTTCCCCTTGCCGTGCCGTTCCTTCCGTTACTCTTGCCTTGTCTTGCTTTCCCTTGCATTCCTTGCCTTCCGTTAGTCTTTCCTTGCCTTGCCGTGCATTGCCTAGCCTTGCGTTGTCGTGCATTAGCCTTGCCTTGCCTGACCGTCCCTTGCCTTGCGTTACCCTTTCCTTGCCTTGCCGTACATTGCATAGCTTGCGGTGTCATGCCTTAGCCCTGTTTCCCCTTGCCGTGCCGTTCCTTCCCTTACCCTTAACTTGCCTTGCTTTCCGTTGCCTTCCTTGAATTCCGTTACTCTTTGCTTACCTTCCGCGCAATGCCTAGCTTCCGTTGTCGTGCCTTACCCTTGTTTCCCCTTGCCGTGCCGTGCCTTTTGTTTCACTTGCCTTGCATTGCTTTGCCTTGCCTTCCTTTCCTTCTGTTACGCTTTCCTTGCCTAGCCGTGCACTGCCAAGGCTTGCGTTGTCGTGCATTAGCCTTGCCTCGACTGACCGTGCCTTGCCTTGCGTTACCCTTTCCTTGCCTTGCCGTGCATTGCCTACCTTGCGTTGTCGTGCCTTAGCCTTGTTTGCCCTTGCCGTGCCGTGCCTTTTGTTTCACTTGCCTTGCATTGCTTTGCCTTGCCTTCCTTTCCTTCTGTTACTCTTTCCTTGCCTAGCCTTGCACTGCCAAGCCTTGCGTCGTCGTGCATTAGCCTTGCCTCGACTGACCGTGCCTTGCCTTGCGTTACTCTTTCCTTGCCTAGCCGTGCACTGCCTAGCTTGCGTTGTCGTGCCTTAGCCTTGTTTCACCTTGCCGTAGCCTTGCTTGCGTTGCCTTGCTTTGCCTTGCCTTCCTTGCCTTCCGTTACTCTTTGCTTGCCTTCCGTGCATTGCCTAGCCTTGCGTTTTCGTGCCTTAGACTTGTCTCGCCTGACCCTGCCTTGCCTTGCGTTACCCTTTCCTTGCCTTTCCGTGCATTGCCTAGCTTGCGTTGTCGTGCCTTAGCCTTGTTTCCCCTTGCCGTGCCGTGCCTTTTGTTACACTTGCCTTGCCTTGTTTTGCCTTGCCTTCCATTCCTTCCGTTACTCGTTCCTTGCCTAGCCGTGCACTGCCTAGCTTTGCATTGTCGTGCATTAGCCTTGCCTCGACTGACCGTGCCTTGCCTTGCGTTACCTTTTCATTGCCTTGCCGTGCATTGCCTGGCTTGCGTTGTCGTGTCTTAGCCTTGTTTCCCCTTGCCGTGCCGTGCCTTTTGTTACACTTGCCTTGCCTTGCTTTGCCTTGCCTTGAATTCCTTCCGTTACTCGGTCCTTGCTTAGCCGTGCACTGCCTAGCCTTGCGTTGTCGTGCATTAGCCTTGCCTTGCCTGACCGTGCCTTGCCTTGCGTTACCCTTTCCTTGCCTTGCCGTGCATTGCCTAGCTTGCGTTGTCGTGCCTTAGCCTTGTTTCCCCTTGCCGTGCCGTGCCTTTTGTTTCACTTGCCTTGCATTGCTTTGCCTTGCCTTCCTTTCCTTCTGTTAGGCTTTCCTTGCCTAGCCGTGCACTGCCAAGCCTTGCGTTGTCGTGCATTAGCCTTCCCTCGACTGATCGTGCCTGGCCTTGCGTTACCTCTCCTTCCCTTGCCTTGCTTTGCCTAGCCGTGCGATGTCGTGCATTAGCCTTGCCTTGCCTCACCGTGCCTTGCCTTGCGTTACCCTTTCCTTGCCTTGCCGTGCTTTGCCTAGCCTTGCGTTGTCGTGCCTTAGCCTTGTTTCCCCTTGCCGTGCTGTTCCTTCCGTTACTCTTGACTTGCCTTGCTTTCCCTTGCATTCCTTACATTCCGTTACTCTTTCCTTGCCTTGCCGTACATTGCCTAGCCTTCCGTTGTCGTGCATTAGCCTTGCATTTCCTGACCGTGCCTTGCCTTGCGTTACCCTTTCCTTACCTTGCCGTGCATTGCCTAGCTTGCGTTGTCGTGCCTTAGCCTTGTTTCCCCTTGCCGTGCCGTTCCTTCCCTTACCCTTAACTTGCCTTGCTTTCCCTTGCCTTCCTTCCCTTCCGTTACTCTTTGCTTACCTTCCGTGCATTGCCTAGCCTTGCGTTGTCGTGCCTTAGCCTTGCCTCGCCTGACAGAGCCTAGCCTTGCGTTACCCTTTCCTTGCCTTGCCGTGCATTGCCTAGACGTGCGTTGTTGTGCATTAGCCTTGCCTTGCCTCACCGTGCCTTGCCTTGCATTACCCTTTCCTTGCCTTGCCGTGCATTGCCTACCTTGCGTTGTCGTGCCTTACCCATGTTTCCCCTTGCCGTGACGTGCCTTTTGTTACACTTGCCTTGCCTTGCTTTGCCTTGCCTTCCTTTCCTTCTGTTACTCTTTCCTTGCCTAGCCGTGCACTGCCTAGCCTTGCGTTGTCGTGCATTAGCCTTGCCTCGACTGACCGTGCCTTGCCTTGCGTTACCCTTTCCTTGCCTTGCCGTGCATTGCCTAGCTTGCGTTGTCGTGCCTCAGCCTTGTTTCCCCTTTCCGTGCCGTTCCTTCCCTTACCCTTGCCTTGCCTTGCTTTCCCTTGCATTCCTTGCCTTCCGTTACTCTTTCCTTGCCTTGCCGTGCATTGCCTAGCCTTGAGTTGTCCTGCATTAGCCTTGCCTTGCCTGACCGTGCCTTGCCTTGCGTTACCCTTTCCTTGCTTTGCCGTGCATTGCCTAGCCGTGCGTTGTCGTGCCTTAGCCTTGTTTCACCTTGCCGTAGCCTTGCTTGCGTTGCCTTGCTTTCTCTTGCCTTCCTTGCCTTCCGTTTCTCTTTGCTTGCCTTCCGTGCATTGCCTAGCCTTGCGTTTTCGTGCCTTAGCCTTGTCTCGCCTGACCCTGCAGTGCCTTGCGTTACCCTTTCCTTGCCTTTCCGTGCATTGCCTAGCTTGCGTTGTCGTGCCTTAGCCTTGTTTCCCCTTGCCGTGCCGTGCCTTTTGTTACACTTGCCTTGCCTTGCTTTGCCTTGCCTTCAATTCCTTCCGTTACTCGTTCCTTGCCTAGCCGTGCACTGCCTAGCTTTGCGTTGTCGTGCATTAGCCTTGCCTCGACTGACCGTGCCTTGCCTTGCGTTACCCTTTCCTTGCCTTTCCGTGCATTGCCTAGCTTGCGTTGTCGTGTCTTAGCCTTGTTTCCCCTTGCCGTGCCGTGCCTTTTGTTACACTTGCCTTGCCTTGCTTTGCCTTGCCTTGAATTCCTTCCGTTACTCGTTCCTTGCCTAGCCTTACACTGCCTAGCCTTTCGTTGTCGTGCATTAGCCTTCCCTTGCCTGACCGTGCCTTGCCTTGCGTTACCCTTTCCTTGCCTTGCCGTGCTTTGCCTTGCTTGCGTTGTCGTGCCTTAGCCTTGTTTCCCCTTGCCGTGCCGTTCCTTTCCTTACTCTTAACTTGCCTTGCTTTCCCTTGCCTTCCTTGCCTTCCGTTACTCTTTGCTTACCTTCCGTGCATTGCCTAGCCTTGCGTTGTCGTGCCTTAGCCTTGCCTCGCCTGACAGAGCCTTGCCTTGCGTTACCCTTTCCTTGCCTGGCCGTCCATTGCCTAGCCTTGCGTTGCCGTGCCCTAGCCTTGTTTCCCCTTGCCGTGCCGTTCCTTCCGTTACCCTTGCCATGCCTTGCTTTCCCTTGCCTTCCTTGCCTTCCGTTACTCTTTGCTTGCCTTCCCTGCATTGCCTAGCCTTGCGTTGTCGTGCCTTAGCCTTGCCTCAACTGACCGTGACTTCCCTTGCGTTACCCTTTCCTTGCCTTGCCGTGCATTGCGTAGACGTGCGTTGTTGTGCATTAGCCTTGCCTTGCCTCACCGTGCCTTGCCTTGCGTTACCCTTTCCTTGCCTTGCCGTGCATTGCCTACCTTGCGTTGTCGTGCGTTACCCTTGTTTCCCCTTGCCGTGCCGGGCCTTTTGTTACACTTGCCTTGCCTTGCTTTGCCTTGACTTCCTTTCCTTCTGTTACTCTTTCCTTGCCTAGCCGTGCACTGCCTAGCCTTGCGTTGTCGTGCATTAGCCTTGCCTCGACTGACCGTGCCTTGCCTTGCGTTACCCTTTCCTTGCCTTGCCGTGCATTGCCTAGCTTGCGTTTTCGTGCCTTAGCCTTGTTTCCCCTTGCCGTGCCGTTCCTTCCCTTACCCTTGCCTTGCCTTGCTTTCCCTTGCCTTTCTTGCCTTCCGATACTCTTTGCTTGCCTTCCGTGCATTGCCTAGCCTTGCGTTTTCGTGCCTTAGCCTTGCCTTGCCTCACCGTGCCTTGCCTTGCGTTACCCTTTCCTTGCCTTGCCGTGCATTGCCTAGCCTTGCGTTGTCGTGACTTAGCCTTGCTTCCCCTTGCCGTGCCGTTCCTTCCGTTACTCTTGCCTTGTCTTGCTTTCCCTTGCATTCCTTGCCTTCCGTTACTCTTTCCTTGCCTTGCCGTGCATTGCCTAGCCTTGCGTTGTCGTGCATTAGCCTTGCCTTGCCTGACCGTCCCTTGCCTTGCGTTACCCTTTCCTTGCCTTGCCGTACATTGCCTAGCTTGCGTTGTCATGCCTTAGCCCTGTTTCCCCTTGCCGTGCCGTTCCTTCCCTTACCCTTAACTTGCCTTGCTTTCCCTTGCCTTCCTTGCCTTCCGTTACTCTTTGCTTACCTTCCGCGCATTGCCTAGCTTGCGTTGTCGTGCCTTACCCTTGTTTCCCCTTGCCGTGCCGTGCCTTTTGTTTCACTTGCCTTGCATTGCTTTGCCTTGCCTTCCTTTCCTTCTGTTACGCTTTCCTTGCCTAGCCGTGCACTGCCAAGGCTTGCGTTGTCGTGCATTAGCCTTGCCTCGACTGACCGTGCCTTGCGTTGCGTTACCCTTTCCTTGCCTTGCCGTGCATTGCCTACCTTGCGTTGTCGTGCCTTAGCCTTGTTTGCCCTTGCCGTGCCGTGCCTTTTGTTTCACTTGCCTTGCATTGTTTTGCCTTGCCTTCCTTTCCTTCTGTTACTCTTTCCTTGCCTAGCCTTGCACTGCCAAGCCTTGCGTCGTCGTGCAATAGCCTTCCCTCGACTGACCGTGCCTTGCCTTGCGTTACCCTTTCCTTGCCTTGCCGTGCATTGCCTAGCTTGCGTTGTCGTGCCTTAGCCTTGTTTCACCTTGCCGTAGCCTTGCTTGCGTTGCCTTGCTTTGCCTTGCCTTCCTTGCCTTCCGTTTCTCTTTGCTTGCCTTCCGTGCATTGCCTAGCCTTGCGTTTTCGTGCCTTAGACTTGTCTCGCCTGACCCTGCCTTGCCTTGCGTTACCCTTTCCTTGCCTTTCCGTGCATTGCCTAGCTTGCGTTGTCGTGCCTTAGCCTTGTTTCCCCTTGCCGTGCCGTGCCTTTTGTTACACTTGCCTTGCCTTGTTTTGCCTTGCCTTCCATTCCTTCCGTTACTCGTTCCTTGCCTAGCCGTGCACTGCCTAGATTTGCATTGTCGTGCATTAGCCTTGCCTCGACTGACCGTGCCTTGCCTTGCGTTACCTTTTCCTTGCCTTGCCGTGCATTGCCTGGCTTGCGTTGTCGTGTCTTAGCCTTGTTTCCCCTTGCCGTGCCGTGCCTTTTGTTACACTTGCCTTGCCTTGCTTTGCCTTGCCTTGAATTCCTTCCGTTACTCGGTCCTTGCCTAGCCGTGCACTGCCTAGCCTTGCGTTGTCGTGCATTAGCCTTGCCTTGCCTGACCGTGCCTTGCCTTGCGTTACCCTTTCCTTGCTTTGCCGTGCATTGCCTAGCCGTGCGTTGTCGTGCCTTAGCCTTGTTTCACCTTGCCGTAGCCTTGCTTGCGTTGCCTTGCTTTGCCTTGCCTTCCTTGCCTTCCGTTACTCTTTGCTTGCCTTCCGTGCATTGCGTAGCCTTGCGTTGTCGTGCCGTAGCCTTTTTCTGACCTTGCCATAGCCTTGCTTGCGTTACCTTGCTTTGCCTTGCCTTGAATTCCTTCCGTTACTCGTTCCTTGCCTAGCCGTGCACTGCCTAGCCTTGCGTTGTCGTGCATTAGCCTTGCCTCGACTGACCGTGCCTTGCCTTGCGTTACCCTTTCCTTGCCTTGCCGTGCATTGCCTAGCTTGCGTTGTCGTGCCTCAGCCTTGTTTCCCCTTTCCGTGCCGTTCCTTCCCTTACCCTTGCCTTGCCTTGCTTTCCCTTGCATTCCTTGCCTTCCGTTACTCTTTCCTTGCCTTGCCGTGCATTGCCTAGCCTTGAGTTGTCCTGCATTAGCCTTGCCTTGCCTGACCGTGCCTTGCCTTGCGTTACCCTTTCCTTGCTTTGCCGTGCATATCCTAGCCGTGCGTTGTCGTGCCTTAGCCTTGTTTCACCTTGCCGTAGCCTTGCTTGCGTTGCCTTGCTTTCTCTTGCCTTCCTTGCCTTCCGTTTCTCTTTGCTTGCCTTCCGTGCATTGCCTAGCCTTGCGTTTTCGTGCCTTAGCCTTGTCTCGCCTGACCCTGCAGTGCCTTGCGTTACCCTTTCCTTGCCTTTCCGTGCATTGCCTAGCTTGCGTTGTCGTGCCTTAGCCTTGTTTCCCCTTGCCGTGCCGTGCCTTTTGTTACACTTGCCTTGCCTTGCTTTGCCTTGCCTTCCATTCCTTCCGTTACTCGTTCCTTGCCTAGCCGTGCACTGCCTAGCTTTGCGTTGTCGTGCATTAGCCTTGCCTCGACTGACCGTGCCTTGCCTTGCGTTACCCTTTCCTTGCCTTTCCGTGCATTGCCTAGCTTGCGTTGTCGTGTCTTAGCCTTGTTTCCCCTTGCCGTGCCGTGCCTTTTGTTACACTTGCCTTGCCTTGCTTTGCCTTGCCTTGAATTCCTTCCGTTACTCGTTCCTTGCCTAGCCGTGCACTGCCTAGCCTTGCGTTGTCGTGCATTAGCCTTCCCTTGCCTGACCGTGCCTTGCCTTGCGTTACCCTTTCCTTGCCTTGCCGTGCTTTGCCTTGCTTGCGTTGTCGTGCCTTAGCCTTGTTTCCCCTTGCCGTGCCGTTCCTTTCCTTACTCTTAACTTGCCTTGCTTTCCCTTGCCTTCCTTGCCTTCCGTTACTCTTTGCTTACCTTCCGTGCATTGCCTAGCCTTGCGTTGTCGTGCCTTAGCCTTGCCTCGCCTGACAGAGCCTTGCCTTGCGTTACCCTTTCCTTGCCTGGCCGTGCATTGCCTAGCCTTGCGTTGCCGTGCCTTAGCCTTGTTTCCCCTTGCCGTGCCGTTCCTTCCGTTACCCTTGCCATGCCTTGCTTTCCCTTGCCTTCCTTGCCTTCCGTTACTCTTTGCTTGCCTTCCCTGCATTGCCTAGCCTTGCGTT
This sequence comes from Macrotis lagotis, assembly GCF_037893015.1. Classification (NCBI taxonomy): domain Eukaryota; kingdom Metazoa; phylum Chordata; class Mammalia; order Peramelemorphia; family Peramelidae; genus Macrotis; species Macrotis lagotis. The sequence continues at coordinate 607,922 of NW_027421928.1, forward strand.
GTCGTGCCTTAGCCTTGCCTCAACTGACCGTGACTTCCCTTGCGTTACCCTTTCCTTGCCTTGCCGTGCATTGCGTAGACGTGCGTTGTTGTGCATTAGCCTTGCCTTGCCTCACCGTGCCTTGCCTTGCGTTACCCTTTCCTTGCCTTGCCGTGCATTGCCTACCTTGCGTTGTCGTGCGTTACCCTTGTTTCCCCTTGCCGTGCCGGGCCTTTTGTTACACTTGCCTTGCCTTGCTTTGCCTTGACTTCCTTTCCTTCTGTTACTCTTTCCTTGCCTAGCCGTGCACTGCCTAGCCTTGCGTTGTCGTGCATTAGCCTTGCCTCGACTGACCGTGCCTTGCCTTGCGTTACCCTTTCCTTGCCTTGCCGTGCATTGCCTAGCTTGCGTTTTCGTGCCTTAGCCTTGTTTCCCCTTGCCGTGCCGTTCCTTCCCTTACCCTTGCCTTGCCTTGCTTTCCCTTGCCTTTCTTGCCTTCCGATACTCTTTGCTTGCCTTCCGTGCATTGCCTAGCCTTGCGTTTTCGTGCCTTAGCCTTGCCTTGCCTCACCGTGCCTTGCCTTGCGTTACCCTTTCCTTGCCTTGCCGTGCATTGCCTAGCCTTGCGTTGTCGTGACTTAGCCTTGCTTCCCCTTGCCGTGCCGTTCCTTCCGTTACTCTTGCCTTGTCTTGCTTTCCCTTGCATTCCTTGCCTTCCGTTACTCTTTCCTTGCCTTGCCGTGCATTGCCTAGCCTTGCGTTGTCGTGCATTAGCCTTGCCTTGCCTGACCGTCCCTTGCCTTGCGTTACCCTTTCCTTGCCTTGCCGTACATTGCCTAGCTTGCGTTGTCATGCCTTAGCCCTGTTTCCCCTTGCCGTGCCGTTCCTTCCCTTACCCTTAACTTGCCTTGCTTTCCCTTGCCTTCCTTGCCTTCCGTTACTCTTTGCTTACCTTCCGCGCATTGCCTAGCTTGCGTTGTCGTGCCTTACCCTTGTTTCCCCTTGCCGTGCCGTGCCTTTTGTTTCACTTGCCTTGCATTGCTTTGCCTTGCCTTCCTTTCCTTCTGTTACGCTTTCCTTGCCTAGCCGTGCACTGCCAAGGCTTGCGTTGTCGTGCATTAGCCTTGCCTCGACTGACCGTGCCTTGCGTTGCGTTACCCTTTCCTTGCCTTGCCGTGCATTGCCTACCTTGCGTTGTCGTGCCTTAGCCTTGTTTGCCCTTGCCGTGCCGTGCCTTTTGTTTCACTTGCCTTGCATTGTTTTGCCTTGCCTTCCTTTCCTTCTGTTACTCTTTCCTTGCCTAGCCTTGCACTGCCAAGCCTTGCGTCGTCGTGCATTAGCCTTCCCTCGACTGACCGTGCCTTGCCTTGCGTTACCCTTTCCTTGCCTTGCCGTGCATTGCCTAGCTTGCGTTGTCGTGCCTTAGCCTTGTTTCACCTTGCCGTAGCCTTGCTTGCGTTGCCTTGCTTTGCCTTGCCTTCCTTGCCTTCCGTTTCTCTTTGCTTGCCTTCCGTGCATTGCCTAGCCTTGCGTTTTCGTGCCTTAGACTTGTCTCGCCTGACCCTGCCTTGCCTTGCGTTACCCTTTCCTTGCCTTTCCGTGCATTGCCTAGCTTGCGTTGTCGTGCCTTAGCCTTGTTTCCCCTTGCCGTGCCGTGCCTTTTGTTACACTTGCCTTGCCTTGTTTTGCCTTGCCTTCCATTCCTTCCGTTACTCGTTCCTTGCCTAGCCGTGCACTGCCTAGATTTGCATTGTCGTGCATTAGCCTTGCCTCGACTGACCGTGCCTTGCCTTGCGTTACCTTTTCCTTGCCTTGCCGTGCATTGCCTGGCTTGCGTTGTCGTGTCTTAGCCTTGTTTCCCCTTGCCGTGCCGTGCCTTTTGTTACACTTGCCTTGCCTTGCTTTGCCTTGCCTTGAATTCCTTCCGTTACTCGTTCCTTGCCTAGCCGTGCACTGCCTAGCCTTGCGTTGTCGTGCATTAGCCTTGCCTTGCCTGACCGTGCCTTGCCTTGCGTTACCCTTTCCTTGCTTTGCCGTGCATTGCCTAGCCGTGCGTTGTCGTGCCTTAGCCTTGTTTCACCTTGCCGTAGCCTTGCTTGCGTTGCCTTGCTTTGCCTTGCCTTCCTTGCCTTCCGTTACTCTTTGCTTGCCTTCCGTGCATTGCGTAGCCTTGCGTTGTCGTGCCGTAGCCTTTTTCTGACCTTGCCATAGCCTTGCTTGCGTTACCTTGCTTTGCCTTGCCTTGAATTCCTTCCGTTACTCGGTCCTTGCCTAGCCGTGCACTGCCTAGCCTTGCGTTGTCGTGCATTAGCCTTGCCTCGACTGACCGTGCCTTGCCTTGCGTTACCCTTTCCTTGCCTTGCCGTGCATTGCCTAGCTTGCGTTGTCGTGCCTCAGCCTTGTTTCCCCTTTCCGTGCCGTTCCTTCCCTTACCCTTGCCTTGCCTTGCTTTCCCTTGCATTCCTTGCCTTCCGTTACTCTTTCCTTGCCTTGCCGTGCATTGCCTAGCCTTGAGTTGTCCTGCATTAGCCTTGCCTTGCCTGACCGTGCCTTGCCTTGCGTTACCCTTTCCTTGCTTTGCCGTGCATTGCCTAGCCGTGCGTTGTCGTGCCTTAGCCTTGTTTCACCTTGCCGTAGCCTTGCTTGCGTTGCCTTGCTTTGCCTTGCCTTCCTTGCCTTCCGTTACTCTTTGCTTGCCTTCCGTGCATTGCCTAGCCTTGCGTTTTCGTGCCTTAGCCTTGTCTCGCCTGACCCTGCAGTGCCTTGCGTTACCCTTTCCTTGCCTTTCCGTGCATTGCCTAGCTTGCGTTGTCGTGCCTTAGCCTTGTTTCCCCTTGCCGTGCCGTGCCTTTTGTTACACTTGCCTTGCCTTGCTTTGCCTTGCCTTCCATTCCTTCCGTTACTCGTTCCTTGCCTAGCCGTGCACTGCCTAGCTTTGCGTTGTCGTGCATTAGCCTTGCCTCGACTGACCGTGCCTTGCCTTGCGTTACCCTTTCCTTGCCTTTCCGTGCATTGCCTAGCTTGCGTTGTCGTGTCTTAGCCTTGTTTCCCCTTGCCGTGCCGTGCCTTTTGTTACACTTGCCTTGCCTTGCTTTGCCTTGCCTTGAATTCCTTCCGTTACTCGTTCCTTGCCTAGCCGTGCACTGCCTAGCCTTGCGTTGTCGTGCATTAGCCTTCCCTTGCCTGACCGTGCCTTGCCTTGCGTTACCCTTTCCTTGCCTTGCCGTGCTTTGCCTTGCTTGCGTTGTCGTGCCTTAGCCTTGTTTCCCCTTGCCGTGCCGTTCCTTTCCTTACTCTTAACTTGCCTTGCTTTCCCTTGCCTTCCTTGCCTTCCGTTACTCTTTGCTTACCTTCCGTGCATTGCCTAGCCTTGCGTTGTCGTGCCTTAGCCTTGCCTCGCCTGACAGAGCCTTGCCTTGCGTTACCCTTTCCTTGCCTGGCCGTGCATTGCCTAGCCTTGCGTTGCCGTGCCTTAGCCTTGTTTCCCCTTGCCGTGCCGTTCCTTCCGTTACCCTTGCCATGCCTTGCTTTCCCTTGCCTTCCTTGCCTTCCGTTACTCTTTGCTTGCCTTCCCTGCATTGCCTAGCCTTGCGTTGTCGTGCCTTAGCCTTGCCTCAACTGACCGTGACTTCCCTTGCGTTACCCTTTCCTTGCCTTGCCGTGCATTGCGTAGACGTGCGTTGTTGTGCATTAGCCTTGCCTTGCCTCACCGTGCCTTGCCTTGCGTTACCCTTTCCTTGCCTTGCCGTGCATTGCCTACCTTGCGTTGTCGTGCGTTACCCTTGTTTCCCCTTGCCGTGCCGGGCCTTTTGTTACACTTGCCTTGCCTTGCTTTGCCTTGACTTCCTTTCCTTCTGTTACTCTTTCCTTGCCTAGCCGTGCACTGCCTAGCCTTGCGTTGTCGTGCATTAGCCTTGCCTCGACTGACCGTGCCTTGCCTTGCGTTACCCTTTCCTTGCCTTGCCGTGCATTGCCTAGCTTGCGTTTTCGTGCCTTAGCCTTGTTTCCCCTTGCCGTGCCGTTCCTTCCCTTACCCTTGCCTTGCCTTGCTTTCCCTTGCCTTTCTTGCCTTCCGATACTCTTTGCTTGCCTTCCGTGCATTGCCTAGCCTTGCGTTTTCGTGCCTTAGCCTTGCCTTGCCTCACCGTGCCTTGCCTTGCGTTACCCTTTCCTTGCCTTGCCGTGCATTGCCTAGCCTTGCGTTGTCGTGACTTAGCCTTGCTTCCCCTTGCCGTGCCGTTCCTTCCGTTACTCTTGCCTTGTCTTGCTTTCCCTTGCATTCCTTGCCTTCCGTTACTCTTTCCTTGCCTTGCCGTGCATTGCCTAGCCTTGCGTTGTCGTGCATTAGCCTTGCCTTGCCTGACCGTCCCTTGCCTTGCGTTACCCTTTCCTTGCCTTGCCGTACATTGCCTAGCTTGCGTTGTCATGCCTTAGCCCTGTTTCCCCTTGCCGTGCCTTCCGTTCCTTACCCTTACCCCTTGCCTTGCTTTCCCTTGCCTTCCTTGCCTTCCGTTACTCTTTGCATTGCCTACCTTAGCCGCGCCTGCATTGCCTAGCTTGCGTTGTCGTGCCTTACCCTTGTTTCCCCTTGCCGTGCCGTGCCTTTTGTTTCACTTGCCTTGCATTGCTTTGCCTTGCCTTCCTTTCCTTCTGTTACGCTTTCCTTGCCTAGCCGTGCACTGCCAAGGCTTGCGTTGTCGTGCATTAGCCTTGCCTCGACTGACCGTGCCTTGCCTTGCGTTACCCTTTCCTTGCCTTGCCGTGCATTGCCTACTTGCGTTGTCGTGCCTGCATTGCCTACCTTGCGTTGTCGTGCCTTAGCCTTGTTTGCCCTTGCCGTGCCGTGCCTTTTGTTTCACTTGCCTTGCATTGCTTTGCCTTGCCTTCCTTTCCTTCTGTTACTCTTTCCTTGCCTAGCCTTGCACTGCCAAGCCTTGCGTCGTCGTGCATTAGCCTTGCCTCGACTGACCGTGCCTTGCCTTGCGTTACCCTTTCCTTGCCTTGCCGTGCATTGCCTAGCTTGCGTTGTCGTGCCTTAGCCTTGTTTCACCTTGCCGTAGCCTTGCTTGCGTTGCCTTGCTTTGCCTTGCCTTCCTTGCCTTCCGTTACTCTTTGCTTGCCTTCCGTGCATTGCCTAGCCTTGCGTTTTCGTGCCTTAGACTTGTCTCGCCTGACCCTGCCTTGCCTTGCGTTACCCTTTCCTTGCCTTTCCGTGCATTGCCTAGCTTGCGTTGTCGTGCCTTAGCCTTGTTTCCCCTTGCCGTGCCGTGCCTTTTGTTACACTTGCCTTGCCTTGCTTTGCCTTGCCTTCCATTCCTTCCGTTACTCGTTCCTTGCCTAGCCGTGCACTGCCTAGATTTGCATTGTCGTGCATTAGCCTTGCCTCGACTGACCGTGCCTTGCCTTGCGTTACCTTTTCCTTGCCTTGCCGTGCATTGCCTGGCTTGCGTTGTCGTGTCTTAGCCTTGTTTCCCCTTGCCGTGCCGTGCCTTTTGTTACACTTGCCTTGCCTTGCTTTGCCTTGCCTTGAATTCCTTCCGTTACTCGGTCCTTGCCTAGCCGTGCACTGCCTAGCCTTGCGTTGTCGTGCATTAGCCTTGCCTTGCCTGACCGTGCCTTGCCTTGCGTTACCCTTTCCTTGCTTTGCCGTGCATTGCCTAGCCGTGCGTTGTCGTGCCTTAGCCTTGTTTCACCTTGCCGTAGCCTTGCTTGCGTTGCCTTGCTTTGCCTTGCCTTCCTTGCCTTCCGTTACTCTTTGCTTGCCTTCCGTGCATTGCGTAGCCTTGCGTTGTCGTGCCGTAGCCTTTTTCTGACCTTGCCATAGCCTTGCTTGCGTTACCTTGCTTTGCCTTGCATTCCTTGCCTTGCGTTACCCTTTCCTTGCCTTGCCGTGCATTGCCTAGCTTGCGTTGTCGTGCCTTAGCCTTGTTTCCCCTTGCCGTGCCGTGCCTTTTGTTACACTTGCCTTGCCTTGCTTTGCCTTGCCTTCCTTTCCTTCCGTTACTCTTTAGCCTTAGCCTTGCCGTGCATTGCCTAGACCTTGCCTTGTCGTGCATTAGCCTTGCCTCGCCTGACCGTGCCTTGCCTTGCGTTACCCTTTCCTTGCCTTGCCGTGCATTGCCTAGCTTGCGTTGTCGTGCCTTAGCCTTGTTTCCCCTTGCCGTGCCGTTCCTTCCCTTACCCTTAACTTGCCTTGCTTTCCCTTGCCTTCCTTGCCTTCCGTTACTCTTTGCTTACCTTCCGTGCATTGCCTAGCCTTGCGTTGTCGTGCCTTAGCCTTGCCTCGCCTGACAGAGCCTTGCCTTGCGTTACCCTTTCCTTGCCTGGCCGTGCATTGCCTAGCCTTGCGTTGCCGTGCCTTAGCCTTGTTTCCCCTTGCCGTGCCGTTCCTTCCGTTACCCTTGCCATGCCTTGCTTTCCCTTGCCTTCCTTGCCTTCCGTTACTCTTTGCTTGCCTTCCCTGCATTGCCTAGCCTTGCGTTGTCGTGCCTTAGCCTTGCCTCAACTGACCGTGACTTCCCTTGCGTTACCCTTTCCTTGCCTTGCCGTGCATTGCGTAGACGTGCGTTGTTGTGAATTAGCCTTGCCTTGCCTCACCGTGCCTTGCCTTGCGTTACCCTTTCCTTGCCTTGCCGTGCATTGCCTACCTTGCGTTGTCGTGCCTTACCCTTGTTTCCCCTTGCCGTGCCGTGCCTTTTGTTACACTTGCCTTGCCTTGCTTTGCCTTGACTTCCTTTCCTTCTGTTACTCTTTCCTTGCCTAGCCGTGCACTGCCTAGCCTTGCGTTGTCGTGCATTAGCCTTGCCTCGACTGACCGTGCCTTGCCTTGCGTTACCCTTTCCTTGCCTTGCCGTGCATTGCCTAGCTTGCGTTTTCGTGCCTTAGCCTTGTTTCCCCTTGCCGTGCCGTTCCTTCCCTTACCCTTGCCTTGCCTTGCTTTCCCTTGCCTTCCTTGCCTTCCGTTACTCTTTGCTTGCCTTCCGTGCATTGCCTAGCCTTGCGTTTTCGTGCCTTAGCCTTGCCTTGCCTCACCGTGCCTTGCCTTGCGTTACCCTTTCCTTGCCTTGCCGTGCATTGCCTAGCCTTGCGTTGTCGTGACTTAGCCTTGCTTCCCCTTGCCGTGCCGTTCCTTCCGTTACTCTTGCCTTGTCTTGCTTTCCCTTGCATTCCTTGCCTTCCGTTACTCTTTCCTTGCCTTGCCGTGCATTGCCTAGCCTTGCGTTGTCGTGCATTAGCCTTGCCTTGCCTGACCGTCCCTTGCCTTGCGTTACCCTCTCTTTCCCTTGCCTTGCTTTGCCTAGCCGTGCGTTGTCGTGCATTAGCCTTGCTTCCCCTTGCCGTGCCGTTCCTTCCTTTATCTTGCCTTTCCTTGCTTTCCCTTGCATTCCTTGCCTTCCGTTACTCTATCCTTGCCTTGCCGTGCATTTCCTAGCCTTGCGTTTTCGTGCATTAGCCTTGCTTTGCCTGACCGTGCCTTGCCTTGCGTTACCCTTTCCTTGCTTTGCCGTGCATTGCCTAGCCGTGCGTTGTCGTGCCTTAGTCTTGTTTCACCTTGCCGTAGCCTTGCTTGCGTTGCCTTGCTTTGCCTTGCCTTCCTTGCCTTGCGTTACCCTTTCCTTGCCTTCCGTGCATTGCGTAGCCTTGCGTTGTCGTGCCGTAGCCTTTTTTTGACCTTGCCATAGCCTTGCTTGCGTTACCTTGCTTTGCCTTGCATTCCTTGCCTTGCGTTACCCTTTCCTTGCCTTGCCGTGCATTGCCTACCCTTGCGTTGTCGTGCATTAGCCTTGCCTCGCCTGACAGTGCCTTGCCTTGCGTTACCCTTTCCTTGCCTTGCCGTGCATTGCCTAGACGTGCGTTGTTGTGCATTAGCCTTGCCTTGCCTCACCGTGCCCTGCCTTCCGTTACCCTTTCCTTGCCTTTCCGTGCATTGCCTACCTTGCGTTGTCGTGCCTTACCCTTGTTTCCCCTTGCCGTGACGTGCCTTTTGTTACACTTGCCTTGCCTTGCTTTGCCTTGCCTTCCTTTCCTTCTGTTACTCTTTCCTAGCTTGCGTTGTCATGCCTTAGCCCAGTTTCCCCTTGCCGTGCCGTTCCTTCCCTTACCCTTAACTTGCCTTGCTTTCCCTTGCCTTCCTTGCCTTCCGTTACTCTTTGCTTACCTTCCGTGCATTGCCTAGACTTGCATTGTCGTGCATTAGCCTTGCTTCGCCTGACAGTGCCTTCCCTTGCGTTACCCTTTCCTTGCCTTGCCGTGCATTGCCTAGCTTGCGTTGTCGTGCCTTAGCCATGTTTCCCCTTGCCGTGCCGTTCCTTCCCTTACCCTTAACTTGCCTTGCTTTCCCTTGCCTTCCTTGCCTTCCGTTACTCTTTGCTTACCTTCCGTGCATTGCCTAGCCTTGCGTTGTCGTGCCTTAGCCTTGCCTCGCCTGACAGAGCCTTGCCTTGCGTTACCCTTTCCTTGCCTGGCCGTGCATTGCCTAGCCTTGCGTTGCCGTGCCTTAGCCTTGTTTCCCCTTGCCGTGCCGTTCCTTCCGTTACCCTTGCCATGCCTTGCTTTCCCTTGCCTTCCTTGCCTTCCGTTACTCTTTGCTTGCCTTCCCTGCATTGCCTAGCCTTGCGTTGTCGTGCCTTAGCCTTGCCTCAACTGACCGTGACTTCCCTTGCGTTACCCTTTCCTTGCCTTGCCGTGCATTGCGTAGACGTGCGTTGTTGTGAATTAGCCTTGCCTTGCCTCACCGTGCCTTGCCTTGCGTTACCCTTTCCTTGCCTTGCCGTGCATTGCCTACCTTGCGTTGTCGTGCGTTACCCTTGTTTCCCCTTGCCGTGCCGGGCCTTTTGTTACACTTGCCTTGCCTTGCTTTGCCTTGACTTCCTTTCCTTCTGTTACTCTTTCCTTGCCTAGCCGTGCACTGCCTAGCCTTGCGTTGTCGTGCATTAGCCTTGCCTCGACTGACCGTGCCTTGCCTTGCGTTACCCTTTCCTTGCCTTGCCGTGCATTGCCTAGCTTGCGTTTTCGTGCCTTAGCCTTGTTTCCCCTTGCCGTGCCGTTCCTTCCCTTACCCTTGCCTTGCCTTGCTTTCCCTTGCCTTTCTTGCCTTCCGATACTCTTTGCTTGCCTTCCGTGCATTGCCTAGCCTTGCGTTTTCGTGCCTTAGCCTTGCCTTGCCTCACCGTGCCTTGCCTTGCGTTACCCTTTCCTTGCCTTGCCGTGCATTGCCTAGCCTTGCGTTGTCGTGACTTAGCCTTGCTTCCCCTTGCCGTGCCGTTCCTTCCGTTACTCTTGCCTTGTCTTGCTTTCCCTTGCATTCCTTGCCTTCCGTTACTCTTTGCTTACCTTCCGCGCATTGCCTAGCTTGCGTTGTCGTGCCTTACCCTTGTTTCCCCTTGCCGTGCCGTGCCTTTTGTTTCACTTGCCTTGCATTGCTTTGCCTTGCCTTCCTTTCCTTCTGTTACGCTTTCCTTGCCTAGCCGTGCACTGCCAAGGCTTGCGTTGTCGTGCATTAGCCTTGCCTCGACTGACCGTGCCTTGCCTTGCGTTACCCTTTCCTTGCCTTGCCGTGCATTGCCTACCTTGCGTTGTCGTGCCTTAGCCTTGTTTGCCCTTGCCGTGCCGTGCCTTTTGTTTCACTTGCCTTGCATTGCTTTGCCTTGCCTTCCTTTCCTTCTGTTACTCTTTCCTTGCCTAGCATTGCACTGCCAAGCCTTGCGTCGTCGTGCATTAGCCTTGCCTCGACTGACCGTGCCTTGCCTTGCGTTACCCTTTCCTTGCCTTGCCGTGCATTGCCTAGCTTGCGTTGTCGTGCCTTAGCCTTGTTTCACCTTGCCGTAGACTTGCTTGCGTTGCCTTGCTTTGCCTTGCCTTGCCTTCCTTGCCTTCCGTTACTCTTTGCTTGCCTTCCGTGCATTGCCTAGCCTTGCGTTTTCGTGCCTTAGACTTGTCTCGCCTGACCCTGCCTTGCCTTGCGTTACCCTTTCCTTGCCTTTCCGTGCATTGCCTAGCTTGCGTTGTCGTGCCTTAGCCTTGTTTCCCCTTGCCGTGCCGTGCCTTTTGTTACACTTGCCTTGCCTTGTTTTGCCTTGCCTTCCATTCCTTCCGTTACTCATTCCTTGCCTAGCCGTGCACTGCCTAGCTTTGCATTGTCGTGCATTAGCCTTGCCTCGACTGACCGTGCCTTGCCTTGCGTTACCTTTTCCTTGCCTTGCCGTGCATTGCCTGGCTTGCGTTGCCGTGTCTTAGCCTTGTTTCCCCTTGCCGTGCCGTGCCTTTTGTTACACTTGCCTTGCCTTGCTTTGCCTTGCCTTGAATTCCTTCCGTTACTCGGTCCTTGCCTAGCCGTGCACTGCCTAGCCTTGCGTTGTCGTGCATTAGCCTTGCCTTGCCTGACCGTGCCTTGCCTTGCGTTACCCTTTCCTTGCTTTGCCGTGCATTGCCTAGCCGTGCGTTGTCGTGCCTTAGCCTTGTTTCACCTTACCGTAGCCTTGCTTGCGTTGCCTTGCTTTGCCTTGCCTTCCTTGCCTTCCGTCACTCTTTGCTTGCCTTCCGTGCATTGCGTAGCCTTGCGTTGTCGTGCCGTAGCCTTTTTCTGACCTTGCCATAGCCTTGCTTGCGTTACCTTGCTTTGCCTTGCATTCCTTGCCTTGCGTTACCCTTTCCTTGCCTTGCCGTGCATTGCCTAGCTTGCGTTGTCGTGCCTTAGCCTTGTTTCCCCTTGCCGTGCCGTGCCTTTTGTTTCACTTGCCTTGCATTGCTTTGCCTTGCCTTCCTTTCCTTCTGTTAGGCTTTCCTTGCCTAGCCGTGCACTGCCAAGCCTTGCGTTGTCGTGCATTAGCCTTCCCTCGACTGACCGTGCCTGGCCTTGCGTTACCCTCTCCTTCCCTTGCCTTGCTTTGCCTAGCCGTGCGATGTCGTGCATTAGCCTTGCCTTGCCTCACCGTGCCTTGCCTTGCTTTACCCTTTCCTTGCCTTGCCGTGCTTTGCCTAGCCTTGCGTTGTCGTGCCTTAGCCTTGTTTCCCCTTGCCGTGCCGTTCCTTCCGTTACTGTTGCCTTGCCTTGCTTTCCCTTGCATTCCTTACATTCCGTTACTCTTTCCTTGCCTTGCCGTACATTGCCTAGCCTTCCGTTGTCGTGCATTAGCCTTGCATTTCCTGACCGTGCCTTGCCTTACGTTACCCTTTCCTTACCTTGCCGTGCATTGCCTAGCTTGCGTTGTCGTGCCTTAGCCTTGTTTCCCCTTGCCGTGCCGTTCCTTCCCTTACCCTTAACTTGCCTTGCTTTCCCTTGCCTTCCTTCCCTTCCGTTACTCTTTGCTTACCTTCCGTGCATTGCCTAGCCTTGCGTTGTCGTGCCTTAGCCTTGCCTCGCCTGACAGAGCCTAGCCTTGCGTTACCCTTTCCTTGCCTTGCCGTGCATTGCCTAGACGTGCGTTGTTGTGCATTAGCCTTGCCTTGCCTCACCGTGCCTTGCCTTGCATTACCCTTTCCTTGCCTTGCCGTGCATTGCCTACCTTGCGTTGTCGTGCCTTACCCTTGTTTCCCCTTGCCGTGACGTGCCTTTTGTTACACTTGCCTTGCCTTGCTTTGCCTTGCCTTCCTTTCCTTCTGTTACTCTTTCCTTGCCTAGCCGTGCACTGCCTAGCCTTGCGTTGTCGTGCATTAGCCTTGCCTCGACTGACCGTGCCTTGCCTTGCGTTACCCTTTCCTTGCCTTGCCGTGCATTGCCTAGCTTGCGTTGTCGTGCCTCAGCCTTGTTTCCCCTTTCCGTGCCGTTCCTTCCCTTACCCTTGCCTTGCCTTGCTTTCCCTTGCATTCCTTGCCTTCCGTTACTCTTTCCTTGCCTTGCCGTGCATTGCCTAGCCTTGAGTTGTCCTGCATTAGCCTTGCCTTGCCTGACCGTGCCTTGCCTTGCGTTACCCTTTCCTTGCTTTGCCGTGCATTGCCTAGCCGTGCGTTGTCGTGCCTTAGCCTTGTTTCACCTTGCCGTAGCCTTGCTTGCGTTGCCTTGCTTTGCCTTGCCTTCCTTGCCTTCCGTTACTCTTTGCTTGCCTTCCGTGCATTGCCTAGCCTTGCGTTTTCGTGCCTTAGCCTTGTCTCGCCTGACCCTGCAGTGCCTTGCGTTACCCTTTCCTTGCCTTTCCGTGCATTGCCTAGCTTGCGTTGTCGTGCCTTAGCCTTGTTTCCCCTTGCCGTGCCGTGCCTTTTGTTACACTTGCCTTGCCTTGCTTGCCTTGCCTCCTTCCTTCGTTACTCGTCCTTGCCTCTTTGCCTTGCCTTCCGTTACTCGTTCCTTGCCTAGCCGTGCACTGCCTAGCTTGCGTTGTCGTGCATTAGCCTTGCCTCGACTGACCGTGCCTTGCCTTGCGTTACCCTTTCCTTGCCGTGCATTGCCGCTTGCGTTGTTGTCTTAGCCTTGTTTCCCCTTGCCGTGCCGTGCCTTTTGTTACACTTGCCTTGCCTTGCTTTGCCTTGCCTTGAATTCCTTCCGTTACTCGTTCCTTGCCTAGCCGTGCACTGCCTAGCCTTGCGTTGTCGTGCATTAGCCTTCCCTTGCCTGACCGTGCCTTGCCTTGCGTTACCCTTTAATTGCCTTGCCGTGCTTTGCCTTGCTTGCGTTGTCGTGCCTTAGCCTTGTTTCCCCTTGCCGTGCCGTTCCTTTCCCTTACTCTTAACTTGCCTTGCTTTCCCTTGCCTTCCTTGCCTTCCGTTACTCTTTGCTTACCTTCCGTGCATTGCCTAGCCTTGCGTTGTCGTGCCTTAGCCTTGCCTCGCCTGACAGAGCCTTGCCTTGCGTTACCCTTTCCTTGCCTGGCCGTGCATTGCCTAGCCTTGCGTTGCCGTGCCTTAGCCTTGTTTCCCCTTGCCGTGCCGTTCCTTCCGTTACCCTTGCCATGCCTTGCTTTCCCTTGCCTTCCTTGCCTTCCGTTACTCTTTGCTTGCCTTCCCTGCATTGCCTAGCCTTGCGTTGTCGTGCCTTAGCCTTGCCTCAACTGACCGTGACTTCCCTTGCGTTACCCTTTCCTTGCCTTGCCGTGCATTGCGTAGACGTGCGTTGTTGTGCATTAGCCTTGCCTTGCCTCACCGTGCCTTGCCTTGCGTTACCCTTTCCTTGCCTTGCCGTGCATTGCCTACCTTGCGTTGTCGTGCGTTACCCTTGTTTCCCCTTGCCGTGCCGGGCCTTTTGTTACACTTGCCTTGCCTTGCTTTGCCTTGACTTCCTTTCCTTCTGTTACTCTTTCCTTGCCTAGCCGTGCACTGCCTAGCCTTGCGTTGTCGTGCATTAGCCTTGCCTCGACTGACCGTGCCTTGCCTTGCGTTACCCTTTCCTTGCCTTGCCGTGCATTGCCTAGCTTGCGTTTTCGTGCCTTAGCCTTGTTTCCCCTTGCCGTGCCGTTCCTTCCCTTACCCTTGCCTTGCCTTGCTTTCCCTTGCCTTTCTTGCCTTCCGATACTCTTTGCTTGCCTTCCGTGCATTGCCTAGCCTTGCGTTTTCGTGCCTTAGCCTTGCCTTGCCTCACCGTGCCTTGCCTTGCGTTACCCTTTCCTTGCCTTGCCGTGCATTGCCTAGCCTTGCGTTGTCGTGACTTAGCCTTGCTTCCCCTTGCCGTGCCGTTCCTTCCGTTACTCTTGCCTTGTCTTGCTTTCCCTTGCATTCCTTGCCTTCCGTTACTCTTTCCTTGCCTTGCCGTGCATTGCCTAGCCTTGCGTTGTCGTGCATTAGCCTTGCCTTGCCTGACCGTCCCTTGCCTTGCGTTACCCTCTCTTTCCCTTGCCTTGCTTTGCCTAGCCGTGCGTTGTCGTGCATTAGCCTTGCTTCCCCTTGCCGTGCCGTTCCTTCCTTTATCTTGCCTTTCCTTGCTTTCCCTTGCATTCCTTGCCTTCCGTTACTCTATCCTTGCCTTGCCGTGCATTGCCTAGCCTTGCGTTGTCGTGCATTAGCCTTGCTTTGCCTGACCGTGCCTTGCCTTGCGTTACCCTTTCCTTGCTTTGCCGTGCATTGCCTAGCCGTGCGTTGTCGTGCCTTAGTCTTGTTTCACCTTGCCGTAGCCTTGCTTGCGTTGCCTTGCTTTGCCTTGCCTTCCTTGCCTTGCGTTACCCTTTCCTTGCCTTCCGTGCATTGCGTAGCCTTGCGTTGTCGTGCCGTAGCCTTTTTTTGACCTTGCCATAGCCTTGCTTGCGTTACCTTGCTTTGCCTTGCATTCCTTGCCTTGCGTTACCCTTTCCTTGCCTTGCCGTGCATTGCCTAGCCTTGCGTTGTCGTGCATTAGCCTTGCCTCGCCTGACAGTGCCTTGCCTTGCGTTACCCTTTCCTTGCCTTGCCGTGCATTGCCTAGACGTGCGTTGTTGTGCATTAGCCTTGCCTTGCCTCACCGTGCCCTGCCTTCCGTTACCCTTTCCTTGCCTTTCCGTGCATTGCCTACCTTGCGTTGTCGTGCCTTACCCTTGTTTCCCCTTGCCGTGACGTGCCTTTTGTTACACTTGCCTTGCCTTGCTTTGCCTTGCCTTCCTTTCCTTCTGTTACTCTTTCCTAGCTTGCGTTGTCATGCCTTAGCCCAGTTTCCCCTTGCCGTGCCGTTCCTTCCCTTACCCTTAACTTGCCTTGCTTTCCCTTGCCTTCCTTGCCTTCCGTTACTCTTTGCTTACCTTCCGTGCATTGCCTAGACTTGCATTGTCGTGCATTAGCCTTGCCTTCGCCTGACAGTGCCTTCCCTTGCGTTACCCTTTCCTTGCCTTGCCGTGCATTGCCTAGCTTGCGTTGTCGTGCCTTAGCCATGTTTCCCCTTGCCGTGCCGTTCCTTCCCTTACCCTTAACTTGCCTTGCTTTCCCTTGCCTTCCTTGCCTTCCGTTACTCTTTGCTTACCTTCCGTGCATTGCCTAGCCTTGCGTTGTCGTGCCTTAGCCTTGCCTCGCCTGACAGAGCCTTGCCTTGCGTTACCCTTTCCTTGCCTGGCCGTGCATTGCCTAGCCTTGCGTTGCCGTGCCTTAGCCTTGTTTCCCCTTGCCGTGCCGTTCCTTCCGTTACCCTTGCCATGCCTTGCTTTCCCTTGCCTTCCTTGCCTTCCGTTACTCTTTGCTTGCCTTCCCTGCATTGCCTAGCCTTGCGTTGTCGTGCCTTAGCCTTGCCTCAACTGACCGTGACTTCCCTTGCGTTACCCTTTCCTTGCCTTGCCGTGCATTGCGTAGACGTGCGTTGTTGTGAATTAGCCTTGCCTTGCCTCACCGTGCCTTGCCTTGCGTTACCCTTTCCTTGCCTTGCCGTGCATTGCCTACCTTGCGTTGTCGTGCGTTACCCTTGTTTCCCCTTGCCGTGCCGGGCCTTTTGTTACACTTGCCTTGCCTTGCTTTGCCTTGACTTCCTTTCCTTCTGTTACTCTTTCCTTGCCTAGCCGTGCACTGCCTAGCCTTGCGTTGTCGTGCATTAGCCTTGCCTCGACTGACCGTGCCTTGCCTTGCGTTACCCTTTCCTTGCCTTGCCGTGCATTGCCTAGCTTGCGTTTTCGTGCCTTAGCCTTGTTTCCCCTTGCCGTGCCGTTCCTTCCCTTACCCTTGCCTTGCCTTGCTTTCCCTTGCCTTTCTTGCCTTCCGATACTCTTTGCTTGCCTTCCGTGCATTGCCTAGCCTTGCGTTTTCGTGCCTTAGCCTTGCCTTGCCTCACCGTGCCTTGCCTTGCGTTACCCTTTCCTTGCCTTGCCGTGCATTGCCTAGCCTTGCGTTGTCGTGACTTAGCCTTGCTTCCCCTTGCCGTGCCGTTCCTTCCGTTACTCTTGCCTTGTCTTGCTTTCCCTTGCATTCCTTGCCTTCCGTTACTCTTTGCTTACCTTCCGCGCATTGCCTAGCTTGCGTTGTCGTGCCTTACCCTTGTTTCCCCTTGCCGTGCCGTGCCTTTTGTTTCACTTGCCTTGCATTGCTTTGCCTTGCCTTCCTTTCCTTCTGTTACGCTTTCCTTGCCTAGCCGTGCACTGCCAAGGCTTGCGTTGTCGTGCATTAGCCTTGCCTCGACTGACCGTGCCTTGCCTTGCGTTACCCTTTCCTTGCCTTGCCGTGCATTGCCTACCTTGCGTTGTCGTGCCTTAGCCTTGTTTGCCCTTGCCGTGCCGTGCCTTTTGTTTCACTTGCCTTGCATTGCTTTGCCTTGCCTTCCTTTCCTTCTGTTACTCTTTCCTTGCCTAGCATTGCACTGCCAAGCCTTGCGTCGTCGTGCATTAGCCTTGCCTCGACTGACCGTGCCTTGCCTTGCGTTACCCTTTCCTTGCCTTGCCGTGCATTGCCTAGCTTGCGTTGTCGTGCCTTAGCCTTGTTTCACCTTGCCGTAGCCTTGCTTGCGTTGCCTTGCTTTGCCTTGCCTTCCTTGCCTTCCGTTACTCTTTGCTTGCCTTCCGTGCATTGCCTAGCCTTGCGTTTTCGTGCCTTAGACTTGTCTCGCCTGACCCTGCCTTGCCTTGCGTTACCCTTTCCTTGCCTTTCCGTGCATTGCCTAGCTTGCGTTGTCGTGCCTTAGCCTTGTTTCCCCTTGCCGTGCCGTGCCTTTTGTTACACTTGCCTTGCCTTGTTTTGCCTTGCCTTCCATTCCTTCCGTTACTCATTCCTTGCCTAGCCGTGCACTGCCTAGCTTTGCATTGTCGTGCATTAGCCTTGCCTCGACTGACCGTGCCTTGCCTTGCGTTACCTTTTCCTTGCCTTGCCGTGCATTGCCTGGCTTGCGTTGCCGTGTCTTAGCCTTGTTTCCCCTTGCCGTGCCGTGCCTTTTGTTACACTTGCCTTGCCTTGCTTTGCCTTGCCTTGAATTCCTTCCGTTACTCGGTCCTTGCCTAGCCGTGCACTGCCTAGCCTTGCGTTGTCGTGCATTAGCCTTGCCTTGCCTGACCGTGCCTTGCCTTGCGTTACCCTTTCCTTGCTTTGCCGTGCATTGCCTAGCCGTGCGTTGTCGTGCCTTAGCCTTGTTTCACCTTACCGTAGCCTTGCTTGCGTTGCCTTGCTTTGCCTTGCCTTCCTTGCCTTCCGTCACTCTTTGCTTGCCTTCCGTGCATTGCGTAGCCTTGCGTTGTCGTGCCGTAGCCTTTTTCTGACCTTGCCATAGCCTTGCTTGCGTTACCTTGCTTTGCCTTGCATTCCTTGCCTTGCGTTACCCTTTCCTTGCCTTGCCGTGCATTGCCTAGCTTGCGTTGTCGTGCCTTAGCCTTGTTTCCCCTTGCCGTGCCGTGCCTTTTGTTTCACTTGCCTTGCATTGCTTTGCCTTGCCTTCCTTTCCTTCTGTTAGGCTTTCCTTGCCTAGCCGTGCACTGCCAAGCCTTGCGTTGTCGTGCATTAGCCTTCCCTCGACTGACCGTGCCTGGCCTTGCGTTACCCTCTCCTTCCCTTGCCTTGCTTTGCCTAGCCGTGCGATGTCGTGCATTAGCCTTGCCTTGCCTCACCGTGCCTTGCCTTGCGTTACCCTTTCCTTGCCTTGCCGTGCTTTGCCTAGCCTTGCGTTGTCGTGCCTTAGCCTTGTTTCCCCTTGCCGTGCCGTTCCTTCCGTTACTGTTGCCTTGCCTTGCTTTCCCTTGCATTCCTTACATTCCGTTACTCTTTCCTTGCCTTGCCGTACATTGCCTAGCCTTCCGTTGTCGTGCATTAGCCTTGCATTTCCTGACCGTGCCTTGCCTTGCGTTACCCTTTCCTTACCTTGCCGTGCATTGCCTAGCTTGCGTTGTCGTGCCTTAGCCTTGTTTCCCCTTGCCGTGCCGTTCCTTCCCTTACCCTTAACTTGCCTTGCTTTCCCTTGCCTTCCTTCCCTTCCGTTACTCTTTGCTTACCTTCCGTGCATTGCCTAGCCTTGCGTTGTCGTGCCTTAGCCTTGCCTCGCCTGACAGAGCCTAGCCTTGCGTTACCCTTTCCTTGCCTTGCCGTGCATTGCCTAGACGTGCGTTGTTGTGCATTAGCCTTGCCTTGCCTCACCGTGCCTTGCCTTGCATTACCCTTTCCTTGCCTTGCCGTGCATTGCCTACCTTGCGTTGTCGTGCCTTACCCTTGTTTCCCCTTGCCGTGACGTGCCTTTTGTTACACTTGCCTTGCCTTGCTTTGCCTTGCCTTCCTTTCCTTCTGTTACTCTTTCCTTGCCTAGCCGTGCACTGCCTAGCCTTGCGTTGTCGTGCATTAGCCTTGCCTCGACTGACCGTGCCTTGCCTTGCGTTACCCTTTCCTTGCCTTGCCGTGCATTGCCTAGCTTGCGTTGTCGTGCCTCAGCCTTGTTTCCCCTTTCCGTGCCGTTCCTTCCCTTACCCTTGCCTTGCCTTGCTTTCCCTTGCATTCCTTGCCTTCCGTTACTCTTTCCTTGCCTTGCCGTGCATTGCCTAGCCTTGAGTTGTCCTGCATTAGCCTTGCCTTGCCTGACCGTGCCTTGCCTTGCGTTACCCTTTCCTTGCTTTGCCGTGCATTGCCTAGCCGTGCGTTGTCGTGCCTTAGCCTTGTTTCACCTTGCCGTAGCCTTGCTTGCGTTGCCTTGCTTTGCCTTGCCTTCCTTGCCTTCCGTTACTCTTTGCTTGCCTTCCGTGCATTGCCTAGCCTTGCGTTTTCGTGCCTTAGCCTTGTCTCGCCTGACCCTGCAGTGCCTTGCGTTACCCTTTCCTTGCCTTTCCGTGCATTGCCTAGCTTGCGTTGTCGTGCCTTAGCCTTGTTTCCCCTTGCCGTGCCGTGCCTTTTGTTACACTTGCCTTGCCTTGCTTTGCCTTGCCTTCCATTCCTTCCGTTACTCGTTCCTTGCCTAGCCGTGCACTGCCTAGCTTTGCGTTGTCGTGCATTAGCCTTGCCTCGACTGACCGTGCCTTGCCTTGCGTTACCCTTTCCTTGCCTTTCCGTGCATTGCCTAGCTTGCGTTGTCGTGTCTTAGCCTTGTTTCCCCTTGCCGTGCCGTGCCTTTTGTTACACTTGCCTTGCCTTGCTTTGCCTTGCCTTGAATTCCTTCCGTTACTCGTTCCTTGCCTAGCCGTGCACTGCCTAGCCTTGCGTTGTCGTGCATTAGCCTTCCCTTGCCTGACCGTGCCTTGCCTTGCGTTACCCTTTCCTTGCCTTGCCGTGCTTTGCCTTGCTTGCGTTGTCGTGCCTTAGCCTTGTTTCCCCTTGCCGTGCCGTTCCTTTCCTTACTCTTAACTTGCCTTGCTTTCCCTTGCCTTCCTTGCCTTCCGTTACTCTTTGCTTACCTTCCGTGCATTGCCTAGCCTTGCGTTGTCGTGCCTTAGCCTTGCCTCGCCTGACAGAGCCTTGCCTTGCGTTACCCTTTCCTTGCCTGGCCGTGCATTGCCTAGCCTTGCGTTGCCGTGCCTTAGCCTTGTTTCCCCTTGCCGTGCCGTTCCTTCCGTTACCCTTGCCATGCCTTGCTTTCCCTTGCCTTCCTTGCCTTCCGTTACTCTTTGCTTGCCTTCCCTGCATTGCCTAGCCTTGCGTTGTCGTGCCTTAGCCTTGCCTCAACTGACCGTGACTTCCCTTGCGTTACCCTTTCCTTGCCTTGCCGTGCATTGCGTAGACGTGCGTTGTTGTGCATTAGCCTTGCCTTGCCTCACCGTGCCTTGCCTTGCGTTACCCTTTCCTTGCCTTGCCGTGCATTGCCTACCTTGCGTTGTCGTGCGTTACCCTTGTTTCCCCTTGCCGTGCCGGGCCTTTTGTTACACTTGCCTTGCCTTGCTTTGCCTTGACTTCCTTTCCTTCTGTTACTCTTTCCTTGCCTAGCCGTGCACTGCCTAGCCTTGCGTTGTCGTGCATTAGCCTTGCCTCGACTGACCGTGCCTTGCCTTGCGTTACCCTTTCCTTGCCTTGCCGTGCATTGCCTAGCTTGCGTTTTCGTGCCTTAGCCTTGTTTCCCCTTGCCGTGCCGTTCCTTCCCTTACCCTTGCCTTGCCTTGCTTTCCCTTGCCTTTCTTGCCTTCCGATACTCTTTGCTTGCCTTCCGTGCATTGCCTAGCCTTGCGTTTTCGTGCCTTAGCCTTGCCTTGCCTCACCGTGCCTTGCCTTGCGTTACCCTTTCCTTGCCTTGCCGTGCATTGCCTAGCCTTGCGTTGTCGTGACTTAGCCTTGCTTCCCCTTGCCGTGCCGTTCCTTCCGTTACTCTTGCCTTGTCTTGCTTTCCCTTGCCTTCCTTGCCTTCCGTTACTCTTTGCTTACCTTCCGCGCATTGCCTAGCTTGCGTTGTTGTGCCTTACCCTTGTTTCCCCTTGCCGTGCCGTGCCTTTTGTTTCACTTGCCTTGCATTGCTTTGCCTTGCCTTCCTTTCCTTCTGTTACGCTTTCCTTGCCTAGCCGTGCACTGCCAAGGCTTGCGTTGTCGTGCATTAGCCTTGCCTCGACTGACCGTGCCTTGCCTTGCGTTACCCTTTCCTTGCCTTGCCGTGCATTGCCTACCTTGCGTTGTCGTGCCTTAGCCTTGTTTGCCCTTGCCGTGCCGTGCCTTTTGTTTCACTTGCCTTGCATTGCTTTGCCTTGCCTTCCTTTCCTTCTGTTACTCTTTCCTTGCCTAGCCTTGCACTGCCAAGCCTTGCGTCGTCGTGCATTAGCCTTGCCTCGACTGACCGTGCCTTGCCTTGCGTTACTCTTTCCTTGCCTTGCCGTGCATTGCCTAGCTTGCGTTGTCGTGCCTTAGCCTTGTTTCACCTTGCCGTAGCCTTGCTTGCGTTGCCTTGCTTTGCCTTGCCTTCCTTGCCTTCCGTTACTCTTTGCTTGCCTTCCGTGCATTGCCTAGCCTTGCGTTTTCGTGCCTTAGACTTGTCTCGCCTGACCCTGCCTTGCCTTGCGTTACCCTTTCCTTGCCTTTCCGTGCATTGCCTAGCTTGCGTTGTCGTGCCTTAGCCTTGATTCCCCTTGCCGTGCCGTGCCTTTTGTTACACTTGCCTTGCCTTGTTTTGCCTTGCCTTCCATTCCTTCCGTTACTCGTTCCTTGCCTAGCCGTGCACTGCCTAGCTTTGCATTGTCGTGCATTAGCCTTGCCTCGACTGACCGTGCCTTGCCTTGCGTTACCTTTTCCTTGCCTTGCCGTGCATTGCCTGGCTTGCGTTGCCGTGTCTTAGCCTTGTTTCCCCTTGCCGTGCCGTGCCTTTTGTTACACTTGCCTTGCCTTGCTTTGCCTTGCCTTGAATTCCTTCCGTTACTCGGTCCTTGCCTAGCCGTGCACTGCCTAGCCTTGCGTTGTCGTGCATTAGCCTTGCCTTGCCTGACCGTGCCTTGCCTTGCGTTACCCTTTCCTTGCTTTGCCGTGCATTGCCTAGCCGTGCGTTGTCGTGCCTTAGCCTTGTTTCACCTTACCGTAGCCTTGCTTGCGTTGCCTTGCTTTGCCTTGCCTTCCTTGCCTTCCGTCACTCTTTGCTTGCCTTCCGTGCATTGCGTAGCCTTGCGTTGTCGTGCCGTAGCCTTTTTCTGACCTTGCCATAGCCTTGCTTGCGTTACCTTGCTTTGCCTTGCATTCCTTGCCTTGCGTTACCCTTTCCTTGCCTTGCCGTGCATTGCCTAGCTTGCGTTGTCGTGCCTTAGCCTTGTTTCCCCTTGCCGTGCCGTGCCTTTTGTTTCACTTGCCTTGCATTGCTTTGCCTTGCCTTCCTTTCCTTCTGTTAGGCTTTCCTTGCCTAGCCGTGCACTGCCAAGCCTTGCGTTGTCGTGCATTAGCCTTCCCTCGACTGACCGTGCCTGGCCTTGCGTTACCCTCTCCTTCCCTTGCCTTGCTTTGCCTAGCCGTGCGATGTCGTGCATTAGCCTTGCCTTGCCTCACCGTGCCTTGCCTTGCGTTGCCCTTTGCTTGCCTTGCCGTGCTTTGCCTAGCCTTGCGTTGTCGTGCCTTAGCCTTGTTTCCCCTTGCCGTGCCGTTCCTTCCGTTACTGTTGCCTTGCCTTGCTTTCCCTTGCATTCCTTACATTCCGTTACTCTTTCCTTGCCTTGCCGTACATTGCCTAGCCTTCCGTTGTCGTGCATTAGCCTTGCATTTCCTGACCGTGCCTTGCCTTGCGTTACCCTTTCCTTACCTTGCCGTGCATTGCCTAGCTTGCGTTGTCGTGCCTTAGCCTTGTTTCCCCTTGCCGTGCCGTTCCTTCCCTTACCCTTAACTTGCCTTGCTTTCCCTTGCCTTCCTTCCCTTCCGTTACTCTTTGCTTACCTTCCGTGCATTGCCTAGCCTTGCGTTGTCGTGCCTTAGCCTTGCCTCGCCTGACAGAGCCTAGCCTTGCGTTACCCTTTCCTTGCCTTGCCGTGCATTGCCTAGACGTGCGTTGTTGTGCATTAGCCTTGCCTTGCCTCACCGTGCCTTGCCTTGCATTACCCTTTCCTTGCCTTGCCGTGCATTGCCTACCTTGCGTTGTCGTGCCTTACCCTTGTTTCCCCTTGCCGTGACGTGCCTTTTGTTACACTTGCCTTGCCTTGCTTTGCCTTGCCTTCCTTTCCTTCTGTTACTCTTTCCTTGCCTAGCCGTGCACTGCCTAGCCTTGCGTTGTCGTGCATTAGCCTTGCCTCGACTGACCGTGCCTTGCCTTGCGTTACCCTTTCCTTGCCTTGCCGTGCATTGCCTAGCTTGCGTTGTCGTGCCTCAGCCTTGTTTCCCCTTTCCGTGCCGTTCCTTCCCTTACCCTTGCCTTGCCTTGCTTTCCCTTGCATTCCTTGCCTTCCGTTACTCTTTCCTTGCCTTGCCGTGCATTGCCTAGCCTTGAGTTGTCCTGCATTAGCCTTGCCTTGCCTGACCGTGCCTTGCCTTGCGTTACCCTTTCCTTGCTTTGCCGTGCATTGCCTAGCCGTGCGTTGTCGTGCCTTAGCCTTGTTTCACCTTGCCGTGCCGTTCCTTCCGTTACCCTTGCCTTGCCTTGCTTTGCCTTGCCTTCCTTGCCTTCCGTTACTCTTTGCTTGCCTTCCGTGCATTGCCTAGCCTTGCGTTTTCGTGCCTTAGCCTTGTCTCGCCTGACCCTGCAGTGCCTTGCGTTACCCTTTCCTTGCTTTGCCGTGCATTGCCTAGCTTGCGTTGTCGTGCCTTAGCCTTGTTTCCCCTTGCCGTGCCGTGCCTTTTGTTACACTTGCCTTGCCTTGCTTTGCCTTGCCTTCCATTCCTTCCGTTACTCGTTCCTTGCCTAGCCGTGCATTGCCTAGCCTTGCGTTGTCGTGACTTAGCCTTGCTTCCCCTTGCCGTGCCGTTCCTTCCGTTACTCTTGCCTTGTCTTGCTTTCCCTTGCATTCCTTGCCTTCCGTTACTCTTTCCTTGCCTTGCCGTGCATTGCCTAGCCTTGCGTTGTCGTGCATTAGCCTTGCCTTGCCTGACCGTCCCTTGCCTTGCGTTACCCTCTCTTTCCCTTGCCTTGCTTTGCCTAGCCGTGCGTTGTCGTGCATTAGCCTTGCTTCCCCTTGCCGTGCCGTTCCTTCCTTTATCTTGCCTTGCCTTGCTTTCCCTTGCCTTCCTTTCCTTCCGTTACTCTTTCCTTGCCTTGCCGTGCATTGCCTAGCCTTGCGTTGTCGTGCATTAGCCTTGCCTTGCCTGACCGTGCCTTGCCTTGCGTTACCCTTTCCTTGCTTTGCCGTGCATTGCCTAGCCGTGCGTTGTCGTGCCTTAGTCTTGTTTCACCTTGCCGTAGCCTTGCTTGCGTTGCCTTGCTTTGCCTTGCCTTCCTTGCCTTGCGTTACCCTTTCCTTGCCTTCCGTGCATTGCGTAGCCTTGCGTTGTCGTGCCTTAGCCTTTTTTTGACCTTGCCATGCCTTGCTTGCGTTACCCTTGCCTTGCCTTGCATTCCTTGCCTTGCGTTACCCTTTCCTTGCCTTGCCGTGCATTGCCTAGCTTTGCGTTGTCGTGCATTAGCGTTGCCTCGACTGACAGTGCCTTGCCTTGCGTTACCCTTTCCTTGCCTTGCCGTGCATTGCCTAGACGTGCGTTGTTGTGCATTAGCCTTGCCTTGCCTCACCGTGCCTTGCCTTGCGTTACCCTTTCCTTGCCTTGCCGTGCATTGCCTACCTTGCGTTGTCGTGCCTTACCCTTGTTTCCCCTTGCCGTGACGTGCCTTTTGTTACACTTGCCTTGCCTTGCTTTGCCTTGCCTTCCTTTCCTTCTGTTACTCTTTCCTTGCCTAGCCGTGCACTGCCTAGCCTTGCGTTGTCGTGCATTAGCCTTGCCTCGACTGACCGTGCCTTGCCTTGCGTTACCCTTTCCTTGCCTTGCCGTGCATTGCCTAGCTTGCGTTGTCATGCCTTAGCCCAGTTTCCCCTTGCCGTGCCGTTCCTTCCCTTACCCTTAACTTGCCTTGCTTTCCCTTGCCTTCCTTGCCTTCCGTTACTCTTTGCTTGCCTTGCCGTGCATTGCCTAGCCTTGCAGTTGTCGTGCATTAGCCTTGCCTTCGCCTGACCGTGCCTTGCCTTGCGTTACCCTTTCCTTGCCTTGCCGTGCATTGCCTAGCCTTGCGTTGTCGTGCCTTAGCCTTGTTTCACCTTGCCGTAGCCTTGCTTGCGTTGCCTTGCTTTGCCTTGCCTTCCTTGCCTTCCGTTACTCTTTGCTTGCCTTCCGTGCATTGCCTAGCCTTGCGTTTTCGTGCCTTAGCCTTGTCTCGCCTGACCCTGCAGTGCCTTGCGTTACCCTTTCCTTGCCTTTCCGTGCATTGCCTAGCTTGCGTTGTCGTGCCTTAGCCTTGTTTCCCCTTGCCGTGCCGTGCCTTTTGTTACACTTGCCTTGCCTTGCTTTGCCTTGCCTTCCATTCCTTCCGTTACTCGTTCCTTGCCTAGCCGTGCACTGCCTAGCTTTGCGTTGTCGTGCATTAGCCTTGCCTTGCCTGACCGTGCCTTGCCTTGCGTTACCCTTTCCTTGCCTTGCCGTGCATTGCCTACCTTGCGTTGTCGTGCCTTACCCTTGTTTCCCCTTGCCGTGCCGTGCCTTTTGTTACACTTGCCTTGCCTTGCTTTGCCTTGCCTTCCTTTCCTTCTGTTACTCTTTCCTTGCCTAGCCGTGCACTGCCTAGCCTTGCGTTGTCGTGCATTAGCCTTGCCTCGACTGACCGTGCCTTGCCTTGCGTTACCCTTTCCTTGCCTTGCCGTGCATTGCCTAGCTTGCGTTGTCGTGCCTTAGCCTTGTTTCCCCTTGCCGTGCCGTTCCTTCCCTACCCTTAACTTGCCTTGCTTTCCCTTGCCTTCCTTGCCTTCCGTTACTCTTTGCTTACCTTCCGTGCATTGCCTAGCCTTGCGTTGTCGTGCCTTAGCCTTGCCTCGCCTGACAGAGCCTTGCCTTGCGTTACCCTTTCCTTGCCTGGCCGTGCATTGCCTAGCCTTGCGTTGCCGTGCCTTAGCCTTGTTTCCCCTTGCCGTGCCGTTCCTTCCGTTACCCTTGCCATGCCTTGCTTTCCCTTGCCTTCCTTGCCTTCCGTTACTCTTTGCTTGCCTTCCCTGCATTGCCTAGCCTTGCGTTGTCGTGCCTTAGCCTTGCCTTGCCGTGCCGTGCCTTTTGACTTGCCTTGCATTGCTTTGCCTTGCCTTCCTTTCCTTCTGTTACCCTTTCCTTGCCTTGCCGTGCATTGCGTAGACTTGCGTTGTTGTGCATTAGCCTTGCCTTGCCTCACCGTGCCTTGCCTTGCGTTACCCTTTCCTTGCCTTGCCGTGCATTGCCTACCTTGCGTTGTCGTGCCTTAGCCTTGTTTCCCCTTGCCGTGCCGTGCCTTTTGTTACACTTGCCTTGCCTTGCTTTGCCTTGCCTTCCTTTCCTTCTGTTACTCTTTCCTTGCCTAGCCGTGCACTGCCTAGCCTTGCGTTGTCGTGCATTAGCCTTGCCTCGACTGACCGTGCCTTGCCTTGCGTTACCCTTTCCTTGCCTTGCCGTGCATTGCCTAGCTTGCGTTGTCGTGCCTTAGCCTTGTTTCCCCTTGCCGTGCCGTTCCTTCCCTTACCCTTGCCTTGCCTTGCTTTCCCTTGCCTTCCTTGCCTTCCGTTACTCTTTGCTTGCCTTCCGTGCATTGCCTAGCCTTGCGTTTTCGTGCCTTAGCCTTGCCTTGCCTGACCGTGCCTTGCCTTGCGTTACCCTTTCCTTGCCTTGCCGTGCATTGCCTAGCCTTGCGTTGTCGTGCCTTAGCCTTGTTTCCCCTTGCCGTGCCGTGCCTTTTGTTCCTTGCCTTGTTTTGCCTTGCCTTCCTTGCCTTCCGTTACTCTTGCTTGCCTTCCGTGCTGCCTAGCTTGCATTGTCGTGCTTAGCCTTGCCTCGACTGACCGTGCCTTGCCTTGCGTTACCTTTTCCTTGCCTTGCCGTGCATTGCCTAGCTTGCGTTGCCGTGCCTTAGCCTTGTTTCCCCTTGCCGTGCCGTGCCTTTTGTTACACTTGCCTTGCCTTGCAAGGCAAGGGTAACCGAAGGAACGGCACGACAAGGGGAAACAAGGCTAAGACACGACGACCATGCACGGCTAGGCAAGGCACGGCAAGGCAAGGACAGGGTAACGCAAGGCAAGGCACGGTCAGGCGAGGCAAGGCTAAGGCACGACACCGCAAGGCTAGTAATGCACGGAAGGCAAGAAAAGACTAACGGAAAGCAAGGAAGGCAAGGGAAAGCTAGGGAAGGCATGGGTAACGGAAGGAAGACACGGCAAGGGGAAACAAGGCTAAGGCACGACAACGCACGGCTAGGCAAGGCACGGCAAGGTAAGGAAAGGGTAACGCAAGCAAGGCACGGTCAGGCAAGGCAAGGCTAAGGCACGACAACGGAAGGCTAGGCAATGCACGGAAGGCAAGCAAAGAGTAACGGAAGGCAAGGAAGTCAAGGGAAAGCAAGGCAAGGCAAGGATAACGGAAGGAAGACACGGCAAGGGGAAACGAGGCTAAGGCACGACAACGCACGGCTAGGCAAGGCACGGCAAGGTAAGGAAAGGGTAACGCAAGGCAAGGCACGGTGAGGCAAGGCAAGGCTAATGCACGACAACGCACGGCTAGGCAATACACGGCAAGGCAAGGAAAGGGTAACGCAAGGCAAGGCATGGTCAGGCGAAGCAAGGATAAGGCACGACAACGCAAGGCTAGGCAATGCACGGAAGGCAAGCAAAGAGTAACGGAAGGCAAGGAAGGCAAGGGAAAGCAAGGCAAGGCAAGGGTAACGGAAGGAAAGACACGGCAATGGGAAACAAGGCTAAGGCACGACAACGCCCGGTTAGGCAATGCACGGCAAGGCAAGAAAGGGTAAAGCAAGGGAAGGAACGGTCAGGCGAGATAAGGCTAAGGCACGACAACGCAAGGCTAGGCAATGCACGGAAGGCAAGCAAAGAGTAACGGAAGGCAAGGAAGGCAAGGGAAAGCAAGGCAAGGCAAGGATAACGGAAGGAACGGTACGGCAAGGGGAAACAAGGCTAAGGCACGACAACGCAAGGCTAGGCAATGCACGGAAGGCAAGCAAAGAGTAACGGAAGGCAAGGAAGGCAAGGGAAAGCAAGGCAATGCAAGGGTAACCGAAGGAACGGCACGGCAAGGGGAAACAAGGCTAAGGCACCACAATGCACGGCTAGGCAAGGCAGGGCAAGGCAAGGAAAGGGTAACGCAAGGCAAGGCACGGTCAGGCGAGGCAAGGATAAGGCACGACAACGCAAGGCTAGGCAATGCACGGAAGGCAAGCAAAGAGTAACGGAAGGCAAGGAAGGCAAGGGAAAGCAAGGCAAGTCAAGGGTAACGGAAGGAACGGTACGGCAAGGGGAAACAAGGCTAAGGCAGGACAACGCAGGTCTAGGCAATGTCGGCAAGGCAAGGAAAGGGTAACGCAAGGCAAGGCACGGTCAGGCAAGGCAAGGCTGAGGCACGACAACGCAAGGCTAGGCAATGCACGGAAGGCAAGCAAAGAGTAACGGAAGGCAAGGAAGGCAGGGGAAAGCAAGGCAAGGCAAGGGTAACCGAAGGAACGGCACGGCAAGGGGAAACAAGGCTAAGGCACCACAATGCACGGCTCGGCAAGGCACGGCAAGGTAAGGAAAGGGTAACGCAAGGCAAGGCACGGTCAGGCGAGGCAAGTCTAAGGCACGACAACGCGAGGCTAGGTAATGCAAGGAAGGCATGAAAAGAGTAACGGAATGCAAAGAAGGCAAGGGAAAGCAAGGGAAGGCAAGGGTAACCGAAGGAACGACACGGCAAGG
This sequence comes from Macrotis lagotis, assembly GCF_037893015.1. Lineage (NCBI taxonomy): Eukaryota > Metazoa > Chordata > Mammalia > Peramelemorphia > Peramelidae > Macrotis > Macrotis lagotis. The sequence continues at coordinate 635,959 of NW_027421928.1, forward strand.
GGAAACAAGGCTAAGGCACGACAATGCACGGCCTGGCAAGGCAGGGCAAGGCAAGGAAAGGGTAACGCAAGGCAAGGCACGGTCAGGCGAGATAAGGCTAAGGCACGACAACGCAAGGCTAGGCAATGCACGGAAGGCAAGCAAAGAGTAACGGAAGGCAAGGAAGGCAAGGGAAAGCAAGGCAAGGCAAGGGTAACCGAAGGAACGGCACGACAAGGGGAAACAAGGCTAAGACACGACCATGCACGGCTAGGCAAGGCACGGCAAGGCAAGGAAAGGGTAACGGAAGGCAAGGCACGGTCAGGCGAGGCAAGGCTAAGGCACGACAACGCAAGCCTAGGTAATGCACGGAAGGCAAGCAAAGAGTAACGGAATGCAAGGAAGGCAAGGGAAAGCGAGGGAACGCATGGGTAACGGAAGGAAGACACGGCGAGGGGAAACAAGGCTAAGGGACGACAACGCACGGTTAGGCAATGCACGGCAAGGCAAGGAAAGGGTAAAGCAAAGGAAGGCACGGTCAGGCGAGATAAGGCTAAGGTACGACAACGGAAGGCTAGGCAATGCACGGAAGGCAAGCAAAGAGTAACGGAAGGCAAGGAAGGTAAGGGAAAGCAAGGCAAGGCAAGGATAACGGAAGGAACGGCACGGAAAGGGGAAACAAGGCTAAGGCACGACAACGCAGGGCTAGGCAATGCACGGCCAGGCAAGGAAAGGGTAACGCAAGGCAAGGCACGGTGAGGCAAGGCAAGGCTAATGCACTACAACGCACGGCTAGGCAATACACGGCAAGTTAAGGACAGGGTAACGCAAGGCAAGGCATGGTGAGGCGAAGCAAGGCTAAGGCACGACAACGCAAGGCAAGGCAATGCACGGAAGGCAAGCAAAGAGTAACGGAAGGCAAGGAAGGCAAGGGAAAGCAAGGCAAGGTAAGGGTAACCGAAGGAACGGCACGACAAGGGGAAACAAGGCTAAGACACGACAATGCACGGCTAGGCAAGGCACGGCAAGGCAAGGAAAGGGTAACGCAAGGCAAGGCACGGTCAGGCGAGGCAAGGCTAAGGCACGACAACGCAAGGCTAGGTAATGCACGGAAGGCAAGAAAAGAGTAACGGAATGCAAGGAAGGTAAGGGAAAGCAAGGGAAGGCAAGGGTAACGGAAGGAAGACACGGCAAGGGGAAACAAGGCTAAGGCACGACAACGCACGGCTAGGCAAGGCACGGCAAGGTAAGGAAAGGGTAACGCAAGGCAAGGCACGGTGAGGCAAGGCAAGGATAATGCACGACAACGCACGGCTAGGCAATACACGGCAAGGCAAGGAAAGGGTAACGCAAGGCAAGGCATGGTCAGGCGAAGCAAGGATAAGGCACGATAACGCAAGGCTAGGCAATGCACGGAAGGCAAGCAAAGAGTAACGGAAGGCAAGGAAGGCAAGGGTAAGCAAGGCAAGGCAAGGGTAACGGAAGGAAAGACACGGAAATGGGAAACAAGTCTAAGGCACGACAACGCACGGTTAGGCAATGCACGGCAAGGCAAGGAAAGGGTAAAGCAAGGGAAGGCACGGTCAGGCAAGGCAAGGCTGAGGCACGACACCGCAAGGCTAGGCAATGCACGTAAGGCAAGCAAAGAGTAACGGAAGGCAAGGAAGGCAGGGGAAAGCAAGGCAAGGCAAGGGTAACCGAAGGAACGGCACGGCAAGGGGAAACAAGGCTAAGGCACCACAATGCACGGCTAGACAAGGCACGGCAAGGCAAGGAAAGGGTAACGCAAGGCAAGGCACGGTCATGCGAGGCAAGGCTAAGGCACGACAACGCAAGGCTAGGTAATGCACGGAAGGCATGAAAAGAGTAACGGAATGCAAAGAAGGCAAGGGAAAGCAAGGGAAGGCAAGGGTAACCGAAGGAATGACACGGCAAGGAGAAACAAGGCTAAGGCACCACAATGCACGGCTAGGCAAGGCAGGGCAAGGCAAGGAAAGGGTAACGCAAGGCAAGGCACGGTCAGGCGAGGCAAGGCTAAGGCACGACAACGCAAGGCTAGGTAATGCACGGAAGGCAAGAAAAGTGTAACGGAATGCAAGGAAGGCAAGGGAAAGAGAGTGAAGGCAAGGGTAACGGAAGGAAGACACGGCAAGGGGAAACAAGGCTAAGGCACGACAACGCACGGTTAGGCAATGCACGGCAAGGCAAGGAAAGGGTAAAGCAAGGGAAGGCACGGTCAGGCGAGATAAGGCTAAGGTACGACAACGGAAGGCTAGGCAATGCACGGAAGGCAAGCAAAGAGTAACGGAAGGCAAGGAAGGCAAGGGAAAGCAAGGCAAGGCAAGGATAACGGAAGGAACGGCACGGAAAGGGGAAACAAGGCTAAGGCACGACAACGCAGGGCTAGGCAATGCACGGCCAGGCAAGGAAAGGGTAACGCAAGGCAAGGCACGGTGAGGCAAGGCAAGGCTAATGCACGACAACGCACGGCTAGGCAATACACGGCAAGGTAAGGACAGGGTAACGCAAGGCAAGGCATGGTCAGGCGAAGCAAGGCTAAGGCACGACAACGCAAGGCTAGGCAATGCACGGAAGGCAAGCAAAGAGTAACGGAAGGCAAGGAAGGCAAGGGAAAGCAAGGCAAGGCAAGGGTAACGGAAGGAAAGACACGGCAAGGGGAAACAAGGCTAAGGCACGACAACGCACGGTTAGGCAATGCACGGCAAGCTAAGGAAAGGGTAAAGCAAGGGAAGGCACGGTCAGGCGAGATAAGGCTAAGGCACGACAACGCAAGGCTAGGCAATGCACGGAAGGCAAGCAAAGAGTAACGGAAGGCAAGGAAGGCAAGGGAAAGCAAGGCAAGGCAAGGGTAACCGAAGGAACGGCACGACAAGGGGAAACAAGGCTAAGACACGACCATGCACGGCTAGGCAAGGCACGGCAAGGCAAGGAAAGGGTAACGCAAGGCAAGGCACGGTCAGGCGAGGCAAGGCTAAGGCACGACAACGCAAGGCTAGGTAATGCACGGAAGGCAAGGAAACAGTAACGGAATGCAAGGAAGCCAAGGGAAAGCAAGGGAAGGCAAGGGTAACGGAAGGAAGACACGGCAAGGGGAAACAAGGCTAAGGCACGACAACGCACGGCTAGGCAATGCACGGCAAGGTAAGGAAAGGGTAAAGCAAGGGAAGGCACGGTCAGGCAAGGCAAGGCTGAGGCACGACAACGCAAGGCTAGGCAATGCACGGAAGGCAAGCAAAGAGTAACGGAAGGCAAGGAAGGCAAGGGAAAGCAAGGCAAGGCAAGGGTAACCGAAGGAACGGCACGGCAAGGGGAAACAAGGCTAAGGAACCACAATGCACGGCTAGGCAAGGCACGGCAAGGCAAGGAAAGGGTAACGCAAAGCAAGGCACGGTCAGGAGAGGCAAGGCTAAGGCACGACAACGCAAGGCTAGGTAATGCACGGAAGGCAAGAAAAGAGTAACGGAATGCAAGGAAGGCAAGGGAAAGCAAGAGAAGGCAAGGGTAACTGAAGGAAGACACGGCAAGGGGAAACGAGGCTAAGGCACGACAACGCACGGCTAGGCAAGGCACGGCAAGGTAAGGAAAGGGTAACGCAAGGCAAGGCACGGTGAGGCAAGGCAAGGCTAATGCACGACAACGCACGGCTAGGCAATACACGGCAAGGCAAGGACAGGGTAACGCAAGGCAAGGCATGGTCAGGCGAAGCAAGGCTAAGGCACGACAACGCAAGGCTAGGCAATGCACGGAAGGCAAGCAAAGAGTAACGGAAGGCAAGGAAGGCAGGGGAAAGCAAGGCAAGGCAAGGGTAACCGAAGGAACGGCACGGCAAGGGGAAACAAGGCTAAGACACGACAACGCACGGCTAGGCAAGGCACGGCAAGGCAAGGAAAGGGTAACGCAAGGCAAGGCACGGTCAGGCGAGGCAAGGCTGAGGCACGACAACGCAAGGCTAGGCAATGCACGGAAGGCAAGCAAAGAGTAACGGAAGGCAAGGAAGGCAAGGGAAAGCAAGGGAAGGCAAGGGTAACCGAAGGAACGACACGGCAAGGGGAAACATGGCTAAGGCACCACAATGCACGGCCTGGCAAGGCAGGGCAAGGCAAGGAAAGGGTAACGCAAGGCAAGGCACGGTCAGGCGAGGCAAGGATAAGGCACGACAACGCAAGGCTAGGTAATGCACGGAAGGCAAGAAAAGAGTAACGGAATGCAAGGAAGGCAAGGGAAAGCGAGGGAAGGCAAGGGTAACGGAAGGAAGACACGGCAAGGGGAAACAAGGCTAAGGCACGACAACGCACGGTTAGGCAATGCACGGCAATGCAAGGACAGGGTAACGCAAGGCAAGGCATGGTCAGGCGAAGCAAGGCTAAGGCACGACAACGCAAGGCTAGGCAATGCACGGAAGGCAAGCAAAGAGTAACGGAAGGCAAGGAAGGCAGGTGAAAGCAAGGCAAGGCAAGGATAACGGAAGGAACGGCACGGATGGGGAAACAAGGCTAAGGCACGACAACGCAGGGCTAGGCAATGCACGGCCAGGCAAGGAAAGGGTAACGCAAGGCAAGGCACGGTGAGGCAAGGCAAGGCTAATGCACGACAACGCACGGCTAGGCAATACACGGCAAGGTAAGGACAGGGTAACGCAAGGCAAGGCATGGTCAGGCGAAGCAAGGCTAAGGCACGACAACGCAAGGCTAGGCAATGCACGGAAGGCAAGCAAAGAGTAACGGAAGGCAAGGAAGGCAAGGGAAAGCCAGTCAAGGCAAGGGTAACGATAGGAAAGACACGGCAATGGGAAACAAGGCTAAGGCACGACAACGCACGGTTAGGCAATGCACGGCAAGGCAAGGAAAGGGTAAAGCAAGGGAAGGAACGGTCAGGCGAGATAAGGCTAAGGCACGACAACGCAAGGCTAGGCAATGCCTGGAAGGCAAGCAAAGAGTAACGGAAGGCAAGGAAGGCAAGGGAAAGCAAGGCAAGGCAAGGGTAAAGGAAGGAACGGTACGGCAAGGGGAAACAAGGCCAAGGCAGGACAACGCAGGGCTAGGCAATGCTCGGCAAGGCAAGGAAAGGGTAACGCAAGGCAAGGCACGGTCAGGCAAGGCAAGGCTGAGGCACGACAACGCAAGGCTAGGCAATGCACGGAAGGCAAGCAAAGAGTAACGGAAGGCAAGGAAGGCAGGGGAAAACAAGGCAAGGCAAGGGTAACCGAAGGAACGGCACGGCAAGTGGAAACAAGGCTAAGGCACCACAATGCACGGCTAGGCAAGGCACGGCAAGGCAAGGAAAGGGTAACGCAAGGCAAGGCACGGTCAGGCGAGGCAAGGCGAAGGCACGACAACGCAAGGATAGGTAATGCACGGAAGGCATGAAAAGAGTAACGGAATGCAAAGGAGGCAAGGGAAAGCAAGGGAAGGCAAGGGTAACCGAAGGAACGACACGGCAAGGGGAAACATGGCTAAGGCACCACAATGCACGGCCTGGCAAGGCAGGGCAAGGCAAGGAAAGGGTAACGCAAGGCAAGGCACGGTCAGGCGAGGCAAGGATAAGGCACGACAACGCAAGGCTAGGTAATGCACGGAAGGCAAGAAAAGAGTAACGGAATGCAAGGAAGGCAAGGGAAAGCGAGGGAAGGCAAGGGTAACGGAAGGAAGACACGGCAAGGGGAAACAAGGCTAAGGCACGACAACGCACGGTTAGGCAATGCACGGCAAGGCAAGGAAAGGGTAAAGCAAGGGAAGGAACGGTGAGGCAAGGCAAGGCTAATGCACGACAACGCACGGCTAGGCAATACACGGCAAGGCAAGGACAGGGTAACGCAAGGCAAGGCATGGTCAGGCGAAGCCAGGCTAAGGCACGACAACGCAAGGCTAGGCAATGCACGGAAGGCAAGCAAAGAGTAACGGAAGGCAAGGAAGGCAGGGGAAAGCAAGGCAAGACAAGGGTACCCGAAGGAACGGCACGACAAGGGGAAACAAGGCTAAGACACGACAATGCACGGCTAGGCAAGGCACGGCAAGGCAAGGAAAGGGTAATGCAAGGCAAAGCACGGTCAGGCGAGGCAAGGCTAAGGCACGACAACGCAAGGCTAGGTAATGCACGGAAGGCAAGCAAAGAGTAACGGAAGGCAAGGAAGGCAAGGGAAAGCAAGGCAAGGCAAGGGTAACGGAAGGAACGGTACGGCAAGGGGAAACAAGGCTAAGGCACGACAACGCAGGGCTAGGCAATGGACGGCAAGGCTAGGAAAGGGTAACGCAAGGCAAGGCACGGTCAGGCAAGGCAAGGCTGAGGCACGACAACGCAAGGCTAGGCAATGCACGGAAGGCAAGCAAAGAGTAACGGAAGGCAATGAAGGCAAGGGAAAGCAAGGCAAGGCAAGGGTAACCGAAAGAACGGCACGGCAAGGGGAAACAAGGCTAAGGTACCACAATGCACGGCTCGGCAAGGCACGGCAAGGCAAGGAAAGGGTAACGCAAGGCAAGGCACGGTCAGGCGAAGCAAGGCTAAGGCACGACAACGCAAGGCTAGGCAATGCACGGAAGGCAAGCATAGAGTAACGGAAGGCAAGGAAGGCAAGGGAAAGCAAGGCAAGGCAAGGGTAACGGAAGGAAAGACACGGCAAGGGGAAACAAGGCTAAGGCACGACAACGCACGGTTAGGCAATGCACGGCAAGGCAAGGAAAGGGTAACGCAAGGCAAGGCACGGTCAGGAGAGGCAAAGCTAAGGCACGACAACGCAAGGCTAGGTAATGCACGGAAGGCATGAAAAGAGTAACGGAATGCAAAGAAGGCAAGGGAAAGCAAGGGAAGGCAAGGGTAACCGAAGGAACGCCACGGCAAGGGGAAACAAGGCTAAGGCACCACAATGCACGGCTAGGGAAGGCAGGGCAAGGCAAGGAAAGGGTAACGCAAGGCAAGGCACGGTCAGGCGAAGCAAGGATAAGGCACGACAACGCAAGGCTAGGCAATGCACGGAAGGCAAGCAAAGAGTAACGGAAGGCAAGGAAGGCAAAGGAAAGCAAGGCAAGGCAAGGATAACGGAAGGAACGGTACGGCAAGGGGAAACAAGGCTAAGGCACGACAACGCAAGGCTAGGCAATGCACGGAAGGCAAGCAAAGAGTAACGGAAGGCAAGGAAGGCAAGGGAAAGCAAGGCAATGCAAGGGTAACCGAAGGAACGGCACGGCAAGGGGAAACAAGGCTAAGGCACCACAATGCACGGCTAGGAAAGGCAGGGTAAGGCAAGGAAAGGGTAACGCAAGGCAAGGCACGGTCAGGCGAGGCAAGGCTAAGGCACGACAACGCAAGGCTAGGTAATGCACGGAAGGCAAGAAAAGAGTAACGGAATGCAAGGAAGGCAAGGGAAAGCGAGGGAAGGCAAGGGTAACGGAAGGAACGGCACGGAAAGGGGAAACAAGGCTAAGGCACGACAACGCAGGCCTAGGCAATGCACGGCCAGGCAAGGAAAGGGTAACGCAAGGCAAGGCACGGTGAGGCAAGGCAAGGCTAATGCACGACAACGCACGGCTAGGCAATACACGGCAAGGTAAGGACAGGGTAACGCAAGGTAAGGCATGGTCAGGCGAAGCAAGGCTAAGGCACGACAACGCAAGGCTAGGTAATGCACGGAAGGCAAGAAAAGAGTAACGGAATGCAAGGAAGGCAAGGGAAAGCGAGGGAAGGCAAGGGTAACGGAAGGAAGACACGGCAAGGGGAAACAAGGCTAAGGCACGACAACGCACGGTTAGGCAATGCACGGCAAGCTAAGGAAAGTGTAAAGCAAGGGAAGGCACGGTCAGGCGAGATAAGGCTAAGGCACGACAACGCAAGGCTAGGCAATGCACGGAAGGCAAGCAAAGAGTAACGGAAGGCAAGGAAGGCAAGGGAAAGCAAGGCAAGGCAAGGGTAACCGAAGGAACGGCACGACAAGGGGAAACAAGGCTAAGACACGACCATGCACGGCTAGGCAAGGCACGGCAAGGCCAGGACAGGGTAACGCAAGGCAAGGCACGGTCAGGCGAGGCAAGGCTAAGGCACGACAACGCAAGGCTAGTAATGCACGGAAGGCAAGAAAAACTAACGGAATGCAAGGAAGCCAAGGGAAAGCTAGGGAAGGCATGGGTAACGGAAGGAAGACACGGCAAGGGTAAACAAGGCTAAGGCACGACAACGCACGGCTAGGCAAGGCACGGCAAGGTAAGGAAAGGGTAAAGCAAGGTCAGGCAAGGCAAGGCTGAGGCACGACAACGGAAGGCTAGGCAATGCACGGAAGGCAAGCAAAGAGTAACGGAAGGCAAGGAAGTCAAGGGAAAGCAAGGCAAGGCAAGGATAACGGAAGGAAGACACGGCAAGGGGAAACGAGGCTAAGGCACGACAACGCACGGCTAGGCAAGGCACGGCAAGGTAAGGAAAGGGTAACGCAAGGGAAGGCACGGTGAGGCAAGGCAAGGCTAATGCACGACAACGCACGGCTAGGCAATACACGGCAAGGCAAGGAAAGGGTAACGCAAGGCAAGGCATGGTCAGGCGAAGCAAGGATAAGGCACGACAACGCAAGGCTAGGCAATGCACGGAAGGCAAGCAAAGAGTAACGGAAGGCAAGGAAGGCAAGGGAAAGCAAGGCAAGGCAAGGGTAACGGAAGGAAAGAGACGGCAATGGGAAACAAGGCTAAGGCACGACAACGCCCGGTTAGGCAATGCACGGCAAGGCAAGAAAGGGTAAAGCAAGGGAAGGAACGGTCAGGCGAGATAAGGCTAAGGCACGACAACGCAAGGCTAGGCAATGCACGGAAGGCAAGCAAAGAGTAACGGAAGGCAAGGAAGGCAAGGGAAAGCAAGGCAAGGCAAGTATAACGGAAGGAACGGTACGGCAAGGGGAAACAAGGCTAAGGCACGACAACGCAAGGCTAGGCAATGCACGGAAGGCAAGCAAAGAGTAACGGAAGGCAAGGAAGGCAAGGGAAAGCAAGGCAATGCAAGGGTAACCTAAGGAACGGCACGGCAAGGGGAAACAAGGCTAAGGCACCACAATGCACGGCTAGGCAAGGCAGGGCAAGGCAAGGAAAGGGTAACGCAAGGCAAGGCACGGTCAGGCGAGGCAAGGATAAGGCACGACAACGCAAGGCTAGGCAATGCATGGAAGGCAAGCAAAGAGTAACGGAAGGCAAGGAAGGCAAGGGAAAGCAAGGCAAGTCAAGGGTAACGGAAGGAACGGTACGGCAAGGGGAAACAAGGCTAAGGCAGGACAACGCAGGTCTAGGCAATGTCGGCAAGGCAAGGAAAGGGTAACGCAAGGCAAGGCACGGTCAGGCAAGGCAAGGCTGAGGCACGACAACGCAAGGCTAGGCAATGCACGGAAGGCAAGCAAAGAGTAACGGAAGGCAAGGAAGGCAGGGGAAAGCAAGGCAAGGCAAGGGTAACCGAAGGAACGGCACGGCAAGGGGAAACAAGGCTAAGGCACCACAATGCACGGCTCGGCAAGGCACGGCAAGGTAAGGAAAGGGTAACGCAAGGCAAGGCACGGTCAGGCGAGGCAAGGCTAAGGCACGACAACGCAAGGCTAGGTAATGCACGGAAGGCATGAAAAGAGTAACGGAATGCAAAGAAGGCAAGGGAAAGCAAGGGAAGGCAAGGGTAACGGAAGGAAGACACGGCAAGGGGAAACAAGGCTAAGGCACGACAATGCACGGCCTGGCAAGGCAGGGCAAGGCAAGGAAAGGGTAACGCAAGGCAAGGCACGGTCAGGCGAGATAAGGCTAAGGCACGACAACGCAAGGCTAGGCAATGCACGGAAGGCAAGCAAAGAGTAACGGAAGGCAAGGAAGGCAAGGGAAAGCAAGGCAAGGCAAGGGTAACCGAAGGAACGGCACGACAAGGGGAAACAAGGCTAAGACACGACCATGCACGGCTAGGCAAGGCACGGCAAGGCAAGGAAAGGGTAACGGAAGGCAAGGCACGGTCAGGCGAGGCAAGGCTAAGGCACGACAACGCAAGCCTAGGTAATGCACGGAAGGCAAGCAAAGAGTAACGGAATGCAAGGAAGGCAAGGGAAAGCGAGGGAACGCATGGGTAACGGAAGGAAGACACGGCGAGGGGAAACAAGGCTAAGGGACGACAACGCACGGTTAGGCAATGCACGGCAAGGCAAGGAAAGGGTAAAGCAAAGGAAGGCACGGTCAGGCGAGATAAGGCTAAGGTACGACAACGGAAGGCTAGGCAATGCACGGAAGGCAAGCAAAGAGTAACGGAAGGCAAGGAAGTTAAGGGAAAGCAAGGCAAGGCAAGGATAACGGAAGGAACGGCACGGAAAGGGGAAACAAGGCTAAGGCACGACAACGCAGGGCTAGGCAATGCAAGGCCAGGCAAGGAAAGGGTAACGCAAGGCAAGGCACGGTGAGGCAAGGCAAGGCTAATGCACTACAACGCACGGCTAGGCAATACACGGCAAGTTAAGGACAGGGTAACGCAAGGCAAGGCATGGTGAGGCGAAGCAAGGCTAAGGCACGACAACGCAAGGCTAGGCAATGCACGGAAGGCAAGCAAAGAGTAACGGAAGGCAAGGAAGGCAAGGGAAAGCAAGGCAAGGCAAGGGTAACCGAAGGAACGGCACGACAAGGGGAAACAAGGCTAAGACACGACAATGCACGGCTAGGCAAGGCACGGCAAGGCAAGGAAAGGGTAACGCAAGGCAAGGCACGGTCAGGCGAGGCAAGGCTAAGGCACGACAACGCAAGGCTAGGTAATGCACGGAAGGCAAGAAAAGAGTAACGGAATGCAAGGAAGGCAAGGGAAAGCAAGGGAAGGCAAGGGTAACGGAAGGAAGACACGGCAAGGGGAAACAAGGCTAAGGCACGACAACGCACGGCTAGGCAAGGCACGGCAAGGTAAGGAAAGGGTAACGCAAGGCAAGGCACGGTGAGGCAAGGCAAGGTAATGCACGACAACGCACGGCTAGGCAATACACGGCAAGGCAAGGAAAGGGTAACGCAAGGCAAGGCATGGTCAGGCGAAGCAAGGATAAGGCACGATAACGCAAGGCTAGGCAATGCACGGAAGGCAAGCAAAGAGTAACGGAAGGCAAGGAAGGCAAGGGTAAGCAATGCAAGGCAAGGGTAACGGAAGGAAAGACACGGAAATGGGAAACAAGTCTAAGGCACGACAACGCACGGTTAGGCAATGCACGGCAAGGCAAGGAAAGGGTAAAGCAAGGGAAGGCACGGTCAGGCAAGGCAAGGCTGAGGCACGACACCGCAAGGCTAGGCAATGCACGTAAGGCAAGCAAAGAGTAACGGAAGGCAAGGAAGGCAGGGGAAAGCAAGGCAAGGCAAGGGTAACCGAAGGAACGGCACGGCAAGGGGAAACAAGGCTAAGGCACCACAATGCACGGCTAGACAAGGCACGGCAAGGCAAGGAAAGGGTAACGCAAGGCAAGGCACGGTCATGCGAGGCAAGGCTAAGGCACGACAACGCAAGGCTAGGTAATGCACGGAAGTCATGAAAAGAGTAACGGAATGAAAAGAAGGCAAGGGAAAGCAAGGGAAGGCAAGGGTAACCGAAGGAATGACACGGCAAGGGGAAACAAGGCTAAGGCACCACAATGCACGGCTAGGCAAGGCAGGGCAAGGCAAGGAAAGGGTAACGCAAGGCAAGGCACGGTCAGGCGAGGCAAGGCTAAGGCACGACAACGCAAGGCTAGGTAATGCACGGAAGGCAAGAAAAGAGTAACGGAATGCAAGGAAGGCAAGGGAAAGAGAGGGAAGGCAAGGGTAACGGAAGGAAGACACGGCAAGGGGAAACAAGGCTAAGGCACGACAACGCACGGTTAGGCAATGCACGGCAAGGCAAGGAAAGGGTAAAGCAAGGGAAGGCACGGTCAGGCGAGATAAGGCTAAGGTACGACAACGGAAGGCTAGGCAATGCACGGAAGGCAAGCAAAGAGTAACGGAATGCAAGGAAGGCAAGGGAAAGCAAGGCAAGGCAAGGATAACGGAAGGAACGGCACGGAAAGGGGAAACAAGGCTAAGGCACGACAACGCAGGGCTAGGCAATGCACGGCCAGGCAAGGAAAGGGTAACGCAAGGCAAGGCACGGTGAGGCAAGGCAAGGCTAATGCACGACAACGCACGGCTAGGCAATACACGGCAAGGTAAGGACAGGGTAACGCAAGGCAAGGCATGGTCAGGCGAAGCAAGGCTAAGGCACGACAACGCAAGGCTAGGCAATGCACGGAAGGCAAGCAAAGAGTAACGGAAGGCAAGGAAGGCAAGGGAAAGCAAGGCAAGGCAAGGGTAACGGAAGGAAAGACACGGCAAGGGGAAACAAGGCTAAGGCACGACAACGCACGGTTAGGCAATGCACAGCAAGCTAAGGAAAGGGTAAAGCAAGGGAAGGCACGGTCAGGCGAGATAAGGCTAAGGCACGATAACGCAAGGCTAGGCAATGCACGGAAGGCAAGCAAAGAGTAACGGAAGGCAAGGAAGGCAAGGGAAAGCAAGGCAAGGCAAGGGTAACCGAAGGAACGGCACGACAAGGGGAAACAAGGCTAATACACGACCATGCACGGCTAGGCAAGGCACGGCAAGGCAAGGAAAGGGTAACGCAAGGCAAGGCACGGTCAGGCGAGGCAAGGCTAAGGCACGACAACGCAAGGCTAGGTAATGCACGGAAGGCAAGGAAACAGTAACGGAATGCAAGGAAGCCAAGGGAAAGCAAGGGAAGGCAAGGGTAACGGAAGGAAGACACGGCAAGGGGAAACAAGGCTAACGCACGACAACGCACGGCTAGGCAAGGCACGGCAAGGTAAGGAAAGGGTAAAGCAAGGGAAGGCACGGTCAGGCAAGGCAAGGCTGAGCACGACAACGCAAGGCTAGGCAATGCACGGAAGGCAAGCAAAGAGTAACGGAAGGCAAGGAAGTCAAGGGAAAGCAAGGCAAGGCAAGGGTAACCGAAGGAACGGCACGGCAAGGGGAAACAAGGCTAAGGAACCACAATGCACGGCTAGGCAAGGCACGGCAAGGCAAGGAAAGGGTAACGCAAAGCAAGGCACGGTCAGGAGAGGCAAGGCTAAGGCACGACAACGCAAGGCTAGGTAATGCACGGAAGGCAAGAAAAGAGTAACGGAATGCAAGGAAGGCAAGGGAAAGCAAGGGAAGGCAAGGGTAACTGAAGGAAGACACGGCAAGGGGAAACGAGGCTAAGGCACGACAACGCACGGCTAGGCAAGGCACGGCAAGGTAAGGAAAGGGTAACGCAAGGCAAGGCACGGTGAGGCAAGGCAAGGCTAATGCACGACAACGCACGGCTAGGCAATACACGGCAAGGCAAGGACAGGGTAACGCAAGGCAAGGCATGGTCAGGCGAAGCAAGGCTAGGGCACGACAACGCAAGTCTAGGCAATGCACGGAAGGCAAGCAAAGAGTAACGGAAGGCAAGGAAGGCAGGGGAAAGCAAGGCAAGACAAGGGTACCCGAAGGAAAGGAACGACAAGGGGAAACAAGGCTAAGACACGACAATGCACGGCTAGGCAATGGACGGCAAGGCAAGGAAAGGGTAACGCAAGGCAAGGCACGGTCAGGCAAGGCAAGGCTGAGGCACGACAACGCAAGGCTAGGCAATGCACGGAAGGCAAGCATAGAGTAACGGAAGGCAAGGAAGGCAAGGGAAAGCAAGGCAAGGCAAGGGTAACGGAAGGAAAGACACGGCAATGGGAAACAAGGCTAAGGCACGACAACGCCCGGTTAGGCAATGCACGGCAAGGCAAGAAAGGGTAAAGCAATGGAAGGAACGGTCAGGCGAGATAAGGCTAAGGCACGACAACGCAAGGCTAGGAAATGCACGGAAGGCAAGCAAAGAGTAACGGAAGGCAAGGAAGGCAAGGGAAAGCAAGGCAAGGCAAGGGTAACCAAAGGAACGGCACGGCAAGGGGAAACAAGGCTAAGGCACCACAATGCACGGCTAGGTAAGGCAGGGCAAGGCAAGGAAAGGGTAACGCAAGGCAAGGCACGGTCAGGCGAGGCAAGGCTAAGGCACGACAACGCAAGGCTAGGTAATGCACGGAAGGCAAGAAAAGAGTAACGGAATGCAAGGAAGGCAAGGGAAAGCGAGAGAAGGCAAGGGTAACGGAAGGAACGGCACGGAAAGGGGAAACAAGGCTAAGGCACGACAACGCAGGCCTAGGCAATGCACGGCCAGGCAAGGAAAGGGTAACGCAAGGCAAGGCACGGTGAGGGAAGGCAAGGCTAATGAACGACAACGCACGGCTAGGCAATACAAGGCAAGGTAAGGACAGGGTAACGCAAGGCAAGGCATGGTCAGGCGAAGCAAGGCTAAGGCACGACAACGCAAGGCTAGGTAATGCACGGAAGGCAAGAAAAGAGTAACGGAATGCAAGGAAGGCAAGGGAAAGCGAGGTAAGGCAAGGGTAACGGAAGGAAGACACGGCAAGGGGAAACAAGGCTAAGGCACGACAACGCACGGTTAGGCAATGCACGGCAAGCTAAGGAAAGTGTAAAGCAAGGGAAGGCACGGTCAGGAGAGATAAGGCTAAGGCACGACAACGCAAGGCTAGGCAATGCACGGAAGGCAAGCAAAGAGTAACGGAAGGCAAGGAAGGCAAGGGAAAGCAAGGCAAGGCAAGGGTAACCGAAGGAACGGCACGACAAGGGGAAACAAGGCTAAGACACGACCATGCACGGCTAGGCAAGGCACGGCAAGGCCAGGACAGGGTAACGCAAGGCAAGGCACGGTCAGGCGAGGCCAGGCTAAGGCACGACAACGCAAGGCTAGTAATGCACGGAAGGCAAGAAAAGACTAACGGAATGCAAGGAAGGCAAGGGAAAGCAAGGCAAGGCAAGGGTAACGGAAGGAACGGTACGGCAAGGGGAAACAAGGCCAAGGCAGGACAACGCAGGGCTAGGCAATGCTCGGCAAGGCAAGGAAAGGGTAACGCAAGGCAAGGCACGGTCAGGCAAGGCAAGGCTGAGGCACGACAACGCAAGGCTAGGCAATGCACGGAAGGCAAGCAAAGAGTAACCGAAGGCAAGGAAGGCAGGGGAAAGTAAGGCAAGGCAAGGGTAACCGAAGGAACGGCACGGCAAGTGGAAACAAGGCTAAGGCACCACAATGCACGGCTAGGCAAGGCACGGCAAGGCAAGGAAAGGGTAACGCAAGGCAAGGCACGGTCAGGCGAGGCAAGGCTAAGGCACGACAACGCAAGGCTAGGTAATGCACGGAAGGCAAGAAAAGAGTAACGGAATGCAAGGAAGGCAAGGGAAAGCAAGGCAAGGCAAGGATAACGGAAGGAACGGCACGGAAAGGGGAAACAAGGCTAAGGCACGACAACGCAGGCCTAGGCAATGCACGGCCAGGCAAGGAAAGGGTAACGCAAGGCAAGGCACGGTGAGGCAAGGCAAGGCTAATGAACGACAACGCACGGCTAGGCAATACACGGCAAGGTAAGGACAGGGTAACGCAAGGCAAGGCATGGTCAGGCGAAGCAAGGCTAAGGCACGACAACGCAAGGCTAGGCAATGCACGGAAGGCAAGCAAAGAGTAACGGAAGGCAAGGAAGGCAAGGGAAAGCAAGGCAAGGCAAGGGTAACGATAGGAAAGACACGGCAATGGGAAACAAGGCTAAGGCACGACAACGCACGGTTAGGCAATGCACGGCAAGGCAAGGAAAGGGTAAAGCAAGGGAAGGAACGGTCAGGCGAGATAAGGCTAAGGCACGACAACGCAAGGCTAGGCAATGCCTGGAAGGCAAGCAAAGAGTAACGGAAGGCAAGGAAGGCAAGGGAAAGCAAGGCAAGGCAAGGGTAAAGGAAGGAACGGTACGGCAAGGGGAAACAAGGCCAAGGCAGGACAACGCAGGGCTAGGCAATGCTCGGCAAGGCAAGGAAAGGGTAACGCAAGGCAAGGCACGGTCAGGCAAGGCAAGGCTGAGGCACGACAACGCAAGGCTAGGCAATGCACGGAAGGCAAGCAAAGAGTAACGGAAGGCAAGGAAGGCAAGGGAAAGCAAGGCAAGGCAAGGGTAACCGAAGGAACGGCACGGCAAGTGGAAACAAGGCTAAGGCACCACAATGCACGGCTAGGCAAGGCACGGCAAGGCAAGGAAAGGGTAACGCAAGGCAAGGCACGGTCAGGCGAGGCAAGGCAAGGCACGACAACGCAAGGCTAGGTAATGCACGGAAGGCAGAAAAGAGTAGGCAAGGCAGGCAAGGCAAGGAAAGGGTAACGCAAGGCAAGGCACGGTCAGGCGAGGCAAGGGAAGGCAAGGGTAACGGAATGCAAGGAAGGCAAGGGTAACGAAGGAACGACACGGCAAGGGGAAACATGGCTAAGGCACCACAATGCACGGCCTGGCAAGGCAGGGCAAGGCAAGGAAAGGGTAACGCAAGGCAAGGCACGGTCAGGCGAGGCAAGGATAAGGCACGACAACGCAAGGCTAGGTAATGCACGGAAGGCAAGAAAAGAGTAACGGAATGCAAGGAAGGCAAGGGAAAGCGAGGGAAGGCAAGGGTAACGGAAGGAAGACACGGCAAGGGGAAACAAGGTTAAGGCACGACAACGCACGGTTAGGCAATGCACGGCAATGCAAGGAAAGGGTAAAGCAAGGGAAGGCACGGTGAGGCAAGGCAAGGCTAATGCACGACAACGCACGGCTAGGCAATACACGGCAAGGCAAGGACAGGGTAACGCAAGGCAAGGCATGGTCAGGCGAAGCAAGGCTAAGGCACGACAACGCAAGGCTAGGCAATGCACGGAAGGCAATCAAAGAGTAACGGAAGGCAAGGAAGGCAGGGGAAAGCAAGGCAAGACAAGGGTACCCGAAGGAACGGCACGACAAGGGGAAACAAGGCTAAGACACGACAATGCACGGCTAGGCAAGGCACGGCAAGGCAAGGAAAGGGTAATGCAAGGCAAAGCACGGTCAGGCGAGGCAAGGCTAAGGCACGACAACGCAAGGCTAGGTAATGCACGGAAGGCAAGCAAAGAGTAACGGAAGGCAAGGAAGGCAAGGGAAAGCAAGGCAAGGCAAGGGTAACCGAAGGAACGCCACGGCAAGGGGAAACAAGGCTAAGGCACCACAATGCACGGCTAGGGAAGGCAGGGCAAGGCAAGGAAAGGGTAACGCAAGGCAAGGCACGGTCAGGCGAAGCAAGGATAAGGCACGACAACGCAAGGCTAGGCAATGCACGGAAGGCAAGCAAAGAGTAACGGAAGGCAAGGAAGGCAAGGGAAAGCAAGGCAAGGCAAGGGTAACGGAAGGAAAGACACGGCAATGGGAAACAAGGCTAAGGCACGACAACGCCCGGTTAGGCAATGCACGGCAAGGCAAGAAAGGGTAAAGCAAGGGAAGGAACGGTCAGGCGAGATAAGGCTAAGGCACGACAACGCAAGGCTAGGCAATGCACGGAAGGCAAGCAAAGAGTAACGGAAGGCAAGGAAGGCAAGGGAAAGCAAGGCAAGGCAAGGATAACGGAAGGAACGGTACGGCAAGGGGAAACAAGGCTAAGGCACGACAACGCAAGGCTAGGCAATGCACGGAAGGCAAGCAAAGAGTAACGGAAGGCAAGGAAGGCAAGGGAAAGCAAGGCAATGCAAGGGTAACGGAAGGAACGTCACGGCAAGGGGAAACAAGGCTAAGGCACCACAATGCACGGCTAGGTAAGGCAGGGCAAGGCAAGGAGAGGGTAACGCAAGGCAAGGCACGGTCAGGCGAGGCAAGGCTAAGGCACGACAACGCAAGGCTAGGTAATGCACGGAAGGCAAGCAAAGAGTAACGGAAGGCAAGGAAGGCAAGGGAAAGCAAGGCAAGGCAAGGGTAACGGAAGGAACGGTACGGCAAGGGGAAACAAGGCTAAGGCACGACAACGCAGGGCTAGGCAATGGACGGCAAGGAAAGGAAAGGGTAATGCAAGGCAAGGCACGGTCAGGCAAGGCAAGGCTGAGGCACGACAACGCAAGGCTAGGCAATGCACGGAAGGCAAGCAAAGAGTAACGGAAGGCAAGGAAGGCAAGGGAAAGCAAGGCAAGGCAAGGGTAACCGAATGAACGGCACGGCAAGGGGAAACAAGGCTAAGGTACCACAATGCACGGCTCGGCAAGGCACGGCAAGGCAAGAAAAGGGTAACGCAAGGCAAGGCACGGTCAGGCGAAGCAAGGCTAAGGCACGACAACGCAAGGCTAGGCAATGCACGGAAGGCAAGCATAGAGTAACGGAAGGCAAGGAAGGCAAGGGAAAGCAAGGCAAGGCAAGGGTAACGGAAGGAAAGACACGGCAAGGGGAAACAAGGCTAAGGCACGACAACGCACGGTTAGGCAATGCACGGCAAGGCAAGGAAAGGGTAACGCAAGGCAAGGCACGGTCAGGCGAGGCAAGGCTAAGGCACGACAACGCAAGGCTAGGTAATGCACGGAAGGCATGAAAAGAGTAACGGAATGCAAAGAAGGCAAGGGAAAGCAAGGGAAGGCAAGGGTAACCGAAGGAACGCCACGGCAAGGGGAAACAAGGCTAAGGCACCACAATGCACGGCTAGGGAAGGCAGGGCAAGGCAAGGAAAGGGTAACGCAAGGCAAGGCACGGTCAGGCGAGGCAAGGCTAAGGCACGACAACGCAAGCCTAGGTAATGCACGGAAGGCAAGAAAAGAGTAACGGAATGCAAGGAAGGCAAGGGAAAGCGAGGGAAGGCAAGGGTAACGGAAGGAAGACACGGCAAGGGGAAACAAGGCTAAGGCACGACAACGCACGGTTAGGCAATGCACGGCAAGGCAAGGAAAGGGTAAAGCAAGGGAAGGCACGGTCAGGCGAGATAAGGCTAAGGTACGACAACGGAAGGCTAGGCAATGCACGGAAGGCAAGCAAAGAGTAACGGAAGGCAAGGAAGGCAAGGGAAAGCAAGGCAAGGCAAGGATAACGGAAGGAACGGCACGGAAAGGGGAAACAAGGCTAAGGCACGACAACGCAGGGCTAGGCAATGCACGGCCAGGCAAGGAAAGGTTAACGCAAGGCAAGGCACGGTGAGGCAAGGCAAGGCTAATGCCCAACAACGCATGGCTAGGCAATACACGGCAAGGTAAGGACAGGGTAACGCAAGGCAAGGCATGGTCAGGCGAAGCAAGGCTAAGGCACGACAACGCAAGGCTAGGCAATGCACGGAAGGCAAGCAAAGAGTAACGGAAGGCAAGGAAGGCAAGGGAAAGCAAGGCAAGGCAAGGGTAACCGAAGGAACGGCACGACAAGGGGAAACAAGGCTAAGACACGACAATGCACGGCTAGGCAAGGCACGGCAAGGCAAGGAAAGGGTAACGCAAGGCAAGGCACGGTCAGGCGAGGCAAGGCTAAGGCACGACAACGCAATGCTAGGTAATGCACGGAAGGCAAGAAAAGAGTAACGGAATGCAAGGAAGGCAAGGGAAAGCAAGGGAAGGCAAGGGTAACGGAAGGAAGACACGGCAAGGGGAAACAAGGCTAATGCACGACAACGCACGGCTAGGCAAGGCACGGCAAGGTAAGGAAAGGGTAACGCAAGGCAAGGCACGGTGAGTCAAGGCAAGGCTAATGCACGACAACGCACGGCTAGGCAATACACGGCAAGGCAAGGAAAGGGTAACGCAAGGCAAGGCATGGTCAGGCGAAGCAAGGATAAGGCACGACAACGCAAGGCTAGGCAATGCACGGAAGGCAAGCAAAGAGTAACGGAAGGCAAGGAAGGCAAGGGAAAGCAAGGCAAGGCAAGGATCACGGAAGGAACGGCACGGAAAGCGGAAACAAGGCTAAGGCACGACAACGCAGGGCTAGGCAATGCACGGCCAGGCAAGGAAAGGGTAACGCAAGGCAAGGCACGGTGAGGCAAGGCAAGGCTAATGCACTACAATGCACGGCTAGGCAATACACGGCAAGGTAAGGACAGGGTAACGCAAGGCAAGGCATGGTCAGGCGAAGCAAGGCTAAGGCACGACAACGCAAGGCTAGGCAATGCACGGAAGGCAAGCAAAGAGTAACGGAAGGCAAGGAAGGCAAGGGAAAGCAAGGCAAGGCAAGGGTAACCGAAGGAACGGCACGACAAGGGGAAACAAGGCTAAGACACGACAATGCACGGCTAGGCAAGGCACGGCAAGGCAAGGAAAGGGTAACGCAAGGCAAGGCACGGTCAGTCGAGGCAAGGCTAAGGCACGACAACGCAAGGCTAGGTAATGCACGGAAGGCAAGAAAAGAGTAACGGAATGCAAGGAAGGCAAGGGAAAGCAAGGGAAGGCAAGGGTAACGGAAGGAAGACACGGCAAGGGGAAACAAGGCTAAGGCACGACAACGCACGGCTAGGCAAGGCACGGCAAGGTAAGGAAAGCGTAACGCAAGGCAAGGCACGGTGAGGCAATGCAAGGCTAATGCACGACAACGCACGGCTAGGCAATACACGGCAAGGCAAGGAAAGGGTAACGCAAGGCAAGGCATGGTCAGGCGAAGCAAGGATAAGGCACGACAACGCAAGGCTAGGCAATGCACGGAAGGCAAGCAAAGAGTAACGGAAGGCAAGGAAGGCAAGGGAAAGCAAGGCAAGGCAAGGGTAACGGAAGGAAAGACACGGCAATGGGAAACAAGGCTAAGGCACGACAACGCACGGTTAGGCAATGCACGGCAAGGCAAGGAAAGGGTAAAGCAAGGGAAGGAACGGTCAGGCGAGATAAGGCTAAGGCACGACAACGCAAGGCTAGGCAATGCACGGAAGGCAAGCAAAGAGTAACGGAAGGCAAGGAAGGCAAGGGAAAGCAAGGCAAGGCAAGGGTAACGGAAGGAACGGTACGGCAAGGGGAAACAAGGCTAAGGCACGACAACGCAGGGCTAGGCAATGCACGGCAAGGCAAGGAAAGGGTAACGCAAGGCAAGGCACGGTCAGGCAAGGCAAGGCTGAGGCACGACAACGCAAGGCTAGGCAATGCACGGAAGGCAAGCAAAGAGTAACGGAAGGCAAAGAAGGCAAGGGAAAGCAAGGCAATTCAAGGGTAACCGAAGGAACGGCACGGCAAGGGGAAACAAGGCTAAGGCAACACAATGCACGGCTAGGCAAGGCAGGGCAAGGCAAGGAAAGGGTAACGCAAAGCAAGGCACGGTCAGGCGAGGCAAGGCTAAGGCACGACAACGCAAGGCTAGGTAATGCACGGAAGGCAAGAAAAGAGTAACGGAATGCAAGGAAGGCAAGGGAAAGCGAGGGAAGGCAAGGGTAACGGAAGGAAGACACGGTAAGGGGAAACAAGGCTAAGGCACGACAACGCACGGTTAGGCAATGCACGGCAAGGCAAGGAAACCGTAAAGCAAGGGAAGGCACGGTCAGGCGAGATAAGGCTAAGGTACGACAACGGAAGGCTAGGCAATGCACGGAAGGCAAGCAAAGAGTAACGGAAGGCAAGGAAGGCAAGGGAAAGCAAGGCAAGACAAGGATAACGGAAGGAACGGCACGGAAAGGGGAAACAAGGCTAAGGCACGACAACGCAGGCCTAGGCAATGCACGGCCAGGCAAGGAAAGGGTAACGCAAGGCAAGGCACGGTGAGGCAAGGCAAGGCTAATGAACGACAACGCACGGCTAGGCAATACACGGCAAGGCAAGGAAAGGGTAACGCAAGGCAAGGCATGGTCAGGCGAAGCAAGGACTAGGCACGACAACGCAAGGCTAGGCAATGCACGGAAGGCAAGCAAAGAGTAACGGAAGGCAAGGAAGGGAAGGGAAAGCAAGGCAAGGCAAGGGTAACGGAAGGAAAGACACGGCAATGGGAAACAAGGCTAAGGCACGACAACGCCGGTTAGGCAATGCACGGCAAGGCAAGAAAGGGTAAAGCAAGGGAAAGCACGGTCAGGCGAGATAAGGCTAAGGCACGACAACGCAAGGCTAGGCAATGCACGGAAGGCAAGCAAAGAGTAACGGAAGGCAAGGAAGGCAAGAGAAAGCAAGGCAAGGGAAGGATAACGGAAGGAACGGTACGGCAAGGGGAAACAAGGCTAAGGCACGACAAAGCAAGGCTAGGCAATGCACGGAAGGCAAGCAAAGAGTAACGGAAGGCAAGGAAGGCAAGGGAAAGCAAGGCAATGCAAGGGTAACCGAAGGAACGGCACGGCAAGGGGAAACAAGGCTAAGGCACCACAATGCACGGCTAGGCAAGGCAGGGCAAGGCAAGGAAAGGGTAACGCAAGGCAAGGCACGGTCAGGCGAGGCAAGGCTAAGGCACGACAACGCAAGGCTAGGCAATGCATGGAAGGCAAGCAAAGAGTAACGGAAGGCAAGGAAGGCAAGGGAAAGCAAGGCAAGTCAAGGGTAACGGAAGGAACGGTACGGCAAGGGGAAACAAGGCTAAGGCAGGACAACGCAGGTCTAGGCAATGTCGGCAAGGCAAGGAAAGGGTAACGCAAGGCAAGGCACGGTCAGGCAAGGCAAGGCTGAGGCACGACAACGCAAGGCTAGGCAATGCACGAAAGGCAAGCAAAGAGTAACGGAAGGCAAGGAAGGCAGGGGAAAGCAAGGCAAGGCAAGGGTAACCGAAGGAACGGCACGGCAAGGGGAAACAAGGCTAAGGCACCACAATGCACGGCTCGGCAAGGCACGGCAAGGTAAGGAAAGGGTAACGCAAGGCAAGGCACGGTCAGGCGAGGCAAGGCTAAGGCACGACAACGCGAGGCTAGGTAATGCAAGGAAGGCATGAAAAGAGTAACGGAATGCAAGGAAGGCAAGGGAAAGCGAGGGAAGGCAAGGGTAACGGAAGGAAGACACGGCAAGGGGAAACAAGGCTAAGGCACGACAACGCACGGTTAGGCAATGCACGGCAATGCAAGGAAAGGGTAAAGCAAGGGAAGGCACGGTGAGGCAAGGCAAGGCTAATGCACGACAACGCACGGCTAGGCAATACACGGCAAGGCAAGGACAGGGTAAAGCAAGGCAAGGCATGGTCAGGCGAAGCAAGGCTAAGGCACGACAACGCAAGGCTAGGCAATGCACGGAAGGCAAGCAAAGAGTAACGGAAGGCAAGGAAGGCAGGGGAAAGCAAGGCAAGACAAGGGTACCCGAAGGAACGGCACGACAAGGGGAAACAAGGCTAAGACACGACAATGCACGGCTAGGCAAGGCACGGCAAGGCAAAGAAAGGGTAATGCAAGGCAAAGCACGGTCAGGCGAGGCAAGGCTAAGGCACGACAACGCAAGGCTAGGTAATGCACGGAAGGCAAGCAAAGAGTAACGGAAGGCAAGGAAGGCAAGGGAAAGCAAGGCAAGGCAAGGGTAACGGAAGGAACGGTACGGCAAGGGGAAACAAGGCTAAGGCACGACAACGCAGGGCTAGGCAATGGACGGCAAGGCAAGGAAAGGGTAACGCAAGGCAAGGCACGGTCAGGCAAGGCAAGGCTGAGGCACGACAACGCAAGGCTAGGCAATGCACGGAAGGCAAGCAAAGAGTAACGGAAGGCAAGGAAGGCAAGGGAAAGCAAGGCAAGGCAAGGGTAACCGAAAGAACGGCACGGCAAGGGGAAACAAGGCTAAGGTACCACAATGCACGGCTCGGCAAGGCACGGCAAGGCAAGGAAAGGGTAACGCAAGGCAAGGCACGGTCAGGCGAAGCAAGGCTAAGGCACGACAACGCAAGGCTAGGCAATGCACGGAAGGCAAGCATAGAGTAACGGAAAGCAAGGAAGGCAAGGGAAAGCAAGGCAAGGCAAGGGTAACGGAAGGAAAGACACGGCAAGGGGAAACAAGGCTAAGGCACGACAACGCACGGTTAGGCAATGCACGGCAAGGCAAGGAAAGGGTAACGCAAGGCAAGGCACGGTCAGGAGAGGCAAAGCTAAGGCACGACAACGCAAGGCTAGGTAATGCACGGAAGGCATGAAAAGAGTAACGGAATGCAAAGAAGGCAAGGGAAAGCAAGGGAAGGCAAGGGTAACCGAAGGAAAGCCACGGCAAGGGGAAACAAGGCTAAGGCACCACAATGCACGGCTAGGGAAGGCAGGGCAAGGCAAGGAAAGGGTAACGCAAGGCAAGGCACGGTCAGGCGAGGCAAGGCTAAGGCACGACAACGCAAGCCTAGGTAATGCACGGAAGGCAAGAAAAGAGTAACGGAATGCAAGGAAGGCAAGGGAAAGCGAGGGAAGGCAAGGGTAACGGAAGGAAGACACGGCAAGGGGAAACAAGGCTAAGGCACGACAACGCACGGTTAGGCAATGCACGGCAAGGCAAGGAAAGGGTAAAGCAATGGAAGGCACGGTCAGGCGAGATAAGGCTAAGGTACGACAACGGAAGGCTAGGCAATGCACGGAAGGCAAGCAAAGAGTAACGGAAGGCAAGGAAGGCAGGTGAAAGCAAGGCAAGGCAAGGATAACGGAAGGAACGGCACGGAAAGGGGAAACAAGGCTAAGGCACGACAACGCAGGGCTAGGCAATGCACGGCCAGGCAAGGAAAGGGTAACGCAAGGCAAGGCACGGTGAGGCAAGGCAAGGCTAATGCACGACAACGCACGGCTAGGCAATACACGGCAAGGTAAGGACAGGGTAACGCAAGGCAAGGCATGGTCAGGCGAAGCAAGGCTAAGGCACGACAACGCAAGGCTAGGCAATGCACGGAAGGCAAGCAAAGAGTAACGGAAGGCAAGGAAGGCAAGGGAAAGCAAGTCAAGGCAAGGGTAACGATAGGAAAGACACGGCAATGGGAAACAAGGCTAAGGCACGACAACGCATGGTTAGGCAATGCACGGCAAGGCAAGGAAAGGGTAAAGCAAGGGAAGGAACGGTCAGGCGAGATAAGGCTAAGGCACGACAACGCAAGGCTAGGCAATGCCTGGAAGGCAAGGAAAGAGTAACGGAAGGCAAGGAAGGCAAGGGAAAGCAAGGCAAGGCAAGGGTAAAGGAAGGAACGGTACGGCAAGGGGAAACAAGGCCAAGGCAGGACAACGCAGGGCTAGGCAATGCTCGGCAAGGCAAGGAAAGGGTAACGCAAGGCAAGGCACGGTCAGGCAAGGCAAGGCTGAGGCACGACAATGCAAGGCTAGGCAATGCACGGAAGGCAAGCAAAGAGTAACGGAAGGCAAGGAAGGAAGGGGAAAACAAGGCAAGGCAAGGGTAACCGAAGGAACGGCACGGCAAGTGGAAACAAGGCTAAGGCACCACAATGCACGGCTAGGCCCGGCACGGCAAGGCAAGGAAAGGGTAACGCAAGGCAAGGCACGGTCAGGCGAGGCAAGGCGAAGGCACGACAACGCAAGGCTAGGTAATGCACGGAAGGCATGAAAAGAGTAACGGAATGCAAAGGAGGCAAGGGAAAGCAAGGGAAGGCAAGGGTAACCGAAGGAACGACACGGCAAGGGGAAACATGGCTAAGGCACCACAATGCACGGCCTGGCAAGGCAGGGCAAGGCAAGGAAAGGGTAACGCAAGGCAAGGCACGGTCAGGCGAGGCAAGGATAAGGCACGACAACGCAAGGCTAGGTAATGCACGGAAGGCAAGAAAAGAGTAACGGAATGCAAGGAAGGCAAGGGAAAGCGAGGGAAGGCAAGGGTAACGGAAGGAAAACACGGCAAGGGGAAACAAGGCTAAGGCACGACAACGCACGGTTAGGCAATGCACGGCAATGCAAGGAAAGGGTAAAGCAAGGGAAGGCACGGTGAGGCAAGGCAAGGCTAATGCACGACAACGCACGGCTAGGCAATACACGGCAAGGCAAGGACAGGGTAACGCAAGGCAAGGCATGGTCAGGCGAAGCAAGGCTAAGGCACGACAACGCAAGGCTAGGCAATGCACGGAAGGCAAGCAAAGAGTAACGGAAGGCAAGGAAGGCAGGGGAAAGCAAGGCAAGACAAGGGTACCCGAAGGAACGGCACGACAAGGGGAAACAAGGCTAAGACACGACAATGCACGGCTAGGCAAGGCACGGCAAGGCAAGGAAAGGGTAATGCAAGGCAAAGCACGGTCAGGCGAGGCAAGGCTAAGGCACGACAACGCAAGGCTAGGTAATGCACGGAAGGCAAGCAAAGAGTAACGGAAGGCAAGGAAGGCAAGGGAAAGCAAGGCAAGGCAAGGGTAACGGAAGGAACGGTACGGCAAGGGGAAACAAGGCTAAGGCACGACAACGCAGGGCTAGGCAATGGACGGCAAGGCAAGGAAAGGGTAACGCAAGGCAAGGCACGGTCAGGCAAGGCAAGGCTGAGGCACGACAACGCAAGGCTAGGCAATGCACGGAAGGCAAGCAAAGAGTAACGGAAGGCAAGGAAGGCAAGGGAAAGCAAGGCAAGGCAAGGGTAACCGAAAGAACGGCACGGCAAGGGGAAACAAGGCTAAGGTACCACAATGCACGGCTCGGCAAGGCACGGCAAGGCAAGGAAAGGGTAACGCAAGGCAAGGCACGGTCAGGCGAAGCAAGGCTAAGGCACGACAACGCAAGGCTAGGCAATGCACGGAAGGCAAGCATAGAGTAACGGAAGGCAAGGAAGGCAAGGGAAAGCAAGGCAAGGCAAGGGTAGCGGAAGGAAAGACACGGCAAGGGGAAACAAGGCTAAGGCACGACAACGCACGGTTAGGCAATGCACGGCAAGGCAAGGAAAGGGTAACGCAAGGCAAGGCACGGTCAGGAGAGGCAAAGCTAAGGTACGACAACGCAAGGCTAGGTAATGCACGGAAGGCATGAAAAGAGTAACGGAATGCAAAGAAGGCAAGGGAAAGCAAGGGAAGGCAAGGGTAACCGAAGGAACGCCACGGCAAGGGGAAACAAGGCTAAGGCACCACAATGCACGGCTAGGGAAGGCAGGGCAAGGCAAGGAAAGGGTAACGCAAGGCAAGGCACGGTCAGGCGAAGCAAGGATAAGGCACGACAACGCAAGGCTAGGCAATGCACGGAAGGCAAGCAAAGAGTAACGGAAGGCAAGGAAGGCAAGGGAAAGCAAGGCAAGGCAAGGGTAACGGAAGGAAAGACACGGCAATGGGAAACAAGGCTAAGGCACGACAACGCCCGGTTAGGCAATGCACGGCAAGGCAAGAAAGGGTAAACCAAGGGAAGGAACGGTCAGGCGAGATAAGGCTAAGGCACGACAACGCAAGGCTAGGCAATGCACGGAAGGCAAGCAAAGAGTAACGGAAGGCAAGGAAGGCAAGGGAAAGCAAGGCAAGGCAAGGATAACGGAAGGAACGGTACGGCAAGGGGAAACAAGGCAAAGGCACGACAACGCAAGGCTAGGCAATGCACGGAAGGCAAGCAAAGAGTAACGGAAGGCAAGGAAGGCAAGGGAAAGCAAGGCAATGCAAGGGTAAACGAAGGAACGGCACGGCAAGGGGAAACAAGGCTAAGGCACCACAATGCACGGCTAGGTAAGGCAGGGCAAGGCAAGGAAAGGGTAACGCAAGGCAAGGCACGGTCAGGCGAGGCAAGGCTAAGGCACGACAACGCAAGGCTAGGTAATGCACGGAAGGCAAGAAAAGAGTAACGGAATGCAAGGAAGGCAAGGGAAAGCGAGGGAAGGCAAGGGTAACGGAAGGAACGGCACGGAAAGGGGAAACAAGGCTAAGGCACGACAACGCAGGCCTAGGCAATGCACGGCCAGGCAAGGAAAGGGTAACGCAAGGCAAGGCACGGTGAGGCAAGGCAAGGCTAATGAACGACAACGCACGGCTAGGCAATACAAGGCAAGGTAAGGACAGGGTAACGCAAGGCAAGGCATGGTCAGGCGAAGCAAGGCTAAGGCACGACAACGCAAGGCTAGGTAATGCACGGAAGGCAAGAAAAGAGTAACGGAATGCAAGGAAGGCAAGGGAAAGCGAGGGAAGGCAAGGGTAACGGAAGGAAGACACGGCAAGGGGAAACAAGGCTAAGGCACGACAACGCACGGTTAGGCAATGCACGGCAAACTAAGGAAAGTGTAAAGCAAGGGAAGGCACGGTCAGGCGAGATAAGGCTAAGGCACGACAACGCAAGGCTAGGCAATGCACGGAAGGCAAGCAAAGAGTAACGGAAGGCAAGGAAGGCAAGGGAAAGCAAGGCAAGGCAAGGGTAACCGAAGGAACGGCACGACAAGGGGAAACAAGGCTAAGACACGACCATGCACGGCTAGGCAAGGCACGGCAAGGCCAGGACAGGGCAACGCAAGGCAAGGCACGGTCAGGCGAGGCAAGGCTAAGGCACGACAACGCAAGGCTAGTAATGCACGGAAGGCAAGAAAAGACTAACGGAATGCAAGGAAGCCAAGGGAAAGCTAGGGAAGGCATGGGTAACGGAAGGAAGACACGGCAAGGGTAAACAAGGCTAAGGCACGACAACGCACGGCTAGGCAAGGCACGGCAAGGTAAGGAAAGGGTAAAGCAAGGTCAGGCAAGGCAAGGCTGAGGCACGACAACGGAAGGCTAGGCAATGCACGGAAGGCAAGCAAAGAGTAACGGAAGGCAAGGAAGTCAAGGGAAAGCAAGGCAAGGCAAGGATAACGGAAGGAAGACACGGCAAGGGGAAACGAGGCTAAGGCACGACAACGCACGGCTAGGCAAGGCACGGCAAGGTAAGGAAAGGGTAACGCAAGGCAAGGCACGGTGAGGCAAGGCAAGGCTAATGCACGACAACGCACGGCTAGGCAATACACGGCAAGGCAAGGAAAGGGTAACGCAAGGCAAGGCATGGTCAGGCGAAGCAAGAATAAGGCACGACAACGCAAGGCTAGGCAATGCACGGAAGGCAAGCAAAGAGTAACGGAAGGCAAGGAAGGCAAGGGAAAGCAAGGCAAGGCAAGGGTAACGGAAGGAAAGACACGGCAATGGGAAACAAGGCTAAGGCACGACAACGCCCGGTTAGGCAATGCACGGCAAGGCAAGAAAGGGTAAAGCAAGGGAAGGAACGGTCAGGCGAGATAAGGCTAAGGCACGACAACGCAAGGCTAGGCAATGCACGGAAGGCAAGCAAAGAGTAACGGAAGGCAAGGAAGGCAAGGGAAAGCAAGGCAAGGCAAGGATAACGGAAGGAACGGTACGGCAAGGGGAAACAAGGCTAAGGCACGACAACGCAAGGCTAGGCAATGCACGGAAGGCAAGCAAAGAGTAACGGAAGGCAAGGAAGGCAAGGGAAAGCAAGGCAATGCAAGGGTAACCGAAGGAACGGCACGGCAAGGGGAAACAAGGCTAAGGCACCACAATGCACGGCTAGGCAAGGCAGGGCAAGGCTAGGAAAGGGTAACGCAAGGCAAGGCACGGTCAGGCGAGGCAAGGATAAGGCACGACAACGCAAGGCTAGGCAATGCATGGAAGGCAAGCAAAGAGTAACGGAAGGCAAGGAAGGCAAGGGAAAGCAAGGCAAGTCAAGGGTAACGGAAGGAACGGTACGGCAAGGGGAAACAAGGCTAAGGCAGGACAACGCAGGTCTAGGCAATGTCGGCAAGGCAAGGAAAGGGTAACGCAAGGCAAGGCACGGTCAGGCAAGGCAAGGCTGAGGCACGACAACGCAAGGCTAGGCAATGCACGGAAGGCAAGCAAAGAGTAACGGAAGGCAAGGAAGGCAGGGGAAAGCAAGGCAAGGCAAGGGTAACCGAAGGAACGGCACGGCAAGGGGAAACAAGGCTAAGGCACCACAATGCACGGCTCGGCAAGGCACGGCAAGGTAAGGAAAGGGTAACGCAAGGCAAGTCACGGTCAGGCGAGGCAAGTCTAAGGCACGACAACGCGAGGCTAGGTAATGCAAGGAAGGCATGAAAAGAGTAACGGAATGCAAAGAAGGCAAGGGAAAGCAAGGGAAGGCAAGGGTAACCGAAGGAACGACACGGCAAGGGGAAACAAGGCTAAGGCACCACAATGCACGGCCTGGCAAGGCAGGGCAAGGCAAGGAAAGGGTAACGCAAGGCAAGGCACGGTCAGGCGAGATAAGGCTAAGGCACGACAACGCAAGGCTAGGCAATGCACGGAAGGCAAGCAAAGAGTAACGGAAGGCAAGGAAGGCAAGGGAAAGCAAGGCAAGGCAAGGGTAACCGAAGGAACGGCACGACAAGGGGAAACAAGGCTAAGACACGACCATGCACGGCTAGGCAAGGCACGGCAAGGCAAGGAAAGGGTAACGGAAGGCAAGGCACGGTCAGGCGAGGCAAGGCTAAGGCACGACAACGCAAGCCTAGGTAATGCACGGAAGGCAAGCAAAGAGTAACGGAATGCAAGGAAGGCAAGGGAAAGCGAGGGAACGCATGGGTAACGGAAGGAAGACACGGCGAGGGGAAACAAGGCTAAGGGACGACAACGCACGGTTAGGCAATGCACGGCAAGGCAAGGAAAGGGTAAAGCAAGGGAAGGCACGGTCAGGCGAGATAAGGCTAAGGTACGACAACGGAAGGCTAGGCAATGCACGGAAGGCAAGCAAAGAGTAACGGAAGGCAAGGAAGGCAAGGGAAAGCAAGGCAAGGCAAGGATAACGGAAGGAACGGCACGGAAAGGGGAAACAAGGCTAAGGCACGACAACGCAGGGCTAGGCAATGCACGGCCAGGCAAGGAAAGGGTAACGCAAGGCAAGGCACGGTGAGGCAAGGCAAGGCTAATGCACTACAACGCACGGCTAGGCAATACACGGCAAGTTAAGGACAGGGTAACGCAAGGCAAGGCATGGTCAGGCGAAGCAAGGCTAAGGCACGACAACGCAAGGCTAGGCAATGCACGGAAGGCAAGCAAAGAGTAACGGAAGGCAAGGAAGGCAAGGGAAAGCAAGGCAAGGCAAGGGTAACCGAAGGAACGGCACGACAAGGGGAAACAAGGCTAAGACACGACAATGCACGGCTAGGCAAGGCACGGCAAGGCAAGGAAAGGGTAACGCAAGGCAAGGCACGGTCAGGCGAGGCAAGGCTAAGGCACGACAACGCAAGGCTAGGCAATGCACGTAAGGCAAGCAAAGAGTAACGGAAGGCAAGGAAGGCAGGGGAAAGCAAGGCAAGGCAAGGGTAACCGAAGGAACGGCACGGCAAGGGGAAACAAGGCTAAGGCACCACAATGCACGGCTAGGCAAGGCACGGCAAGGCAAGGAAAGGGTAACGCAAGGCAAGGCACGGTCAGGCGAGGCAAGGCTAAGGCACGACAACGCAAGGCTAGGTAATGCACGGAAGGCATGAAAAGAGTAACGGAATGCAAAGAAGGCAAGGGAAAGCAAGGGAAGGCAAGGGTAACCGAAGGAACGACACGGCAAGGGGAAACAAGGGTAAGGCACCACAATGCACGGCTAGGCAAGGCAGGGCAAGGCAAGGAAAGGGTAACGCAAGGCAAGGCACGGTCAGGCGAGGCAAGGCTAAGGCACGACAACGCAAGGCTAGGTAATGCACGGAAGGCAAGAAAAGTGTAACGGAATGCAAGGAAGGCAAGGGAAAGAGAGTGAAGGCAAGGGTAACGGAAGGAAGACACGGCAAGGGGAAACAAGGCTAAGGCACGACAACGCACGGTTAGGCAATGCACGGTAAGGCAAGGAAAGGGTAAAGCAAGGGAAGGCACGGTCAGGCGAGATAAGCCTAAGGTACGACAACGGAAGGCTAGGCAATGCACGGAAGGCAAGCAAAGAGTAACGGAAGGCAAGGAAGGCAAGGGAAAGCAAGGCAAGGCAAGGATAACGGAAGGAACGGCACGGAAAGGTGAAACAAGGCTAAGGCACGACAACGCAGGCCTAGGCAATGCACGGCCAGGCAAGGAAAGTGTAACGCAAGACAAGGCACGGTGAGGCAAGGCAAGGCTAATGCACGACAACGCACGGCTAGGCAATACACGGCAAGGTAAGGACAGGGTAACGCAAGGCAAGGCATGGTCAGGCGAAGCAAGGCTAAGGCACGACAACGCAAGGCTAGGCAATGCACGGAAGGCAAGAAAAGAGTAACGGAATGCAAGGAAGGCAAGGGAAAGCGAGGGAAGGCAAGGGTAACGGAAGGAAGACACGGCAAGGGGAAACAAGGCTAAGGCACGACAACGCACGGTTAGGCAATGCACGGCAAGGCAAGGAAAGGGTAAAGCAAGGGAAGGCACGGTCAGGCGAGATAAGGCTAAGGTACGACAACGGAAGGCTAGGCAATGCACGGAAGGCAAGCAAAGAGTAACGGAATGCAAGGAAGGCAAGGGAAAGCAAGGCAAGGCAAGGATAACCGAAGGAACGCCACGGCAAGGGGAAACAAGGCTAAGGCACCACAATGCACGGCTAGGGAAGGCAGGGCAAGGCAAGGAAAGGGTAACGCAAGGCAAGGCACGGTCAGGCGAGGCAAGGCTAAGGCACGACAACGCAAGGCTAGGTAATGCACGGAAGGCAAGAAAAGAGTAACGGAATGCAAGGAAGGCAAGGGAAAGCGAGGGAAGGCAAGGGTAACGGAAGGAAGACACGGCAAGGGGAAACAAGGCTAAGGCACGACAACGCACGGTTAGGCAATGCACGGCAAGGCAAGGAAAGGGTAAAGCAATGGAAGGCACGGTCAGGCGAGATAAGGCTAAGGTACGACAACGGAAGGCTAGGCAATGCACGGAAGGCAAGCAAAGAGTAACGGAAGGCAAGGAAGGCAAGGGAAAGCAAGGCAAGGCAAGGGTAACCGAAGGAACGGCACGACAAGGGGAAACAAGGCTAATACACGACCATGCACGGCTAGGCAAGGCACGGCAAGGTAAGGAAAGGGTAAAGCAAGGGAAGGCACGGTCAGGCAAGGCAAGGCTGAGCACGACAACGCAAGGCTAGGCAATGCACGGAAGGCAAGCAAAGAGTAACGGAAGGCAAGGAAGTCAAGGGAAAGCAAGGCAAGGCAAGGGTAACCGAAGGAACGGCACGGCAAGGGGAAACAAGGCTAAGGAACCACAATGCACGGCTAAGCAAGGAACGGCAAGGCAAGGAAAGGGTAACGCAAAGCAAGGCACGGTCAGGAGAGGCAAGGCTAAGGCACGACAACGCAAGGCTAGGTAATGCACGGAAGGCAAGAAAAGAGTAACGGAATGCAAGGAAGGCAAGGGAAAGCAAGGGAAGGCAAGGGTAACGGAAGGAAGACACGGCAAGGGGAAACGAGGCTAAGGCACGACAACGCACGGCTAGGCAAGGCACGGCAAGGTAAGGAAAGGGTAACGCAAGGCAAGGCACGGTGAGGCAAGGCAAGGCTAATGCACGACAACGCACGGCTAGGCAATACACGGCAAGGCAAGGAAAGGGTAACGCAAGGCAAGGCATGGTCAGGCGAAGCAAGGATAAGGCACGACAACGCAAGGCTAGGCAATGCACGGAAGGCAAGCAAAGAGTAACGGAAGGCAAGGAAGGCAAGGGAAAGCAAGGCAAGGCAAGGGTAACGGAAGGAAAGACACGGCAATGGGAAACAAGGCTAAGGCACGACAACGCCCGGTTAGGCAATGCACGGCAAGGCAAGAAAGGGTAAAGCAAGGGAAGGAACGGTCAGGCGAGATAAGGCTAAGGCACGACAACGCAAGGCTAGGCAATGCACGGAAGGCAAGCAAAGAGTAACGGAAGGCAAGGAAGGCAAGGGAAAGCAAGGCAAGGCAAGGATAACGGAAGGAACGGTACGGCAAGGGGAAACAAGGCTAAGGCACGACAATGCACGGCTAGGTAAGGCAGGGCAAGGCAAGGAAAGGGTAACGCAAGGCAAGGCACGGTCAGGCGAGGCAAGGCTAAGGCACGACAACGCAAGGCTAGGTAATGCACGGAAGGCAAGAAAAGAGTAACGGAATGCAAGGAAGGCAAGGGAAAGCGAGGGAAGGCAAGGGTAACGGAAGGAACGGCACGGAAAGGGGAAACAAGGCTAAGGCACGACAACGCAGGCCTAGGCAATGCACGGCCAGGCAAGGAAAGGGTAACGCAAGGCAAGGCACGGTGAGGCAAGGCAAGGCTAATGAACGACAACGCACGGCTAGGCAATACAAGGCAAGGTAAGGACAGGGTAACGCAAGGCAAGGCATGGTCAGGCGAAGCAAGGCTAAGGCACGACAACGCAAGGCTAGGTAATGCACGGAAGGCAAGAAAAGAGTAACGGAATGCAAGGAAGGCAAGGGAAAGCGAGGGAAGGCAAGGGTAACGGAAGGAAGACACGGCAAGGGGAAACAAGGCTAAGGCACGACAACGCACGGTTAGGCAATGCACGGCAAGCTAAGGAAAGTGTAAAGCAAGGGAAGGCACGGTCAGGCGAGATAAGGCTAAGGCACGACAACGCAAGGCTAGGCAATGCACGGAAGGCAAGCAAAGAGTAACGGAAGGCAAGGAAGGCAAGGGAAAGCAAGGCAAGGCAAGGGTAACCGAAGGAACGGCACGACAAGGGGAAACAAGGCTAAGACACGACCATGCACGGCTAGGCAAGGCACGGCAAGGCCAGGACAGGGTAACGCAAGGCAAGGCACGGTCAGGCGAGGCAAGGCTAAGGCACGACAACGCAAGGCTAGTAATGCACGGAAGGCAAGAAAAGACTAACGGAATGCAAGGAAGCCAAGGGAAAGCTAGGGAAGGCATGGGTAACGGAAGGAAGACACGGCAAGGGTAAACAAGGCTAAGGCACGACAACGCACGGCTAGGCAAGGCACGGCAAGGTAAGGAAAGGGTAAAGCAAGGTCAGGCAAGGCAAGGCTGAGGCACGACAACGCAAGGCTAGGCAATGCACGGAAGGCAAGCAAAGAGTAACGGAAGGCAAGGAAGTCAAGGGAAAGCAAGGCAAGGCAAGGGTAACCGAAGGAACGGCACGGCAAGGGGAAACAAGGCTAAGGAACCACAATGCACGGCTAGGCAAGGCACGGCAAGGCAAGGAAAGGGTAACGCAAGGCAAGGCACGGTCAGGCGAGGCAAGGCTCAGGGACGACAACGCAAGGCTAGGTAATGCACGGAAGGCAAGAAAAGAGTAACGGAATGCAAGGAAGGCAAGGGAAAGCGAGGGAAGGCAAGGGTAACGGAAGGAAGACACCGCAAGGGGAAACAAGGCTAAGGCACGACAACGCACGGTTAGGCAATGCACGGCAAGGCAAGGAAAGGGTAAAGCAAGGGAAGGCACGGTCAGGCGAGATAAGGCTAAGGTACGACAACGGAAGGCTAGGCAATGCACGGAAGGCAAGCAAAGAGTAACGGAAGGCAAGGAAGGCAAGGGAAAGCAAGGCAAGGCAAGGATAACGGAAGGAACGGCACGGAAAGGGGAAACAAGGCTAAGGCACGACAACGCAGGGCTAGGCAATGCACGGCCAGGCAAGGAAAGGGTAACGCAAGGCAAGGCACGGTGAGGCAAGGCAAGGCTAATGCACGACAACGCACGGCTAGGCAATACACGGCAAGGTAAGGACAGGGTAACGCAAGGCAAGGCATGGTCAGGCGAAGCAAGGCTAAGGCACGACAACGCAAGGCTAGGCAATGCACGGAAGGCAAGCAAAGAGTAACGGAAGGCAAGGAAGGCAAGGGAAAGCAAGGCAAGGCAAGGGTAACGATAGGAAAGACACGGCAATGGGAAACAAGGCTAAGGCACGACAACGCACGGTTAGGCAATGCACGGCAAGGCAAGGAAAGGGTAAAGCAAGGGAAGGAACGGTCAGGCGAGATAAGGCTAAGGCACGACAACGCAAGGCTAGGCAATGCCTGGAAGGCAAGCAAAGAGTAACGGAAGGCAAGGAAGGCAAGGGAAAGCAAGGCAAGGCAAGGGTAACGGAAGGAACGGTACGGCAAGGGGAAACAAGGCCAAGGCAGGACAACGCAGGGCTAGGCAATGCTCGGCAAGGCAAGGAAAGGGTAACGCAAGGCAAGGCACGGTCAGGCAAGGCAAGGCTGAGGCACGACAACGCAAGGCTAGGCAATGCACGGAAGGCAAGCAAAGAGTAACGGAAGGCAAGGAAGGCAGGGGAAAACAAGGCAAGGCAAGGGTAACCGAAGGAACGGCACGGCAAGTGGAAACAAGGCTAAGGCACCACAATGCACGGCTAGGCAAGGCACGGCAAGGCAAGGAAAGGGTAACGCAAGGCAAGGCACGGTCAGGCGAGGCAAGGCGAAGGCACGACAACGCAAGGCTAGGTAATGCACGGAAGGCATGAAAAGAGTAACGGAATGCAAAGGAGGCAAGGGAAAGCAAGGGAAGGCAAGGGTAACCGAAGGAACGACACGGCAAGGGGAAACATGGCTAAGGCACCACAATGCACGGCCTGGCAAGGCAGGGCAAGGCAAGGAAAGGGTAACGCAAGGCAAGGCACGGTCAGGCGAGGCAAGGATAAGGCACGACAACGCAAGGCTAGGTAATGCACGGAAGGCAAGAAAAGAGTAACGGAATGCAAGGAAGGCAAGGGAAAGCGAGGGAAGGCAAGGGTAACGGAAGGAAGACACGGCAAGGGGAAACAAGGCTAAGGCACGACAACGCACGGTTAGGCAATGCACGGCAATGCAAGGAAAGGGTAAAGCAAGGGAAGGCACGGTGAGGCAAGGCAAGGCTAATGCACGACAACGCACGGCTAGGCAATACACGGCAAGGCAAGGACAGGGTAACGCAAGGCAAGGCATGGTCAGGCGAAGCAAGGCTAAGGCACGACAACGCAAGGCTAGGCAATGCACGGAAGGCAAGCAAAGAGTAACGGAAGGCAAGGAAGGCAGGGGAAAGCAAGGCAAGACAAGGGTACCCGAAGGAACGGCACGACAAGGGGAAACAAGGCTAAGACACGACAATGCACGGCTAGGCAAGGCACGGCAAGGCAAGGAAAGGGTAATGCAAGGCAAAGCACGGTCAGGCGAGGCAAGGCTAAGGCACGACAACGCAAGGCTAGGTAATGCACGGAAGGCAAGCAAAGAGTAACGGAAGGCAAGGAAGGCAAGGGAAAGCAAGGCAAGGCAAGGGTAACGGAAGGAACGGTACGGCAAGGGGAAACAAGGCTAAGGCACGACAACGCAGGGCTAGGCAATGGACGGCAAGGCAAGGAAAGGGTAACGCAAGGCAAGGCACGGTCAGGCAAGGCAAGGCTGAGGCACGACAACGCAAGGCTAGGCAATGCACGGAAGGCAAGCAAAGAGTAACGGAAGGCAAGGAAGGCAAGGGAAAGGAAGGCAAGGCAAGGGTAACCGAAAGAACGGCACGGCAAGGGGAAACAAGGCTAAGGTACCACAATGCACGGCTCGGCAAGGCACGGCAAGGCAAGGAAAGGGTAACGCAAGGCAAGGCACGGTCAGGCGAAGCAAGGCTAAGGCACGACAACGCAAGGCTAGGCAATGCACGGAAGGCAAGCATAGAGTAACGGAAGGCAAGGAAGGCAAGGGAAAGCAAGGCAAGGCAAGGGTAACGGAAGGAAAGACACGGCAAGGGGAAACAAGGCAAGGCACAAGCAAGGCTAAGCACGGCACGAGGCAAGCACGGCAAGGCAAGGAAAGGGTAACGCAAGGCAAGGCACGGTCAGGAGAGGCAAAGCTAAGGCACGACAACGCAAGGCTAGGTAATGCACGGAAGGCATGAAAAGAGTAACGGAATGCAAAGAAGGCAAGGGAAAGCAAGGGAAGGCAAGGGTAACCGAAGGAACGCCACGGCAAGGGGAAACAAGGCTAAGGCACCACAATGCACGGCTAGGGAAGGCAGGGCAAGGCAAGGAAAGGGTAACGCAAGGCAAGGCACGGTCAGGCGAAGCAAGGATAAGGCACGACAACGCAAGGCTAGGCAATGCACGGAAGGCAAGCAAAGAGTAACGGAAGGCAAGGAAGGCAAGGGAAAGCAAGGCAAGGCAAGGGTAACGGAAGGAAAGACACGGCAATGGGAAACAAGGCTAAGGCACGACAACGCCCGGTTAGGCAATGCACGGCAAGGCAAGAAAGGGTAAAGCAAGGGAAGGAACGGTCAGGCGAGATAAGGCTAAGGCACGACAACGCAAGGCTAGGCAATGCACGGAAGGCAAGCAAAGAGTAACGGAAGGCAAGGAAGGCAAGGGAAAGCAAGGCAAGGCAAGGATAACGGAAGGAACGGTACGCAAGGGGAAACAAGGCTAACACGACAACGCAAGGCTAGGCAATGCACGGAAGGCAAGCAAAGAGTAACGGAAGGCAAGGAAGGCAAGGGAAAGCAAGGCAATGCAAGGGTAACCGAAGGAACGGCACGGCAAGGGGAAACAAGGCTAAGGCACCACAATGCACGGCTAGGTAAGGCAGGGCAAGGCAAGGAAAGGGTAACGCAAGGCAAGGCACGGTCAGGCGAGGCAAGGCTAAGGCACGACAACGCAAGGCTAGGTAATGCACGGAAGGCAAGAAAAGAGTAACGGAATGCAAGGAAGGCAAGGGAAAGCGAGGGAAGGCAAGGGTAACGGAAGGAACGGCACGGAAAGGGGAAACAAGGCTAAGGCACGACAACGCAGGCCTAGGCAATGCACGGCCAGGCAAGGAAAGGGTAACGCAAGGCAAGGCACGGTGAGGCAAGGCAAGGCTAATGAACGACAACGCACGGCTAGGCAATACAAGGCAAGGTAAGGACAGGGTAACGCAAGGCAAGGCATGGTCAGGCGAAGCAAGGCTAAGGCACGACAACGCAAGGCTAGGTAATGCACGGAAGGCAAGAAAAGAGTAACGGAATGCAAGGAAGGCAAGGGAAAGCGAGGGAAGGCAAGGGTAACGGAAGGAAGACACGGCAAGGGGAAACAAGGCTAAGGCACGACAACGCACGGTTAGGCAATGCACGGCAAGCTAAGGAAAGTGTAAAGCAAGGGAAGGCACGGTCAGGCGAGATAAGGCTAAGGCACGACAACGCAAGGCTAGGCAATGCACGGAAGGCAAGCAAAGAGTAACGGAAGGCAAGGAAGGCAAGGGAAAGCAAGGCAAGGCAAGGGTAACCGAAGGAACGGCACGACAAGGGGAAACAAGGCTAAGACACGACCATGCACGGCTAGGCAAGGCACGGCAAGGCCAGGACAGGGTAACGCAAGGCAAGGCACGGTCAGGCGAGGCAAGGCTAAGGCACGACAACGCAAGGCTAGGTAATGCACGGAAGGCAAGAAAAGACTAACGGAATGCAAGGAAGCCAAGGGAAAGCTAGGGAAGGCATGGGTAACGGAAGGAAGACACGGCAAGGGTAAACAAGGCTAAGGCACGACAACGCACGGCTAGGCAAGGCACGGCAAGGTAAGGAAAGGGTAAAGCAAGGTCAGGCAAGGCAAGGCTGAGGCACGACAACGGAAGGCTAGGCAATGCACGGAAGGCAGAGCAAAAGAGTAACGGAAGGCAAGGAAGGAAGGGAAACAAGGCAAGGCAAGGGTAACGAAGGAAGGCAGGCAAGGGGAAACAAGGCTAAGGCACGACAACGCACGGCTAGGCAAGCACGGCAAGGCAAGGAAAGGGTAACGCAAGGCAAGGCACGGTAGGCAGGCAAGGCTAAGGCACGACAACGCAAGGCTAGGAATGACAAGGCAAGGGTAACGGCAGGGGCAAGGCAAGCAAGGATAAGCGGAAGCAGAAGAGAAGGCGGAAACAAGGGGAACAAGGCAAGGAAGACACGGCAAGGGGAAACAGGCTAAGGCACGACAACGCACGGTAGGCAATGCCGGCAAGGCAAGGAAAGGGTAAGCAAGGCAAGGCACGGTCAGGCGGCAAGGCTAGGCACGACAACGCAAGGCTAGGCAATGCACGGAAGGGCAAAAGTAACGGAAGGCAAGGAAGGCAGGGAAAGCAAGGCAAGGCAAGGGTAAGAAGGAAGCACGGCAAGGGAAACAAGGCTAAGGCACACAAGCACGGCTAGGCAAGCCGGCAAGGCAAGGAAAGGGTAAGCAAGGCAAGGCACGGTCAGGCAGGCAAGGCTAAGGCACGACAACGCAAGGCTAGGTAATGCACGGAAGGCATGAAAAGAGTAACGGAATGCAAAGAAGGCAAGGGAAAGCAAGGGAAGGCAAGGGTAACCGAAGGAACGACACGGCAAGGGGAAACAAGGCTAAGGCACCACAATGCACGGCCTGGCAAGGCAGGGCAAGGCAAGGAAAGGGTAACGCAAGGCAAGGCACGGTCAGGCGAGGCAAGGCTAAGGCACGACAACGCAAGGCTAGGTAATGCACGGAAGGCAAGAAAAGAGTAACGGAATGCAAGGAAGGCAAGGGAAAGCAAGGCAAGGCAAGGGTAACGGAAGGAAAGACACGGCAAGGGGAAACAAGGCTAAGGCACGACAACGCACGGCTAGGCAATGCACGGCAAGGCAAGGAAAGGGTAACGCAAGGCAAGGCACGGTGAGGCAAGGCAAGGCTAATGCACGACAACGCACGGCTAGGCAATACACGGCAAGGCAAGGACAGGGTAACGCAAGGCAAGGCATGGTCAGGCGAAGCAAGGCTAAGGCACGACAACGCAAGGCTAGGCAATGCACGGAAGGCAAGCAAAGAGTAACGGAAGGCAAGGAAGGCAGGGGAAAGCAAGGCAAGACAAGGGTACCCGAAGGAACGGCACGACAAGGGGAAACAAGGCTAAGACACGACAATGCACGGCTAGGCAAGGCACGGCAAGGCAAGGAAAGGGTAATGCAAGGCAAAGCACGGTCAGGCGAGGCAAGGCTAAGGCACGACAACGCAAGGCTAGGTAATGCACGGAAGGCAAGCAAAGAGTAACGGAAGGCAAGGAAGGCAAGGGAAAGCAAGGCAAGGCAAGGGTAACGGAAGGAACGGTACGGCAAGGGGAAACAAGGCTAAGGCACGACAACGCAGGGCTAGGCAATGGACGGCAAGGCAAGGAAAGGGTAACGCAAGGCAAGGCACGGTCAGGCAAGGCAAGGCTGAGGCACGACAACGCAAGGCTAGGCAATGCACGGAAGGCAAGCAAAGAGTAACGGAAGGCAAGGAAGGCAAGGGGAAAGCAAGGCAAGGCAAGGGTAACCGAAAGAACGGCACGGCAAGGGGAAACAAGGCTAAGGTACCACAATGCACGGCTCGGCAAGGCACGGCAAGGCAAGGAAAGGGTAACGCAAGGCAAGGCACGGTCAGGCGAAGCAAGGCTAAGGCACGACAACGCAAGGCTAGGCAATGCACGGAAGGCAAGCATAGAGTAACGGAAGGCAAGGAAGGCAAGGGAAAGCAAGGCAAGGCAAGGGTAACGGAAGGAAAGACACGGCAAGGGGAAACAAGGCTAAGGCACGACAACGCACGGTTAGGCAATGCACGGCAAGGCAAGGAAAGGGTAACGCAAGGCAAGGCACGGTCAGGAGAGGCAAAGCTAAGGCACGACAACGCAAGGCTAGGTAATGCACGGAAGGCATGAAAAGAGTAACGGAATGCAAAGAAGGCAAGGGAAAGCAAGGGAAGGCAAGGGTAACCGAAGGAACGCCACGGCAAGGGGAAACAAGGCTAAGGCACCACAATGCACGGCTAGGGAAGGCAGGGCAAGGCAAGGAAAGGGTAACGCAAGGCAAGGCACGGTCAGGCGAAGCAAGGATAAGGCACGACAACGCAAGGCTAGGCAATGCACGGAAGGCAAGCAAAGAGTAACGGAAGGCAAGGAAGGCAAGGGAAAGCAAGGCAAGGCAAGGGTAACGGAAGGAAAGACACGGCAATGGGAAACAAGGCTAAGGCACGACAACGCCCGGTTAGGCAATGCACGGCAAGGCAAGAAAGGGTAAAGCAAGGGAAGGAACGGTCAGGCGAGATAAGGCTAAGGCACGACAACGCAAGGCTAGGCAATGCACGGAAGGCAAGCAAAGAGTAACGGAAGGCAAGGAAGGCAAGGGAAAGCAAGGCAAGGCAAGGATAACGGAAGGAACGGTACGGCAAGGGGAAACAAGGCAAAGGCACGACAACGCAAGGCTAGGCAATGCACGGAAGGCAAGCAAAGAGTAACGGAAGGCAAGGAAGGCAAGGGAAAGCAAGGCAATGCAAGGGTAACCGAAGGAACGGCACGGCAAGGGGAAACAAGGCTAAGGCACCACAATGCACGGCTAGGTAAGGCAGGGCAAGGCAAGGAAAGGGTAACGCAAGGCAAGGCACGGTCAGGCGAGGCAAGGCTAAGGCACGACAACGCAAGGCTAGGTAATGCACGGAAGGCAAGAAAAGAGTAACGGAATGCAAGGAAGGCAAGGGAAAGCGAGGGAAGGCAAGGGTAACGGAAGGAACGGCACGGAAAGGGGAAACAAGGCTAAGGCACGACAACGCAGGCCTAGGCAATGCACGGCCAGGCAAGGAAAGGGTAACGCAAGGCAAGGCACGGTGAGGCAAGGCAAGGCTAATGAACGACAACGCACGGCTAGGCAATACAAGGCAAGGTAAGGACAGGGTAACGCAAGGCAAGGCATGGTCAGGCGAAGCAAGGCTAAGGCACGACAACGCAAGGCTAGGTAATGCACGGAAGGCAAGAAAAGAGTAACGGAATGCAAGGAAGGCAAGGGAAAGCGAGGGAAGGCAAGGGTAACGGAAGGAAGACACGGCAAGGGGAAACAAGGCTAAGGCACGACAACGCACGGTTAGGCAATGCACGGCAAGCTAAGGAAAGTGTAAAGCAAGGGAAGGCACGGTCAGGCGAGATAAGGCTAAGGCACGACAACGCAAGGCTAGGCAATGCACGGAAGGCAAGCAAAGAGTAACGGAAGGCAAGGAAGGCAAGGGAAAGCAAGGCAAGGCAAGGGTAACCGAAGGAACGGCACGACAAGGGGAAACAAGGCTAAGACACGACCATGCACGGCTAGGCAAGGCACGGCAAGGCCAGGACAGGGCAACGCAAGGCAAGGCACGGTCAGGCGAGGCAAGGCTAAGGCACGACAACGCAAGGCTAGTAATGCACGGAAGGCAAGAAAAGACTAACGGAATGCAAGGAAGCCAAGGGAAAGCTAGGGAAGGCATGGGTAACGGAAGGAAGACACGGCAAGGGTAAACAAGGCTAAGGCACGACAACGCACGGCTAGGCAAGGCACGGCAAGGTAAGGAAAGGGTAAAGCAAGGTCAGGCAAGGCAAGGCTGAGGCACGACAACGGAAGGCTAGGCAATGCACGGAAGGCAAGCAAAGAGTAACGGAAGGCAAGGAAGTCAAGGGAAAGCAAGGCAAGGCAAGGATAACGGAAGGAAGACACGGCAAGGGGAAACAAGGCTAAGGCACGACAACGCACGGCTAGGCAAGGCACGGCAAGGTAAGGAAAGGGTAACGCAAGGCAAGGCACGGTGAGGCAAGGCAAGGCTAATGCACTACAACGCACGGCTAGGCAATACACGGCAAGGCAAGGAAAGGGTAACGCAAGGCAAGGCATGGTCAGGCGAAGCAAGGATAAGGCACGACAACGCAAGGCTAGGCAATG
The DNA here is from genome assembly GCF_037893015.1 of Macrotis lagotis. Lineage (NCBI taxonomy): Eukaryota > Metazoa > Chordata > Mammalia > Peramelemorphia > Peramelidae > Macrotis > Macrotis lagotis. The sequence continues at coordinate 679,123 of NW_027421928.1, forward strand.
CACGGAAGGCAAGCAAAGAGTAACGGAAGGCAAGGAAGGCAAGGGAAAGCAAGGCAAGGCAAGGGTAACGGAAGGAAAGACACGGCAATGGGAAACAAGGCTAAGGCACGACAACGCCCGGTTAGGCAATGCACGGCAAGGCAAGGAAAGGGTAAAGCAAGGGAAGGAACGGTCAGGCGAGATAAGGCTAAGGCACGACAACGCAAGGCTAGGCAATGCACGGAAGGCAAGCAAAGAGTAACGGAAGGCAAGGAAGGCAAGGGAATGCAAGGCAAGGCAAGGATAACGGAAGGAACGGTACGGCAAGGGGAAACAAGGCTAAGGCACGACAACGCAAGGCTAGGCAATGCACGGAAGGCAAGCAAAGAGTAACGGAAGGCAAGGAAGGCAAGGGAAAGCAAGGCAATGCAAGGGTAACCGAAGGAACGGCACGGCAAGGGGAAACAAGGCTAAGGCACCACAATGCACGGCTAGGCAAGGCAGGGCAAGGCTAGGAAAGGGTAACGCAAGGCAAGACACGGTCAGGCGAGGCAAGGATAAGGCACGACAACGCAAGGCTAGGCAATGCATGGAAGGCAAGCAAAGAGTAACGGAAGGCAAGGAAGGCAAGGGAAAGCAAGGCAAGTCAAGGGTAACGGAAGGAACGGTACGGCAAGGGGAAACAAGGCCAAGGCAGGACAACGCAGGTCTAGGCAATGTCGGCAAGGCAAGGAAAGGGTAACGCAAGGCAAGGCACGGTCAGGCAAGGCAAGGCTGAGGCACGACAACGCAAGGCTAGGCAATGCACGGAAGGCAAGCAAAGAGTAACGGAAGGCAAGGAAGGCAGGGGAAAGCAAGGCAAGGCAAGGGTAACCGAAGGAACGGCACGGCAAGGGGAAACAAGGCTAAGGCACCACAATGCACGGCTCGGCAAGGCACGGCAAGGTAAGGAAAGGGTAACGCAAGGCAAGGCACGGTCAGGCGAGGCAAGTCTAAGGCACGACAACGCGAGGCTAGGTAATGCAAGGAAGGCATGAAAAGAGTAACGGAATGCAAAGAAGGCAAGGGAAAGCAAGGGAAGGCAAGGGTAACCGAAGGAACGACACGGCAAGGGGAAACAAGGCTAAGGCACCACAATGCACGGCCTGGCAAGGCAGGGCAAGGCAAGGAAAGGGTAACGCAAGGCAAGGCACGGTCAGGCGAGATAAGGCTAAGGCACGACAACGCAAGGCTAGGCAATGCACGGAAGGGAAGCAAAGAGTAACGGAAGGCAAGGAAGGCAAGGTAAAGCAAGGCAAGGCAAGGGTAACCGAAGGAACGGCACGACAAGGGGAAACAAGGCTAAGACACGACCATGCACGGCTAGGCAAGGCACGGCAAGGCAAGGAAAGGGTAACGGAAGGCAAGGCACGGTCAGGCGAGGCAAGGCTAAGGCACGACAACGCAAGCCTAGGTAATGCACGGAAGGCAAGCAAAGAGTAACGGATGCAAGGAAGGCAAGGGAAAGCGAGGGAACGCATGGGTAACGGAAGGAAGACACGGCGAGGGGAAACAAGGCTAAGGGACGACAACGCACGGTTAGGCAATGCACGGCAAGGCAAGGAAAGGGTAAAGCAAAGGAAGGCACGGTCAGGCGAGATAAGGCTAAGGTACGACAACGGAAGGCTAGGCAATGCACGGAAGGCAAGCAAAGAGTAACGGAAGGCAAGGAAGGCAAGGGAAAGCAAGGCAAGGCAAGGATAACGGAAGGAACGGCACGGAAAGGGGAAACAAGGCTAAGGCACGACAACGCAGGGCTAGGCAATGCACGGCCAGGCAAGGAAAGGGTAACGCAAGGCAAGGCACGGTGAGGCAAGGCAAGGCTAATGCACTACAACGCACGGCTAGGCAATACACGGCAAGTTAAGGACAGGGTAACGCAAGGCAAGGCATGGTGAGGCGAAGCAAGGCTAAGGCACGACAACGCAAGGCAAGGCAATGCACGGAAGGCAAGCAAAGAGTAACGGAAGGCAAGGAAGGCAAGGGAAAGCAAGGCAAGGTAAGGGTAACCGAAGGAACGGCACGACAAGGGGAAACAAGGCTAAGACACGACAATGCACGGCTAGGCAAGGCACGGCAAGGCAAGGAAAGGGTAACGCAAGGCAAGGCACGGTCAGGCGAGGCAAGGCTAAGGCACGACAACGCAAGGCTAGGTAATGCACGGAAGGCAAGAAAAGAGTAACGGAATGCAAGGAAGGGAAGGGAAAGCAAGGGAAGGCAAGGGTAACGGAAGGAAGACACGGCAAGGGGAAACAAGGCTAAGGCACGACAACGCACGGCTAGGCAAGGCACGGCAAGGTAAGGAAAGGGTAACGCAAGGCAAGGCACGGTGAGGCAAGGCAAGGATAATGCACGACAACGCACGGCTAGGCAATACACGGCAAGGCAAGGAAAGGGTAACGCAAGGCAAGGCATGGTCAGGCGAAGCAAGGATAAGGCACGATAACGCAAGGCTAGGCAATGCACGGAAGGCAAGCAAAGAGTAACGGAAGGCAAGGAAGGCAAGGGTAAGCAAGGCAAGGCAAGGGTAACGGAAGGAAAGACACGGCAATGGGAAACAAGTCTAAGGCACGACAACGCACGGTTAGGCAATGCACGGCAAGGCAAGGAAAGGGTAAAGCAAGGGAAGGCACGGTCAGGCAAGGCAAGGCTGAGGCACGACACCGCAAGGCTAGGCAATGCACGTAAGGCAAGCAAAGAGTAACGGAAAGCAAGGAAGGCAGGGGAAAGCAAGGCAAGGCAAGGGTAACCGAAGGAACGGCACGGCAAGGGGAAACAAGGCTAAGGCACCACAATGCACGGCTAGACAAGGCACGGCAAGGCAAGGAAAGGGTAACGCAAGGCAAGGCACGGTCAGGCGAGGCAAGGCTAAGGCACGACAACGCAAGGCTAGGTAATGCACGGAAGGCATGAAAAGAGTAACGGAATGCAAAGAAGGCAAGGGAAAGCAAGGGAAGGCAAGGGTAACCGAAGGAACGACACGGCAAGGGGAAACAAGGCTAAGGCACCACAATGCACGGCTAGGCAAGGCAGGGCAAGGCAAGGAAAGGGTAACGCAAGGCAAGGCACGGTCAGGCGAGGCAAGGCTAAGGCACGACAACGCAAGGCTAGGTAATGCACGGAAGGCAAGAAAAGTGTAACGGAATGCAAGGAAGGCAAGGGAAAGAGAGTGAAGGCAAGGGTAACGGAAGGAAGACACGGCAAGGGGAAACAAGGCTAAGGCACGACAACGCACGGTTAGGCAATGCACGGCAATGCAAGGAAAGGGTAAAGCAAGGGAAGGCACGGTCAGGCGAGATAAGGCTAAGGTACGACAACGGAAGGCTAGGCAATGCACGGAAGGCAAGCAAAGAGTAACGGAAGGCAAGGAAGGCAAGGGAAAGCAAGGCAAGGCAAGGATAACGGAAGGAACGGCACGGAAAGGTGAAACAAGGCTAAGGCACGACAACGCAGGCCTAGGCAATGCACGGCTAGGCAAGGAAAGTGTAACGCAAGACAAGGCACGGTGAGGCAAGGCAAGGCTAATGCACGACAACGCACGGCTAGGCAATACACGGCAAGGTAAGGACGGGGTAACGCAAGGCAAGGCATGGTCAGGCGAAGCAAGGCTAAGGCACGACAACGCAAGGCTAGGCAATGCACGGAAGGCAAGCAAAGAGAACGGAAGGCAAGGAAGGCAGGGGAAAGCAAGGCAAGACAAGGGTACCCGAAGGAACGGCACGACAAGGGGAAACAAGGCTAAGACACGACAATGCACGGCTAGGCAAGGCACGGCAAGGCAAGGAAAGGGTAATGCAAGGCAAAGCACGGTCAGGCGAGGCAAGGCTAAGGCACGACAACGCAAGGCTAGGTAATGCACGGAAGGCAAGCAAAGAGTAACGGAAGGCAAGGAAGGCAAGGGAAAGCAAGGCAAGGCAAGGGTAACGGAAGGAACGGTACGGCAAGGGGAAACAAGGCTAAGGCACGACAACGCAGGGCTAGGCAATGGACGGCAAGGCAAGGAAAGGGTAACGCAAGGCAAGGCACGGTCAGGCAAGGCAAGGCTGAGGCACGACAACGCAAGGCTAGGCAATGCACGGAAGGCAAGCAAAGAGTAACGGAAGGCAAGGAAGGCAAGGGAAAGCAAGGCAAGGCAAGGGTAAAGGAAGGAAAGACACGGCAAGGGGAAACAAGGCTAAGGCACGACAACGCACGGTTAGGCAATGCACGGCAAGGCAAGGAAAGGGTAACGCAAGGCAAGGCACGGTCAGGAGAGGCAAAGCTAAGGCACGACAACGCAAGGCTAGGTAATGCACGGAAGGCATGAAAAGAGTAACGGAATGCAAAGAAGGCAAGGGAAAGCAAGGGAAGGCAAGGGTAACCGAAGGAACGCCACGGCAAGGGGAAACAAGGCTAAGGCACCACAATGCACGGCTAGGGAAGGCAGGGCAAGGCAAGGAAAGGGTAACGCAAGGCAAGGCACGGTCAGGCGAAGCAAGGCTAAGGCACGACAACGCAAGGCTAGGCAATGCACGGAAGGCAAGCATAGAGTAACGGAAGGCAAGGAAGGCAAGGGAAAGCAAGGCAAGGCAAGGGTAACGGAAGGAAAGACACGGCAAGGGGAAACAAGGCTAAGGCACGACAACGCACGGTTAGGCAATGCACGGCAAGGCAAGGAAAGGGTAACGCAAGGCAAGGCACGGTCAGGAGAGGCAAAGCTAAGGCACGACAACGCAAGGCTAGGTAATGCACGGAAGGCAAGAAAAGTGTAACGGAATGCAAGGAAGGCAAGGGAAAGAGAGTGAAGGCAAGGGTAACGGAAGGAAGACACGGCAAGGGGAAACAAGGCTAAGGCACGACAACGCACGGTTAGGCAATGCACGGTAAGGCAAGGAAAGGGTAAAGCAAGGGAAGGCACGGTCAGGCGAGATAAGCCTAAGGTACGACAACGGAAGGCTAGGCAATGCACGGAAGGCAAGCAAAGAGTAACGGAAGGCAAGGAAGGCAAGGGAAAGCAAGGCAAGGCAAGGATAACGGAAGGAACGGCACGGAAAGGTGAAACAAGGCTAAGGCACGACAACGCAGGCCTAGGCAATGCACGGCTAGGCAAGGAAAGTGTAACGCAAGACAAGGCACGGTGAGGCAAGGCAAGGCTAATGCACGACAACGCACGGCTAGGCAATACACGGCAAGGTAAGGACGGGGTAACGCAAGGCAAGGCATGGTCAGGCGAAGCAAGGCTAAGGCACGACAACGCAAGGCTAGGCAATGCACGGAAGGCAAGCAAAGAGTAACGGAAGGCAAGGAAGGCAGGGGAAAGCAAGGCAAGACAAGGGTACCCGAAGGAACGGCACGACAAGGGGAAACAAGGCTAAGACACGACAATGCACGGCTAGGCAAGGCACGGCAAGGCAAGGAAAGGGTAACGCAAGGCAAGGCACGGTCAGGCAAGGCAAGGCTGAGGCACGACAACGCAAGGCTAGGCAATGCACGGAAGGCAAGCAAAGAGTAAC